>NC_135533.1:28852321-29556321 GCF_045843805.1 Urocitellus parryii
ACTGGGTTTATTTTCCTATTTTTTCTCAACATCTTATCTTGCACACATTTGCATAAGCTACCTCAAATCTGATTTGGAACCAGATAAGGAATAAACTTACTTACCAATTGGTAAGTAAATTTTCTTATGCAAGGATGGTCAACACTGCATGGAAGAAACTCAAAGACTCAAAAAGAGAATCATGTGCTGACTCTATTCCTGAATCACACTGGGATGGTTCTGGATTTTCCCAAGAGGAGCAAAACACCATAGCAATTGCTACACGTGAGTTCCTGGGAGACCAAGGCTTCCAGAAGGTTCTCGCCTTCTGGGCCCAATGGTTCTGTTAAGTGAGAGGGTTGGGGAAATAACTCTTAGATGTTGCTAAGTCCCTGGGAGTTTAGTGTTGGGATGGAAGTGGGGATAATGACGGGAATCCAGATTCTATTCAAGGTCAGGAAATCTAGGCACTCAGGTAGCTGTTGAGAGCTGGAAACATCCTGGGGTCTTTCTGTTCTGAGCAGAAGAGAAAGTAACTGGCTACAAGAAAGGGAGCCACATAGTTTCGTGTGACCTAGAGGGGTACATAATGACAGAAAAGCAGGTGTAAAGAGGTTCTGTCACAAGTGGGGTCAAGTCACCCTAGAGAGGCTCTGAGGAACCAGGAACCAAAGTGAGGATAATGAGCAAGAGAAGCCCTCGGACTCCCAACTCTTGGGCGCTGGAAAAGTTCTCCTGAACTGAGAAGAAAGTTCTGGAACTGGGAACAACCTGAGCTCAGAGATGGCTTCTGCTCCCAGAGGGACTGGAACGAGAAAAAAACACACACCGTACAAAAATAAAGAAAATGACATTTCTCAATCATGAGTTTGTGAACTAGATACGAAACCACCTTCCAGAACAAAATGTGCTTATTGTGCCTGACAGAGATCCCGGGACAATCAAGTTACCTGTTCTTGAAATGCAGCCCTGACTCATGAGAGGGTTCCCCAGGTAGCCTTATCAGAGCTCAGCTTGCCAGTGGAAGGAGCAGCTTAGGAGTCCAAACTCTCTAACTTGCTAAAGGGGTGTAGATACCTCGCAGGTAAGTTTACTACCTCATTACAACCAGAATTTCTCTCAGGAGTATTCCACAGATAATCCCTACGTGCATTACTCCACAAGAAGAGTCTCCACAAGAAAAGGGAATGAATTTAATATGGCAACTAAAATATACTTCAGAGATGAACTAGAGCATGTGCAAAGTTTACTTACAAAGAATCCCAGGAGAATGTAATTTGCAGGCACCTGACGGCGGAGATTCCCACAGCAGGCAAGTATAATTAGTACAACAAAAAATGCTGGGCTGCAGGATAATGTAAAACCCAGTGTTATTTGCATCCAGTGATCATATTATATGATATATACAGACAGATATGCAGACTATATCATTAAATGACATTATCTGATAAGAATTACAAAATTATAAAAATGATATTTCCTTTCTCTCTTCCTCTCTGCCTTTAAAATTTTTTTTCATTGCCATCTGAAGATAGCTTGTGGGATTTAAAAAATAATTATAGATTCATAGCAAATTGCAAAGAGACCAAAAGGTCCCATGAAATCTACACTCAATTTCCTCTAATGATTGCAATTTATTATTTATAATATAATATTAAAATCAGTAATTTGATATTGGTATAGTGTGTCTATTGTGTCTATCTAGTTCTTTGACATAAAACTATGACACAAATCTATGTGTAAATACAAGTAACAACCACCATGATCAAAATTCAGAGCTATTCCATCAATAACACATCTACAAAGACTTTTCTGGTGTTACCTACTCCCTTTATTGTCATGCGCGCACGCACGCGCGCGCGCACACACACACTGCACACACACCCCTCAATCCTGACTGGTGGCAAGCACTCATTTGTTTGGTTTCCATCTATATAATTTCATAATTTCGAGAAGGTTATGCCTTTATTACCTCATTTTGAATAGTAGTAGAACCTCAGTCAATAGCTAGTAGAAAAACAAGATTTTACTAAAGTTGAGGATACTTACAAGAGTGCATAGGTGAACCAGGGGTTTGAACGTACCCATGTTTTTAAACCTTTCCTGGTTAAGAAAAAAAATTGATATAGTTTTACATGACAAATAGTACATTCTGTTAACTGATGTCATTCTTAAACAGAAGTAAAACACTATCATGAAAAGAATGGCAGGAGCCCACAATGTTTAATAATGACAGATGGGGATAAAACTGTGGAGTTTTGCCTAGCACAGGTGAGGCACTGGGTTCAATTCTCATGTACCACATATAAAAATAAATTTAAAAATAAAGGTCCATTTACAACTAAAAAACGTTTAAAAAAACTGGCTTTTTTGTTTGTTTTTCTGTTTTTGCTTTTTTTTTTTTTTGTACTAGGGATTTAACCCAGTGATGTTTTATCACTGAGCCACATACCCAGCCCCCCCTTTTTTTTGAATTTTTAAATTTTGAGACAGGGTCTCACTAAGTTGCTTAGGTCCTCCCTAAGTTGCTGAGGCTGGCCATGAACTTGCAATAATCCTCCTGCCTCAGCCTCCTGAGTCACTGGGATTATAGGCATGTACCACTGCACCCGGCTGGAAACATTTTTCTTAAAAGAGAAATAGACTGGAGATATAGCTCAGAGCAAATGCTCAGCATGAGTGAGGTCCTGAGTTCCATCCCCAACACCAAGGGGAACAAAGATGCATTTATAAAAAAGGCATTTTTTGTAAGTGGTAAGTCAAATTTAAATAAATGCAAACACCTAGGGAAGTTCTTTAAAAAGTACTGAGATTGATATGCATGCAAGGTAAAATAAATCAATTCATCTATTTCATAAGTTCAGATTTGCATAGGATGCACACTTAATCAGTAATAGATCATAGTCTCTCAAATAATTCCAGCCTCCAAGTTCTCACCTTTTTCCTGTATCCAGTTTAATCTGTGAAAATAGGGCAAGTAAAATAGTACCCAAAATAACAGGAAGAAAAACGTTCTTGGCTTAAGAAGGAGGTTAAAGTAGAATTCTAGAAATCTATCACCACCTTGGTCTAGGAGTTGCTTCAGAAAAACAAACCTGTAGAAGTATCATTTCCAATGAATAATTAAGAAAAATATAATTTTTAAATGATCAAAATTAAAAAGAGTTGATTCAATGAGAATTAATGTGAAAAACTTAACATTTTATGCTACACCAGTGATAAAGACTTACCAGAAAATAAACATGCTGATAATTGTCGCAGTGACCAACAACTGGGCTGACAGGAGAAGGAACACTTTCACAATGAAAGCTGAGAAGACAGAAACATTATTTTAGTGACACAAATATTCCAAAGTAAAAATACAAATGTAATTACCTAATTTTGATACTTAATGAAGTTTTCCTTTGATTTTTTATAATGTTACTGAATTTTTTATACCTTTATTTTTTTAAATATTTTTTTATTTGTTGATAAACCTTTTTTTTTAATTTATATGTGGTGCTGAGGCTGGAACCCAATGCCTCATTCATGCTAAGCAAGCGCTCTACCACTGAGCCCCAGCCCCAGCCTCTTCCTTTGATTTTTTTGAGAATGAGAGAGGTAGTGAGAGCTAATTTCCAGTCAGCAAATGCAATAACAAAAACAAATACAACTCTGGAGAGCCTTTAAAGAGTATTTAATCAAAGGTGGACACAGTGACATGTCTGTAGTCCCAGAGCTTGGAAGGCTGAGGCAGGACGATCCCTAGAGCCCAGGAGTTCCAGGTCAGGCTGGACAACATAGCAAGAGTCGGTCTCGAGTACAAACAACAACAACGGAAAATAATTTCAGCCAATTGTTAATTATGTTTTATTGGAGACCTTAGATTTTATCTATAGAAACCCAAATTTTCACAAACTCAGGGATTTAATTCTTTATTAGGCACTCTCCACCTTCCTTAGGACCAAAAGTGATCAGAAAGTCTCGGGATGTGGCAGTTCCCTCCTAGGGATCCAGCTACTCCCCTGGGCAGAATGGACAACAGCAACAGCTCAGGGGCTACAAGTGAACAGGATATTTACTCCTCTGGAGGTGGCCCTGGGCTGCAGAGTTTTCAGAGATCCCAACTCTCCAACCTGACTGCCATTAGCAACCCCCTTCCCTCCTATTTATAAATGCAGAAACTAAATAACCTGGTGAATTATGTCAGATCAGAGAGTTCCAAGTGAGTGACAGCAAAGTATAGTATGCCAGCATCTCTTTTTGCTCACTTTTAAGAATATTTTTTAGTTGTTGATAAACCTTTATTTTATTTATTTATTTTTATGTGGTGCTGAGACTCAAACCCAGTGCCTCACCCATACTAGGCAAGCGCTCTACCACTGAGCTACACTCTAACCCCTCTTTTTACTTACTTTCTACTGCACAGGTAGAAAACATGACACTGGCAAAGACAATTTTCTTTTTTGTGTGGCATTATCTCAATTTAAAAGGAAAAAAATGAAATAATGCTATTTAGAGTGAACTCAAAGGACGGTCAACTCTGTCCTTTTGCTGGGCAGTTTCTATTCACGAAAGCGTGACAACAGAGGAGAGGGACAAAGCTTTCTTAATCAAAATACCAGAACATACATATCCAATTGTGTGCTGCCTTCACTAAAATATTCATTTATCTAAAGTTAATTTGGCATCTATTGTATAGCAGGGACTGTGAGAGAATAAATAATAAATGTGGCCCAGAATCATAATAATAGACCCATAGATCAATGAACTAGAGTTGAGAGTCCAGAAATAAACCCTTGCTTTTATAGTCAATTGATTTTTTTAACAAATGTGCCAGAACAATTCAATGAGGGGCAAGAATAATCTTTTCAACAAAAGGAGGAATTAGGACCTTTTCCTCATGCCACAACACAAAGATTAACTAAAAATTAGGTCCTAGGCATAAACATAAGAGATAAACTCTTAGAAAAACAAAGGCAGAAGCCTTCATGAGCATCAACTAGGTAATGAGTTCTTAGATATGAGTCCTAACGCACAAGCAGGAAAAAAAAATGGATCAATTGGATTTTCATCCAAGTAAAGGCTTTGTGCCTCTAATGACATCATCAAGAAAGTCAAAGAACTCACGAGGGTTTTCTGACAAAGGACTTTCTTTCTTTTTTTAAAATATTTTTAGTTTGGGGCTGGGGATGTGGCTTAAGCAGTAGCACACTTGCCTGGCATGCGCAGGGTGCTGGGTTCGATCCTCAACACCACATAAAAATAAAATAAAGTTATTAAAAAATGTTTTAGTTTTTGATGGACACAATACCTTTATTCTATTTATTTATTTTTATGTGGTGCTGAGGATTGAACCCAGTGCCTCACACGTGCTAGGCAGGTGCTGTACCACTGAGCTACAACCCCAGCCCCAGGACTTTCTGACTAGGGACTTGTTCTACAGTCCATGAGGAACTCTTGTAATTCAATAACAAGGAGACAAATGACATAACTAAATACAGGCAAAGCTTGGGCAGCAGCCTCCCACACTGACTGCCTGGCCACAAGACTCGCTTTGACCAATGGGACATTTGCATGTGATGCAAACAGAGGCTTGGACAGCTTGCCTATCGGAGGGTGTCCTCAGTACACCTCCTTCTTGGGACCCACATGGCGAGAAGCTCAAGCCACAAGAAGTCAGCCAACACCCAACATCAACTGCCAGGCATGTCAGGGAGACACGACAGACACAGCAGTCTCAGCCACTGTCTGATTATGAGAGCACAAAGGTTGCCGACTGAGCCCTGGCAAACCCTAGAATCATGAGAGAGAAAGAAAATGGTGGGTTTACAAAAACGGAGAGAGTGGTAGTGGCTTTGAATCTTATTCTCCAAAGAAGACATTTGGATGACCGATTGAGCATGTGAAAAAACACAAATCAAAACTCTAATGAGATACCACTTCACACACACCAGAATGACTATGATCAGAAAAAAGTTGGCAAGGATGTGGAGAAATAGAAACCTTCATATATTGATGGTTGGAAGGTAAAATGTCAGTTTATATTTTATAAACTGTTTATAACAGTTTGGAAGTTTCTAGGTAGCTACCCAAGAGAAATGAAAGGATGTTCACACAACAGCCAAGGTTGACTGCAGCATTGGTATGTAATAACCACATAGTGAAATAGCTCAAATCTCTGTCAACTGATGCATGCATGGTTAAACAAAATGTGTTATACCCAGGTGATGGATTACTACACAGCCATAAAAAGAAATGAAGTAGAGACACATACTACAACATGGTTGAGCCTTGAAACCTTGATGCTAAGTGAAAGAAGGAAATCACTAACCACCACACGTTGTGCAACCCCCATTTGTATGAATCGCCCAGAAGAGGCAAATCCATGGGGACAGAAAGCAGATTTGTAGGAAATAACCACTAATGAGTAAAAGATTTATTTTTGAAGTGTTAAATATGTTCTTAAATTGACTGTGGTGATGCCTGTATAACTATATAACAACCATTGAGGTATACCCTTAAAAGTAGTAAATTCAAACATCTGTAGATTATATCACCATTCAGCTGCTTTAAAAATTTTTAGTCTAAGGCTGGGGTTGTAGCTCAGTGGTAGAGAGCTTGCCTAGCACATGTGAGGCCCTGGGTTCAATCCCCAGCACCACCTAAAGCTGAAATAAAGATATTGTGTCCGCCTACAACTAGGAAAATAAATACTTAAAAACAATTTTTAGTCCATGGGGCTGGGGTTGTAGCTCAGTGGCAGAGCACTCCTAGTTTCAAACACCATGGAAAAAAATTGTAGTCCTCATCCCCATAACTCTTAATCCATTACCCGACTCACCCTACCCCCTTCCTTTTTCCGTAGCACTTTCATCTTCTTATATACTACATCATTTTTTAAAAAGAGGGAAGTGCCCAGACTTCTTCCAGAAGAAGCAGATACGAGTGACTAACTCTAACGCTGGTGAGGAGGCTTCTGCCTACTTTTCGATGACACCTCCTTAAGCCTCATTTCCACATCTGTTGGGCGATCAACTTGGTTTGCAGGTTGCTGTAAGAACTAAATGCAGTCACATTTCCCTTGCATGACACCCTGAGGGCCTGGCATCTGTGGCAGAGGCACCCGTTGCTAGAGGCGCCCACTCCCGCTGGCTCCCTTGCTATCTGACCCAGATCTTGGTAAGGGCAGCAACGGACCCAACTGAACCAGGACAGGGAGAGGTAGCCATGCAATACAGACAGGCCAGTGACAGGCCACTGTAAACTCCCGCGGCTTCCGAGGCAGCCTCAGGAAGAGGTCAGGTGGACTGATTCAGGACACCTCTCTGTGAATGGTGTCCCCTTGGAGCCGTCTGGGCAGCTGCCCTCTCTTGTCCCCTTGTTTGTCTTTGTCCCTTTGCCTTTTCTCTTTTCTTCCTGATGGGCAAGAGCTCCAGAAGGTACCTTTCTAGTCACAGGCTGCAGGGTATGGGCCACAGGGTGACAGTGGTGGGATTCAAAGCTCACAGTCCACCTGCCAGTTGTCCAGGCCTGGGAAGGCTTAAGGGTGACACAGTGGCCAGCGGGGACCTGAGACATTAGCTTCAAACCACCTTCCTTTGAATAGCATATTTCAGGAAAGAAGAAAAAAAAATCTCATTTAAGTCTCAGGTTTTTAGGTCTCTCTTACTAGTTGCTGAATGTCTTCCTGACTTACAGAGAATATTTAGGACATCCAATGAATACCTTTTGAAACTGAAGTCAATATTATGTTATCACTTGGAATGTGGGGAGAACATTTTGTAGTTAATGACTAATTCTCATTTCTTTAAAAGGCCAAAAGTTGTTTGCCACATGTATATTATGAATTTCTGAATCTCCTGGACAACTTGGGTGTAGTCTACCATTGCGGTACTCTATCCTATCTCATGATACAGTGTGAGTAGTAAAAGCTAATAGAATAATAATAAAAAGTCTCTCTGACAAGCAACCACACTGTGGAAATACTTTAAAAGAATGTTTGCCAAGGTAAGTGCTAGTAAGTGGTTGTCCTGCAATTGTTCAGAAAATAATGACAAGAAAAAACAATGTCTCTCCATGTTCAGTACTGATGCCACCTCTGCTGTGCTCTGTTTTGTGTCTGAGGTGCTAGGTAGCGAACCCAGGGCCTCACAGGTGCTAGGCAACTGCTGTACTCACTGAGCTACACCCTCAGCCCTTGCTGCAACGTTTTTCCCTTTACTTTTAGAATATTTTCAACTACAGTTGGTTGACTCCATCTATGTGGAATCCCCAGATAGGGAGAGTCAGTACTTATAAGAAATGAGGTAAGAATAGGAAAGCAGTTGTTGAACTAAGTGGGTAGCTGAATCCTCATTGCCGAAATCATTGATTTATTCTTTGATATGAAAAATAAAGGTCAGTTAAAGAGCTAGCTTTATTTTGTGATACAGTCAATTGTGGAAACTGACTTCAAGTTCTTCACGTTGAAAAGGGAGGGAAGGAGAGCAAGAGAGAGGGTAGGAGGAGGAAAGAAAGGAAGCAAAAAGAAAGGAAGGTAGGCTAAAAGTTCATCCGCATTTGCCTAATTAGCATAATCCCCAGAATGCACTATTTGGGGGGCTTTGAAAAGTTAATAGGATATACAGTGATTTTGCTTCTGGATAGATACCCAAAAGAACTGAAAGCAAGTGCCTGAAAAGATCTCAGTACTACTATATTCACAGCAGCATTATTCACAATAGGCGAAATGTGGGAACACTATGTGTCCATCAGAGCATGGGTGGATGAGCAAAATATGACAGACACACACAATAAAATAGCATCTAGAATTGAAAAGGGAGGAAATTCTGACATATGCTACAACATAGGTAAACATCAGGTGAAATAAGTGAGGCAGGTCAGTCCTCAGAGACACATGCTGCATGATTCTCCTCGTGTCAGTTACTTAGAGTGGTCACATTCCTAAAGACAGAAAGTAAAATGGTGGTTGCCACAAGCTGCAGGGAGGCAGAACAAGGAATTATAACAATGGATACTGAATTTGAGTTTTGTGAGGGGCAAAAGCCATATGAATGGATGGTGGTGATACTTGCACAGTGTTTAGAATGTATCTAAAGTTTTAAAATGTTTTGGTAGCAACTTTTTAAGCTATATATATTTACCAAAATTTTAAAAATACATTTTCAAGAGAGAGAGAGAGAGAGAGAGAGAGAGAGAGAGAGAGAGACAGCATTTGCTCTTCTTTTCCAAAAAGGTAATTTCTGTCTTCTCACCTCTGCGGACAGCATCGTCTGAGAATGCGGTGGTTGTGACTGTACTGCTGTCAGCTGGGGTTGGCTCATCTGAAATTTGTACCACATAGGTATGTGCGCGATCAGTAGCCTTGGGGTGTGGACTCCCTTGGGCTTCCTGGACCCCAGGTGAAGGTGTAGATTTGGGGGGCTGGCCAGATTGAGATTGGGCCCTTTTATCTGCTGCTTTCCGAATCAGATGTTGATCTCCCGAACTAAAGTCTATTGGCTCACTGATCTCCAAGTCCATTTTCCTGGAAGAGAAAAAGTGTTATTCATGTCCATACCTCTATAACCTTAGATCCCTGTGACATTCAGGTAATTCCCCCCCCCCAATTTTAATTATCTTGGCCCTGTCCTTGAGCACCAAGCCATGACAGTGCTTAATAAACATTCATTAAACAAATCATGAACAAATCTTTGTAAGATGAGGCTCATAGAGTAGAATAACTTGCATTCTATTATGAAATTAATATTTTTATAAAACAGGGATCTAAGGCCACCAAAGAGCTCACATTTTGAATAGAAGGTAAGCAAACAAGCAGTAAGGTGAGAGACAATATAAGCAGGCCAGAAGTGTGGAAGGATGGTACGAGAGCCCTTCATAAAGGGCTGGAGGAACAGGCAGGGAGTAGAAGGGGTTTTCCAAAGCTCCCAGAGAAGTGGGGGTTAAGCCAAGCCTGCAGGTTGTGTAGGAGTTGGTCAAGGGAAGAGGTGGAATATGGTTTTCCCAGGCAGAGGGAACAGCCTGGAGCAGGGGAGGAGCAAGCAGACAGGTCTAGAAACTGAAGGAAGTTCAGGTATCTGGGGTACGAAGCTCAAGCGTACAATGAGGTTAAACAGAGGGGCGTGGAGCACATCACTGGCGGCTGGCAAGTAACTTAAGGAGTCTGGGTATGGGAGGCAGAATAACAGTTCCCAGCGATGCGCACATCCTAATCCTCGGGACCTGTGGACATTACCTTGCATGTCAAAAGGAACACTGCAAATGCTGTTAAGGACTTTGAGATGGGGAGATGATCCTGGAACCAGTCAAATCACAAGGTTTCTTACGATCCGAATTTTAAGAGGGAGACAGAGGGATAGAAAAAGAGAAGGAGAAGGGACAATGGAAATAGAGGTCGGAGGGTTACAGGTGTTGTCTTTGAAGATGGAGAAAGTGGCCATGGGTAGAGGTGTGCTAAGGATGTTGGAAAAAGCAAGGAGTTGGATTTTCCTCTAGAGCCTCCCGAGAAGAATGCAGCCCTGCTGGCACCTCAGCTGTAGCCCAGCAGAACTGATTCAGGGCCTCTGACCTGAGGAATCAGAGGATAATCAACGTGTTGTTGTCATGCACCAAGTTTGTGATGATTTCTAACAGCAGGATGTCAAGGGTTCTCTTGGGGAACATGAGGACTCAGCAAGTCCCCTGCTGTAGGCCTTCTGTTCCACAATGGGCCACGAAGGAGTCTGGGAAGGAGACTGCTGAGAGAGCAAAGGCTTGGACAAGCTGGAGGCCAAGGGGGAAGGGCAAAAAAAGAGGTCTCAACAAAACCCCAGGCTCCTGGAGAAGCAGATGTGATTCGGTAAAAATGTTCCCTCTCCTTAAATTACTTTCTACGCTTTACAAGGTTTGTTGGAATTTTTTTCCAATACACGAAATTGTAATTGTAAAGTTCACTGGAAACAGTAAACGTATGAGAATAATCAAGAAACAGTGAGAAAGAGAAGAATTGTGAGGGGAGGGGTAGTGATTTACTTTATCAGGAATCAAAACATCATCAAACAATATGGTTAAAATTATAGTACTAATGTGGCAATAGATAAATGGATCAATGGGATGGGAGAGATTCAAAAAACAAACTGATATATTTGGGGATGTAATATTGGATAAAGATGGAATTTCAAATTATTGTCTCATGCTACTGGAACAATTATGTATTTGGAAAACAAAATAAGCTTTGATACCTATTTTGCATTATATACAAAAATGTATTCCCTGTGAATTAAACATATTATCATATATAATAATAGTCATAGATATTCTACAATAAAATACAAGGGCCGAGCACAGTGGCACACGCCTGTAATCTCAGTGGCTCGGGAGGCTGAGGCAGGAGGATGGCGAGTTCAAAGCCAGCCTCAGCAATGGGGAGGCGCTAAGCAACTCAGTGAGATCCTATGTCTAAATAAAATACAAAATAGGGCTGAAGATGTGGCTCAGTGGCTGAGTACCCCTGAGTTCAATCCCTGGTACCAAAACAATAAAATAAAATACAAGGAAAATTTTTAGAAGGCTTTGTAAGAATGATACCATAAAAGAAGTGCTGGGCAGATTCGGGTACAGGAATACTTCAATGCCATTACAAAAAGATACCAATAAATCTAAAATGCAAAATAATAAAAATAATATTTGCAAAGCTTTCTGTACTGTAAAAAGGACTTTATCAATGAAAATACAGACAACCCAAGACAAGGATGAGAAAAAAAACATGAACAGGCAATTCACAAAGGAAATTTTAATGGTCAGTAAATTTCTCTTCTGAGAAAGCAGCAAGACCTCACAAACAACCAAGAACTGTAAGTAAAAACAATAGTGAAATGTAATTTTTTTTTCATAAAAGACTGGCAAAGATTAAATATAATCCTCAGGCTTGTAAGAATATAAAGAAACAGATAACTGAGAGCCTTGCTTGCATGGGAACTATGCATGCTTATTTCCCATGGGATCCCTCCTCCAAGAAAACACTTGAAAATATATATATATATATATATATTAATTATAAAAATTAAGTATACTTCAATCCTAAATCATCTTTTATAATGGTATTGCTAAAAAGATAAATATGAGCCAGCCTAAATTCATTATATGTTAGCTATTCATTATTATATTTATTTTTCTCTAGATTTTAAACAAAATTAAAATAGTATCATGCCACCCCCAAAACAGTCATGGGCCCCAGGCATGCACATGCCTACTGTGCCTAGTGGGTAAGTCAGCCCTGGTACAACCTGGCAGCATGAAAACTTTTTTGGGAAGTGGAATGGGATGCAATTTGGCAGCATCTATCAGATATCAAAATGTGTATTGTTAGACCCAACTGTTAGGATTTTAGAACTTTACCCCATAAATATATTCACTAGTAATTAAAGATACACATAAAAGGAAATTAATTACATCATTCCTTGCTTATAACTGCAAAACAAAACAAAAACAAGGAAAATGGCCTAATATCCATCAGCATATAAAGGGTTAAATTAATTTTGGATAGGAAAAGGCAGATATATATGGATTAATGTGAAGTTCACTGTGATACAGGTTTGAATTTTTAAAGTAAGATTAGAAAATAATATTTAGTAGAAAATCATATTTAGTGAGGTTACTTAAATGTTACACACACACACACACACACACACACACACACACACACACCTTCCAAGGAGTGCAAAGATATACTACAAACTGTTATCTCTGACATAGCAGAGTTGGGGAATACACTCTGAATGGTATGGATTTTAACAATGAACATCTATTACTTATAATAATAATAAAATATATATTTACATTTTGAAGAGAAAAAGATCTATTTCTCTTGTTGATAAAGTCTGGAGCTCTTCTGAGAAAGCAGCCTTCACACAAAAATGAGAAGCATTGAAAGATGCTCGAATAACCAACCTGGTTTCTCCCCGAGTCCTGTGAATCAGAAATGGGAGAGAACGCAAGATTTTCAAGGCACTCAAAAAACAAAACCAACAAAAACCAAAGTCAACTGAGTTTTCCTCATGAAACTACATTAGGCTGGTGCCTGAATCACGAAGTGAGACCTTCACCTGGTCCTTAAAAATCTCTCCTGGCTCCCGAAGCAGCCGTTATCCACAGGACAGGCAGGTGATGTGACTGAGAAGCAAAGTTCTGAGCGACAGTTAGGGGAGTGGCAGTTGGAGCATTTGGTGTGGGCTGGGGACCCGCTGCCTGGCCGAGGGGCGAGATCAAACCCCATCCGCCAGGCCTCTTCCAAACTAGCTATTGCCCCCTGTGTTGGATCTCAGGGAGACCTACATTTTGAGTCATCAAACCAATTCCTTGTCCCAGAACAGGAGACTCCATCCAGGAGGAAGCAGTGTCTCTTCAACCATGCCATCACTGTCTCTAGAGCAGGAGGAAGATGATCATGAAACTCCAGTGGGGGCACCCTTCAGAGGTCCTGCACAATTATTCCAAATAAGTAAGGGTCATTTATGATAAAGTCGGGGCTGATCTTTACGGTGAGTGATGATCATGGTGCCCTCCCCTGGTACAGGGAGACTACTACCTGCGGGTGGCAGGCCGATGAGCAGCTGGGGAGGGGCCCCTTTCAAGCTGCTTGGGGAGAGAAGTCAGAGGATTAGGTAAGGAACAGCTAGTCCCTTTCCCTGGGATGGCTCGTCAAGAAGGAGAATGGGAGCAGGAACTTGTCCTGTTGCTGCTGAGAAAAGGTGATTCATTAAATGGCTAATTAGTGCTTGTCTACTCTGCCCAAGCAGTGGGGGAGTGGAAGAAATACAAAGAGCAAAGAGACACGCTTCCTTCCCTCATCGTCAGCCAGAGGGGATGTGTGCAAAAGGGTGCACCCAAGGTAGAGAAAGGGAAGAGTCATTGAAGGGAACAGTATTCAGGGATAGAGTTGGAGATGTATTTTCATCATGGGTCTGAGATGATTGTTGGAAGGTTAGGGTCAGATGTGAAGCACCTTCCAGGCAAAGAGAACCCCTAAGCCCTAGCATGAGGGTGGCGACCATGGGGACACCCTCTACAGAAAGTTGGTCCCTTAAGTCATAACATGGGAGGTGTAGGAGGTGTGCCTGCAGCGGAAGACAGAGATGTTATACCGACCCTCCTGAAGATAAAAAGGGAAAAGGTCAGTGAGAAAATCTTCCCTGACTCTCCTCTCGAACCTTCTTGCAGTTTCATGGGTCTTACTCCTTGGTCCAGTCTCCAGGCTCTCTATGTGGTTTGTTGATGTTAACAGGCAATGTGAGTGAATCATATCTTCTTCCAAAATGTATTTAACATGATTGACATGACTACATGTCAGGGGTATATCTGATGACTTGGCCACCGTTTGGACTAAAGACATAGTTCCTCCCCCTCCTCCTTTCTTAGCTTACCAGCATCATAGTGGACACTAATCAGATACTTACTAAATGTAGCAGTTGTTTTCAGCCTCACATGGATGAACACATTTAATGCTCACAACAGCCCTATGAGTATGTTTTCATTGCCCTCATTTAACAGGTGAGTAAATCAAAGGGAGATGGAGTGGCAGTGGCCCCTGCAACGCATGGGGAGAGGCCGTATGGTCAAGGAGACCTCTATCTGCCCATCAAGAAACAAAATGCGGTGAAGGCTTATCTCTTTGAAACCAGTCCTGTGATATATTTTGTATATCTGCTCTTTTCTTTTTTAATATTGAGAGTTTTAATTAATGAACTTACAACATTCAAATCGTGCAAATCAGACTCCATGCTAACACTGACAAGCCCCTGGGGAACTCTACTTCATTCTTTCCCCTTAGTGTGAATTTTTAAGACCTTGGGAGGTATTCATTTCTGTGTCCATTCCTTACACACACTAGTAACTCCACCACCACTACCACCTCAATTTCCCCAGACATTCCATAGACACCAAATTGTCTACGCACTCCAGCTGAACACTTCCTCTGGATTCAGGTTGAGAATCTCTTACTAGGTGCCTATGGTCTGAATGTATTCCCCCCAAATTCCTGTGTTCAATTTAATCAACAATGTGATAGTCCTAAAAAGCAGAGCCTTTAGATTAAGTCATAAGGACAAAACCCTTCCACTCCAGGAGGGTACCTACATGGCCTTTCATGAGGATTTTTCAAGTTAAAAATTTGATATTTTTTCTTTATTTTTAAAAATAAAAGTCATGAATGCATGTGGTAAGAAAAAGTCAAACAATACAAAAGGGAGAAAAATGAAAAAAAAAATCCCCTCCCTGGCCACCCTTGTTGACAAAAATGTATGTAACAGAGAACTTATTAATTTGTACAATGTGATTGTATTATATACATTGTTTTATAAAATGCCTTTTTCTCCACTAAATAGCTGAGATTTTTTTTCTTATTAGTACATTTATGAACCTTGAATAGTTGCCTGTCTCACTCAAAATAAAGTCCGAAGTCCTTATTTGGACAACAAAAACTGATGCCCAAACCTGACAAAGATATTACAACAAAGGAAATTATAAGTCCACATCACTCATGAACCTAGATGTAAAAAATCTCAAAATAATAAACTAAACCCAACAATATATGAAAAGGATAATATATCACAAGTCACGTTTCATTCCCAAACTTGCAATGTTCATTTAACATTCAGAAATCTGTATAATCCATAGATTAATAAAGAATAAAAAACATTATGATCATCTCAAAACCATTTAATGAAATTGTGTTACAGCACAGGTGCCCACTGCTGTGGGGTCAAGACAGCGATGGTGGTCTTCTGATACTAGCTCTTTCAATCACACCAGCAAGATTTTAGACATGTTGCTCAGAGTAGCTGCACAAGTTTATTAGAAAGGATAGAGAAAGGGAAAGCGGAGGATGGGTCCTCTCAGAGGAGGATAGTCTCCTCTACTGCCCTCCAGTTTTATTGGGGAATCTCAGGAAAGTTTCCAGAGAGTCCTGCCCATATCCACCTCTTGACTTTTGACTGACAGCAGGATGGCATTAGATTTTTTCAAGTCCCATCTGTGCATGATAAATATCCAAGGCAGCTCTGGGTCACTTTATCCCATGCTGAACTGGTTTTTCTGGGGTTTTGTTTGTTTGGTACCAGGAATTGAACCCAGGAACAAAAGCACTGAGCCACATCCCAAACCTTTTTTTATATTTTAATATTTAGAGACAGAGTCTCACTGAGTTGCTTAGGGCCTTGTTAAGTTGCTGAGGCTGGCTTTGAACTTGAGATCCTCCACTCCTGCCTCAGCCTCCCAAGCTGCTGGGATTATAGGCATGTGCTACCACACACCCAACTTGCATATTTGTTTTAATTGGAACTTATTCTCACAGATTTTATGGTTAGGAGAATTACCCTAACCTCCCTGAGTTCTGGAACCTGGTCTGTGTAAGGGTTACAAAAGATCCCCCACCCCCAATCAGGGTAACTTGCAATCTTCTTATCAGCATTTAGGGTCTACATTTCTCCAGCAGATAATAGGTTGTTTCCTGAGGAACATCACCAGGAAGGGCTGCAATTTAATTGCTTTTTTTAAGAGAGAGAGAGAGAATTTTAATATTTATTTTTTAGTTCTCGGCGGACACAACATCTTTGTTTGTATGTGGTGCTGAGGATCGAACCTGGGCCGCATGCATGCCAGGTGAGCACGCTACCGCGTGAGCCACATCCCCAGCCCCATTTAATTGCTTTTTAAAAGAAAGCATGTGGGCTCAGCACAGTGAGCCCAGTTTAGATAATTATCTCCTTAACTTCATGTTCCTACTGCTCACATGCATGATAAATACAGGACCAGAAGGAAATTCCTTTGCCTAATAAAGAAAATTTATAAAATCTACAGCATCAGAGGATTATCTCGATAAAGAAAAGAACCTCATTTGCAATAGTTATGTCTCTTTCTCCATTTGGTCCCTGGAATGTGATTACTCTGTAATAATTAACCTGTACAAGTATGAGTTGGGTACTTTAAAGTATGTGTTTGAATAAGTTGTTAAAAAAATTAAAGGAAAAAAAGTATACATCTCCCTAATGATCTCAGAAGGGTAGAAGGTACAGCCAGGAATTGGAAAGCAGACAGGATGGGGCATGACCTGAGTGGGATGAGAAAGAATTGAGATGCAGGCCCAGGATGGCGTCCTATGGCAGAAAGGAAGTTGGTGAGCCAGGGGTCAAGATCTTCAATGAATGAGAAAGTAACTTATAGCTGACATACAAAGAGTGGTATACACTGTCAGATGGAGGAGATAGACTAGCATAGGATTTAATGTCTAGAGTCCCTCACAGAGTACATTGCAGGGAAGGAAAATCTTCCTTCTACTTCCTTAGGTTCTGTGACTGGGCCTGAGAATTAAATTAACAAAAGAGAGATTAACAGGGGAAAAGCATACACATTTTAGTTAATATTTTTACATGCATAGGAGCCTTCTTTAAGAAAACGACAGAAGGGCTGAGGATGTATCTCAGTGGCTAAGTGCTTGCCTAGCATGCAAGAGATCCTGGGTTGATCCTCAACACCCCCCACCCCCGCCAAAAAAAGTGATGGAAACTTACGTGGCCTTTTAAACAAAGAATAATTGTGGTAATGTGAAAAGACTACAGGGCTTGGGCTCAGCTGGTAGACTGTGGGAAAGATACTAGAAAATATATAGGGGACACTAGTAGAAAATTAAGTGTTACAAATTTTAGTAATTTGTTTGCAGATTCATGTGGGAATCAGTTCTCTCTGGTAACAGGAACACAGGCATTCTTCTCTGCCTAACACAGGGAGGACACTTTGCATAAGGCAGGTTTCATATCCTGCTTCAAGTAGAAAGCTCCATTGCTGATGCTTCATTGCCCTCAACTCAAAAGAATTACAATTCGAAAGGGCCATATTTTAGGATATGCTCTGAACCCCTCCCTTCACCATTGCTCTGAAATGAGACGGCACTCTACCTATTCTCCTCAACCCCTTTTACAGTTGGTTTACTCCCCATAACAGTTCTGGAAGATTATTTTGTTGGGGAAACCCTGGTGCTCTGAAGCTCTCTACCCTGCCCAGAAAAGGGACCCAGGGTCCAGGCTGTGATGACAGCCACGTCCAAATAGCAATCACCATTCACGGTAAAGTAGGGATATCTTGTTCCTAGGTTGTCATGAACCTACATGAGATTTCCTGATGTCATGGGCACTTAATACATGCTTCCCTCTCCCTCCAACATATTCCTCAAGATCTCTCCGAGGATGCCAAGGGTAGGAAACCTGGGATTGTGAAGAGGGCTATGCAATCACCAATTCACCAAGAAAGACTGAAGACACCCTTTTCGTGCCAGGCCAGCACTGATGAGCAACATAATATCAAGGTGGTTTGATTTCTCCTAGCCACTCCGCCTTGCCAGCTGTTTGTTCTGGAGTGCCTGACGCTGGGTCTCAGGACCCGTTCAGGATACTCTCACAGTCAAAACTCTTTCCCCACAATGCTAAGCCAGCTATTTGTCTTTTCAAGTCCCATTTTCTCATGGGTGTTCTGTTTAGAGGCTGACGATGGCATCATTGCTCAAAGGCTATCTTAGACTTTAAAATGTCAATTCTTTTTTTAATTTTTTAGATATATTTTTTAGTTGTCAATGGACCTTTATTTATTTATATATGGTGCCTCACACGTGCTAGACAAGTGCTCTACCACTGAGCTACAACCCCAGCCCAAAATGTCTCAATTTTAACTCCCACCACATAAATATATATGAACATAATCCACATAAACCAACATATTGGGGGGGGGTGACAAACTGTAAATTTTTTTTCTTTTTTTAATATATTTTTTAGTTATCAGTGGACCTTTTTTTAAAAAATTTATAACGTGGTGCGGAGAATCCAGTGCCTCACACATGCTAGGCAAGCGCTCCACCACTGAGCTACATCCCCAGCCCCAAACTGTAATTTTTAAGAGTCTAAAAGGGGACCTGAATAGGATTGTCAGATTTAGCAAATAAAAATACAGGATTCTCGGTTAGATTTTAATCTCAGATGGACGATTTTTGTAAGGAATACACTCAGCCTCAAAAAAATTACTCCATCATCTGTCATTTAGATTTAACTGGGAATCCTATATTTCACCCGGCAAGTAGACCAAAAAGTTTGAGAACTGCTCCACCCGGCGACAGCAGGTTGAACTGCAGAGAGGGCCAAGTAATTCGGGCGCGGCACTTCCGGTGAGGTAGTTGGTGCGCAGCCCCCACCGCCCCCCATCTCCGGAAGCCTCCGCGGGCCGCTCACAGGCCAGGTCCCGCCCCGCGGCGCTGTGCACTGCCCAGGGCCGGTGGTGGGCGCGGGCGGGCGGAGCCTGCCCCGCGCCTGCAGGGGGCAGTGGCCGTGGCCAGGCCCTGGTGTCGACAGCTCGGCATCCCTGCCCTCGCCGTTCTTCGTGTCGCCGGGGTGGCGGGCCGACCAGTGGGCGGCCAAGAAAGGCGGCCGCCATTCCCGTGTCGCTGCGCCCGCGGGGGCCGCCCGAGCCGGCCACCATGCCGCTGGGCCTGAAGCCCACCTGCAGCGGCTGCAAGACCACGTCGTCCTCCATGTGGAAGAAGGGCCCGCAGGGGGAGATCCTCTGCCACCACTGCACGGGCCGGGGCGGCGCGGGCGGCGGGGGCGCCGGCTCGGGGGCGGCCGGCGGAACTGGGGGCAGCGGTGGCGGGAGCTTCGGGACGGCGACCTTCGCCAGCACCTCGGCCGCGCCCCCGCAGAGCAACGGGGGCGGGGGCGGCAAGCAGGTGAGCTCACCTGCCCCTCCTGGCAGCCCCGGGGGCCCTGTACCTCTTCCCCGCAAATATTACATCCTGTGGTTAAGTCAGACTCTGTCCTTGTAAGTGGCAGCACAGCCTTTCCACTGTAGGAGGTGCCTCAACCTAACCTCTTCTCTAAAAACCTGCCTTGACTGACGTGGACGACCTACTCCTGTCACCTGCCCTGTTGTAAGCAGCCCACTGTTTTGGAGGTTCTGGCGATGCTTTCCCGCCCTCGCCCTTAATCTTTTTATCCTTACAAAGTGTACTTTGGGATCTTCGTAAGATGATTGTATCAGGGCGTCGACCTTTCTACATTTTTTATTCTCTTTTTCTCTATTTGTTTATGTAACAGAGTAAGCAGGAAATTCACAGGAGGTCTGCGCGGCTCAGAAACACTAAATACAAATCTGCTCCAGCTGCTGAAAAGAAAGTTTCTACTAAAGGAAAAGGGAGAAGACATATTTTTAAATTAAAAAATGTAAGACGATGTGGACAGTGTTTTTACTGTTATGATGATGATGTGTGTACTGTGTTCTGCTACTGCTTTGGTTTTCAGTATTGCATGTGGCTGCTGCTTTTGGGAACCCATTTGTAGTATTCTGGGGAGTGGACCAGACTCACCCCAAAATAAGCTATGTTTCAAGAAGCTTGCTGTTTATAATGTTAATAACACTCTCGCTTTTATAACTTTCATTTCTTTCCTCTGGAAAATATTAAATATTTTTATCAGGGTCTCTGTGGAGAGGAATTGAAGAGATTATGATTCTTGATATGGCCAGGTACACTAGGAAAACTTTTTAAAAAATCCTTTAAAGATTTAAGTAAATAATAACACTGGAATTTAATCATTTCCATATACAGTTGTTATTAAAGCTCCAGAAAATGTGCCCTGTGATGATGAATTTAATGGATTTGAATAAAATTTTTCTATAATCCTTTATCTCCTCTTCTACTATATGAAATTCAAGAGATTGTTGAAAACCTATGCTGGATATATTGAAAGCACATTTTTGTTGAAATAAGTTTTATTTTTGTGAACCTGGGACAATGGACAATACGTTATAGACAATTTAAAATTATTTATTTTGTAATGCAGGGGATTAAACCCAGGAACCCTCTACCAGTGAGCTGTACCCCAGCCCTTTTTATTCTATTCAAGGCAGGGTCTCACTTAAGTTCTGAGGCTGTCTCTAATTTGCCATCCTTTTGCCTCAGCCTCCAACGTAGATGGGATTATAGGCATGTGTCATCCTATCCAGGTAGATGATTTTTTTTAAGCCTCAGTGTGGTATTCCTTTTAGGACAGAAATGCTTCTTTTACTGGTAAAAGCATTTGTGATGTTGGGCATGTTGATTTATAAAACAGAGGGGCTTGGGGATAGGTTCTTATGTAGGTTGCAGATTCTTAATGAGAATAATTGCTGCTAATTTAAGGTTTTTATAATTTAGTTTTCTTAAAAAGGGATTTGTTGATTAGATAAAACATGTTAAGTCAGTATTCATTTACAGTGTTTGTATTGTAGGCATTTTTTTTTCCTTTTAAGTTCTGCAAACCATTCTCTCTGATGATTATATTATCAGTTTCTCTGCAACTCCTTTCTTCAATGTTCGGGCAGAGATACATGGGTTAGGTCTAATATCTATGTTGTGGCATTGAAGAGTGTTTTACAACTTAAGAGGTTTCAGTGATGGTTGGAAGGTGGCAAGTTATTAAGAACTCCCAAGAAATTTTCTAAAGCCTTAGTTCAGACTTGCTACAAAATTGATGATGTTGATTATCGTGGCAAGTTCCATCACTGAGATGAAAAATGACTTCTAAGAGACACTTTTTCACTTATGTCCACTTGCTTATTTTTCATGGATTCCATTCTGTCATGTGCAGGCTTTTAGACCCAGTATATTTTTATAATTGAGATGTTAATGTCTAATGTGTCTCTGAGAGTACTTTGTGTTAGATCTCAGCAGCATAATCAGAAGCTTGCCTTTGTTTCTGAGTAACTTTTAAGCTAATGGTAACAGAAATAGTGGAAATACTCAGACTGGACTTTGCCACAACATTCAGAACATTCACTTATCTTTTATATTACTGTTTTTGTTACTGGACAATAAATCTTAGAATTTCTGAAATGAATCTTTTATATATGACTGTAAAAATGCCTGTATACACGTATATGCAGACATACATGGATATGCTAATGTTTTTACTTTTTCTCATAGCCTATCAAAGCTCCTGAGTCTGTTTCTACCATAATCACTGCAGAATCAATCTTCCACAAGGTAAGCTTCTGTGGAGTTCCTGAAAGAATTGGACCAGATGTAAAATATGCTATTAAAATGGTGTTTTGCTGGGCACAGTGTTGCATGCTTGTAATCCCAGTGGCTTGGGAGGCTAAGGCAGGAGGATCACAAATTCGAGGTTAGCCTCAGCAACTTAGCAAGGCTCTAAGCAACTTAGTGAGACCTTCTCCCAAAATAAAAAATAAATAAGGCTGGGGATGTGGCTCAGTAGTTAAAGTGCCCCTGGGTTCAATCCCTGGTATAAAAAAAAAAAATGGTGCTTTAACCTCAGTGTCTCTGCTATTCTGTATTTGCATAAAATGTAGTTATGCTTTTGTTCCATTCTAAACTGTTTTCCCCCATTGGTGGTTTATCCAGAGTTGAGGTGAGAAAGGTTACCTGTGGAAATATGATATAAGGGTCTTAAGTATATTTTTAAAATATATATCATTGAATTGTCCTTAAAATGCTAATTATAGTGTGGAGCCAGGAAAAGGTAAGGCTAGGTAAGTCATCCCAACCAGTGTGATGGCGTGGAAGGGTAAGAAGGAGAGAGTCTGGGTGTGGGTTGATGGAGGATGTGGACCATAATATCTAATGGGTAGAGCAGGTCAAGAGATTCTGAAATGCCTTAAGCAGAGGAGGGAGAAATAAGTGCAGTGGTGGAGATTAACAGACACTACAAGTTCTTGGGAGAAGGTCCAAGGCATTTGATAAAACGAGAAGGTTAGGTTCACAGGCCTAAGGTTTCAGGCATGTACTAGGGTTCTTAGAATGTATGTCCCACAGATAAGGAGAGTCTGCTATACACAAAACATATTAATAAACACCTACTATGTGCCTGGCAATGCTTGATATCAAAATCTCTCACTAAGGTATTATCTTTACATTGCAGTTTTACATTCCAACTGTTACATATTTTGGATTAATTTTCATTCATCATATATTTATTTGCGTGCCTATAATAAACAATTGTAATCATGATAATTTGGGAATAATGATTATATAATATGTAGACAGGTTTAGAATTGGTATCATCATAAACATGGATTTGTTAGACCTTTTATTGACTACTTTCAAAACCTGCTTTCTTATTAAAGAAATTTCATTCATAGCTGTGATGTTCCAGTTTTATTTTAAATATGGGATTTTTTTTTATTTTTCTCAGGGAGTGTATTACCAAATTGGTGATGTTGTTTCTGTGATTGATGAACAAGATGGAAAGCCCTACTATGCTCAGATCAGGGGTTTTATCCAGGACCAATATTGTGAAAAGAGTGCAGCCCTGACATGGCTCATTCCCACTCTCTCCAGCCCTAGAGACCAGTTTGATCCTGCATCCTATATCATAGGTGAGTTTGACAAATGGCACAGGTTCTGTAACTCGGTTAACTCTGCCGTGTTATATTAAAAAATGTGATAGTCTGCTTGGTCTGCCATGACAAAATACCAAGGCTCCATTGGTTGAACGACACAACTGAATTGTCTCACAGTTCTGGAGACTGGAAGTCTGAGGTTAGGGTGCTGTCAGGATTGTTGTGTAATGAGGCTTTCTTGTCTTGCAGATGACCACTTTCTTGTTGTCTTTACAAAACCTTCCTTCTCTGTGTGTATGTAGAAAGAAAGCTCTCTGGTGTCCCTTAATAAGGACATCAATCCTATCATCTTATCCATAAAGGTCCTTGTGGCTTTGTTTAACCTCAGTTACCTGCCTAAAGATCCCATCTCCAGTACCACTACTTGAAGGATTAGGCCCTCATCATATGAATTAAGAGAAAACAAATCCCATTAAAAAAAAAAAAAAGGCATAGCCATTAAGCACAAAAAAGTGGAGATCTTTGTAGGAAATATGAAAGATAGTTTATATAGCTGGGGTTTGAGTGCCTTAGTTACTCTGGGTTACAGCAGTGTGCACCTACTAAAAAAATGATGTGGATAAGATTTTTTTCTGAGTGTTCCAGAATTAAACCATATAAAAAAAAATTTTGCTGTCAGGTGCAGTGGCTCACACCTATAATCCCAGTGGCTTGGGAGGCTGAGACAGGAGGATCATGAGTTCAAAGCCAGCCTCAGCAAATGCGAGGCACTAAGCAACTCAGTGAGACCCTGTCTCTAAATAAAATAAAAATAGGGCTGGGGATGTGGCTCAGTAGTCGAATGCCCCTGAGTTTTGTACCCCTTCCCTCAAAAATTATTGCTCAGGAACTATATTATTTAGATTACTTATAAAAATAAATTTGAAAACAATTTCTAAGAGATCTATGCTAGTTATTTCTAAAGTCTTAATAAATTCTCAATATGCAGCCCTGTACATATCACATGTCATTCCAAAGCCTTTTATCATTAATGGTTAAAAGACGTGATGCAAACAGTTTTTGGTATATATTTACAAGTTTATGATAAATATGATTTTGAAAGTGTTCAAATTTCTTTTTAAAAAATATTCATATTTTTAGTTGTAGTTGGACACAGTACCTTATTTTGTTTACTTATTTTTATGTGGTGCTGAGAATCAAACCCAGGGCCTTGCACATGCTAGGCGAGCACACTACCACTGAGCTACAATCCCAGCCAAAAGTATCCAAATTTCTTAAGTTATCCTGAAATTTTCATTCTTATAATGAGCATACATTACTTTTGCTTCCTGAAAAATCTATGCATTTTTTTTCATTGAGACCTCCCAGCACAATAGCCCAGTTATTTTCACCTATATGTCAATTTTATTACATGACCGAAGAGTTCTAGTCTTCTGCTTATGAGTACCTTAGAACACCAGACTTTCACTTACCTTATTTATGGGACAGCTTCCCAGAAGAGGTCATGATTGTCAGAAACACATCTAGGGCACCTCGCCCATCTTTTCTTCCTAATCCCCAAAGTCTGAGGTACTTCCTAGTCCTGGAGGAGGCACATCTTGGAGGTTAAAACTCAAAATCTGGAGCCACAGGAGTTCCACATCCCTGCCATTTACTACCTGTCTGAGTTTAGCAAATTCTTTAATCTCTTTGCTTCACTTTCCTCATGTGCAAAACGAGGATAATAGTGCCCACGACAGAAGCTTGTTGTGAGGATTCAAAGTGCTGATATATGTAAAGTACTTAGAACAGTGCAGTCATGTAACAAACTTTATGTAAGTGTTTGGTATTATTTTTAGAATCCTTTCTCAGTTGAGTTGCTCTTTTTTGGGAAACTGCCATATTCCTTAAGCTTTATTGCTTAAGGAATTATAGTAACTTCAGAGCAACATCTTGACTTGATGTTAGTCCTTGAAACAAGAGTGCTTTCTCCTAGTAACTAAAAATATTAACATTTTATGAAAATGATTGTTATGTTCAAAAATGTATTTAACCTTTCTATTGGCTGCCTTCTAGGGCCAGAGGAAGATCTTCCAAGGAAGATGGAATACTTGGAATTTGTTTGCCATGCACCTTCTGAGTATTTCAAGTCACGGTCATCACCATTTCCTACAGTCCCCACCAGACCAGAGAAGGGCTACATATGGACTCATGTTGGACCTACTCCAGCAATAACTATTAAGGAAACAGTTGCCAACCATTTGTAGTTACAAAATTAAAACCAGGGCTGAGGATATAGCTCAGTGGTAGAGTACTTGCTTAGCATGTTTGAAGCCCTGGGTTTGATCCCCAGCATTCAAAAAAAAAATTAAAACTGGATTTCCAGTTTTCATCTATCATACTACTATGAGATATACATGTGTTCCTTTCATGAAATTTTTACATGGAAAAATGACAAAGTTTTTTCCCCTAAATACCCAGTAATCATTAGCTTGTTTATTACCTATTACTTAGAAAATTACAAGGAATAGAAAATAATGAAATATATTTGAAGGTAAATATTACATTTTGTATGTATATCCTCCCAGGCAAAGGCTACACAGTTTCCTGGGAGACCATTAGTAACAGGTATGACTATTTTTCTTCATAATTTATTGTTAGTAGCTCATAAAATGAATTCTATTTTTATATAAGTATTAGTTAAGTTTTAGGTTTCTGATCAAGAGCTTAAATCAAATATATCTGTTATCAATTGTATGTGTCATAAAGCCACACAAAACGTATTTCCTCATCAAGAAAATGCTGTGACAGACTTTGGACAGCATTAACTGTAAGGAGTGATTCCTAAATGATTTTATTAGCCCAGACTTTTTTAAACTTTTATGTGATTTTTTTGTAGCAAATGGTTTTTTGAAACCAGTCAGTTGTTCTCAATAGAGCTGCTCTTCACTGTCTCATCTACCTTCTCTGTCAAACAGAGACTTAAGGTCAAACCATAGACTGCAGTGCAGATGTCACCTTCACTAGAGCACCCAGAAAACCTGTGCTGCTTGGGCAGTCATAAAAGTGATTGGTAGGCCATTAAATGCCTACCCCAGCTTAAGCCATCTGCCATGGACTCCTAATAGCATGCTTTGGAAGGTCTGCTGTGTATGCTTCAAGTGCAAATGAGTTAAGTAAGGGAGCGACAAATGTTAGGGGTGGGGGGGGAAATGCTTATCTCCTCTACCCTGATCTGATCATAATGATTGTAACTGTGGCACCTCTCACCCTTACCCTTTTTCTATATAATTACTGTTATATGTTGAGAACAGGCACTGTAGATGGCTCTATGTATATGGTCATCACTTTGTTCGCAAAAGTTACAGTAAAATTGATTGTAAATACCATTGAAAATAGTTTTCTAAATGCTGATAGTCAAAACTTTTGGATTAAAATGTATTTTTCACCATGTATTTACTTATTTTATTTAAACGATGTAAGACTTCCTATCCAAAGATGGTATTAAATAGAAACTTCTGAGTTGTACTGAATTTGGAGTCGATTCATCATCAGTAAGTAACAGATTTTAGGAAAATCCTAGAATAGCCAATTGATAAAATGAGTATTTAATTAAGATATTTATTAAAAGGAGGACTTTATTTTTAAACTAGTATAGTCGAGCAGGGTGGCACACACCCGTAGTACCAGCTACTTGAAGGCTGAGGTAGGAGGATCACAAGTTTGAGGCAAGCCTGGGCAACTTAGTGAGACCCTATCTCAAAATAATACAGTTTAAAAAGGAGTGGGGATGTAGCTTAGTGGTAGAATTCTAACATGTGCACTCTCTAATACCTAAAAACAAAACAAACAAAAAGTATATATTTGGGCTATTTGTTTCTAAATTTGATAGATAGCTTGTATCTTTTACATAAAGCTTCAGTTTTCACTTTTTCCTTTAACTAATACCAGGGCTCCCATGGTTTCTCCTATGATTTAAGGCCCTGGTCGGTATTCTTAACCTGCTGTCTTCTTCTTACCACTGAACTGTTTCCCCTGTACACCCTCCTTGTTTTCCTATCACTGAGCCCTTTTTCATAACCATTTCTTCCTACCAAAGACCTTTTTTTTTAATATATATTTTTTAGTTGTAGATGGCATAATACCTTCATTTTTATGTAGTGCTAAGGATCGAACCCAGTGTCTCAGGTGTGCCAGGTGAGCGCTCTACCACTCAGCCCCAGCCACAGCCACAGCCACAGCCCCCAAAGACCTTTTAAGGCCCTTATGTTTTGCTTGCTTATATATTTTTGTTTTGTGAAGCAAGGAATGGAACCCAGGGCCTTATATATGCTAGGCAAGTGCCCCAGCCCAGTGCCCTTAAATTCTGTCTCCTTGATATCAATCTGTGCTGTTCTGTAGTTGCATTTAAGCTTCTCTTTCTCGCCCACTCCTACCCAGTGTTCCCCGGAGGGTAGGGGGATGTGTGTTTTATTTACTTATCTTTGTATATTTCATTTGGCTGCCCTGGGCATGTTTCACGAACTGCTTCTTACTCCACACCAGATACGTAAACCATACCCTTTGTAGGAGATTGTACCTCCTACACCCAAGAAATATAAGGCAATAGGTTATTGCAAGAGGGAACCTGAATGACCAACAAGAGGGTAATGCTTATAGAAATTGTAATATTTGTGTAACGGAACATTATGCAACCATCCAAAATGAAAATTGTCAGTGGTAGGGTCAAAATATACAGTAGAGAAAAAAATAGAATTTAGAACTGTGTGATAGCAATTCTACATCAAGAAACTACTTTTATAAAAGATGGAAGAGCCAGATATGGCGGTGCATGCCTATAATCCCAGAGGCTTGGAGCCTGAGACTGGAGGATTGCAAATTAAAAGTCAATCTCAGCAATTTAGCCAGGCCCTAAGCAATTTAGCAAGATACTGCCTCTAAATAAAAAATAGGTCAGGAACTGCTGGTATTCCTTATAACTGCTTAGAAATATTTGGCCTTTTTAAAAAGCTCTGTGTATGTGTATTTCTTGGATAAGTTTTTAAAAATTAAGACAAGGAGGTCTCAAGTGAAATATTGATTGGATCATACAAAAATTGTATAAAAAATTAAAACCAGAGCTGGGATTATGGCTCAGTGGTAGAGCGCTCGCCTAGCACGGGTGGGACCCGGGTTCGATCCTCAGCACCACATAAAAATAAAGGCATTGTGTTGTGTCCATCTACACCCAAAAAATTAATTAATTAATTAATTAATTAATTAAAAAAAACAGAGCTGGGGTTGTAGCTCAGTGGTAGAGCACTTGCCTAGCTTGGGTTCAATCCTCAGCACCCATAAAAATAAATAAATAAAAAGGTATATTTTCCAAAAAATTTTTAAAAAAATAAACCCATACATCAAAACAAGAGGACAAGTTCACTCATGGCTGTTGGCAGGAGGTTTGGGTCCCTCATCTGGGGTCCTCTCCACAGCTTTGTTCACAGCACAGCCCCAGAGCAAATCTCTACCAGAGAGTGTGCGAGTGACTCCAAGACAGAAGCCACCGTCTTTTTATAATCTTATTTGGAAGTGACATTGTGTTGCTTCTGCCGTATGTTGTTCACATAGACCAACCCTAGACAGTGTGAGAGGGGTTGACACAAGGTGTACATTCCAGAGATAGAGACCACTAAGGTTCACATTAGAAGCACAAACGGACTCCATATCTAGCCAGTATTGTTGTAAATTAACATGGCTTTTTGAAAGGCAGTATGTATCAATCTTTAAAATATTCCTTTTTTGATTTTGAGAAGGGGTCTCACTATCTTATTTTGGTTGGTGTTAAACTTCTGGGTTCAAGCAATCCTCCTGCTGAAGTCTCTTGAGCAGCTAGGACTACAGGGCATGTCATCACACCTGGCTTTCAACATTCATATATTTTGGTCCAGTAAATTAATTTCTAGAAATCCATGCTAAGAAGATATGGAATGTAGACCCGAAAAAATGTAAATAGAAGTTACTTCCAGTATTGTTTTGAATTAGCAAAAAACTAGAGACAGTCTAAATCCAACAATAAGAAAATGAATTTTCTTTTTTTTTTTTTAAAGAGAGAGAGAGACAGAGGGGGACAGAGAGAGAGAATTTTAATATTTATTTATTTTTTTCTTAGTTCTCGGCGAACACAACATCTTCGTTTGTATGTGGTGCTGAGGATCGAACCCGGGCCGCACGCACGCTAGGCGAGCGCGCTACCGCTTGAGCCACATCCCCAGCCCCGAAAATGAATTTTCATATGTTTGTAATGGAATTTTTTAAAACAACCACAACTATTACTTACAAGGAATTTTTGAGGAGAAGATGCTTATAAAAATGTTCAGTGTAGGGCTGGAAACAAGTGACACATGCCTGTAGCCCCAGCTACTTGGGAAGCTGAGGCAGGAGGATCCCTTGAGCCCAGGAGTTTGGGGCCATCCTGGGCAGCATAGTGAGACTCCATCTTTTAAAAACAGATAGACAGACACAGCAAGGTGCAATGGCACACACCTGCATCCCAGCAAATCAGGAGGCTTGGCACAGAAGGATTGCAAGTTCAAGACCAGCTTTGGCAACTTGATAAGATCCTGTCTTAAAATGGCTGGGTATGTAGCTCAGTGGTAAAGTACCTCTTCATCCCAAGTACCAAATACAATAAGTACAAGATTACATAATGATTCTGACAAACAACCCCTGTTCCCCACATGCATCCATCTCTATATAAATAAAACTGTAAATAAATATCAACAATTAACATATTTGCAATATCGCAGTAAATTTTATATTCCCTTTGTTGTTGTTATGCTGAGGCAGTCTCACTATGCTGCCCAGGCTGGTTTCCAACTCTTGGTCTTAAGCAATCCTCCTGCCTCAGCCCCCCAAGTATCTGGAGGCAACAAGCATGAGCCACTGCACCTGGCTTATATTTATTTACTTATTCATTGTATAAGTAAATTATTTATAAATTACTTTGTAGTTTGAATTACTAATACCCACTACTTATATACTCAGGGAAAATATACTATTTTAACACAGATAACTAGGCCAAAAATTGGTATTATGGGCTGAATGTTTGTGGCCCTCTCGAAAATGCACATATTGAAGCTCTAAGTCCTAATGTAATGGGATTAGGAGGTGGAACTTTGGGAAGTAAGTAGGTTTACATGGGCCTTAAAGTTGTAGCCTTACAATTTAGGGGAAGGGAAAGAGACTTCCTTTGTCTCCCCTTCATGTGAGAATACAGTCAGAAGGCAGCCAACCTTCCACAAGCCTAGAAGAAATTCCTCACCTAAATTCCTCATCTAAATCTGCCAGCAACTTGGTCTATGACTTTCCATTTCCAGAGCTGAGAGAAATAAATGGGAGTTGTTTTAAGCACTCTAGACTATGGTATTTTGCATAGTAGTCCAAGCTAAGACAGATGGAAACAACTCAAGGGTCCATCAACAGATGACTGGACAATTAAAAAGTGGTACAAACAATGGAATATTTTTCAAAAATGAAATTCTGACATTTGCTACAAGAAGGAACTCCAAAAACATGCTAAGTGAAATAAGCCAATACAGAAGGACAATATTACATAATTCCACTTCTCTGAAGTACCTAGAATTGGTAAATTCATAGAGACAGAAAGCAGAAGAGAAGTCACCCATGGTGGGAGGAAAAGGAGGATATTATGGGTATAAAATTCCTGTTTGGAATGATGAAAAATTTCTGGAAATGGATAGTGGTGGTTGCACTGATGCTACTGAATTGTGCACTTAAACATGTTGACCACGGTAAATTTTATGTTATTTTAACATAATTTTTAAATGTGTATATCTAGTAGGTAGAGACTACAGGATTTAAAAAACAGTTGGAAACAGAGAATGAGGAAGAAGGATGAATAAAGGAAGACATGTATGTTACTTTGTGGGAGATGAAGAAACAGTGGTGGCCTTCCAGGTAGAGCTTCCCATGTGAGGCATTGTGTCTGTTTTGCAATGTGAGGTCTGAGGCAGCTCTTGGGCATCAGTATCTATAAGGTGTTTGGAAATCTGGTGAGTAGGCAGGAGATTCAAAACAGATTTCTGTCTCCTGATTTCATGCTTTTATGGGACCAACTGAGTCGGACAGCTGGACAACCATGTAGTCTGGGGTCCCTGGCCTCAAGACCAGCCTCAGCTCTCACTCTGACACCATATTCAAACTTTAAATACAGGCTAGATCACCACAGTCTAGACTTGCTTTTGGGGGCTGGAGTTGTAGCTCGGTAATAGGGCGCTTGCCTAGCATGTGTGAGGCACTGGGTTCGATTCTCAGCACAGCCTATAAATAAATGAATTAAATAAAGATCCATCAACAACTAAAGAATTTTTTTTAATTGCTTTTGCAACTCTGGTCCTTTCGGTACAGATAACCCAAGGCTGGAAATAGTGCTCACCTGTCCTAGTGTCCTGGATTATCAGTCTAGGACAAGGTTTTAGGAATACAGAAATGTGTCCAAACTGCTCTAACTGCTGTAAACTTCAGCTTGCAGGGGGCTCAGTGAAGTGGGGGCAGGCTGTGCAAAGTCAAAGTGGAGAAAGGCCACCGCAAAGGCATCCTTCTTTATAGCAGCTGGAGACTCCTACCAGCATCTTCAGGCAGGGCCACTGGGTACACTGGCTTAGGTAAGGGAGCAAGCCAGGCATGTTAATAACCTGAGCATCGGAATGATGCAATAGATGTTTCCAAAGCATTCATGTTGGGCTTTATAGGCTGAACATTTCTAGGTAAATATGACTTGATTCTGTGAATAAAGCCAAGGTTGTTCACGTGCAAATTTTATCGTACATGTTACTGTGGCTCATGATCTGCACAAAATCATTTTTCAAAGATGCACACTGTTTGTAGACAGATTGAGTTGAGAAATAAGTATGAGTGTGAGAGGTCACGTCCTAAGTTATTGTGGTGAGAAAAGCAGACAAAAATTGCAAAGTAGCATACAGACAATTGGATATGGTAAATTTTTTTTTTAATTTTTAAAAATCAGCAAATCAGAATTGAAAAAGAATAAAATAATGGTCAGGCAATGGGTAATGGGTCCTAATTAAGGTCTATTCAAAGGCAGAGTCCAGGAGGCTAACCCTTAGAAATATTAATGGGTACCATCAAGGCCTATTTCAAATGTAAAAGACCATGAGGCTTACCTGTGGGAACACTCCAGCCAACTCCTTTGTCCCAGGGAGGCGGGAAGATGGAAGGAGGGAATAAACCCAAATGGGAATTACAGGAAGGATTAAAACTCAGGCTATGGAGGAGGGAGGGGAAGGGACAGGATATGGGTTTTGGAAAGATGGTGGAATGAGACCCTAAGTACATGTATGAAGATGTGACTTTGTTTACAGAGACATGAAAAATTGTGCTCTATATATGTACTATGAATTGAAATGCATTCTGCTATCATATAACAAATTAGAATAAATAAATAAAAAGAAAAAACCCTCAGGCTAAAGGACACAACCAATAGCCTTGATACTTTTTCAATGCCTGATTAACATAGATTTTCATCAATTCTCACATCCCCAAACCACATAAGCCCCTAAACTAGCACATCAAAATTGGTTTTCCTGCTGTCAGGCCATGCCCTCCCACCCCCAAACATTTTAGTTCAATCTCTTCTCACTTAAATAAATCCTATTCCATTTATTTCTCCTTTCCAGTATTATCTGGGGATTTTATTCTTCCGATTTGTGAGACAAGACCCAGAAGGAAATTGGTAAAGGGGAATCTAGACTCATCTCAAAACTCCAGTCTCAAAATAATTAGAGGATGCTGCTGTGCACACCATAACTTCTTGTGCCGATAGGAGCAGAATTTTTGAACAACCTATATTAGAATTATATTAAAGAGAGAAATGTCAGCTATAAAAATATATGCTGGGGGCTGGGGCTGTATCTCAGTAGCAGAGCACTTGCCTGGCATGTGTGAGGCACTGGGTTTAATCCTCAACACCACATAAAAATAAATGAAATAAAGGCATGCTGTCCACCTACAACTACAAAATAAATTTTTAAAAATGTATGGTGGTTCATAGATTGTAGCTTATAACCAGACTGTCATTAACTTGGAAAGAGAATGACTGGCTGGAGGAAAGATATGGTGAAGAGTTCTTGAAATGAGGCCAGAGAATATTTTTGTCCTAGGGGAATGCTCAGCTAAAAGCCTTTAGTGACTTTAATCATGGGGTCAAGATGACCTCTTTATGAATGTCAATCAGCCTTCTTTTCCTGCCACCCCAGTGCTTGTTGAATAGATCCATGTACAAAGTGGCTAAGATGGCAGGAATGAGGCCCTACATGGCCTCAAGTGGACCACCTCTCAGTCCTGACAGCAGCAGTGACCACCCTGTATATCCACAACCTAGGGGGACCAGCCCACACCTCTTGCTGGTTGATTGTAACTGACTCTATCCTATCACAATGGCAGGGAAACATCCTGGAATTGGATTAAATTTGTCTAAAATTTGTCCTCTGAACTTTTGCCAGCACCACCTTTCACTGACTTACTAATGCTTTTACATTTTTGATATTACGCCATACGACAATGGCTTCTTCACTCTGTAGTGAAGAGTAAGTCAGAAAGCGACCGATGGAATTCACTGGATTGAACATAAACATTTACTGTCCTGAAACAGCTGACCTTTTGTGAGGACAACTTGTTTATGAGGCTGGAGTACTGCCCTACAAGATGCAGTGTATTTAGCATATGCTGTGAACCAGTGACCACGGTCCTAATACGAGGATCTGAGAACCAAAGGGCAGGGGAGAATGGCCTTAGTTTCATATCTAGTGACCCACAAAATCATTGCTTCCGTTCTGTGACTGTAGGCTTTGCTGGTTTAGAGGTAACCAAGAAGAACACTTTTACAGGGAAGGGTTATGATACTGGTTCAGTGAACTGATTTTAATATAGGAATATTCAAAGTTGCTTATACACAATTGGTGATGGGAAAAGTAAGGATAGAACCTTGTGAACTGTGACCAATTTAATGGAAAATTCTGTAGCCTTAAGACAGGAAGACCAATGGCCTTAAGACCAATGGCTCAGATGGGAAAGGTTTTGGGTCATCCACCTGGGAAAGGTCTCTAATCCACTGATGCACTAGCTAAACTCAGAGGAATACAGGATGAGCAATGAAGCAGAGAACTAAAAAAATATCAGCCATGGCCTCATGATTAGCTACAGAAAGAGCAACGGTTACTGCCTGTACATCCTTCATTGATGCCTCCCATATTTTTTGTATGTTTTAATTAATTTTCTTTTTTCCTTTTCCCTTACCCAATTACCACAGTTTAATGTCAGATACATAGTTTGTACTGATGGTGATTGACTTAACAATATCAAGATAAAATTATACTGCAACTGAGAGAGGAAGAGATATCATTCAAAGACCCAAGACTTGGAGCTGGATGTGGTTTGTCAGGGAGATATGAAATTATTTCTGGTTGAAGGGCTAATTAAATTTATTTAAACTGTGTATACATTCCATACTTCCTGAAATAAGAAAGGCAGATAATAGAATATTTTTTCTCCAGAATATTAAAAAAGTTCCTCAGCATAAAACATGTCAAATGCTAGAAAGATGCTGAATATGCAACTGTGGGTTCCAAGAAATTTATTTAATTACATCTCTATTATCTTCAAACAAGAAATAAATTACTAACACCACCTATCCACTATTATTTTATTAAATATTTTTAATAATAGGAAATACAATACAGATCTTGTAAATGTCTCAATTTATTTGCAGTGTTAATCTCAAGGAATCCTGATTATTACATAATCACAGCATTTGCTGATCTGTGGTTTTATAGATAAACCAAATTTGTGAAATTAAAAAGAAATTTACAGACACCATTTTTTACTGTCACAATATAGGGACAAGTCATACACACACACACACACACACACACACACACACACACACACACTCATAGGCACTCAGGCACACACATCAGGAGAATAATTTATGCTAAAGTTACTTTCTGTCCTGGTCGAAACATTGTTCCACTTTGACATTTTCTCTTCTTTGGATTTTGAAAGTTTTCATACCTTAAAAAAGTAAGAGATAATATTTAGTAAATGTAAACAATGTAACTACAAAAAAGATAATGAATTGTTTGTAAACAGAATTGCCTATATGCAAGTGAATTCTTTTTGAGATGAGGTATGCTCCATTGCCAAGGCTGACCTCATACATGTAAGCTCAGGTGATCTCCCTGCCTCAGCCTCACAAGTATCGGGGACTATAGGAACATGCCACTGCAGCCAGCCTAGAACTGTATTTTGTGAAAGAGAAATAATGAACTAGAAAAAATTAAAATGCTTACAAATAAATTTCCAAAGCTGCACTCTTAACAGAAAAAAAGAACAAAGGGAACGAAGATCCAAGTTAGAAAAGGTAAAATACAAATGGTGCAAGGTACAGTGGCGCACACCTGTAATTCCAGCTATTCAGAGAGCTGAGGGAGAAAGATTCCAAGTTTGAGGTGAGTGTAGGCAACTGAGTGAAATTCTGTCTCAAAAAAGCAAATAGCTATGAATAATGTAAAAAATTATAACTGTTATAGGTTTAGTCAAAGAAATATAAATTATTAAGCAAAATATATTTTTTTTCTCCAATGAAATTGGATAAGGTTAGAAAAAACACTGCAACAACCTGGGTTAGTGAGCTGGCACTTACATTCTGCTGCTGAAATACACATTGTAACAATAATTCTTGGAAGGCAATTTGGCAATATATTTTGAAAATGTTAAAAAATGTGAGTACCATGTAATGCAACAATTCTACTTCTATCCCAGTGAAATACTTAAAGGTATGTGCAAACATTTAGTCATCTTAAAGAATGTTCATTAATTACCACACTGCTAATAACAGTATAATCTGGAAGTAATTTAAACGTCCATAAATAGGATATCATGACATTGCTATACTACAGAATGACATTTAAAAACAACATAGTAGGGGCTGGGGTTGTGGCTCAGCAGTAGAGCACTCGCCTTGCACGTGCGAGACCCTGGGTTTGATCCTCAGCACCACATAAAAATAAATAATATTAAATAAATAAATAAATAAAAACAACAAAGTAGTAACCTCCTTAAAATGTAAAAGAATGTTCAAGATGTATGGATGGCTTAAAAGGGGGGCAGCTATAGAATAATATGCGTGAAGTGTTCTCATTGTGTTAAGAAAAAATATATAAGCATACAAGATAAGTAATTAAGGAAAACTACTGTTTCCTTATTTTTCCCATCTTTAATTTTATATTTTTCTACAATAAGTATGTAACTGATGTATGTGTACACATATACTTCGCCAAAGCACTGCAAAATTAAGAGTTGAAACATTCTTTTTTTTAATATTTTTTAGTTGTTAATGGACCTTTATTTTTTAATATTTATTTTATAGTTATAGGTAGACACAATATCTTTATTTTACTTTTATGTGGTGCTAAGGACAGAACCCAGTGCTTAAAACATGCTAGGTGAGTGCTCTACCTCTGAGCCACAAACCCAGCCCCTTTATTTTATTTATTTATATATGCTGTTGAGAATTGAACCCAGTGCCTCACACATGCTACACATGTGTTCTGCCACTGAGCCATAACCCCAGCCCCCAAATATTTATTCTTTTTTGGGGTTGGTGGTGCTGGTGATGGAACCTAGGACCTTGTGCATGCAAGTCAAGCACTCTACCAATTGAGTATATCTCCAGCCCCCGAAATATTTCTTCTTGAGAAACCAGAAATAAATATGTGAATCATTGATGTAGAATGGTTCCCAGTTGCCGGCTGCAGTGGTGCCATGGCTGTTATCCCAGTGGCTCAGTAGACTGAAGCAGGAGGATCTTAAGTTCAAAGCATCAGCAAAATCGAGGTGCCAAGCCTCTAAATAAAACTCAGTGAGACCCTGCCTTTAAATAAAAATATAAAAAGGACTGAGTATGTGACTCAGTAATCGAGTGTCCCCGAGTTCAATCCCCACTATCAAAAAAAAAGAGAATGGTTACCAGTCTCAGTCTCAAAGGTGGACAAAGAATCAATCACAAGAAGGCTATAAATCCCATGTACTAAATATGATCAACAAATGAAAAAATGTGAATGTGCTGTTTTTTGTTTTTTTGTACTAGAGATTGAACCTGGGGCCATTTAACCACTGAGCCACATCCCTACCCCTTTTTATTTTGAGACAGGGTCTTGCTAAGTTGCTTAGGGACTCAGTAAGTTTCAAACTTGCAATCCTCTTGCCTTATCCTCCTGAGTTGGTGGGATTACAATTGAGTGCCACTGTACCCAGCAAATGTTTCTGATATTAATAACATTATTTTGAAAGTGAGGTATATTTTTTCACAAATCTTACCATATAATTAGAATCATTTACAGCTTTTAATTTTTCTCCTTATTTCTTCAAACTTTCTAAAACTGAATCAGTTCATTGTAAGTACCCACCCACTTCTTCTTCTTCAGTGCTGGGCATCAAACTCAGGGATTCAGGAATGCTAGGTGAGCACTTTACCACATCCCCAGCCCTATTTTGTATTTTTTTTTTTAATTTAGAGACAGGGTCTCACTGAGTTCCTAAGCACCTTTTGAACTTTCGATTCTCCTGACTCATCCTCCCAAGTCACTGGGATTACAGGTGTGCACCACTGCGCCTGGCTCCAGCCTTTTTTATTTTTAAGATAGGGTTTGGCTAAGTTGCCCAGGCTGGCTTCAAACCTGCAATCTCCTCCTTTTTCAGTCTTCTGAACAGCTGGGATTAAAAGTTGAATTAGCCTTTAAATATTCAAAAATATTATTTTTGGTTTTAAACAAGAACTTTAAGTGAATAATGATGTCACCTATGATAATATCTATACTTAAATCAGAATCTGTTACTTACAGCTCAGCAAAATTCTTCCAATCATCTTCACTAATGGATGGTCTTGTATGACCAAGAGCAGTCATTAAATGTGACTGACTGATAGTTAATATACAGGTTTTGATTGGTCCTGGCTGGTTAAGAGATTCATCCTCCTTCAATAAAGAACAAATTAACAAAAAATTAACTTAGGGATATGATGAAAAAAGTTAACAATCCCATCATTCTTCTTGTCAGATTTTTCAGGCGATCACACATTCTCTTTCCTATAACTAAAAATTATTTGAAAGCAAGGAAGAACATAACCATTTGACTGAGTCAATGCATTTCAGTACCTTGTTTATAAATATAGCTCATTTATAAGTCAAAGAAATGTGTATCAAAAAAGGAAAACAAATTCTTAAAAATTTTTAACAATTTTAATGAGGGGGGAAAAAAAAGCCATACTCCACTTTGGCTCCGGTATCTGCCTTTGATGATACTGATATCTGCCCTCAATTGATCTCTTTGTTCTTGTGTGAGTTCTGGGTAACCTTCCTGTGAAGCTGATCTAATCACTGGTGGTTGTGAAAACAATTGATCTTTCCCAAGAAGTCCAGGCAAATCCTGAGTCATGGAGCTTGGTGCAGAGAGACACTGTGAGCTCTGTATGTTAGGAAGAGTAATGAAAGAAGAGAGAGAGAAAAACAAAATAAAACTAGGTGTTTATCAAACAAAAAATTAAACAGTTTAAGCAATAAACCGTAACAGCGATGACATTTACCTTGTTTTTACTTTGGTTACTAGGGATTAAGGCCAAGGGCACTCTACCACTGATTTATATCCCCAGTCCTTTTCATTTTTCAATTTGAGACAAAGTGTTACTTTGTTGTTAAGAGTCTCCTCAAGTTGCTAAGGCTAGCTTCAAACTAGCTTCTCCTGCCTTAGTCTCCTGAGTCACTGGGATTACAATGCATGTGTCTCTGTGCCCTGGCTAAGTATACCTTTTAATTCACTGAAATTAAGCAAATATAAAAGATATTGGTATTCTAAATATCTATATTATAGAACTACCACAGACTGGAAACTACCATAACATAGGGGTTTGGTTTTTTAAGTGCTTTGCTATTTAAATGCACCATTAATGACCAAGGACAGATTTCAATATGCCTTTCTCTTCCTTTTTGGCAAAGAGAGTTATACAAAGGTTCTGGGGCATTTCGAGGTAGAAGTTAAGAACCAGAGAACAGAATTAAAGACTATAATTAAAACAATACCTTACTAATCGTGGGAATAAAAACTTTCATATTTTTAGAAATCTGAATTAATAAAATGTACAAAAAATATAACTAAATATATGTAAAAATGTTGTAAAGCAAAAAGCTTACCACTATTAATTTTGGGGGGGATATCCATTGAGTGCTATTTTGATTAAGTAGAAAAACAATGATATTGCTTACATTTAATTTAAATACTTTGTTTGCTGATAGATTATATTATTTCATTGTTTATATTTTCCATGAAAAAAATTACAAATAAATAACATTTTGTTGTCAAGAATTTTTGACATTATTATATTGAATTTTTCATCATCCTCAACTATTCTATAATAATAAAATTTAGGTTTACTATAAAATGATTTAGCTAAGTAGAAAGGTTTTAAAACCAGCAGGGAAGAGAGGTATGTAACCTACTATTTTGATGGAGTAAAAGGAAAATAACACCTGGACTTATTAAAAGGCCAGGGCCCACTGATTTATCAACACAGACTGGCTATCCCATTTTAGTTCCCCTCCTGGCTGGTTTGGGAAGTCCTTCAGCCATCAAATAGATATAGATTTAGGAAAACTAGAAAGGTCAATCTCCAAACTAAAGGTTTCACTAGAGTCTCTGACAGAAATAGTCTTACAAAACAGATGAGGTCTAGATGGTCTCTTTCTGAAATAAGGAGGACTTTGTATGGCTCCAGGAGAAACTTGTTTCTATGCAAACCATTCTGGGATAATAAAGAACAATTTTGCGCTTGTGAGAAACAGGTTAAAGGAAAGAGATGAAGCACTAGAAACTTCAGGCAATTGGTTCCAAAACCTGTTCTCATGGTCCCCTTGTCCACCATCATTTCAGCCATAGTTGGGCCCCTAGTCCTTCTCCTGATTGGTATTACTGTAGGACCCCGCCTCTTAAAAACCTTCCTAAACCATATACAAAAAAATGTAGGTGAGGTCAGACTTATGGTCTTGCGAGCCCAGTATAGTCCCTTAGACACAGAAGGAAGGAAAACAAACAAACAAACAAAAAAACTGAGGCCTAATGATGTGCAAGACTGACATCAAACCTACTAAAACCAGTGGGGAATGTGATAGTAGGAGCAAATGTGACTCCATTTTGGTTTATGACTTCATCCTGTAAAACAACCATGCCAAAGAGTCATGATTGGGGCAAGATGTTCTTTTCCTTTTGCTATAGAAACCTTTAAGAACACAGAACTACCTAATGGGGCACTGTTTCTATAACTAGGGTAATGGGACTCTGTTTCTGTAACTGGGGTGACTGGGATAACTGTGATTGGTTAGGCTTCCCTCCGCTTGACTGCACTGTCCTGCTTCTGTAACCTGGCTTACTTGCATTGGCTAGACCCCTTGAACATCCCTTTTGCGGTTTTCAGGCTTATAAAGAGTGCCCTTGCAATTGCTTGGGGCTGATCAGGGGAACAGCCTTATGTTCTGGTCAGCCACCACCGGTGTGCTTTAATAAAGGCTTGATTCAGTTATACGTGAGTGGTCTGGAAGTCAGTTTATGAAACCCTTGGACAAAGCTTTAACTATAACAATTGAAAGAAATGAAAAGATAACCACAACTACCCACTTCTTTTGTTCCCCTTGCTTGCAGGCCTGTTTTAAAGTTCTTAAAAAGAAATTAAAATTACCAACTAGCTTAATTAAAAAGATAAGACTTTTTACTGAAGAACCATCAACCAGAAAGAATATGTGGGGCTGGTTAGGAGATAAATCACCATTCAACTTTACACCAATATACGATTTCACATTTCAGAACTACGTAAGAATGATCACGCAGTATACCAGATCAGAGGAGGTTCCATTGCCAAGTTCTGATTCATAAGAGCTTCCAAAATAGAGCCGGTACATATTGAATTTTGATTCATCTGGAAGGATCTCAGACATTTCTAGAGAAACAAGGGACTGATCTAAGCCACATTCTCCATCTCCAGCTGAGTCATCAGAGCCACTACTGTGGTTAAGAAAGACCATTGACGACAGACTTAAGTCACTATCTGAACTAGAACGACCATCCTAAAATACACAAAAGGAGAACCAGTTGTAAGATCTAAATAATTCACAACTCAGAAATAAATAACACACACACACAAAAAAAAAAGAAATAAATAACAACAGACACCATTCCAACACAGCAATCCAAGAGACTTTAGGCATTTTCTAACCAGTTCAATTCTCTAAGGGTTGTGAAGCACACAGTAAAATTTTAAATATTAAAATAAGGAAAGACAAGATACAATGCACGAATAACTTGCCAACCTCCCCACAAAAAAGTCTGTAACAAAGCTAGGACTCAGACCTCTGGCCTTTATTTTTATGTCTCTGCCTTTCCACACATTTTTCTACTCCATGATGATGAAATAACCCTGCTACAGAGTGCTTTCCAAATACACACTTTTTTGTTGTTAGAGAGGATAAAAAACAAAACAAAACTTCAAAAATTTGTCAAAATAAACAGCAAAACTTGATTTGGGAACTTTAGGGCCTGAAAAAAAATCTCCAACAATATGTGGAGGAAAGGAATATACTGAAAAACTTTCCTAGAAAATATACGGTGAAGTCTTTGATGTAGCAAATTATCAACTGCAATAATTGAAATCAAAATCAGCCTTAGAATAAAGGCTGTTTCTAGAATTGGGATATAGAAAGTACAAGAAAATAAAGAACATCTTGTGTCTGAAAGTAAGGACATGATCAAAGAATGATGAGTACATATCATAAGGGCACAAATGTTATCTAAAAGAGGCTCCTATTGGCTGGACTGGAACAATTACCTTTGAACTAAAAATAACAACTTAATTATTTCTTTTTTTTAAATTTATTTTTTAGTTGTAGTTGGACACACTAACTTTATTTTATTTTTTATGTGGTGCTGAGGATCGAACCCAGGGCCTCACACGTGCTAGGTGAGCATTCTACCACTGAGCCACAAAGTCCAACTTTAATTATTTCTTAAAAAATTAAAGTAAAAAACAACTAAAAACCTGAATTATTTTTGTTTATATTAATTCATGACATCCCAATTTAAACAACATACTTATAAACATCTGCATATCTCTACCAATATTAAAATAATGTTAAAGAAACAGATATCAAATTCTTCATAATTATAAATATCTGCAAAACCTTTATTCCAAATATGGAACATCCAACTTAAAGGTAAAAAATTTCTACATAGTTGTACTGAAGTTACTAAAAATGGTATTTTTCAAGATTGAAAATTTAACATTGAATTGCTGTTTCTCCCATAAAATGTCAGAATGATCTACTCAAATAACTTACCTGGAGTCCACTAGAGAGCAGCCTTCCATGTAAGGCCTCCAACTGGGCATTATACAGTAAAGCTTTGAGATCAGCTCCAGTAAAGGAGTCGGTCAGTGATGCCACATGCTGAAGGTCCACATCATCTGCCAGAGGCAGAGAGTCACTGAGAACATTTAAAATTTCGAGACGTGACACCTGAAGGAAGAAAAACTAATTAATAAAAAAGAAAATTAAATATTGTCTTAAGTTGTATTTTATAACTTTTTAATGAATTAACTTTGCATATCTAACAAGCTTTACAATTAAGTTGAGCAAGGTACTACAAGTCTACTACCTATATTCCTTGGAACTTCCCCCTAACAGAAGGGACACAGATAGGAAAATGAATACAATCAACATTCTCAGATATTCAGTATAAATAATTTCTTACTGAGACTGTGGTTATTTTCTAAATTTGGGCAAATGTGCCAGTAAAAGAAACTTATAATAATTTAAGTAACATGTGACATATATTCAGATATTTTATACCTCTGACTATACATTTGTCTACTTGTTCTTTCATTCAGTCACTAATTTCTAAATCTGAGAACTATAGTTGACACAACACTGACTAGGAACACCTGAAAAATCACCTCTGTCATGAATTACATCCTTGCTTTCATATGTTTGATTCTGTTATCAGTTTTTTTAATAGGAAAATGGGATATGTGATTGTTGAACACAGAGAATGTGGACAGTTAAGACTTCAGATTTCTTGCCTTTTTCCAGCTGGTTACCATTAAGAATTACAAAAAGTTTTCAGACTTAGATGGAAATGGCTGGGCCAGAGAGAGTCTTTGCATCTCACTCAGAATCTTTTTATGCTTTGGGCAAATAGTGACTAAAACCTTTGCCTAAGAGATCTGGTCTTCTAAGGACAATTGCTGTTACCTGGCAAAAGTAAAGTTCACAAGGAAAGAGTGAAGCATTTGTTGGGTTTTGGACTCTAAATATGAAATTGTCACCTGATCAGGAGGAGGACAGTATACACATTTATCTAGTCGACCAGGCCTAAGCAGGGCAGGGTCAATCAAGTCAGGGCGACTAGTAGCGGCTAACACATAAACACCTGAGGGAGAAAAAACAAGTTTTTTTTTTGTTTTTATTTTTTTTACTAACACCTGATAAAATTTTGTTACAACAAAATATTTTTGTATTTATAATGGTTACCCTGTAAGCCTTCTACTCCATCCAACTGAGTCAGCAACTGGTTAACTACTCGGTCTGTAACTCCTGTATTGTCATGACCTCTTCGAGGAGCAATGGATTCAAATTCATCAAAGAAAAGAATGCAGGGCTTTGCAGCCTGTGCTCTACAAAAAAAACAAAAACAAAACAAAACAAAACAAAAAAAAACACTGAATATGTGAACAGGGCTTCAGAGTTCCCAAACTAATTAGGTAAATAGATGAATATATAAGTTTATACATGCATGCATATATTTATTTTAATTTCACAATAAACCCTTAAAGAAGGCAGTCATATGTAACTATCCTCATTTTCAGTAAACTGGGTAATAAGAGAGGTCAAGGTCTTTGTCTAAGACCATGCCTTCTAGACAAGAGACTAAAACTCCAAGTCTTAGTCTATAAATAAAATACTTCTTTGATTTTTCAATCTGCTTATTTTACTTCTTTTGTGAAGTTCAACTCATTTCTTTTGTCCATTCAGAAGTTGGCAAATTCGTTATTTTCATATTATTTTGTAAGGGATCTCTGAAAAGTGTTTTTTACTTTTCTTTTTCTAATCTGAACTTTAATTTTTTTTTTTTTTTTTGGTCCTGGAGATTGAACCCAGGGCCTCTTACACTCTAAGCATGGCTCTACTACTGAGCTGCACCCCTAATCCCTGATTCTTAATTTTATTAACTAATTCAAAAGAAGAGAATGTTAATTCCATTCTCTAGCAACAGGTGGACTAGAATGTTTAGAGATTAGTCTCCAATATAAAAATGCATGTCTTGATGACTGAAAAAAACAAAAGATACTTCATTAAATAAATGACAACATTTTCTGGGGTTAAAAACACCCTGGAGGGCTGGGGCTGTAGTTCAGTAGCAAAGCGCTTGCCTAGCAGTGTGAGGCACTGGGTTCGATCCTCGATACCACACAAAAACAAATAAAATAAAGGCCTGTTGTCCATACACCACTACCAAAAATAAAAACAAACAAACAAAACACCCTGGAATATCTGTTCCTAAAATGTTTGGCAAAATTCTCCTGGAACACTAACACTTAAAGATTTTTAAACTAGAGACTCATTTTTTTCTAGTTAAAGGACTATTGAGATTTTGTTTCTTCTTTGCTCAATTTTAGTCAACTGCATTTTCATCTGTTACCTAAATTTTCAACTATATTAGCATAGAGTTTTTCATGACATTCCTTTATTCTCTTTTCCATTTCGGGTATATTTTAGTCACATCTCTCCTTTTAACCTTAATACTGTTTACTCACAGTTCCTTTCCTTCCTCTCAATTAAACTTGCTTGAGATCCATTAATTTTTTTAAATAACCTGGCTTGGTGAATCTGTCAACTGAATTGTTTTCTAGTTCATGAAATTTTGTTCTGTCTTTATTATTCCCTTTTATCTGCTTTTTTTAAAACTTAAATTTGTTTATCTTTTTTCTCTATTTATACCTATAATTTTCCCAATTTCTTGAGACAGATACATAAGTGATTAACTTGCAACCTTTTTTTCTTTTCTAAATTCTTTTTTTTTCTTTTCTAAATTCTTAATGCTACAAATTTACCTTGAAATTAGTTTTATAACATCTCACATTTTAAACTGGCATTATTTTCACCATCATTTGGATATTAAGTATCCACATTATAATTTTTTCCTTAACCTATGATTTAGAATAGATAATTTTTTAAAAAATAAATGTATGAGATTGATCTTTTATTACTTATTTTAACTCAACTATATTTTCAGAATAGTCTACATGATACTGTTCTTCTGAAACCTACTGCAATTGCTACATGTATGGTTTCATATATGATCAATTTTTTAAAATGTTCAATTGGGCTTGAAAAGAAGGCATATTTTCTACTTGTTGAGTGCATGTTCTAAATATACTGATCAATTTTTGACTATGTTGTTCAAATCTCTTCACTTTTACTGCTCTACTTGCTTCAATCCAATAATTATTGAGAACTGTGTTAAAATCTATTACTATGAAGGTGAATTTGTCAATTTCTCCTCAATCAATTTTTACTTCAAATATTTTGAAGCTCTATTTATTATTGGGTACAATTTTAGAATTAAAATGTCTTCTTGGTGAAGTGAATTTTTATCAAGAAGTAGTGACTATCTTTATCTCTAATAATGCTTTTTCCTGATAATGTTTTATTTCTTAAACTGGGTAGTGGATATGTAAATGTCCATTTTATTATTATTTTATAGACTACATATGTATTCTATATATATATCCTCTTTTGATTTTTTTAAAAATTGTTCTAATTAGTTATACATGACACTAGAAGCATTTTGACACATCATACATAAAAGGAGTATAAGTTCTCATTCTTCTGGTTGTACATGATATAGAACTATACAGGTTGTGTTATATATATCCTTTTTAAAAAAAATCTTTTTTTAGTTATAGATGAACACAATATTTTTATTTATTTACTTTTCTATGTGGTGCTGAGGATCAAACCCAGTGCCTCATGTGTGTGAGGCTAGTACTAGCTCAATCGATAAGCTACAACCCCAGTCCATATATATCCTCTTAATTGCATACTTTAAAATAAAATTTAAATACTTAATAATTTTTAAATACTTTAAAATGAAATTTTTAGAAGAATGGAACAGACTTATTAATTTGAAATCTTCATAACTGTATCTTATATGTATAATTATTTTTGTCCTTAAATATTATGTTCTGTATTTATATGCATTTTATGCAGATTCAGTAATAGTTATTTTATTTTAATTAAATTGGTCATATGGAATCTTGATTTATAAGAGACAAATTAGAATTGGAAAAATAATTTGGCTGGACACAGTGACACATGCCTGTAATCTCCTGTAATCTCAGTGGCTTGGGAGGCTAAGCCAGTAAGATCTCGAGTTCAAAGCCAGCCTCAGCAACTTAGTGAAACCCCGTCTCTAAATAAAATTCAAAAAAAGAGAAGGGTATATGGCTCAGTGGTTAAACACCCCTGAGTTCAATCCCTGGTATCAAATAATAATAATAATAATAATTTGGACCTTAAAAAATAAAGAGATAAATCAGGAATAATTATTTGTTTGAATTTTCTCTGAGACTTCTTTATATCTATCTATCTATCTATATATATATACATATATATAGAGATATATATAGATAGATAGATAGATAGATAGATATAAAACTAGGAATATTTCTTTTTTAAAAATATTTGTAGTTGTAGATGGACATAATAACTTTATTTTACTTATTATGTGGTGCTGAGATTTGAACCTAGTGCCTCGTACTTGCCAGGCAAGTGGTCTATCATTGGGCCACAACCCTGGCTTGAAATATTTCTATTATAAAACCAAATAATCTATAACATTTAATATTGAAAATGTTTCATATTTTAATAGCATTTTTGGTGAAACAGAATATTAGTCCTTTAGTTTATTAATGATTTCCATAAATCATATGTTTGAAACAGTATTTCTCAAAAAACAATGGATATAGCTCAGTGGTACAGTGCTTACCTATTGTATGTGAGCACTGGGTTTGATCATCAGTACTGCAAAAAACAAACACCACCACAAAACCAAAGCAAAAAGTGAGACCAACAAGCATTGACTAATAAATAATAATGCAGTCAGTTATTTTAAAACATTCATAGGGAACTGACCTAATAAAAATATCCCGAACAGCTTGTTCACTTGCTCCAATATATTTGCTGAGTAACTCTGGTCCCTATTAGGTAAAATAAAATTAGAGGTGAGATAAAATTAAAAAACAAAACATAGTGTTGGTTTTAGACTAAATCTAAGTGAATCACAGAAAAATTTTAATATGATTGAATAGATATTTCAAACACATTTTAACAATTGATGTTTGCTGGAATAATAATCACACCACAAGTTCTACACATGGGGTTTCCTCTGCTTGGAACATTCTCAGTCTCATGACCTATAGCTTTTTTTTTTTTTTTATACTGGGGATTGAACCCAGGGGTACTTAACCACTAAGCCACATCCCCAGTCCTTTTAATTTATTGAGACAAGGTCTCATTAAGTTGTTTAGGGCCTTGGTAATTTGCTGAGGCTGGCTTTCAAATGTGATCCTTTTGCCTCAACCTCTTGAGTCCCTGGGATTACAGGTGTGCACCACTATGCCTAGCAACCTACAGCTTTATATCATTTAAAGCTTGTCAAAGTGCCACCTCTCCTGAAAAATCCTGCCTGAAAATATCATCTGTGACCCAATCCAGTTACTTTATGTCTCCTTACCCTGTTTTTCTTCCTAAATAGTACTTACCTTCACCTGGCAGTAAGTTTTACATTTGATGGGTATATCTACTTATTGTCTCTTTCCACTAGTAGAATGTAAGATCCAAAAAGAAAGTTCTGTTCATGGCTGAATTTCAGGTCCCAAAATAGTGGCTGCCATAGATGTACTACATAATGATTTGTTTAGTGAAGTAACGAATGGTTTTTAAAAGTTCCATCTATCTCAAATCTTTGGAGATTCCAAAAAATATGTAGACATAATTTACTTTAGTTAGCAATCAATTACTGAAACAAAATTATCTGTATAGTAGTTCAAGAATATACCACCTTTCCTAAAAGTCAACTGAAAAACTTTTAAAACAAATTTCACTATGTAAAGTAAAAATCAATAATGAGTATAATCTTTCCTTAAATTAGGATCTCTCAAAACAGAAAGATACTGATACAATCAGAAAACTACAGGATTAAAGGATGGAAAAGAAATAACTTAAGGCAAAATATTTGAAACAAGGCAACAATTTCTCCAGTGAAAAATCACTATCTCCAAAAGACCAAATACTGATTAGGGAAGTGGCCAAAATAAAGAATTTATAATACTCAGCCATCTATACATCTGTTACTATATAAACATTTAACTATACTTCTTTATACAATCAGAAAACTACAGGATTAAAGGATGGAACAAGAAATAACTTAAGGCAAAATATTTGAAACAAGGCAACATGCTTGTGTCAGTTAAAGACCTCTGTCTTTGATGTGTGCCTCCTAGGATCCACACTGACCTACCCAGAGAGGAAAAACTTCCTCCTGAAAACTCTCCACTGGGAATTCAGCTCAAAGTATGATTTTATGATTTTATTAAGGGGATAAGGTGTCCTTCCTAATGGAAAAACTCAATATTCACCAATCTAGAAAATTATATACCTAAAACAACAACAACAACAACAAAAGCACATTCTAGTGACAATTATAAAAAGAAGAGTATGGTCATGGTTATGTCAGAATCCAGAGAAAGATAAGAAAATTAAAGTTTTAGTGTTTCTCCATCAGGCCAGGGTGCCATGTACCCAGTTCACAAAAAATCATAATAAAAGAGGGTAGGCAAAACCCAATCGCATATGGCTTTCAGATTATAAATCAACCTCAAATAAAGCTCAGCCTTTTTCTTTTTAAAAATTTTTTATTTAGAGATATGGTCTCACTAAGTTGCTTAAGCCCTGCAAAGTTGCTGAGGCTGGTTTTGAACTTGGGATCCTCCTGCCTCAGTTGCTGGGAGGCACCACTGTGCCCAGCTCAGAATCTAGTCTTAAAGATTTTCTTCCTTTCAGTATAGTCTGCTTTTACCTGAATATTTATGTAGAATTCTATTGAAAATGCACAAAAATTTGCCATAAACAAGGAAGTGAGAAATCATACAAGAGATATGTCTTATTACTTAATTCTTACAGCTTTAACTAATAAAAGGATCACTGCTCCCAAATAGCTTTCCAAATATGAGACTAACCCAGTCAAGAAACATAAATGGTGTTGGCGAGAATAGAGAATTAGGAAACCCCACACATTGTTGGTGGGGATAGAAAATGGTGCTATTACTGTGAAAAATAGTTTGGAGGTTCCTCAAGAAGTTAAACATGGAATTACCCAACAATTCCACTATCATTATATACTCGAGTGAAATAAAAACATGTTAACATAAATTTGTAACATGGACAGAAATTTGTACATGGATATGTACAGCACCATTATTTGTAGCAGCCAAATATTTAACAATGATGATGATAGATAAACCAAGTGGGGTACAGGTATGCATGGCATTATTATTCAGTTATAAAAAGGAATAAAGTAGTAATACATGCTGCAACTTGGATGAAACAATGAAACCATTGCACAAAGCAAAAGAAGTTAGAAAAGGTCACATATTGCTAGAATCCCTTCATATGAAATATACAGAGTAGGCAAATCCACATCCACAGAAAGCAGACTGATGGTTGCTAGGGAATGGGTAGAACAGAGAATGGGATGAAAAAATTTCAAACTATAGAGGTGGTGATTGCACAGCTTTGTGAATGCACTAAACACCAATAAACTGTACACTTTAAAATAGTCAATTGTACTTAAGTTTTATCTCAATAAAGAAAAAGAAAAAATGCATACATACCTTGACACTAATAAAATTCATTCCACTCTCTCGTGCAACTACCCCAGCTAGTAAGGTTTTTCCTGTGCCAGGAGGACCATACAACAATATTCCTGTTCTCTGCCTTATGGGCAAGTTTGCAAATAATTCTGGGTACTGAAAAATACAAAAATATGACAAAGAGTCCAAATCTAAACGGAAACACAAAGCAGCAGCTAACAATCAACATACAGAAAAAAGTATTCAGATGGTGATAATTGCTGCCTTTCTTTATTAATAGCATAACATCAGAAAATAAAATTTCTACTAAAAATAATGAACTCAAAGAAGCTACTGTAGATTTTCCTGGCTGGACCAGAGGATATATCCTATATAAAATGCATACAACTGTGTCTGAACTTATTTCTGCTATTCCTATTTTTTTTTCCAAACACTATAAAAGTACTACATTAAGAAAATGAAGACAAATCTTTTAACAAGTATACTATCTTCTACTTGTGTGTTCACAGTGAAAGTTATGACACCTGTGTGCTTGATTGAGAAAGAAAAGAAGTGACAGAGAAGCACATGTAATGACCTTATATAGGAAAATCTCCTGAATGTGTCCAGGCTGAACAAATGATTGATGCTTCTCAAAAAGCAAACATCTTTTTCAAGTCAGTAAAACATCAGGATACTGTCTGCAATATCCTGGTCTCCTCAATTACGTATGCCTCATTATTTCCACCTGTGGACAAAATTCCAACCTTATCTCCATTTGTATTCTAATCTACAAAAGGCCTCAGTCAGCAGTTACACATGTAGTCTCCATTTTCTGGGTATTAAGACCTGGTACCCAGGCTCAGCATATGGAGTCATGAAGCTCTGGCTAGTCCTTCCATGCCCATCTTCTCTCACACAGGCTTTATCCCAGAGTCATGTGCTGTACTCAATATGACCCAGGCCTCAAAAGTGACCAATTCCCAGGAGCTGCCATTCAGCTACATGTAACCCAAGGTCCTTACCCATTTCTTCATTCTTTGCATGGGTCCCCGACTCTTCCCTAGACTCTACTGTCGGATCTCCCCTTTTTTTTTTGTGGGTACCAGAGATTGAACTCAGGGGCGCTCAACCACTGATCCACATCCCCAGCCCTATTTCATATTTTATTTAGAGACAGGGTCTCACTGAGTTGCTTAGTGCCTCACAGAGGCTGGTGCTGGCTTTGAACTTGTGATCCTCCCGTCTCGGCTTCCCATGCCGCTGGGATTACAGGCATGCACTCCCACATCCAGCTCAAAATCTTAAAATTTTTTTGTGTGGTGCTGGGGATTGAACCCACAGCTTTGTACATGTGAGGCAGGCACTCTACCAACTGAGCTATATCCTCAGCCTGTCTGATCTCTTGAATAATAATCTACCTCTGTCCCCTTTATTCTGTCATCTACAAGCTTATGCTGCCTGCCAACTTTCCAGGACTGATCCCCAGAGTCTAGAAATCTGACTTAATCCACCAGCCCTGTAGATCTAAATGATTCTTTCACGCAGATTATATCTTTCTGTTTCTGTTCAAATCCCAGCAGACAGTTAACATTTTGCTTAAGACAATCTGAATGATTCAAACAGAACTATGAAATTCACATCAAAATGCATTTATTGTAAATATCACCTAAGCTTTCCTTCTAAATTTCTGATATGCAAAAAGTATATCAAATACTTAAAAAATTTGTTAAAGTACTAAAATGGTGCTGGGCATTTACTGCTAACTCGTAAACACTTGTTCAATCAAATTAAGATTGGACAAGCCAACATAAAAAGCTAAAGCCAATGATTCAGGGTTTCTTCTGGGAAAAGTATCTATTTTTCTTTTTTTAAAGTACCTTGGCTGGTAACTGGATAGTATCCATAAGTATCTGCCGAACTTCATGTAATCCACCAATCTTATCCCAGCCCAGGTCTTTTGGCTTATGCAAGTTGACATTTCGTAGAGACGCAGGAGTAAATCCTTTGAGAGCCTTTTCGAAGTCCGATGTTGTTAAAACTAATTCTGTTTAAAAATAAACAAAGCTTCTTTTAGTGTAATATTTCAATCTATGAATTTTTAAATTATGCCATTTTATTTTAGATGGAAATGCTGATTGTCTACTCAAATAATAGCTTATCCAAAGGCTAAAATGGAATATTTCTTGTTTTTAATTTTTAAAAAATATTTATTTTTTAATTTGTAGTTGACACAATACTTTTATTTATTTATTTATTTTTATGTGGTAGTGAGGCTCAAACCCAGAACCTCACACATGCTAGTTAAGCCATCTACTGCTGAGCCACAACCCCAGCCCTAAAAAGGGAATATTTCTATTTCTTGCCTTACTTCTATTATGTTTCTCCACAACAGAAAGAAAACTCCAAATTCAGTTTTTAATAATAAAATGTACCTTCCCTGGTGGATATATGCTGATGACAGAGACAAGAATGTATGGCTCGGTCCACAAGCATTGTAAAATCTCTAGCCACAAACCCTTCAGTTTCTTTAGCTATGTGTTGCAAGTCAAGATCAGTGAACTTGTTTATATCATAGTCCAGTTTATTTTTTATTACATTATGTAAAATTTCAAGTCTTTGCTCCTAAAGAGAAAAACACAAAATTCAAATTACTAATTTTGTTCACCTGCACATTTTAGTAGTTATGCATTACTTTATAATGGGTATATGTTCCAAAAATGAAATTTTATCATTATGTGAACATCACAGACAGTCCTTACACAAATGCATGTGGTACAGGCTACTACATAGCTAGGCTATATGGTATATCCTATTGCTCTGACAGATTTGTTCTGTCAAACTTTTCTTGACAAATTTGCTCTGGCAAATAATTTTTCATCAAAATCAGTTTAGGTAGTTTCCACAAATTCTTCAGTTGCTTCTCATCAGCACTCACAGACTCACCCCTTTAGTTTCATATACATAATAATGATTCTCAAATTGTTTTAAAAGAAAGAATATATTGTCATCTATCCTAACTGGCAACCTACGCTGGGTTCACAAATCTGGCTATTTCAATAACTTAAGAAAATGGCAAAGAAAGCATGCAAACACACAGAAGTACCTTTTCAAAATCCAGGGATGGCTCTGTGACTTTAGGGGTCTGTGGAAAGTGAGGGAGCCACTGGAATTCTTTATTCTTATATAGGGGACACACAAGGGAAGGTTCCATGCAACATTCTATCCCAAAATGGGCAAAGGGGTCGGATTAAAAAGGAATGGGTGAGTGTAACTCAACCCCACAGGGTGACCCTACTACTGGTGCCATGCCTCATTATTTGAGCAGAAGTAAAGCCCAAGTTATTGCAGGGCACAAGAATTGTTCAGTATCTCTTGCTCAGGACTTAAGGGAGTGTTATTTCCAGAGCAGCTCCCGACACTAACCATAAATGAAACAATGGTGAGGTCTAACCTTTTCTTTTAAAGTCACAAATAAACTCTTTGCTTTGGCCATGATCATGGTGCTGAGAAGCATAAACTCTGGTGTCTGGTCTTTAATTCAGGTATCAGAAATCTCTCCTTATCTAATAGAGGCCCTTCTCAAGTTTTTTTTTTTTTTTTTTAAGAGAGAGTGAGAGAGGAGAGAGAGAGAGAGAATTTTTTAATATTTATTTTTTAGTTCTCGGCGGACACAACATCTTTGTTGGTATGTGGTGCTGAGGATCGAACCCGGGCCGCACGCATGCCAGGCGAGCGCGCTACCGCTTGAGCCACATCCCCAGCCCTCAAGTTTTTGCTTAGCCTTTTAATGAAGCAGATCCTTTAACAACTTCTGTCACTTTGTTCTTATTCGTTATGAATGTAGAATAGGACATACAATAGGCATGACTAGTGAGCAATAATCATCACTGATTTTCCACCTTTACAGTCCTTAATCATTTTTGATTCTAGATCAGACTCTTGAACCTGGCCTCCTTCTGTCAATATTAGCAGTGAATTTTGTATGCTTAAGGGCCATGATGAACAAAACAAGAATGATAAAAAAAAAGAAAATGGTACAATCTTGAGCTGTGGTAAACATGAGATGTATGAGGCATTACTACCTTACATTAAAGTTTTTTTTTCCAATAAGTAGAAGAGGTAGGTACACTTGAAAATGATTAAAAAAAAAAAAAGCACAGTAAATACATAAACCAGTATCATAGTTGTTTATTATCACTGTACATAACTGTATTATTATACTTTTATATGAGTGGCAGTAGACTTATATGCACCAGCATCACCACAAACACATGAATAATGTGTTGTACTAGGATGTTACAATGGCTATAGCTATGAAATCATTAGGTAATAGGGATTTTTCGGCTCCATTATAATCCTATTGGACCACCATCATATATGTGGTCCATAACTGACTGAAATGCCTTTTATGTGAGGCATGATTACACATATTTGGAGAAAAATCAGGTTGACATAATTTAAAGTGACAGAAAACAGATTAATGGTTGCCTAGAAATGAAATAGAGGATGAACAGATTACAAAAGGTTATGATTAAACTTGTAGGAGTGACAGACATATTTCTAACCTTAATTGTGGTGATGGCTGCATGATGTTTGTATGTGTGTACGTAAAACATATGCTCTCACACACAAACATACATACCTGTATATACATGTATATACATATGTTAAAACTGATTAAATTATTTGCTTCAAATATTCGAACTGGCTGTACTTCAATTATACCACAGTAAAATTGTAAAAAAAAAAAAAAATTGTAGTTCCTTAAAAGTACTTTTTTTGATTATTCCTATTAAATGAATTTCTAAAAACATGCCAACATTGCTATCATTCTGTTGCATTCAAAAACAGGTAAATACTTTGTCAACAACAGTTAAATAGTATAGGGTCTAAATACTTAGGGTAGATACCTGGTAAGCATTGTGAACAAAAATTTAAAACATGCTTTTCAGTCCCAGAACATATTTCTTTCAGCTCAGTGGTACTAAAACCCTTGTGAGCATGAATTCCCAAAGAGAACTACAGACTATATGTGCTGGTGAAAAAAGTGCTTAATCAAATTTTTAAAATACATCTATCTATCCACATATCTCCTGTTCCATCTCATTCAGAAGAAATACTGTTTTCAGAAAAAGCCTCTTTCTTGGAAAGAACATGGTAACATTGCAGACAGTAATAAATTATAATTTGTACACCTAGCACAACATACACCAAATATTGCTTTTAAATATCCTTATGATCACTTAGAAATATTAAGTTTAAAGCTATAAGCTAAAAAATATATAAAATAAAAAATGCCAGGAGCACTGGCACACTCCTGTTACTCCATCGGCTTGGAAGATCCAGTGTTTAGAATTCAGAAGAATCTCAAGTTCAAAATCACCCTCACCAACTGTGAGGCGCTAAGCAACTCAGTGGGATCCTGTCTCTAAGTAAAATACAAAATAGGGATGAGGATGTGGCTTAGTGGTTGAGTACCCCTGAGTTCAATCCCCAGTATAAAAAAAAAATTATCTATAAAGAGGGGAATATTTCAATAATTTTATTGGTTTATTACCTGATTAGGAGGTTGAATGTGCAGGACACACTGAAATATGTGAATTCCTTGAGCAGAAACAAGTAAAGGATGCAGAGAATGTTGAAACTGGCTTGTGGCAATCAGTGCAACCAAACTTCCCATGGAAATAAATTCTTTGATCATGTCATTCAAAGCTAGAATTAAGCAATATATTGTAAAAGCTCAGGGGAAAAAAAACTATTTAATAAACAACAACAACAAAACCCAACCAATCAACCAACAAAAAAACTGTTCTGTTTGTTAACCAAAATACAGCTCATATTTCTATGATTTCCTGAATAATCTTTTTCCACTCACTGTCTTGCCAGGTTTGGTATGAGAAGGTCAGAATGAAAACAGACATTAATGATGTATATCTGAGTCCTGATTCAGAAATCTGAAGTACTCCATTAAACACTAGATTAACAGATCCAGTGTTTAGAATTCAGTGTAGGACTAGTTAACACTAGTTTAACAGTGCTACAGAATTCAAAATTTGAGATTAACATTTGTTATTATTAATCCAAGCCACTCTAGTTACACTTTGTATCCATTTCAGCTCTCAAGAACCTTGAGGCAGCAAACCTAGCCTCACCTCCCCACTAGTTCTTTTCTTGCATTTTAACCTCTGACTATTGCCATATTCCCCAACATTCCATGATTTCCTATACCTCTGTGCCTTTCCCTGTAACTATATATCCTTTGCTTCTTCATTAGCATGAAATTGGTTCATGTTAATTTCTACTCCTACAACAAAACTCAGCTCAGTTATTAACTCCTCCTAAGAGCCTTCCATGATAATAAGGAGTTACCTCACCTTACCCTCAATTTAGGTTATATGATCCTTAAGTACCCTGGCTATTTCTAGCTCAGTATATCCTACCACCTCCGCATTGGTCACCTTGGTTAATTACTTAATCTCTCTTAATTTCCACTTACTGATTTGTAAAACCAGAATATCTATATATATAGTATACAAAGCAAGCCCTCTCCCAGAAAGGGCACTCAACACATGGTAGTCATCCTTATTAATATTCTATACTAAAATTGTCTGTTCACTGTTCTTTTTTCTTGACTTTGAGAATACATACTTCACAAATGCATTCAAAAAAATTTGCCAGTTGGGCACAGCGGCCCGCGCCTGTAATCCCAGAAACTCAAAAGAGACTGAGACAGGAGGATCACGAGTTCAAAGACGGCCTCAGCAAAAAGCAAGGCACTAAACAACTTAGTGAGTCCCTCTCTCTATAAATAAAATACAAAAAATAGGACTGAGGATGTGGTTCAATTGTCGAGTACCCCTGAGTTCAATCCCTGGTACTCAAAAGAAAAAAAAAATTGCCAAATGAACAAAAACAAGAGTAAATCTATATAAAATTTTAAACAATTTCCAATAAGTAAAGGAGAATGAAAAGGCTCCAAAACACTAACCATGAAATGGTAGTATTTTCACATTGTTTTCTTCTACCATTTTTAAAAAATATAACAACTGCAGAAAGCTCCCAGAAGCCTCAAAAACAACACATAACACACCATATATACTATTCTCTAAAGAGAATAGATTTACCATGAAGACTAAAACTGAAGACTGACAAAAGGATGTATTACCACGTGCAAGCCGATGGCTCTGCACCGCATCAGGACTATGCTCGTGTTCAGGGGCAGCAGACAGTCCAGCAATGAGATCCAAGTCATCCAGCAAAACGACAGATGGCTGCCTCCATAGGGCCTCTGAGAAAGCTGCCTCTAGGGTTTTTTGTATGGTTTCAAGCCTTTTTCCTTAGTACAGAAGATAAGATTTCAATGTTATTTCAGGGCTAGAAAATTTCAGGTTATCTTTTCAAAAGCATTAGAAGAGTTCGATATTATTTAACTTTTCAATCCATGTTTTGTTAATACAACAATCATAAAATGTGTTAATTAACTACCTCTTAATTATTGGCATGGTACAATTAACAAATTCTCAAGAGATTCAGTAAACTGCCAAACTTTATAACAAAGAAAAACAATTAGCTATTTTTGTATGTATTTATTTACATCCAGACTTACTCCACAGAGAATTTCAGATGGTTATGATAAAATAGTGAAATAAAAATAGGATGTGAGAAAATATAAAGGTTCAAGATTCAGGTAGCCAGGCATGGTGCTACATGCATGAAATCCTAGTTACTCAGGAGGCTAAGGCAAGAAGACTGAAAATTTGAGGTGAGCCTAGGAACTTGTTGAGACCCTGTCTAAAATATAAAAAGAGGAGGGATGTAGCTCAGTGGTAAAGCACCTCTGAGTTAATCCCCAGTATCATTAAAAAAAAAAAAAAAAAAGATGCAGGTAAAAGTGAACACTGAACTGGAGATACTGAAATTATTATATCTAAATTGCAAAATTGGCTTCAAATTTACTGGTGAAGTACAAAGTTTCAATTTTCAAAGAACAGAAAGTATACTATACAAATTCATAAGCTGATATAAAGATTTCCTGTTAGACCTAAATTAAAATTTTCCCATGTGGCTTCAAGGTGGACTCTGAGGGACAGTGCTTCTAAAATCTCCTTTATAACAAATGAAATGAAGGGATTTTAAAGGCTATTTTTTAGTTTCTTATTACATCATAGTTAAAAAAAATGACTAGTTGTGACTATTTGGTAGTGGGGCTAAAGAGGAAAAATTAACCTTTCAAAGTAAAACCTTTCCAACAAATTGTTTTAATTGAATAGATAATAATGAAAATGACTTTAAAAGAACAAAAGTGTCACTGGGCAAGGTGGTGTGCATGCCTATAATCCCAACAGCTCAAGAAGCTGACACAGGAGGATTGCAAATTCAAAGCCAGCCTCAGCAAAAGTGAGGCACTAAGCAACTCAGTGAGACCCTGTCTCTAAATAAAATACAAAATAGGACTGGGGATGTGGCTCAGTGGTCGAGTATCCCTTAGTTTAATCCCTGGTACCAAAATAAAACAAAAAAAGAACAAAGGTGTCATATGTTAAATTGTAATTCTCTTCATTGCTGTCCACAGGGACCCACTTACCCATCCCCATAATAATTCAAAGATTGTGTATACCCAGAGTGTATAAAGTGGTGTAAGTTGGAATTTCCAGAAATACAGTCTAAAAGGGTTTTAGCTAAAAAAAAAAAAAAAAAAAAAAAAAAAAAAAAAAAAAACAAGGGCCTCCATCAAATATTAAATATTAAAAGGCCAGACTTGAGCCAGGTACTGGCCTGTAATCCCAGTGGCTTTGGAGGCTGAGGCAGGAGGATTGCGAGTTCAAAGCCAGCCTCAGCCAAAGCAAGGCACAAAGCAACTCAGTGAGACCCTGTCTCTAAATAAAATATGAAATAGGGCTGGGGATGTGACTCAGTGGCCATGTGCTCCTGAGATCAATCCTTGGTACCAAAAAATAAACAAACAAACAAATTAATTAATTAATTAAAAGGCCAGACTTAAAATTTGTAAGGACTTTAGTGACTAAATGACAAGCATAAAAGTTAAAGATTAGGCAATATCTCTATTTATTAGATTAACAATAATATTCCTATTAAACATGGAACTTACATAGAATATTACTACATTCATACCTCGTAAAGTTTTACAGTCAACTATCTCCACATAGGCATCCAATATGTCAAATGCTTCTTTACAGATTGCTTTGGCTAAAGTTGATTTTCCACTTCCCTAGAAAATAATTGCTTCATCAGAACTCACAATACATTTAATAACAGAAACAGATTCTGTCATTGCAGCAACCACCAAAATTCAGCCTTATCAATCAATAAGTGGTAGCTGCAGTGTGGGACTCTGGTGCTATTAACTCGATCTTTAAGCTGCTAAGGTGCTAGGAGTTCAATATAAATTAGGTTCATTATAGTGCACAGAGAATGAACACCTGATTTTTTTACAACTTGTTAGTTAAAATAACCACTAATATTTAAATCAAAATCTCTAAAAACAGCTAATTCTTTATTACTAATAGAAGGGAATAATATATACATTAATTAAATTATTATTCATTTTTCTATTATCTTAACATTAACTAATTTAATTTTTTTTTTTTAGTTGTAGATTACCTTATTTATTTTTATGTGGTGCTAAGGATTGAACCCAGGGCCTCACACATGCTAGGCAAGCACTCTATCACTGAGCCACAACCCTAACTAATTTTAATTAACACATTCTTAATGATTCATGATTACTTGTGACTACCTTCAGTGCAACCTTTAGTCTATTACTGTTTACTTTTACATGCATTGGCTCAGGTAAAATATTTAGTTTTTCCTCTTCATAAAATAATATAAAAAGCAAAATAATTATTCTTGGGTTATTGAAGAAAGGTTAGAAAATCTGTAATCATCTCACTCTATAGAAGTAACCATCATCAATTCTTTTGATATTTATCCTACTTCCAGACATTCTGTATTTTATGAAAATTTATAAAAATGGCACTAAATATTCATGAAATATTTTTTAATAATATGATTTTTTTTTTGGTAGTTCAGGGGTTGAACCCAGGGCCTTGTGCCTGCGAGGCAAGCACTCTACCAACTGAGCTACATTCCCAGCCCCTAACAATCTGATTTTTGAAAGTTAGGTTTTCTTCACTTTTTTCCCTATTTTTTATTGGTGCATTATAGTTGTACATAATGGTGGAATCTGTTGATTTTTTTTCTTAACAATATATAATTGTCCTCTTTCCACATCAACAAATATAGAGCTGTACTGGCTCCTTGGTACACAACACTGTGCACATACAAAACCATACTATGTTTAACAAGGGATATACTGAACTATGTTTAACAAGTTCCTTCTAGTACACATTTACGCTGATTCCAATTTTAACTATTATAAAGTTAAAATAAGTATCCCATGTAAGTTGATTTGACAGATTATACCTATATCCTTCGAATAAGTTACCAGAAGAGGAATTATGCTATCAAAAGGTAAACAAATCTTAAATTTTGCTGAACAATGCAATAGTGTTCCCTAACAAGGCTGAGTCTAATAGGTATCTATAGTTCCTTTATTATCAGTTTCTTCCCTCAATTTACTATTACTTCTCATCATTGTCACTTGCCTAATTCCAACAGCCCTGCAATAGGACTGAAAGTTTGAGATCAGCCTCAGCAACTTAGTAAAGCCCTAAGCAACTTAGTGAGATCCTGTCTCAAACTAAAAAAATAGAAAGGGCTGGGAATGTGGCTCAGTGGTTCAGAAATCCTGGCTCAATCCTCAATATCTACCCCCCTCAATTTTTTTAAATTAAAAATGCACAGAGTGTACCCTTGCCATCAATATGGCATTGGTGAAGAATAAGACAGTAAAGAGGTACAACTCAGTGGGAGTATAAGACAGTAAACTCCTTAGAAAGGCCAGGAACCTCAAGAAAGTCTGTCAAAGATTAAATAAAATATGGACTTGGATAACTCAGTGGTAAAGAACTTGCCTAGCATGTGCCCTTGAGGCCCTAGGTTCAATCTCAAGCAGCATAAGAAACTACAACAACAACAAAAAAGACACAAATAACCACTATTAGGCAACAGCATATCAAAACAGATGCTGCAGGGATTAAAACATAATAAGAGAACTTATGCTTACAGATTTGACACTGTACAAGAAATGGACCAAATTCTTGAAAATCACCAAGTATGTGTTAGCCAAGATAAAAGAGATTACCTGAATAGTCCTTAAACCATTAAGAAAAATGAATTTGTAATAAAAAAGCTAATGATAAAGAATGTCTAGGCCCCGATGGTTTCACTGGAGATTTTACGAAACATTTAAAGAAGAATGAACCAAAAAAAATGACAAAGGAGCTGGGCGCAGTGGCTCAGGAGGTTAAGGCAGGAGGATTCAGAGTTCAAAGCCAGCCTCAGCAACTTGGTAAAACCCTAAGCAATTCAGTGAGAGCCTGTCTCTAAATAAAATACAAAATAGGGCTGGGGCTAGGGCTCAGTGATGGAGTGTCCCTTATTTCTATCTCCTGTATATCCACCAAAAAAAAAAAAAGACAATAAGGGATCACTTCCTAACTCATTTTATATGAGGTCAGTATTACTCTGATAGCAAAACCAAACAAAGACAGTTCAAAAACAGAAAACTAATTTTTCTTATAAACTTAGATGCAAAAAAAAAAAAAAACCAACCTCAATAGAGCCAAGCACAGTGGCACCTGAGTATAATCCCAGGGACCTGGGAGGTTGAGGCAATAGGATCACAAGTTAGAGGCCAGCCTCAGCAATGTAGCAATATGCTGTCTTCAAATAAAAAATTAAAAGGGGGTTAGGAAGTAGCTCAGTGATAAAGTGCCCTTGGGTTCAATCCCCAGTACCAAATCAAAACAAATAAAAACCAAAAACCCACCCCCAAAACTCAACAGAACCCCAGCAAGTAGAACTCAGCAATGCATAATGTTATACCACAATCAGGTGAGACTTATAGGCATGCAAGGCTGGGACAACATTAAAAAATCAATCAGGTTGGGGCTAAGGATAGCTCAATTGGTAGAGTGCTTGCCTTCATGCACAAGGAAGGCCCTGCATTGAATCCCCAGCACCACCATCAAAAAGAAAAAAAAAAAAAAAAAAAAAGAAAGAAAGAAATCAAATCAACTCCATCAATAGTCTAAAAAGGAAAATTCATATAATCATATCAATTGACTAAAAAAAGGGTAAGGAGAACATCACTCTTATTCATCATCATTACCTAATAACAGGTATACAAAAATGTTAATGAATTTTTTTACCCTGTATAACAGATGGTCAATGAATAAAGAGAGAGTAATCAGAAGTTATAGTGAAAAAGAGCACATTTTACCGATATACCTTTCCTCCAGTGAGTAAAAGGGCTCCATTCCTAAGTCCTGCAACAAGGGACATCAACTGCCGAGAAAATGGGCGTCCCAGCAGGCTATGAGTGATGTGCTCCATGGAGGATATGCCTAAGGAATTCACTCCTCTGCAAAATATTGTTACGTGATAAGACTGAAGCAAGATAAAATCTATCAATAAAAAAATGTTAAAACTTCTCTTCCTGGTGTCATTAATGAATTTTAAAAGACTAAATAAAATCTTAGAAATTCTCATTTACTTAAGAGAAGGTATACTGATTATAATGCTACGTCTGATTCACAGCTTTTAAAATTAGTTTTATTACTTTAAAACGTGCAGTAACAAACAGTATTGCCCTAATAGGATTAAAGGATCTGTCTTGGCATACATAAACATTCTCTAACCCTTAAAAAATTTTTAATTTGGTAATCAATATAGTAAGTGGGTGCTTCTGAAGTGCTTAAGATAACTGAAGACTTATTTCCTCTTATATAACAACTCTGAAATCCTGTTTCAACTTGTAGATTATATAAACATGAACTTACTTCTTGACTTCTAAGACAATTTCACTTATAATGATTGAAATGTAAACACTTAGAATCTGAAGATATTTTTCTTTATAATAATGCATACTATATTGTACTTAAACATTTTTACTTTATGGTTTAATTCTTTTACTAAAACATTTACAAACTATATAGAAAACTACATCACTACTATATCTACTAAAAGTTTCTAAAGAATTCTAAGGGGTAATATTTATATGAGATTTTCACATATTATGTAAGAAATAAATTAAGAGGAGGGGTTTTTTTTTGTCTGAAAAATTGAGAAAACACAAATAATCCCAATTAATATAATAAGACAGTGAAGGAATAACTTAATTTGAAATATTTTAAAACATTCAACTAATGTTTTTAGATTTAACTTTCAAAATGCATTTATTTGCTGTAAGAATTATTGTTTTATTTAAGTACATATGATCCATATGATATCTAGTTGCTTCTCACAAATCAATTTTTTTTCATAAAAAAAAAAAAGTAAAATTTTTAAAAAGCTTCAAACTTCTATCTAAGAAGACATGGGAAATCTCTACTCTATCTGTGAAGACAGAGACAATCCTGGAAAAAATATCTACTAACATATAAGTAAGGTCTTTTGCTGGCATTAGTGTTTACACAAAGAAACCCTGCCAGAGATAATATCAAAATATGTCTCCAAACATGCTAGTTTGGCCATAACTTCTTACCCCAAAGAGTTCAGCTTTAAAAAAGGAAGAATAAAGTCAATTTCCTCACTGTTTTCTTCTTTTACCATAGGATCTAGAAGGACCTATAGTAGCAAGGAAAAATTAGTTTTACATTTCAAAGTTATGTCTTTTGCCTGTTTTCTTGGGTCCCAGAAAACTGAACTGCTGATTCTGTTACACCAGAGAGAATAGATAAATTGTGCATGCAATATCATTAACTAAAACATGCTTTTAATAACACTTTTCTCACCCAGGGAAGATAAATATTTATGGTTAATGAGCAGAAAGAATATTATTGCCTTAACATTTTATAAATGTTTTTACCTGCAATTTTGATTTGTGCAGCATTTATTCTTTTCACAATTGATACATTTGTATCTTCTCTGAATTATATTTCAAAATCAAAAAAAGTCTAGTTATAAACCACTGAAATTCTAAACAACTAGCACAACTTCAATTCTATCAGAAGCGCAAATATTCTATCTAAAACACATTCTAAAGTGCCTGCTCTTAAAATACTTCTGGAAGAAAATTATTCTCATATTAATTGTGAAGAGTTGTAAATTAGAACTGTCAAAATAATACAACAAAATTGCATGTAAAAATATGAACAGGAGAATTTTAAATCATGATTCACTTGCCAGTTAACACAATCAACTCTATTCCTGAAACTTAACTGTGCTGATACATTGATTTTGAAATTTAGTAAAAGTCAATAATTTATATTAATAACTTATAGCAATTATACAAAATATTTTAAATCAAGTTATTCCTTAATCTTATCATTTGGGTTTCAAATACAATTTAGATTGCAAGGAAATTCATACTTTATTATCAATAAATTACATATTACAAATATTGCTTTATGAAATATTCAACAGTATATAATTACTTGTATTGTAGTCTTCTGTAGCAGATTAGTACTCAACAGAAAAATATTTTTTTCTTTTTCTTTTTCTTTTTCTCTTTCTTTTCCCCAACAATGAATTATACTCAGAGAGAACTCTTTCAACCCTATTGATAAAAGAAGTAATAAATTGGGAGTTGGTACTGAAATTGAGATGAATTAATTTAAGATTTTAAATATCAACAATATTTAAATCAAATCTTTAATACATAAAAATCTGTTTAATATCATAATTGTTTCACTGGTCACATGTGACTCAAGTTGGAAAAAAAATTTAAAAATTCTATATGACTACCTCAGTAGAAAAAGAATGTCCAAAAAGCAAATTTACCTACCATCTTTCATTTCCAGCTTAATAAATTCTTCCTCTGATATTATCAGAGGAAGCAAGGTGGTAGCAGACTGCTGTAGCCATGAATAGAACACAGCTTTTACATCTTCTTCACTTATATCTTTAGGCTACCAAAGAAAAGGGAAGAACAGCAATTAATCATCCTAATATTAACACCCTTATTTTAACATCTTCCTCATAAAATGCAAACCTTAAATAAACAAAACCAATACAGGATGTTCATATTTTACAAACATAGATTTGAGATTTGTCATTATAGTTAGTATGCTGAGTATAGGGCAGCATGAAGGAACATTGTGTTAAGTGGCAAAATTGAAAACACTCCTTTTTCCACATCCAGAGAAACAAAAAACATAATTTGACTTGCTTAATAACCCCACAGCATTCCAATCCTATTTTCCCTCGCCTCCCTCTCCTATTAAGACAGGAAAGCAAAATCCTCCATTTTCAGCTTGGAGCTGGATTTGTGACTTCACTCTGGTCAATTGTGTTCAATTAGCTATCAGAAAGGGCTTTTTTTCCTAATCAAAGTTAAGAAACTGTGCAAAGAGGTTTTTGCCTTTTTTTTTTTTTTTTTTGCTTAGTGGAATGCAGACCTTATGTCTTATGCCAATGCTGTGCAGACAAAAGCATGGCAAACTTTTTTTTTTAATATTTATTTTTTAGGTGTAGATGGACACAACACAATGCCTTTATTGTTATGTGGTGCTGAGGATGGAACCCGGGTCCCGCCCATGCTAGGCGAACAATCTACCACTGAGCCACAATCCCAGCCCCCGCATGGCAAACTTTTTACATCTAAGAGAAGAGTCAAAGCTGAGGATGGAGAAGAGAAAGACCAATGGAGTCTAGATTGTCAATGGCATGGTTTAATCACCAAAGAAGTCCTTCAAACTCCCGTGTACAAGAGAAAGAGAAAGCCCTTCTATGCTTAAGTCATTATTTTTTTTCTTTTTTAAGCTGCCCACAGCCCACATATACTAAAAAACTGGAGTATTAATAAATCATTCAAAGGTAGAAAGAAATTCTAAGAAAAACATGACTTATTTTTAAGTTTTTAAATTAAGCTTTTAAATCTATTCCAAATTAAAAATCAGAATTAATAAAAATTCATCTAGAAAAGATATTAATATTTGCCTAGGAAAACAGACCTCTATTCTACCATTTCTCAAACTATTTCTGATCCATTTCATACATAGTCAAGCTTAGATCTGCTGATGAAGTTTAGTTAAGAACATGATCACAGGCCTGGAACCTCAGTAACTCAGTGGTAGAGTGCTGGCCTAGCATGTGTGAGGCACTGGATTTGATCCTCAGCACCACATAAAAATAAAATAAAGGTATTGTGTCCATATAAACCAAAAATATATATGTATTTTTTTAAAATGATAGTAATAGCTGGACACAGTGGCACACATCTATAATCCCAGAAATTCAGGAGGTTGAGGCAGGAGAATCAAAAGTTTGAGGCCAACCCTGGCAATTTAGTGAGACTCTGACTCAAAATAAAAAATTAAAAAAAGGGCTGAGGATGCAACTCAATGGTAGAGCACCTCTGTGTTCAATCCCCAGTACTGCACAAATCAATCAATCACAAAAATAGTTACTTCTTTGGATATTATTGGACAATGTTATTAAATACCTAAACAAAGTCATAAATTAAATTGAGAACTATCTGAAATTAAAAATTTGGGGACTAGAAAGCAACCCATAGTTCCTTCAGAATAACTTCATATTCCAAATGACATAATCATAACCCAGAGAGACCTGCCAAATATCAAAGCTTCCACTAAAATATGCAATTAAGAATAGGGAAGGAATTTTGTAATAATACTCCATTACTAAGACAAAAAAAAATCTAACGATCAATAACTATTTAAAAAAAAATTTTTAGTTGTCGATGGACCTTTATTTTATTTATTTATATTCAGTGCTGAGAATTGAACCCAGTTCCTCACACATGCTAGGCAAGCACTCTACCACTGATCTACAACCCCAGCCCCTATTTCTTTTTTCTTTCTTTCTTTTTTTAACATATGGGATCTAGTATTTGAAAAATACCAAGATCATTAACCAAAAAGTTAAAATAAAACCCTGTGCGTGGTATAGTCAATGGGTTAAATGGTCAATTACATACTGCTAAGAAAATAATATTTATTTTATGTGTTTTCTTCTTCTCTAGTCAGATAATATAAATTAGCTTATCTGGTGTTTCATCAACTAGAAAGTTGTTAAATTGGTTCTTCCACAGCATAACAACTATCACAATCCTGAGAAATCAAAGTGCCATCTCAATTACCAGAAAAAGTTTAAATCATGTTTGAAATTTCTTAAACATATAATGTAATAATAGTTTTCCTATATTAATAGTAATTTGAGGACTAGTAACCCAAACTGGTACATATGACATTATTTAAAAGGTTTCAAAATTAAGTTTAATATTTCATTTCCTAACCATATCAGTTTCCAAAGAATTAACTGATTAGAAAAGTAAAACAGGATAACCGTCTTTTAGGCTGTAACACAAATATTAAAATGACAGAAATTTTAAAACTTACATAGATGTGGCAAAAATCTTTTTTTTTCTTTTTTTTTTTTTTTTTTTTTGGTAATACTAGAGACTGACCCAGGGCCTCAAACTTGCTAAGCAAGTGGCTCTACCACTGAGCCACATTCCAGCCTTTTTTTTGGAGACAGATTCTAACAGATTCTAAGTTGCGCAAGTTGGCATCATCCTGTCCCAGATTTCTGAGTAGCTGGTATTACAGCCATGTGCCACCATGCCTGGCAAAAATAACAATCTTTAAAAAAAATTATATATATATATATGTTTAGTTGTAGCTGGATACTACGAAATAACTTTTTTTATTTACTTATTTTTATGTGGTGCTGAGGATCCAACCCAGTGCCCCCGTGTGCCAGGCTAGTGTTCTACCACTGAGCCATGACCCCAAGCCCAAAAATATTAATCTTTTAAAAGACAAAATAATCTGTAAAATATAGAAATAACCCAAGTGTCTATCAACAGATGAATGGTTAAAAAAGGTTGCTTTTTTTTTTTTTTAAGAGAGAGAGAGAGAGAATTTTTAACATTTATTTTTTTAGTTTTTGGCGGACACAACATTTTTGTTTTATATGTGGTGCTGAGGATCGAACCCGGGCCGCACACATGCCAGGTGAGCGTACTACCACTTGAGCCACATCCCCAGCCCAGTTAAAAAAGTTTTACACACACACACACAAACATTTGTATGTGTATGTATGTATGTATATATAAATAATGAATGTATATAAACACACACGTGTGTTTATATATACATGTATAAACACCTGCCATAATATGGCGAGACTTTGAAAAAGACTATAAGTAAAATAAGTCAGATACATATAACAAATATTATATGATTCCACTCATATGCAATATCCAGAATAAGCAAATTCATAGAGATACAACACAGATTAGAGGTTACCAGGGAATGGGTGGGGCAGGGGTTGAGGAGTCCTTGCTTAAAGAATGCAAATTTTCTATTTGTGGTAGCACAATATTGTGAACATAGTTAATGCCACTGAATTGTGCACTTAAAAAATGGTTAAAAATGGCATGTTTAATATTACACATTTTTTAACATAATAAAAAGAATACTTGTCCTTCTAGCAAAAAGAAGCACACATTACTTAACAAGAAACTTCATAACTTATATAAATAAATATTTTGATATAACATATATATTTGAACTCACTAAGTTTTCTCTAGGTTGTAATTTTAGAGATCTTGGAATTTTAGGGGTAATTTCCACTGGAGTTATTTTGACTACTGCATGCATTTCTATATTTAGTCTCTTTCTCAAGTCATCAGGAATCTGAAATTTAAAAACAAACAAAAATACAATTATGTTCAAAGCTTAATAAAACAAATCTCATAGCATAAATACTGATATTAGAGTCTATGAATTCAGGTGACTTATAGAAGCTATCATGACAAACAGCCATCTTAATTTGAGCTTCTGTAACAAATACCGTAAACTGTATGCCTTATAAATAACAGAAATTCATTTCTCACAATTCTGGAGGCTGGGAAGTCTAAGATCAAGGTACAGGCAGATCTGGTGTCTTGTGAGGGTTCTCATCATAGTCCTTCATGTGAGAATACCCTTCTTGCTATGCTCCACATGGTAGAAGGGGTGAATAAGCTCCCATGGTCTCTTATAGAAGAGACCATGGGAGCTTATAGGGCACCAATCCTATTCACAAGGGCCTCATCCTCATGGTCTAATCACTGCACAAAGGTTTCACCTCCTAATACTATCAGCTGGGGCATAGATTTCAACATATGTATTTCAGGGAAACACAAACATTCCGACAACAGCAATAATACAATCAGATGGAAGTATAGGTATTGTTATAACATACACATTTTAACTTAACCCAATTTTCTTTGTTGTTGTTGATATAATCTTCAGAGTTAAGAGCTTTAAATGAACGTATCTGACTTTATCCACAATAAAAATATTTTAGACCATGATACAACTATATTCAAATTAAATGTTACTGGCAATCTTTGAGCAGTCTTTATCTGTGAAAGTTAAGAAACAATAAAAAAGATGAAGTGGACAAAGGTAATTACAATCTGCCATATAATTAAATTCAGACAGAAACTTAATCTAAAAGGCAAAGAGTAAAATTTCTCATTCCCATTGATGAAATATTCTAAAATTAGATTGAGATGATGGTTGCACAGCTGTTATACTAAAACAAGTGAACTGTACACTTTAAATTTTATCTCAATAAAGATATTAAATTTTTTCTCATCTCCCTAAAACCAGTAAGCACTGAAAGCATAAAGACTTTAATCTCACTTTACTAAATGTGTAAATTTCTAAAATAGCAAGTACGGACATATTAATGATAGACAAAAGCATAAAAACTCAAGGTGCATATTATCACTTAATGACTAATACATTTTAAACATTACACAGTGTATACATATATGAAAACATTACATGGTACCTCACTAATATGTACAATTTTATGTATCAGTTAAAAATTAATTAATTTTATTTTTTATTTATTTATTTTTATTTATTTTTTTTTTGAAAGAGAGAGAGAGAGAATTTTAACATTTATTTTTTAGTTTTTGGCAGACACAACATCTTTGTTTGTATGTGGTGCCAGGCAAGCGCGCTACTGCTTAAGCCACATCCCCAGCCCAAAAAATTAATTAATTTTAGAAAGACAAATTTAACTAAGTTTCCTGTTTTTAAAAACAAAACACTGCACAGGGTATAAAGGCTCAAATCAACACTAATGTGTTAGTTGTATTTCCAAGTTATCAATTTTGACCTCTCAAGTAAAGCCTGTTTGAATACCTAATAGCAACTACTATCACTTCTCATTCTTTGCGCATCATTCTTCTTCATGATGAACAGGAAGTACAGACTCCTTATTGCTTTCTTTCTTTTTTTTTTTAAAGAGAGAGTGAGAGAGGAGAGAGAGAGAGAGAGAGAGAGAGAGAGAGAGAGAGAGAGAGAGAGAGAGAATTTTTTTTTTAACATTTATTTTTTAGTTCTCGGCGGACACAACATCTTTGTTGGTATATGGTGCTGAGGATCGAACCCGGGCCGCACGCATGCTAGACGAGCGCGCTACTGCCTGAGCCACATTCCCAGCCCTCCTTATTGCTTTCTTATGTGGTCCCCAGATATTTGCCATTGGTACTTCTTCACCCTCTTTTCACCATGATTTCCAGAAACTAAAAGGAGATTCCTATCTAATGGCAAAAACAACTAAATCACAACTTCAGTGTCAGAGAATGTGAGTTTGAAGATGCAGTGGGATCTTGTAAACCAATGGTTTAAAGCTAACAGAAATAACAGTTTGGGGTCAAATAAATTAAAACCAACAGATTAAAAATTTTTAAGTTACTTGCATAAGGTAACTTAAAAAACAGGTAAAACCATGAGAGTAAAAGAAATCTACAAAGACGACAACTATCCCCCTTGATTTTTCTTCCCCTTGCTAACAGTTTCCTCCATCTAATCACTATGAAGCCTCCCTTCTCAGTGATTCAAAAAAATGAGACTGGTGACTCATGTCACATAAATTTCCTCTCTCTGCTTTACATAAGTCAAAGAGGAAATACCCAGCAGGGTAAGCAGCTTTGGGATATCCCAAGCTAGGTACCATCCTGGGCAGCAAGTCTGTCTCATGTCCTGGTTCTCTCCCTACACTAGGCATCTTCACAATATATAAAAAGTCCTTTTTTGGCTTTCAAGAACTTGGAACAAATCCTCTGCATGTATTAAAGATGTAAGGCTTTGTAGGGCACTCCATGTTGAGCATGAACCTAAGAGTCAATCTGTCTGGACTTGAATCCTAGTTCTTTCCCTTACAAGCTATGCAACCCCAGGCAAATAATTTTGACCTTTCTGAGACTATACCTATCCAAGTCTACTTGTCTGGGAAATCTTTACCCAAATAAGAACTTTTAGTGCAAGCAGAAATATGTTACCTCAGTAATTTTAGATACTGTATTCCTTATTGGTTTTTAATATATGTATAAAATATTATTCTAATTCAAAATTAGGGGAAGTTTAAGCATCTTAAGTTATTCCCTAAACTATAAAATTCATACTAACCCAGACTTTCCCAAGATGGAGAAATTCTACATTTTTGGTGTATTTTATGGTATTCTTCAATTCCTCCAGTCCATTCCAGACTATCTTTAGCACACAAGTCTTATCAGCTTCTTGACCATGATCTGTGCTAATCTGTTTTTGATCCAGTAGCTCTGATATCTGTTTCTCTTTTTCAGGTGACAGGATATTCTGTTTTGTTTTACTTTGTTGTTGCTTTGGAGAAAGTAGTTTAACTAGTTTTCCATAGGTCACAGTAAAGCTGGGCTCCATATCAAAATATTCTTGGTCCCATGGAAATACATGAATGGCACAGTGTTTGTGAAACACAGAAGTTGCTGACGTCCTGTGTATACTGGGAGGCTGAGATTTGCATACTCTGAATATATTGTCTAGTGGAACAACCTTTGACTGCATATTTTTGAATGCACTGATTTCAGTTGCACCCCAGGATGTTTCTTGTTTCTTCTCAGATCCAAAAGAAAAAATGTTACCTATCATAGTCCATAAGCTTGGTATTGATGATGAATCAACTGAAACCTCTGAGTCTGTCTCATTAGTCCCAATGACTCCCAAAGTATTTGACTGAAGTTGCTTGGTTTGAAATTCTTCTGTTATTCCTTTTTGTCCATCTCCTCCATAAAAATAAAATTTTCCACTTATGTCATCTGCTTTTGAAAATGTATTCTCTTTGGCTTGGCGTGTTTTGGGCTGAATAAGGAGTTTGGTGTTAGTTTCCAGCCTTCCATAAGTGGCAGGTGGCATTAGTGCAACTATGTAGAAAACAGAGCTCATTAGTGGATATTCATTTCTGCTTTGGACTCAGTGCTACGTTTAGAGTACAATGGCAAATACTATAACAGCACCTACCAATCTGGATAAATATGTAAGTTTGTTGATCCACCCAAACAGGAAAAATAGCTTTTGGAAAAACTATCCGAATCTGATCTAGAAGATGCTGTTCCAGGGAAGCAGCATGCAGCTCCTGGAACCAAGACAAAAGATAATTAATTCACTTTACATTTTGTCCATTCCATGTCTAGTAAGGAAATCTCAATTCATTCTTTTTCATTTTAATAAACCTTGAGTATATCTATATAACATGATATTATACATATAGATAACAAGAACATACTACAGTGAAGCAAATTAACATATCCATCATCTCACAGTTACCCATTTTTCTTTCTTTCTTTTTTTTAATGTGGGAAGAGCAATTAAAAATCTACTCATTGAGTATAAATCATGAATACAGTATAATTTTTAATCTATAGTCCTTCTCTTAAATATCTGTTATCAATTCATTCTTATAACTACATCCACTCAGAATGAGGCTCAGAGAAATCCTAAAGACACTGATATTTTGAGTAGTTTAGCCTTAAAATGAGATATTTCCATTCCTTCCTTCCTTTCTTTCTTGTGTTACCGAAGATTGAACCAGGGATAATTTACTATTGAACCACATCCCCAGCCCTTTTATTTTTTAAGACAGGGTCTTACTAAGTTGCTGAGGCTGGCCTTCAACTTGTGATCCTCCTGCTGCAGCCTCCAAAGTCACTGGGGTTACAGGCATGTGCCACTCTGCCCAGCTGTAAATACCTTTTTTCCCTGGTACTGATGGTTGAACTCAGAGCCTCCCACATACTCGGCAAGCTCTCTACCACTGAGCTATATCTCCAGTCCCTTATTTTTTCTTTACCAGTATCTCCCAATCATCTGCTGAAAGGGGTTCCACCTCCACTTGTTGACAAGACACCACATGAGAACATGGCTTGAGAAACACCTGGAAAAAATAAATAAAAAATTTAAAGCTACTTTAAAAAAACTTTCCTGTACTCCTAGAAAATAAGTTCTTTCTTTAGGTAAGGGGCGTGTGTGTGTTTATCTATAATCATTCATGTGACAAATATTTACTAAGTACTTATTTTTAGTTAGGCTTTGATGTACTCAGTTGTTTCACAACTAAGTATAGAATAAAGGAAAATACATACAAACACAAAATACTTTTTAAAAATAAGAATAATTAAAAGAAAAACATATGTTAGAAAAGGAAAAAAAAGAATGCTGTCAAATCATGTCTTAAGCTAATATAATACTCGTTTCTATAAGTTTTGCTATTGTTGGTTTTATAACTCACTTTAAGCCATGCTGTTTTTAGAAAAATGAAAAACACTGAAATAGAGATCAGAGACAATTATTAAGAAGCATAATCCTTCATAGCTGGAAGTAAAATAAGACAAAATACCTCATCATTCAAGTGTATGAATATATGAAATGCTAATATGTCTCAATAAGCTAGAATCTTTTACCATCTTACTTTTTTCCCCCTTCTATGGGCATTTCTGGGGATTAAGGGAATAAAATCCAAAGCCATTGAGTATTAAACATTCTAGATAAACAGCTCTTCCTCTCTGCTTTTGTGAACTGGAACAGAAGTTCCCTAGGTACTTCATCCTATACTCCCTTAGTCAATTTAGCCTCATACTTCTCTTACATTCCATTGAAGGAGATGATTCTGGAAGAAACACAAAGCAGCTTCTGCCTATCAAAAAGCTAAAGACTCTGGTCTAGCAAGTTTACTTTCTTATTTCCACACTTTAGAAGACAGTGTCTCAGTGACAGTGCTACAAAGGAGGATCTGTAGAAAATCAGGCAAATGTCACTTAGAAGCAAATGGGAATTAAAAGCAAGTAGCACTGTTTGAAGTACTAATTAAGACATCTAAATCAGCATTAGGAAACTGATGTTTCCCATAGGAAAAGTGCAATGTACTTAAATCAAGCTAAACTGTATCTTGCTATGTAATCCTGAGCAAAATATTACATTTTCCTAAGTTTGTACAACGAGGTACTACAGTTAGTGATTTCTCAGGTCTTTTAGAGCCAAAACATTAAGATTCTCACAAAAATTTAGGTTCAGCTGAAGTCTAGTGACCTATTCTCATTATGAAATCATGCATAAATAAAATTAGTCTGTGTTCAGAAAACATTAAAAGGATGTGGCACCATCATGTAATGTTGTGGGAAATTTGTAATAGAAAGCAATTTAGTCCCATCTATCACAATTTTAAATGTACATTCCATTGCACATTATAATTCACATTTTAAATCTTTCATTATCACATCTATAAACTGAGTACCCTAGTCCAAAAATCTTAAAACTTTCTGAAGAGAAGCTTCAAATTTTGGAGCATTTCAGATTTCAGACTTTTGGAATAGGGATGCTCCAAGGGGTAAAAAGTAAAAAGTCTATGAAAATATTGCAAAATCTGAAAATCTGCAAAATATGAAATATATCTGGCCCAAGGATAAGGGACACCCAACCTGTATGTACAGGATTCTGAAGAAGCACAAAGCAACTCCTGACCAACAAGAAGCCAAGGACCCCTGGGCTAGCCAGACCTCTTTCTGCTCCTATCAATGATTCTGTTTTTTTGTTTTTGTTTTTAATACCGGCAATTGAACTCAGGGGCATCCCCCAGCCTATTTTGTATTTTTTATTAGAGACAGGGTCTCAATGACTTGCTTAACACCTCACATTTTGCTGAGGTTGGCTTTGAACTGGAAATCCTCCTGCCTCAGCCTCCTGAGACACTGGGATTACAGGTATGCACCACCACATCCAGCTCCTATCAATGATTATTTGGGAAACATTGGCTTAGTAGTATTACCCCACAGAGAATCATATATACATAGGAAGATTTGATCCATACTACTTATAATACAATTGGCCTTCTGTATCTGTAGGTTCCACAACTGCAGATTTAACCAACTATGGATAACATTTAGGGAGGAAAAAAAAAGCAAAACTATGCCTGTACTGAACAATATATCCTTTTCTTGTCATTATTCTCTGAACAATACAACTCTTTACATAGCATTCATATTGTATTAGGTATAACCAGTAATCTAGACATGACTTTAAGCACACAGCAGGATATAAATAGGATACATGTAGATATGACATGATTCTATATAAGATACTCAAGTATCTGCAGACTGCAGTATCCATGGAGGTCCTGCAAAGAATCTACTTCAGATACTGAGGGATGACTGCTCATGGAAAGTTGTGTGAGATATATATATATTTATATAATAATATATATTTATATAATATATATATTTACACATTTTAAAATATTTTATTAGTTGTAGATGAACAAACTACATTTATTTATTTATTTATTTATTTATTTTGTGGTGCTGAGGATAGAACCCAGTGCTTCTCACATGCTAGGAAAGTGCTCTACCACTGAGCTACAACCCCAGGCCCTATGTGATATATTTTGTAAGGTAAAAACTGCAGAAAATAAGAATGACCTCATTCTTTAGATCCTAATAGTGTAGTGGGATTCCAAAAAATAATAAATGTTTGTTGTTAGGCTGGGGTTAGATAAAGGGAAAAATTATTTCTTACTTTCAATTGTAAAATATTTATAATATATATGTATTACTCCTATAGTTAAAAAGAATAAATTGGGGACTGGGGTTAAGGTTCAGTGGTAGAAAGCTCACCTAGCATATACAAGGCACTGGGTTCAATCCTCAGCATTGCATGAAAATAGACCTGAGAGCTTAAGCTTTGTGGCTTACAATTTAAGCACATTAAACTCATAGGCAAGACAAAATAGTAAGACCATAAAAGGTTAGAAAATATGTGTGAAAACAAAGGAAGTGAGATTTGATAATAGTAAAACCTAGTCATTCATAAAGAAAAAATTATTTCATAAAAACAAAATTTGGAAACCTGGAAAATGAATAAAATAATAAAAGTTGAGTAGGAAACACATTTAACCTGAAGATAATGACTTAAAGACAAAGTACAATGTATTTGAATATCCTAGATGGGTTACAAATTAGCATGTAAGTCAGGTGTCATCTCACTTCCTTTAAAAAAAAAATCTGAACTTTTAATTCTATTTCCACTGTTATATTATTAGAAGAAAGTCACTGTCATCATTTTGTGCTTACCTGTTCCCCATTTGAGAGTCCAAGTTTCTGACCAACTTGTCTATTTATTTCAGCCACATTTTCACCTTGATCATTAAAATGCCTGCCTTCTACCCAGCTCAAGAATGCAGGCTGATGACCCCAGGCTACTTCTATTGCTTGATTCTATTTGTATAAGGAAAGGGAGAGAAAACAATTTTAAAAAGTTTAATGTTTTTCGAAATTAATATAAATTATTACTGCAAGTCACACACCAAACAAAGTCTCTCTAGAAATTGATACCTTGGTTATCCACATTTATCATAGCATTTAAAAAGCTATAACCGTTTCTAACACCCAACACCAGTGACGCTATTGATGAAACCAATATCCCTATATTCCTATGACAGCATTATAAACTGATCCAACCATTTCAGAATTCAAAATGGCAATATGGGTGGGGTATATAGCTCAGTGGTATGGTATGTGGCCCTGGGTTCAATTCCCAGAAAAACCCCAAAATGGCATAGGTAGACAAATGAACTTACATAGCCTTTGAGTCATATATAACTACTTGAGTATTCAAGTTACTAAGAAGAAAAAACAAACCACATCAGAGGATATCTGCACTATTTTCTACAATAGTGAAAACTTGGCACTGTCTTAAATGAGTATCAATAGAAAAACTATTAAATAACCTAAAGTCTACTACTTCAGTAAAATATGAGTCAACAAGTACACTAGTCCCCATGTAACTGCAGTTCTGATCTCCAGTTTCTGTTACACATAGTCAACTGTGACCCAAAAATATTAAATGGAAAATTCCAGAAATACACAATTCAAAAGTTTTCAATTGTACACTGTTCTAATATAGTAGGATGAAGTCACTGTCTGGTTCTGTTTTGTGTGGGAAGTGAATCATTCCTTTGCCCAGTATATTCATGCTGTATATGCTACTTGCCTATTATTCACTTAATAGTTGTCACAATGAATGTCTTGGTATTACAGTGCTGAGTTTAAGTAACTTATATTTTATTAACAATGGTCCCAAAGCACAGGAGTAATAATGCTGGCAATTCAGATATGTATGCCAGAGAGAACTCAAGGGTTTCCTTTAAGTGAAAAGGTGAAAATTCATAACTCAATAAGGAAAGAAAAACTCCATGTGCAGAAATCGCTAAGATCTACAGTAAAAACAAACCTACCTATGAAACTGTGAAGAAGGAAATAGAAACTTAATTAGTTTTGCTATCACACCCAAATCACACCTCAGTGCATGGTAAGTGCTTATTTATGATAGAAAACGCATTAAATTTGTGTATACATTTATAGGAAAAAAATGGTAAATACATGGTTTAGTACTATCCTTGGCTTCATAGAATGAAGGTCTTGGAATGGATCAACTCCATATAAGGGTAATTATTCTAAACACATATGATCTTTAAAAATGTTAACAATATAATTCAGAATTATGAAACACCAATTAGATGGAATATACAATCTCTTATAAGTTGACTGATCAGTAATAAATACATAACGTAAAATACAAAAGAATAAACATGAGGGAAGGTCCCTCTTCTCAGAGATAATCAGTTAATAACTTCTTATATGCCCTTCCAGAAATGTTATGTTATGCAGCTTCTTAAATAGCTTTTAAATTTCACAGAACTATGGAAATATATGTGAAAAGAGCAAAATACAAAACTTATTCTCATTAAAATAGAAATTAAGCTGAGCATGATGGTACATGCCTGTAATTCCAACTACTCAGAAGGCCAAGGCAAGAGAATGACAACAGGGCTCAAAATAAAAAAGGATGGGTCCCATGTTCATATATGAATACATGACCAGTGAAACTCCACACCATGAACAACAGTTTAGAATGGGATCCTAATTACAATAAGTTATACTCCATGTATGTATGTGTCAAATACACTCTACTGTCATGAGTATCTAAAGAGAACAAATAAATTTTTTAAAAAGGGATGGTATAGCTCAGAGGTAGACCACCTGCCTAGAAAATATGAGGCCTTAGTTTCCACCTCAAAACCATTACAAAAACAAAAAGCAACTATATAAAATGTCATTTGTGGCCAAGAACTAAAAATGATGTTTTTTATGATTAAAGACTTATGCTCATTATAGGAAAATACATGAACATGGAAAGAAAATAGGAAATTATTGATATTTCCCTCAGAAAAAGACAACCATGTAAACAATGTATATTTCTTACTAAATTTTTTCTATGTGCAAGTTAATTTTTTGCACAGTTCTGAATTATAAGCAAAATTTAATATTCTTTCCCCGCACCTAACATTGCATCATGAGCATTATCATACAGGTATCATTAAAAAAAATTTATTTCTGGAGTTGAAGATGGACAGAATGCCTTTATTTGTTTATTTTTATGTGGTGCTAAGGATCGAACCCAGTGCCTCACACATGCTAGGCAAGTGCTCTGCCACTGAACTATAGCCCAGATCCACATATATCATTTTTAATAAAAAGTAAATACTTGGTTAATAGCCATCAAGACTTATCATCTTAGGAATCTTCAGTATTATTAAATTCATTTTTATCAAAATAAATTCCTTAAAGTTAAAATACTAATTATCAAACTTATTCACATACACTAAATTTTACTACCATATATTTCTTTAAATAGGACAAATTTCAAAGGACCTTTTGAGGCAATATAATGTACTTTAGCCATGTTATTAAAATTGTGTATACCTGGAGGTTGTTACACACCACTTAGCTGTGACATTATTCTAACAATTTTCACAGAATGGCACTTAACTCCAGCTAACAAAACCTTTCAACTGAGTATTGTTTGATAAAGTAGAAACAGCCCTGAATTTGGGATCAAAAGTCCGCAGTTACATTTCAGCTGTAACTCTGAGCTGAGGTTACAAGAGTAAAGGTGAAAAAGCCCCAGATGCCTCTTTGTGGTTTCAGGCCAGAGACAAACAATCCAGATCAATTCTATTTAATATGAAGAAACTTTTAAAACCAGAGACATTAAGTTAAAAAATATGAAATGTGCCCTGAAATGTCAAAAAACAAAAAAATCCTCCCCAAAACCTATCAGCTCACTAGAAAAAGGAAAAATCAATTTTATTACATAGAAAAAATTGCTGGGCACAGTGGTACACCCGTGTAATCCCAGCAATTTGGGAATCTGAGAAAGGAGGATCCCAAGTTCAAAGCCAGCCTCAGTGACTTAATGAGGCCCTAAGCAACTTATCGAGATCCTGTCTCAAAATGAAAAGATTTGGGGATGTAGCTCAGTGGTTAAGCACCTCTGGGTTCAATCCCTGGTACCAAAAACAAACAAACAACAACAACAACAAAACCCTAACCAAACAAACAAAATCCCCCAACATCTTACAATGTACAGGTCATCCCCCTAGAACAAAAATTTAGCCAGCCTAAAATGTCAAAAAGGCCAAGGTTGAGAAAGCCTAGTTAAATATCGACTTGAGTATGCAGTCCTCATCAATTTGGCAATAATACTTGAAACAGAATAGAGTATAATTAATTAGATGTATCACATAAACAATCTTGAAGTTTCCAAAAGAAGACAAATGCAGGCAATAGAATCAGAAAGCTTCCTGAAGAGAGCAGGATTACATTGTTGTTTGAATTTTTAAAATATTTTATTTTTTTTTTAGTTTTCGGCGGACACAACATCTTTGTTTGTATGTGGTGCTGTGGATCGAACCCGGGCCGCATGCATGCCAGGGGAGCGTGCTACCGCTTGAGCCACATCCCCAGCCAAAGGATTACATTGTTTTTAATAGCATGGAACTTGTATGGAAGAAAGAAAACTGTCTTGGGGAAGAATGGCACAAATAAATGAACAGAAGTGTGAATGAGATCCGTTAGAGAAAAACAGTAAGAAGGCTAGTCTGGATGACAGAGTGAGCTGTAGACAAGAGGGAAAATTAAATGGATGAAAATGGTACTGGCCTAACAGTTCCAGTTGATGTGTACAAGTAGGGAAATGATCTACATACCTAAGGTCCTTTTTCTATCAACATTCTATGATTCTACATCAGTGGGTCTCAACTCCTCCATGCATCCAAGTGACCTGAGATTTTTTTTTAATTACAAATACTTGCAGGGTGTGGTGGTGCATGCCTGTAATGTTAGCTGAGAAGGATCTCAAATTCAAGGCCAGCCTAAACAATTTAGGCCCTAGGCAGCTTGGTGAAACCCTGCCTCAAAATAAAAAATTTAAAAGTCTGAGGATGTAACTCAGTGGTTAAGGCCCACGATTCAATCACTGGTACCAAAAAAAAAAAAAAAAAACTTTTAACAAATAAAATACTGATAAGAACACCATGTGAGAATAGCAGGACACAAAATGTGTCTATGTATATAGGACCGTATGAATGTATGTATGTATGGATGGATGGATGGATGGATGGATTTTTATCTATCTATCTATCTATTGGTGCTGGGGGTTTATTTATTTATTTATTTATTTATGCATGGGATTTTGAACCCAGGGCCTTGTGCAATGTGAGGCAGGCACCTTATCAACTGAGTCCCCAGCTCTAGGACCTCATTTTTTAAAAAATAAAGATTACAAAGAAACCTAGATTCAAAGTGTTAGTATTGGTTATCTCTAGGTTCTAGGATTATGAGTAACTTTATTTTGTTGTTAAAAATGTTCACAAAACATAAGCATTACGTCAATAATTGGGGGTTGGTTATTCTACTGATATAAGTCAAGAAGAAACAGCAATTTATTCTAGGGCTGCAGATATTTAAATTTAAAAAGATGCCCATTAATTAATATTTATGAATACTTCTTGACTCAGAATTTAAAACAAAGATCAAGATCACTGAAACCTTTTAAACAGTGATGAATGTAATGTAATGTAACAACTACATCTAAGGAACAAATCAGAGTTACTGTAAAAAGATTTCGTATAAACTCTTTAGGAAGACAGTTTATTTCTATGAACTAATTAGGTTTGGATTTGAAAACACACTGAAAATCTTGTACAAAGTTGACAGAGCACTAAGCCAAGTTCTACCCGGAAACTGGTGATTGCCTCCTTGGAGCCATGGAGAAGCCTGTCAGTGTAAAACAAACAAATAAACAACAACAACAACAAAAAAACCTGCCTACTTAGTGGCAAAAATAAGTAATAACAAGATGAAAGGATGGAAAGATGGACAAAAATATCTGGAAAAACAGTTACAGGAAAGTGGCTTAAGATGAAAAGTGGGATCTTTTTTTTTTTTCTTTTTTTTTTTTAAATATTTATTTATTGTTTTTTAGTTTTCGGCAGACACAACATCTTTGTTTGTATGTGGTGTTGAGGATCGAACCCGGGTCGCACGCATGCCAGGTGAGCGCGCTACCGCTTGAGCCACATCCCCAGCCCGAAAAGTGGGATCTTTATTGCAAACTTTTAAATATTGCAAACTCTTATAGGTCAAGAAGAAACAGCAACATGTCTTGCACAGATTCGCCAGTAGTGGGTACCAGACAAATATTTCAAAAATTGCATCCTTTTGCTACTGAGCAGACTCAAATTCATTGAGACCGTGTGTACCAATTTTTAATTATGAAATCGGCATGCTGGGCTGGGAATGTAGCTGAGTAGCAGAGCCTTGCCTAGCATGTATGAGGTACTTCTGGTTGCTGGGGGGGGGGCGGGGGAAGGATGTGTATCTCCACCAGTGGTTAGAAATGTGAAATACCACAACCACCACGTCCTGACCACATAAGTCCAAGTAAACCTAACTACGTATATGATGCAGGTATGGGCATAATTCCACTGCACATTCCTGGCACCACTCGGCTCGGTTCGGGGTTGCCAATGCAGGGAAGAGTTATTATTCTATGACCCTCCCCTGCTCGTGGGAGACGCGGCACTCAGTCCTAGTTAACCTACACGCGCTCTACACACCAAGTCTGCCCCTAGAGGCGCGAACTGTGGCAGTGCGGGGACTTGGCAATCGCCGGCGAGTGTGGGCACTTTAAAATAATAAAAACATACAAGTTCTCAAGAGCTTTTCCCATCTGGAGTAAGGAAGGTTCCTGGATGGAGAGGATTTTTAGAATACTAGGATGTTTCAAAGCCTACTTTAACCAAAGTGTAAGATATGGACTAAGTTAACCTCGGGGCAGCAGAGACTGCCGGGACCTGCCCTGCGCCGTCACCCCGGCCTAGCGCTATTCGGCAACGTCCAGGAGACCGCCGGGACCCGGCTCAGAGAAAAGAACTCAGCGGCCGCCGCGTTCCGGGAAGGCCTCGGCCACGTCCGATCCCAGGTTACCGTTCTGGTGTCCCGAGGTCGGCGCGTTACCTGCAGCAGATGCAGCTGAGCCACGAGACGCCGCGGTAAATGGAGAAAGCAGTCACGAGCGTTGGTGAAGGTCACCGTCACAGCCACCCCTGCTGCACCAGCGCCCGTTAGGCGATCGCTGCCCCACATCTTCCCAAACCACTACTCCAGGACCTCCCACCCTGGCGCGGCGTCTGACCCCTACCCCGGGCAGGCCGAGGGCGTTGGAGCCCGAGAAGATCGATCGGCTCCGCCCCCTACGGCTTCACTCCCTCTCCCGCGGTGAGTCTCACCCGCGCGCCTGAAGCGGGCAGGACCATCAAGCTTCTGTCACTCTCTGAACTTCACCGCCGAGCCGCTTGGGGGCGGCACCTCGTTCACCAAATTCTCGTTTTCAGGAAACGATGGCCGACGATGTCGATTCTCCAGCCAATCCTGGCCATGCTTCGACTCATCCCGCTCTCTGATTGGATAAACAGGAGCGCCCTGAGACGGATGTTGTCCTCTCCGCAGTGACCAAAGCAGGCAAGATGGCGTCGAGTGATGGGAAGCTTGGGAGTTTATTCGACCACCACGTCCAGAGGGTGGTTTGCGACACGCGGGCCAAATATCGGGAGGGTAGACGGCCTCGCGCTGTTAAGGTAAAATGATTTCGCTTTCATTCGCTATCTTGGGTAGCTTTATGTGAGCACGCTCTCCACGCAGCCAGCCTACTTAAATAAAGGTATAAAAGGCTGCTGTCAGATCCATCTCTCATTGGAAGGGGAATGAGGAACTCTGGCTTGGAGACCAAAGATGATTTCCACCCATTTGGTTAACTTTAGGACGTCAGTTCTCCAGAAGAGGGATTTGTTTTAGTTCTTGTATCTTCCGTGTTTACGTGAGTGCTTGTTAAACACTCAATGACTATTCGTTTTAGTGACTAGTCCCAGTAACTTCTGAGAGAACTTACAGAAATGATGACTTAAATCATATGCATGTACGAATATGTCACAGTGAAACCTACTATTAAGCATAGTTATGCACAGATAAAAATATTATAAACATGTCGACTCAGAGCAGTCTGTTATGTGCTTTAGTTAGATACCTTCACATGTGAAGTGTGTTATTTTTTATGCAGAGAGAATGGCAAATTTTAAAATTAATTTTGTATGCTTTTTGAAGATAAGGACTGACCAAAGTGTTTCTTTTCAAATTCTGTTTTTTTTTTTAAAGGGGAGATTATCTTAGTCTTATTTGTGAAATACACTTCATAACTCTATTTATTTTAGGTGTATACAATCAATTTGGAATCTCGGTACTTATTAATACAAGGAGTTCCTGCAGTGGGAGCAATGAAGGAATTAGTTGAGCGATTTGCTCTATATGGAGCAATTGAAGAATATAATGCTCTAGATGAATATCCAGCAGAAGATTTTACAGAAGTTTACCTTATTAAATTTATGAATTTACAAAGTGCAAGGTAAAGTGTAAGTTAAGCAGCATCTTATATCCTTTGACCCTGTTACTATCATTTTTGTCCCAGGTTTTTATAGTTAATACTTGAGTTACCCCAAAATTTAACATGGCAACATTCTCATCTTTTCTGCAGTAATTCCCCTCCCTTACCCCCAGGGATGGAGTCTAACCTAGGGCTGTACTTATACTCAGCAGGTGTTCAACCACTGAGCCACATCCCAATCCCTTCCTGACATCTTTGTAAAGGTTAATCTTATCAAAATACTATTTACATCCCCTCATTCCCATGCTCAACAACTTTCAGTCCTGTGATATGATTAAAAACTGAATTTGGTAAGTTTTCCAGTCACACTGCTCACTATCTTGTTACTTTGTATAAGTTATTTAATCCTAGTAAGCCCATTTTTTTCTCTTCTTAAAATCCATATAGTCAAAAGACCACTTATTGAGCTTGCATGAGGATAATTCAAGTCCTTTTACTTGGAGTAGTACCTTTCTGCTCAGAATGCAGTAAACCTTACTTGTTACAGTTATTGTTATGGCCCTCTGTGAATTAATCCCATCTTTTGGAGATTTCTATGAAACAAAAACCTGTTCCATTGGGCTGAAGTAGGCAATATCTTATGTATTTTTTAGTTTAACCCCTTTTCTTGTCATTAATCTGATCAAAGATCCATCCTTCCTTGGCTGTTGCCATTTATATTTCTTTTTTAAAAAAATATCTTTTTTGTTTGTTTTTATGTGATGCTGAGGATTGAACCCAGCACTTCACACATGTGAGACAAGTGCTCTACCACTGAGCTACAGCCCCAGCCCGCCATTTATATTCCTTTTCTGGGCTACCAGTAAACCTCATAGTTGACCCCAAAAGCAGTTAATTTTGTGGTTATATGTCATTCTTAAGCTGCTCTTATATGTAATCTCACTTTTTAAAAATTAACTTGTTGATTCTGTGGAGTTAGGGAAGCATGTTTTCTGAAGTTTTTGTATCTCTCACATCACCTAGTATATTAGGTTCTGGAACGAGACATCTGGATTTGAATCCAGCTCCAGAAATTAGTATATGAATGTGGCCAAGTTATGTAACATCCCAGTTCTTCACTTTGGTTGCTTTGAGATGTTAACTGAAGTGAGGTCCCTATGACATTGCCTAATATGGGGTTAAATCTCAATATAACACTTATCATTATTTCTAGTTACAGAAGTACTTAAATAATTACTATAATGCTTGGCTGGATGTTCAATAAGTATCTATTTAATGAATTCCATTCTCCTTTGTTTTCATTTGATTAGTTGTTATGTATTCACGACTTTCTCATTTATCAAGTTTTACAATTACAGTATTTTAACTTAATGTTTTATGTAGATGGACATAATACCTTTATTTTTATGTGGTGCTGAGGATCAAAACCTTTTAATACCATTGAAAGAGGGAAAGGAAGACTTTAGAGTGCATCCTAGATCAGTAGGGTTGGAACCATCTACAAATAGACCATTTTAATTCCCAATCAATAGGATATACACACATGTACACTTAGCAAAAGGTAGACTTTGCTCCTTAGATTGATGTATTTTATATTAGTTAAGCATTCATCCTATGTTAATCCAGATTAATTAGCCATGTTATGTATTTCTGTTTAGGATAGCCAAGAGAAAAATGGATGAACAGAGTTTCTTTGGTGGATTGCTTCATGTGTGCTATGCTCCAGAATTTGAGACAGTTGAAGAAACCAGAAAAAAATTAGAAGAGAGAAAAGCTTACATAGCAAGAACTACTAAAAATAAAGGTATGAAAAGCCTGTTATTAAACACCTCCTATGTGTTAGGCACTCTGCTAAGTATGCCAACATTGAGTTCCCAGTCTAGGGTAAGTAAAGGATCATATTTATTAACTATAAATCAGTGTTCTCTGCAGCATTGTGCATAATCTGGCTTAGAAAGGGAGAGATGTTTGTTCACAGCAGATTTCCTACAAGTATATAAGAAGTGGTTGCATTTTGAAAGCTAACACTACCCATAAGGGAAGAGGAAGAGATGGAAAAGTGAGCCAGGCAACACGTTTAAAACCTTGGTGTGGTGGCCCGTGCCTGTAATCCTAGTGACTCAAAAGGCTGAGGCAGGAGGATCGAGAAGTTCAAAACCAGCCGTGGCAACTTAGCAAGGCCCTAAGCAATTTAGTGAGGCCCTATCTTAGGATCAAAAACATAAAAAGAGATGGGGCTAGGGAACTGTTGAGAATTCTTGGTCAATTTTAGATATAAAAATGACCCTTGTGGATTATACACAGGAGAACTTATGTGTATGGAAAAAGAAATTACAGAATATTAGTGTAAAGAGAAAGACCTTTGTTCTCATTTTTATAGGTAAGGAAAGTAAAGCTCAGAAAGTTTATGACTGGTTTATCTCTCTAGAGATAAAATAGGGACAAAAGAGCAATTAAGACCCATCTTTGGATTCTCTAGAGCTCACTTCTAAATTGCTTTATACATTACAGTATTGGTGTTAGTAGCCTAACTTTGTCTTCATTCTTTCCTCCCAGCTTCCCTTAAGACTTTTTAGCCCTGTCCCTGACTTCAGAATTACGCTGAATTTGGCTCCATCTAAGTGGCAGAGTGATATAGTGGGTTTTTGTTTTGTTTTGTTTTGTTTTTAGTATTTATTTTTTAATTATAGGTGAACACAATATCTTTATTTTTATGTGGTGCTGAGGATCGAACCCAGTGCCTCACACATAGTAGGCAAATGCTCTATCTCTGAGCCACAACCCCAGCCCGATATAGCGTTTTTATGACTTATTTGGCCCTAAACACTTGAGTTAAGCCCTTTCATTTGTAGGATTCTAGCATCTACATGGTACATTTGCATAATTGGTCTCTCTTTTTAAAAAGATTTTTTTATGGAAAATTTAAAATATTCAAAGGTAGAGAGATGTGAGATAATGTACCTCATGAGTATTAATGTCAACAATTGTCAATTTCATCTTTACCACACTTCTCACATTGCACTTTGGAGGTATGGAGGGTAGAGTGGGCAGGAGACTTATATAGGCCCTAAAAGTGGGCCTAGCATATCATTTGCTTTAATACTGACAAACAAAAACTAAGCAGCACAATAATGTCTATGTAGTAGAATATTCTGAAGTTGTTAATAAAAAGAAACTTTCTATGTGGTAACATGGAAGAACTCTGTAAGATCTACAGCTAAGAAGAAAATGCAAAGGTACAAAGAAATGGGTATTAGAAGTTGCCTTTTGAGTGGGGAGAGAAAGAAGGGTAGATGGGAGGAGGAAAAGTAAGACATTCTGATAAATAAGGAAGAATAGTGAATACATATGGTAACTAGAAAACTAAGCATATTCGGAAGCAAAGAAAATATGAAGCTTGACACTTTATACCTTTTTGCTTCTTAAAAAAGCCTTTTTAATGATACAAATGTAAGACATTTTGGAAAAGAATCTATTAACATTTTTAAGTTTGTTTTTAAAATTATGATTCTGAGTGATAAAAACAATAAATGAACCATTTTTGTTTTCCTTTCCCTCAACTTTTACATTTATAGAGTATTACTTGACAAAGAAGAAACTGGTTCCAGAGCATAAAAACACACGAGATTTTAGACAAGACTTAAACTCGGACATGTCTGGATTTTGTGAAGCTGCTTCGAACGCTTCCAATGGGAACTCAAATCCTTGTCTTCCTTATTCTTGTGAATTACCTTTATGTTATTTTGCTTCAAACTGTACTTGTTCATCTGGGGAGCATGTGAACAAAGCATCAAACTTCTATAAGGATGGTAGAAACCATAATGAAACAGTGAAGCATTGTAACCACAGTGACTCTTTGCAAAATATGAACACTTTCAAAAATTCAGTACCCTACTCTGGTACACAGAAGGCTCTAATTCCTCCTTCAGGGTCAATTGACAGGTTTATGCCTAGGACAACACAACTGCAGGAGCGGAAAAGAAGAAGGGAAGATGATTGTAAACTTGGAACTTTTCTTGAAACAAACAGTAATGAGGTTATGATTGGACCCAAGTTACCAGACATACCTAAAGTGGACCTTCAGGATGACTCTCTGAATACAACGGCAAACTTAATTCGGAATAAACTTAAAGAGGTAGGGACATTTTTAAAAACTGTTTTTTCTTGTTTTTAATATTTATTTTTTAGTTATAGTTGGATTCAATACATTTATTTATTTATTTATTTGTAATTGGTGCCGAGGATCGGACCCAGGGCCTTGCACATGCTAGGCGAGCACTCTACTGCTGAGCCACAACCCCAGCCCTAAAAACTGTTTTAAGAATGCTTGCCTATACCAACAAAGATGTTGTGTCCGCCGAGAACTAAAAAATAAAAAAAAATTAAAAAAAAAAAAAAGAATGCTTGCCTAGCATGTGCCAGGTGCTGGGTTCAATCCTCAGTGCACACAAACACACACACACACACACACACACACACACACACAAATAAATAAATAAATAAATCCAACTGCATTTAAAAAATATTTTTAAAAAAAGAATTTGGTTATAGGACTAAGAACTAAATGGAAAATAATTTGTGGGATCTATTGAATGGAATTGGCTTTTTTTTTTCAGTTTTTAGTTTTCGATGTGTTTTTTTACAGTTCTGTTAAATTCACTGAATTTGACTAGCATATGTATTTGCTTTGATAGCAATTCTTCCTTTAAACAGTGAACAGACATATTTTACATCACACTGTAAATACAAAATACTATAATTAATCTGTGATAGTGGATTGCAGCCCCTCCTCCACCTTTTAAAGCTCCCCAGATAGTCTTAATATGAACCAAAATTATTTCTTAAATTCAGAGTTATTACAGCTTACGTCAAATTCAAGTATTTTGCTTCTGTAATAAAGAGCACCTTTTTGTTGTGGTGGTGCTGGGAGTCAGACTCATAGGCCTTGCCCATGTGAGACAAGAGCTCTACTGCTGAGCTATGCCCCCAGTCCAGAATGTGAAAATTCTAAACGATTGTGTCTTTAAGTGCCTTAAGTTCTGCATTTCTTTTCCTCATATTTTTAAAAATGTTTTTGACAGAGTATGTTTCGAAATATATATACATAGAATAAGTATAACTTGTTTCAATTAGGGTTTAAGATCTGAATTTTAAATGTGAACTTCTTAAAAGATTACAACTAAAATCAGATTGTGCTGTTAGGTGGTCTTTTGTTTGAATAATAATTTTCAATTTTTAAGGCACAAATAAAAGAAAATTAACATGTGAATTAGCTAAACACACACAATAATTTAGATGGACACAGTATATTTATTTATTTATTTATTTATTTATTTGTGGTGCTGAGGATCATACCCAGTGCCTCACGCATGCTGGACAAGCACTCTACCACTGAGCCACAACCCTAGCCCTGAATTAGCTTTTTATTGATTGATTGATTGATTGATGGGTATTTATTTTATTTTATATGCAGTGCCAACAATCAAACCCAGGGCCTCATACATGCTAGTCAACTGCTCTACCACTGAGCTACAACCCCAGCCCCCTGAATTCGCTTTTGAAAGATATCTTTTTGTGGGGTGGGGCTAAGGGAAGCCTTTTAGAAATTATAAACTTAGGGTCATGACCATATTCTCGTATTTAAATCTAAGGGAAGTCCATAAAGTGCTTTTATTGGAGTTGTACATCTATTTTATTTTTATTAATTTTGTCCTGGTCCTTTGTTTGTTGTTTTTATTATTCATTTTTTGTGACAAGGTCTCTAATATTAAATTGCCCAGGCTGGCCTCAAACTTGTGATCCTTCTGCCTCAGCCTTCCAAGTAGCTGGGATTACAGGTGTGAATCATGTACATGTACTTTACAGTGTGATCAAGGGAGGTTAAGGCAGCCTAATTTCTTTTTAAGGATGAAGGACTGTTTAATAATAATAAAAACCCAGAGGCTGGGGTTGTGGCTCAGTAGTAGAACACTCACGTGGCATGTATGAGTTTGAATGAAATAACAAAAAAGTGTACATTAAAAAATGAGGCACTAGGTTCTCATCACCACATAAAAATAAAAGTATTGTGTCCATCTACAACTACAAAAAAAATTTTTTTTTAAAATCCAGGCAGTTTTTATGTTTAAGCCTTCTCTCATTTTTCAATTTGTGCTACCACCACCTTACTTTAGGTACAACTGAACTGAGGCATAGAAATAGAAAGCTGACTTAAAGTCCAAATTCTAGATACAGAAATAGTAGAACAACAATAAAAGTGAGAAATATTCAGGACAGTTTACCAGAGTTTCTATTAATTTTCTATTTCAAGTGAAAATTGCTTTACTCTGTTTTGACTTATTGCCCCCACTTTTTCTGATGTGTTTGGTGTTCATTTTTCCTCTAGGAAATTGAGAATGATAGCATTTTCTTCTTATTTTTTCAAAATTTTCATTCTCCCAAGCATCCATGTCTCTAAATCTATGAGACATTATTAGTGTTTCAAGAAGGCAAAATCAGGATTATCTATCTGTATCTGTAAAATAACAAATGACTTTAGAGCAATAAAAGAACATTAAAGGAAAGTGTATGTTCACTTTTCTTTTTTTTTTTTTCTAGTCCTTGATATTGAACACAGGGCTTCACCCATGCTAGGCAAATGCTCTATACCCCAGCCCTGCCTCCAAATCTTTTCTTGATAAATGGCTTAGAAAACTTTACTCCCATTAATGTTTAGATTGAAAACTTAAGTGTCTAGGTTGTAGGTTGTACCTCCTACCTTAAACTTGAGCTAACTCTACCCTCAAAAGTGATGGTAAGGTCAGGCACAGTGGCGCATGCCTGTAATTCCAGCGGCTCCGGACACTGAGGCAGGAGAATTTCGAGTTTAAAGCCAGCCTCAGCAATGGCGAGGTGCTAAGCAACTCAGTGAGATTCTGTCTCTAAATAAAATACCAAACAGGAGTGGGGATGTAGCTCATTGGTCAAGTGCCCCTGAGTTAAATCTGCAGTACTAAAAAAAAAAAAAAGTGATGGTAAGGATTGTTGTATGTCCAGCCTCTCCTAGCAACTTATTTACACTTATTACTACATACTAAGTTTTAATGGTTCTTTTTTTCTTTTTAAACTAGGTAATTTCATCTGTGCCAAAGCCTCCAGAAGATGTGCCTACAAGTTGTCCATTAAAACAAAGAAGAAGAATATAAATTGCCAGCAGCAATTTAGTATTTTCTAAAGAGAATATTTATTTTATTTTTAGTCTTTTAATTCTTTAAAAAGTTTTATTGCTGGTATTTTTTAATGTACACTTTTTTGTTATTTCATTCAAACTATTATCCAAATACAGTTTCATCTTTGACTTATACTTAATATTGCAAAAACTTTTCTTTCCTATAACATTCTCATGTTACAATAACCATATGTAAATCAATTGAAGCAAATATGGAAATTTTATAATACAAATAAAGTTATGCAACCAGGATCTGTCTCTGATTTTAATTTAAGTATTGACTTATTCACTTATTGAAAAACTAGAAGTCAGCGTATCTCTGAATGTCAGTGCTTCAAAATGAAGGCAATTCTGTAAAGTAAAAAGGTTAACAAAAATTAGAACAAAGTTGAAATTAGAAGTTTACACTATAGTTAGCTTTTAAGAATTTACTTAATCTGTGGCAATCAAAAAACAAATCAGGGAGGGGCTGGGATTGTGGCTCAGCGGTAGAGCGCTTGCCTAGCATGGGCGGGACCCGGTTTGATCCTCAGCACCACATAAAAATAAAGGCATTGTGTTGTGTTCATCTACACCTAAAATAATAAATTTTTTTAATTATTTTTTTTAATAATATGGTGCTTTGACTCTCCACTTCAGGATCTTGCCAAATTGCAAGTTCTAATGGTGGTGGGGAGGGAAGATGGGGAGTTGTTTAATGAGTAAAGAATTTCAGCTTTGCAAGATGGAAAGAATTATGGAGATTGATGGTATGACTTTGTGTACATACTCGACACTACTGAACTGTACACTTAAAAATGGTTAAGGGCTAGGGATTTATCTCAGTTGGTAGAGTGCTTCCCTCACATGCATAAGTCCCTGGGTTCATTACCCAGCACTACAAAAAAAAAGGTAAAGAGGGCTGGGATTGTAGCTCACCGGTAGAGTGTTTGCCTAGCATGTGTGAGACACTGGGTTCAATCCTCAGCACTGCATAAAAATAAATAAGGGTAGTGTGTCCATTTATAACTAAAAAAAAATTTTTAAATGGTTAAGAGGGTAAATTTTCTGTTGAGTGTATTTTGCTACAATCTAAAGAATTTCCTAAAGGGAGGAGTCATTAAGATAGATTTTCTGTTCTTGAGTAGGTCCTTATGACTGTAAAGAGTCCCAGCTGTGTCCCCATTTCACCAACATACACAATATTTGACCATGATGATCAAGAAAGCTTTTCTTGTGTCAAGTGAGGATTGAGGAGAATAGATTCTGATTCAGTTAGTTTTGGGTGGGGGCTGAAATTCTCCATTTTTCACAAGTTCTTAGGAAATACTATTGCTAGAACAGAGAAGACTCTAGATAACTGTGAAAGATAAACTCTTGGGGAGAGGCTGAAGAATGTTGGGTGTTCGATATCCTAAGTTGTTACTCCAATCCAGTCCATTTATGCTATTGCTCTTTTCACCTATCAGTCTCTTAAAATTGGAAACTTACCTTTTACACATGGCTTTTTTCTACACATTTCCAGACAGAACTAAAATTTGGGGTCTAGGAAATAAACTACAGTAGGACAAATAAGAGAAAGGAGCTGAGATGGATAAGGATAATTTAGCAACATGCAAGTTAATTTGCAAAATCACCCTGTAAGTTATTACAGAAAATAAGAGTTACTTCCTACATTATGTTTGAAAAGTATAATTGATCAAAGGAAGAATAAGGAAATTTTATGAGCCAAATCAATTACTGGGTTGATCTTTTAGCTCAGAAAATTTGTCAGATTCATACATGAAAATTCTTCTTGAGCACAAATAAAATGGGATGGGGCCACTTTATTTATGATTGCCTGAACTTTAGCAACGGGCTACAGCTACAGAGATCAGAGTCTAGCAAGTACTAATTTCTGACCCTGTTAAAATATTCCCTCAAGCTAGGCATGGTAGCACACACATAAAATCCCAGCTGTTTGTGTGGCTGAGGCAGGGGGATTATAAATTCCTGAACAACTTAGTGAGACCCTGTCTCAAAATAAAAAGGACTGGGGATGTAGGCTCAGAGCTAGAGAATTTGCCTGAAGGTGCTGGGTTCAATCCCTAGTACTATAAATAAACAAACAGATAAATCAGAGTGGGCATATAGCTCAGTGTTTGCCTAGAATGTATGAGCCTTGGGTTTGATCCCCAGGTATCTTACACACACACATACACAAAAAAAAGTTCCCTCATCAAATTGAGCTTTTGGCATTTGTAATATACCTGTGCTGTTGGCAAACATGGTCCAAACACCTCCAACAGAAGTCTGTCTTCTCTCACTGCTTTTTCAAAGTCTTCAAAAGATACCTTGCCATCGTTGTCATAATCCTAGACAGGAAGATGATTTCTTGATAAGTGATATAGAGCCATTTTACATTTTGCCATGGAAAATAGCTGTTTAGACTAAAAGGTTCACCAAGTAAAGCTGTAAATTCACACTTTTGAAGACATTATTTACCTAAATCAGAAGGTACTTATTATTTATGGATACCACTTAATTTTATTCCTATTATTCTAATAGGCATATCCAAGTCACCTTAGCAATATAAAATTTAGCCTTATCCTTAAAATTACACTTGAATTGGGGAAATAAGAAAAAATAGAGGAATTCTATTATTTTACTCCTTTTGTGATGAAATAGGTGAAGCAGAGCAGATTTTTCAAGCTTAGTTTTTTTTGTAGCACTTGTTCCTCAAAAGATCTCTTAGTTGGGAGCCTATTGGATAAAAAGGATAGAAGTGAAGTTGCTTTGTTATGGATCAGGTCACCAGGAGTTACAGCAGTAGCTGCTCAGGATAGACTGGAGTTATGAGATGAAGCCTGCAGATCACTGCTGGGTTTAAGGGTGGTTGAGATCTGGATAGGTAGAGGAGCCACCTGAATTGACAGCAGGGGATAAGTCAGTAAAGCTTTCATGGCAAGGCTTAGGATATATTACTATATTGTGCAGGTAGGGAATAAGGAGAACTTGTGTGTAGATTATGGGTGCCTTTAACTGATTAATTAAGTTGGGTCAGATGAGATGAGTCCTTGTTTTTTCACTTCTGGGCATGACTTCGTCAGGGTTGCTGAGAGTTTTTAGTTGTAGATGAACACAATACCTTTATTTCATTTATTTATTTTTATGTGCTGCTGAGGATCAAACCCAGTGCCTCACACATGTTAGGCAAGTGCTCTACAATTGAGCTACAATTCCATCCTGGAGTCTTAATCTAGAGAAAAATTTGAATACATTGTCAAAAAAAGGTTTATTGCAAAAACACTTCCTTGGAAAAAAGAAGGGGGTGAGTGGTGCTGGGGAAGCTACTGTCTCTGAAGAAGTGATCTACACTCAGCCCTTGCAGCAGATTCAGAGTATTTCTGAAAGAAATTTCTGAAGTTTGCCTTAATAGAATCCTTGGTTGCTTTCCTGAGTTTCAGAGTAATGTCAGTGACCTGGGCCAGTGCTGCCTTGGATTCACAAAACCTTACTGTATCCAGTTTAGGGTGACAGAAAAGTATAGAAGTCAGTATGTCCATAGAAAAGAGCTACTATTGGTTTTATTGAAAGATTAATTTTGTACCAGGTTTTCTAATGTGACCTTAGGTAAACCTTTTTATACTTCAGTTTTTGTCATCTGCAAATGGAGATAGGATTGTTTTGAGTATAAAAAGAATCCATACATTAAAGTTCTCTGGAGAGTCTGGTATATATAGTAGGTATTCTATAAATATTTTTATTTTTGTTATTTTGTTGTAATGAATACTTAGATAGATTGTAGGGGAGAGGTCATGAAGACAAAATAAAGTGGCACCCAATTTTACATGAACTGAATCTGGCCTCCCCCTAAATTAATGAGGTTTTACTAATAGTAAAATATTTTAAAGAATAAAGTTAATATTTATGGGCTGGGATTGTAGCTCAGTGGTTGAGTGCTTGCTTTGCATGCGTGAAGCACTGGGTTTGATCCTCAGCACCACATAAAAAATAAATAAATAAAACAAAGTGTGGGAGGCCAAACTAGCACTTGACCACGTTTGTCTCCTCTTCTAATTGATTTGGCATCTCGGTTACTCTGTGATCTGGTTGCCTGGGTAAGCCTGACAGTAGTCCCGATCTTAAGGGTCCAGTGACTGTGTCTCGTGCATGAGCGTGCCTTCCTACATCCCCATGGCATGGAGCTATGCTCACCTGTTTTTATAATATTACCCCTTGCCCTGTTTGGGTTGGAATGTTCCATGGAAACACCCTTTTTTGTGTCCCCTTCTCTTACTCTGCCCTCGGGTGTGGCCTTCCTAGATGTCAGTCAACCTGCTGACAGTGGACATCATGAAGCTAGACTCAGCCCTCTGAAACCTGACCCCTTGCCTCATTTGAATGGCTTCTCCTCAATAAAAGGGGTCAGCACATACTCGCTCTCTCTTTCTGCGGACCCTTAAGGTCAGAGGAGCCATCACAGCACCCCCCCCCCAAAAAAAAAAGTATTTCTGTCTCTTGCGTGGTTATTTCACGCAGCCCAGTTCCCCTGGAGTGACCCCTAAGTGTTTTAGTGGCATTTAACTAGGCAAATGGCGTCCCAAGTGGGCGAAATGTTTGAGTGTTTAAGTCGCTGGGAAAGTGACAACAAAGATTTAGTGTCCATCTACAATTAAAAAAAAAATTTAAGTTAATATTTAGGACTGGGGTTGTGGCTTAGTGGTAGAGTGCTTTCATTCCATTTCTGCTCATCTATCAGCCAGACACTTTTAGATGAGCAGAGATGGAATCATGAGATGAATAGAGCAGAGAATAAACAAAAAGACCTGACGTTCATCAATATAATTTAAGGAAATTAAATTTCTTAAGCTTTATGCAACATCTTCTTGATTGAGTATATGCATTACAGTTTTTCAATCTTACCATTTTCTTCAGTGCTATCTCTACCAATTCTTTTACTCCTTCATCATTCTCTTCTTCAGACGATTGTTGATACAGACTGTTCTTCAACATGTTGAATATTTCCTCTCGAGAAATGTAACCATCTCCATTCAAATAATAAACTTCAAAACAGACTTTTTAAAACATAAGAAGTTTTAAGACTTGGATGAGAACAGTTAAATGTCATTAGTCTTCTCCTTAATTATTTCAACATAAGATACCAAAAGAGAAAAACAATTTATCTGCCATATTATTACTGATAGTAATATGGTAGGAAGTTATGTGGTAGGAAGATTTTAGAATAAAGAATCTTTGTTACATGTCTTTAGATATTTTAAGCAATTCATTTCCTTGAAAATTCCATTTAAAATTATTCCTATTCTCTTTCCAGGGTTCCTCTCCCCAAATCCTGATGCCAGAGGAGTAAAACATAGGAAATAAACATCATACCAACAAGACAGACTGGAGCCGCTATTAGGAAGAGAATTGGGAGACTGTCCTCTTTGTGACTCTAATGTTATTTTTAATAAGTAGGTGGCTTCACGTATAACACTCCTATCTTTGGGCTTGCACTGTCTTCAACCATTTTCCTCTGCTCAGTTGTCTAAAACAACTCTAACAGCAGAGTATTAGTGTCCAGTGGTTAGTGTGTGTTTAACTTAATCCTGTGCCAACCCTCATGTTTTCTTTGATGAAAAGATGAGGAATGGCCTCAAAATAACACATGAACAGACCCACATCAGGGGCTGAGCCCAGAAGCATCCTCAGAAGCCTCAGCCCTGCCAGCTGATCAGAGTTGACACAAGCCTGACCCTTAGCTGCTGTTCTTAGCCTGGGCTGTAAGCCAAAGAATCATTCTAGGGACATTTGAGCATTATGGAACCAGGGAAGGAAGTGATTGGGGCTCTAGGACTGGGGACTCTTTCATGACCTTACAAATAGGCCACCCATTTCATCTGGTCTGTTTTATTTTTTCAAACTGTCTTGAATAACTTTTGCAAAGTTGTTATAGACAATACTGATTTCATATTTTTAAATGCATAAGCATTCACTACAAAATTGATGATATATATTATTAAGGCAGTAATTCCATCTTACATTTCAACTTTTCTTCAAATGTCCCTCGAAGAAACACTGACAATCCTTTTACCCATTCTTCCACATTTATGGAGTTATCTTTGTCTTTGTCAAATGCAGAAAAGACTAAAACAAAGAAAAAAGAATGTTGGTATGTTGTAATTGAGATGTTTTATAACTTAACTGTGTGTGTGTGTGTGTGTGTGTGTGTGTGAGAGAGAGAGAGAGAGAGAGAGAGAGAGAGAGAGAGAGAGAGAGAGAGAGAGAGAGAGAATAGATAGAAAAACTCCCACATTGAGGAGGAAAAACGGTTTTGGTCCAATCACCCAGAAAGGGTCAAAATTATTGGAAATGTGTTTTCCCCTATATACTTAAAACAAAAAGTCATTCTGTTTCATGAGAAAGAATGTGCTTCATTTTTTATGTTTTATACAGTCACGGTGGGGCCAAGAAGACAAACAATGTAGCTAATAAGTGACATAATTTCTATTCCTAAAAAACGGTGAAAATTTGTTCCTACGATGCTAGGTAATCTGGTGATAAAAAGTGGTGGAAATTTTGCTCTAAAAGTTTCCAAAACTACTTGAAGGTAAATTATTTAAATAATACACTATTTTAAAAATTGCCAGTGAAATCTTGAAATTATACTGTAGAAGATAAATTAAAATGTTATTTACTCTTTTGGAGATGATAAATATGTTAATGATTTTGATTATGGTAATTTTTTTACAGGTGTATACATATGTCAAAACTTACAAAACTGTTCACTTTAAAGATCTGTTACTGAAACTAATTGGATTACATTATTTCTTATTTCAAGTAATATAATTTTTGATTTCTAATGAAGAGTCATTATCATTTTTATACTGATACATTCTCCATTTTTTTGAGGAAAAAGAGGTCAATGAATAATTTGTCTATAATATATAACCCCCAAAACAGCATGATTAAAAGCCACAAGATGCTTCTCTTTTGAGAAATGGTATTGCTAGCTTATTAATTTATTGCTGATTATTTCTCAAAGCTATACAGCCATGGAGATATGAAATTCTGAAGTGAATTTGTATTAAAAAAAGCATCTTTGGGGCTGGGGTTGTTGGCTCAGTGGTAGAGCACTTGCCTAGCATGTGTGAAGCTCTGTTTGATCCTTAGCACCACATAAAAAATAAATAAATAAAAAATAAAGGTATCGTATCCAACTAAGACTAAAAAAAAAGGCATCCTCACAAATGGATGAAATTGAAGGACATCATGTTAATTAAAATAAGCCTGACACACAAAGATAAGTAGTATCACACATTTTCTATCATATGTGAAAACTAAAAAAAACCTCCAAATCTCAAAGTAGAAGAGATGCTATATTTGGGAAGGGGATGGTATTGAAAGAAGGAAGGGTGGAGGAGGGAGAGCAAGAGGTTGTAGAAGGGGTGGTGGTAGACATGATCAAGGCACAATATGTTCATATATGAAAGTGTCACAGTGAAACCCATTCATTTGTACAATTAGTATGAGTTAATAATAAAATTTTTTAAAATAGTAGTTTTTAAAGAAACCATCCTCATGGGGCTGGGATTGGGTTCAGTGGTAGAGTGCTTGCCTAGTAAGTGTGAGGCACTGGGTTCAATCCTCAGCACCCCATAAAAATAAATAAAATAAAGATATTGTGTTCACCTACAAAAAAAATGTAAAAAAACCCATCCTCACAAACAATTACCTATTTGGCATTGAAAAAAGTTCAGTTTATGATGAAAATTGAATACATATTATGTAGTTTCCATTCAGATTGACATGTTTTAGTCTGTTAATGACTTCTTACCCCTATCCATCAATGTATCATCAGTCATTCCAAATATGTTGTGCAGGATCCCTCGAAATTTGTTACGATCTAGCCCAGTATTTCCAGATTTCCCACCAGTTCTTCCCACCACGCTGTAAAAGAGTCTTATGAGACATTCTACTTCACTTCTTTTGACTGTAAAGTGAAAATACAAATACAACTTAGATTTAATCATTGAATTATTTAACCTAATTAAATATATTTTACTAAGCTACTATTTTGTTCCTTTAATGCTAAGTAGTCTGAAGATAGGGGGAGAAAAGAATGATACAGACTTCTTAAGAGCTTACACAATTAAGGTGGGCCTAACTCAGAAATTCTTAAGACAGTATGTAACTGCTAAATTATGGAATATAATGATCACTAACAAAGACATGTAAAGAAAGTGAAATTGGTTTGGTGGAGGGGTGTTGGGCCATTTTCTTTCTTTCTTTTTCATCTTCTTTTTTTTTGAGAGAGAGAGAGAGAGAATTTTAATATATATATATATATATATATATATATATATATATATATATATATATATATATATAGTTTTCAGCAGACACAACATCTTTCTTTGTATTTGGTGCTGAGGATTGAACCTGGGCTGCATGCATGCCAGGCAAGCGTGCTACCACTTGAGCCACATTCCTAGCCCCGAGTTGGGCCATTTTCATGGGAGAAGTAGACTTTGAACTGGGCCTTGAAGGATGTATATAGTAATTTATTTAGGAAGAAGTGTGTTGAAGGCAGTAAGAAGTGAATTTTATGGGAATTGAATAACAGTTAATAAAAGAGGTAGAATTAGAGTTGAGATTGAACATGTCTTAATGGGAGTTGGGAAGAAGTGATAAGGTAGCAGAGGATTGGCTGATGGGAGAAGGGCCTTTTTTTCCCTTCTTTTTGATAACAGAGATTGAACTCAGGTATTCAACCACTCAGCCACATCCCCAGCCCTAATTTTTATTTTATTTAGAGACAGGGTCTCACTGAGTTGCTTAGCACCTCACTTTTGCTGAGGCTGGCTTTGAACTTGCTAGCCTCCTGCCTCAGGTTCCCTAGCTGCTGGGATTACAGGCATGCACCACTGTGCCCAGCGGAGAGGATGTAGGGGGAAAGACACACTCATACATTGCTGATGGATCTGCAAATTGGTGCAACCAATCTGAAAAGCAGTATGGAGATTCCTTAGAAAACTTGGAATGGAATCATCATTTGACCCAGCTATCCCACTCCTTGGAATTCAGATACTTAACAGCTCCTGTCCCTAACCCATGAAGTCTAATCTCTGGATTCACAATTCTGACAGTACATCACAATCACCTGTGTATTTCTTCAAAGCAGCATTTTACTAAGTCTGGAGCAAGACCTGTGTATGTGAATATTTAAAAACTTCAGGATAAAAAGGACAGATCTGGTATTCACAAACTCCTGTTAATTTTTGGCAGCATCTCAGGTTCCCTTCCAGTTTTTCTGTCCTTATTTCCACCATCTTGGCCAAAGCCCTGTCCTGTCACTCCACTCCTGGCTTCAAGACTTCTCACTTTTCTCCTTTGATACAACTTTGTCAGATGAATTTTCCTAAACCATTTTGACTACCCCTGATCTCTTGTTGCAAAATATTTACTGGCTTAACCCCAAAATTCTCAATCCCTGGGATATAAGAGTCAACTGAGCCCTTGTTTAAAAGTTGATTCTTGGGCTTACTGTTAGTAATTCTGATTTAGATCTGGAACAAGTCCTAGGAACCTGCATAGTTAACAAGCATGGGGCAGAGAAGGGGTAGATTCTCTGAGGTGGTCCAAAAATGAACACTATGAGAAATACTGCTCCTGTTCAACAAATATTTTTCCTAACTTTGGTAGGAGTGATCAGAGATACATTTCACAATATATATGGATTTTGGTAAGGTATCTGACAAACTCTTTCATTCTTATAGATATCTAGCACAATGGTAGGCTCTCAATAAATATTTGCCAAGCAAATGATAAAACACTGTCACTTGTAAATGGAAGTACTTGTCAAATTCAGGACTTAAGTTGGAGAGGTGAAGAAATATGTGAAATAAGAGTCACTTCTAGATGCCAAATGATCAGTTAAATAAAGCAACATGAAATGATTAGGTTTTGAAAGTCCCCAGTGTTATCTAATACATGGAGTGAAAATTTGGAACACTTCTAGAGACTCTTAATACATCTAGGGTGGTTTTACATTTTCAATTAAAACCTTTTTGATTATGATGGTATACTTAATCCTGTAATTATTATATTTAGTTATACTTGGAATAAGAAGTATAGTCAGGCTTAACTATAGAACATGTAGGCCTAGCATACAATGAAAAAGCAAGTCTTTTGTTCAGAAACTGTCAGCAACCGAATATTAAATTATAAATGGGGCCCAGTGAGAACGTACACTTTGCATACCTGTGAGGCCATACCCTTGAAGTGATTATTTACCTGTTTCCCCCACTAGATTTAAGGTAATTATTTGGAAGGGGAAGTGTTGAGAGCCACAGCTGAAGGGGCCCCAGCAAACTGAGATGTTGAGAGCCACAGCCAAAGGGGCCCCAGCAAACTTCCAGCTGCCAGCAAACTTCCAGCTGATGATTGGCTCACAGCGGCCCCAGCAACATCTAGCTGATTGGCTCCTCTGTGGTGATGCTCATTGGGGAACTTTTTTGGCTCTGCCCATGTGACTCAGCCAATCGGCCTCAAGAGCAGGAGGATTGTGGGAGGTGGTGAGGCTTGTGTTTGTGTGAGAGGCTTGTGGGAAGCCGGTGGTGGCAGTTGGGCTCTGAGGGTTTTTCCTGAGGAGCTGTTTTGTTTGGCCTGTGTGGTTCTAAAAATAAAGTTCGTTTCTTTTGACAAGTGGCTCCTGAATTGTGCCCAGCCAGACTGCGGCATTTGGTGGCTCGCATGGGGAGCGACTGAGGGTAAGTAAAATGCTCGCCCCTGAGGGCAGGGCGAGAGGATGGATAGCCATTCTAAGATTCCTCTTTTGTTTGCTTCACTTTTGTTTTAAGTTGCCTGTCCCTGGAGATGAGTGAGACGGAAGAAAAATCGCTCACATCTGAGGAAAAACTATTTCCGTCTGAGGAACAGATAGGGAGAAAGGCTATAATGATTTTTTGTTGTTCCATTTTTATTTCATTCTATCTCGGTTTTGTTTGGTGTCATCTTGTTGGGTTGTATTATAGTAGAAATATGGGATCAGAAATTAGTAAAAAACAAACCAAAAGACTGTTAAGTAAATTGTTAGAGGAAGGAGGCATCCAAGTAAAATCAAGAGCAGTCAAGGCATATGTTGATACAATACAAAAATGTAGCCCATGGCTTTTTAAGGAGGAGTTGTTAAATATATCACAATGGAACCATCATGGTGAAGATTTAAAAAGCATAGAAAAGAAAAGCCCAGGGACTCTGCCAGTTGGCACATTGCCATTGTGGACGTTAGTATCTTGTTTGCTTAGTCCAAAGCCTTTAGTTCAGACAATGGTAGAGGAAGGAGAAGACATATTGATTCAAGTAAAAGAGAAGGTCTCTCAAGTTAATCAGACAGAGGAAAAGATTCAAGTAAAAGAGAAGGTCTCTCAAGTTAGTCAGACAGAGGAAAAGATTCAAGTAAAAGAGAAGGTCTCGAGCTAGTCAGAGGAAAAGATTCAAGTAAAAGAGAAGGTCTCTTGAACTAGTCAGACAGAGGAAGAAAGTGTAAAGCAGAAAAAGCCATCATGGGAAAAGTTACAACAGGAGACTGCTACTAACACCTTTCTATCACTAGAGGATGTAAGGGTCCAACCAACAGCGCCACCTCTATAGGAGACTGCTACTAACATCTTTCTATCACCAGAGGATGTAAATGTCCAACTAACAAGGCCACCTCCATATGCTGGGAGACCCCAACCCCCGCAGTTGATAGTTGGGATCCTGAGACAGGATCTCAAGTATTAACATGCCCTGTATTTGAGGTAGGAGGGCAGCGAATTTACCATGCTTTAAATTTCAAAACAGTGAAGCAGCTAAAAGAGGCTGTAACAACCTATGGTCCTCGAGCACCCTTCACTGTAAGCTTGGTCGAATCCATTAACAACTTGAACATGACGCCAGCAGATTGGGCTAATATGTGTAAAGCTGTGCTAAATGGAGGACAATACCTGTTATGGAAGGTTGCCAATGAGGAATTTTGCAAGGAGACGGCTAGGCGAAATGCAGCAGCTGGTTATCCTCAGAGAAATCTAGATATGTTGTTAGGAAAGGGACCTTATGAGGATCAGCAGCAACAAATTGCATATGATCCTGGTGTATACTCACAAATTGCTGTAGAGGCAATTAGGGCATGGAAGACTTTACAAGGACATGGAGGTTTACAAGGTCAATTATCTAAGATAATACAAGGAGCTAATGAATCTTACGCTGAATTTGTAGATAGGCGTATTCAAACAGCTACCAGAGTTTTTGGGAATACAGAACAAGCAATGCCATTAATAAAACAACTGGCTTATGACCAAGTGAATCATTGGTGCAGAGAAATCATTAGACCATGGAAGCATGAAGATTTAAACACATATATTAAATTATGTAGAGACATTAATGAACAAGAGCAAGTCGCGGCAGCTGCAGTAAAACAGGCTTTAGATGCCAGAGACATTAATGAACAAGGGCAAATTGTGGCAGCTGCAGTAAAACAGGCTTTAGATTCCAGGCCAAGAACATGCTACAATTGTGAACAAACAGGACATTTTAAATGGAATTGCCCCATAGGAGGAGGGTTTAACAAAACTAGGTATCAAAGGAGTAGAATACCGGGTATTTGCCCACAATGCCATAGAGGGAGACATTGGGCTAATGAATGCCGTTCTCAAACCACCATAGAGGGTACTCCATTATCAAAAAACTAACAAGGACCAGGTGTTTATCCACGATATCGTGGAGAAAGGCATCGGGCTCCATTGCCAATAAATGGACAGGGGGGCCCAATGCTCCAGGGCCCAAAACCACAAATATACAGAGCACTGGAGGAACCCAGCAACCCCATCAGGGTAGTGCCCAGGACACATTGTCCATCAGATCCCTCATCAGACAGGACCAGAAGGAGCACAGGGTTGGACATCTGAGCCTCCGCCAGATCAGTACTAACTCCAGAGATGGGAATTCAAATCATTCCCACAGGGGTAAAAGGACCTCTTCCCAAAGGAACAGTAGGCTTATTATTGGGACGCAGCTCTTCTACTCTAAAAGGACTTATGATAAGTCCTGGGGTAATTGATCCCAATTATGAAGGTGAAATAAAAATTATAGCCAGTTCTCCAAAGGGTATATCAGTAATTTCACCAGGAGATAGAATAGCACAGTTACTAATAATACCCAGCCTACATGATAAATTTTCTAGTCATGCTGTAGAAAGAGGTTCCAAGGGATTAGGCTCCACAGGTGTAGATTGGGCTATGCTTTCTTTAAATTTAGATTCTCGCCCCATGCTAAAACTAAATATTCAAGGACATGAATTTAATGGGCTACTGGATACAGGTGCAGACCTTAGCATCATCTCTCGTCAAGAATGGTCAAAACATTGGCCATTACAACAAGCCACTCAGACTCTTCGAGGCCTAGGAGTGGCAACTAATCCCTATAGAAGAGCAATGGTATTAGATTGGAAGGATCCTGAAGGATGTGAAGGAACTATACAGTCATATGTATTGGATCATCTTCCTGTAAATTTATGGGGATGAGATGTCCTAGATCAATTAGGTTTGACCTTAACAAATAACATCAATCAAAATGCACCCACTATTATGGCTAGACAAGGTTTTAGGAAAGGAAAAAGATTAGAAAATCAAGAACAAGGTATAGCAGCACCAATACAAATAGATCAAGGAACAGACAGACATGGGTTGGATTTTCAGAAAGGGCCACTGAGACAATAAAAATTACTTGGAAATCAGAAAGACCAGTATGGGTTCCTCAGTGGCCCCTGACTAAAGAAAAGATACAAGCAGCCCATGATCTAGTCAAACAACAATTAGTGGAAGGACATATACAACCTTCTGTATCTCCCCATAATACTCCCATTTTTGTCATCAAAAAGAAATCTGGTAAATGGAGATTATTGCAAGATTTAAGAGCCATTAATAATGAGATGGTTATTATGGGACCTGCTCAATCGGGGATTCCTCAATTGTCTGCTTTTCCAAAAACTTGGTATGTTTTAGTTATAGATATTAAAGATTATTTTTTTTCAATTCCAATTCATCTTAAGGATAGTCCACGTTTTGCATTTACTATCCCTGCACTGAATCATGAAGGTCCTGATCAGAGATATGAATGGAAAGTACTCCCTCAAGGGATGGCTAACAGCCCAACTATGTGTCAAATTTATGTTAACAAAGTAATCCAGCCACTTAGAAACCATAATCCTGAACTACAAATATTTCGCTATATGGATGATGTATTATTAGCACACAAAGATAAAAACACATTGCTAGAATGTTATGCCACAAATACAAACTTATTAAAAAATTATAATCTAGAGATAGCAATAGATAAAGTACAATTAAATTTTCCAATTAATTATTTAGGAGTTCTATTATCCTCAACCAAAAATTCAAATACGAGTAGATCAACTCAAATCACTTAATGACTTTCAAAAGTTATTAGGACACATAAATTGGATAAGGCCTTATCTAGGTATACCAACAGGAGAGTTGGGACCTTTATTTGATATCCTAAAAGGTCCATCAGATCCAAATTCACCCCGAATGTTAACGCCTGAAGCAAGAAAGGCATTAAAAATCATTGAAACATATATGGAAAATATGCATTTGGATAGAATTGATATAAGTTTGCCTTATTATTTATTCTACTACCAACAAAAATATTCCTACAGGAGTATTTTGGCAAGAAGGTCCATTATTATGGATACATTTATCTTATTCTCCTAACACTATTCTTACTAGGTATCCTGAGGCTGTAGGACACAAAGGAATAAAAGCAGCAAAGGGAGTTGGAATTTCTCCCAATAAAATTATTACTCCATATACTATGAATCAAATTGATGAATTAGCTAATGAGTTAAATACTTGGGCAATAATCATGTGCAAATCTAATGTTTCATTTGATAACCACTTACCATCTAATCCTTTATTGTCTTTTTGGTCATTGCATCCTATAATTTTTCCAAAAATGACAAGAAAAACACCTATCATGAATGGTCCAAATATATTCACTGATGGGTCAAATAATGGTACAGCAGCAATAGTTACACCTGATCAAACTTTTACATTTTTAGTACCTAAACAATCAGCTCAAAAGGTAGAGCTTAATGCAGTATTACAAGCTTTTGTGATGTTTAAAGATTCTGTATTTAATTTATTTTCCGATAGTCAGTATATAGTTAATGCTATAGTATCCCTTGAAGATGCTGGTAGGATTTCCCCTTCCTCTACTGTTTTCTCTTTGCTTTCCACTATAGAAAATCTAGTCTGGGACAGAAAAGATCCATTCTTTAGAGGACATATCAGGGCACATACAGGATTGCCTGGAGCCCTTAGTTTGGGCAATGATTTAGCAGATAAAACTACACATGACATACATATTTTCTCTACACTAGAAGAAGCTATAAATTTTCATAAAAGGTTCCATGTCAATGCTAATACTTTACAAAAGCGTTTTAAAATAACTAAGGAACAAGCTAGACAAATAATAAAACAATGTCAAAATTGTGTGACCTTTTTACCACAAGTTAATCTTGGAGTCAATCCTAGAGGATTGATACCTAACCATATTTGGCAGATGGACGTCACACACTTGCCAGAATTTGGAAAATTACAATATTTGATTGTTACAGTTGATACTTCTTCTGGATTTTTGATGGGCTCCCTTTATGCCGGAGAAAAAACTAAAGATGTTATAGCTCATTGCTTACAAAATTTTGCCACTGTGGGAGTTCCAAAACAGTTAAAAACAGATAATGCCCCTGGTTATACTTCTACCTCTTTTAAACACTTTTGCTCATCATTTGGCATTCTCATATAACAGGAATCCCATACAATCCACAGGGACAAGGCGTAGTTGAAAGAGCTCATCAAACTATTAAAATGTACTTATTAAAGCAAAAAGAGGGAATTGGGAAGGGGTATACATTCCCCAAAGACAAACTTAAAATAACCCTTTTTACTCTAAACTTTTTAAATTTGGATTCATCAGGACTTAGTGCTGCGGAAAGGCATATGTGTCCAAAAGATGTACATAAGCCCAAGGTACTTTGGAAAGATATTCTAACAGGACAATGGAAAGGTCCTGACCCAGTAATTGTCTGGAGTCGGGGGTCTGTTTGTGTGTTTCCACAGGAAGAACAGCAGCCGATTTGGATTCCAGAGAGATTAACCAAGGTCCTGACCCAGTGATTGTCTGGAGTCGGAGGCCTGTTTGTGTGTTTCCACAGGGAGAACAGCAGCCGATTTGGATTCCAGAGAGATTAACTAAAGTGATTTCTACAGACCAAAAAGAAGATGATTTGGCTCAAATCCATAACAGCTGATATCCAAAACTCCAGTTTGGCTATTCTTACATCTGCAAGAGAACCAGGATGCTTTTTTCAATATCTATTTTATTATTGCCCTTTCCCATATCATGAAGTTCTATTTTGTTTTTTGAGCTCATACAGACCTAGGTTAATATTTTGCTGATCAGTTCTATTTTTTGACTATACAGTTTTTAAACATTGCAATGGAGATTTCACCTATAAAAAGTTATAAGGCCTTCACTATTATGTTATGTGTTGTATGTATTACATTATGTGTGCACACTTGTGTTTTGTGTTATATGTTTGAATGTACATATGTCCATATATCATATATGATGAGCGCTCATGAAAAAATGGATCCAAATATTTTTTTTTATTCACATGATTTAAATGGTTTAATTTAAATTGGGTAAACAACTGTTGAGGATTGTTTTAATATGTGAACAAAAAAAGGAAGTTAACAGATCTGTTTGTTTACTTTCACCTTTCCTTTTCATTATATTTAATAATTCTCTTCAAGATAATGTAAATTGTTAAGAAAATTGTTTTCTTTTAGTGCCTTCTGGAATGTTACATAATTTTTTCTTTAGCCATTATTGCCAGAATTCCTATCTTCATCCCAGTGCCGGTGGAGACAAAGATAAAACCAATCTACAGCTTCTGCAATAGCCATCACTGAACCGCTTACAGAACTTGCCTAAACTATGTGTCACTTGTATGCATTGTGAACTATCTGTTGGTGCAGCGACTTGTGGTATTGTTGGGGTATTTTTGCTGATGATGTCATCGGTGGTACAATTTTTCCAAAAGGAGCAGTCAATTGGCTTGGTGTATCTTCCTCCCTTCTGCTTGTCATGAGTGTTCAGCTAAAATTTGGAGGCCAACAGAGGTGAGGCAAAGAACCTCACCCTCCTGCTGATACAAAGACCTATCCACAGGTGTGGCTGTATACTGGACGGTAATCAGTGACAGGTAAGATCCAATTGCAATGGTACCAACCTAAGACAGGATGCTGACGCCTTGAGGTCAGCTCATCCGATAATGGGTAAGGACCATATGTAGTATTGGACATAAGGCAGGCAGGGTCCCTAAGCCACATGCTTGTTGTTTAAACAGAGAGGGGGAGATGTTGAGAGCCACAGCCGAAGGGGCCCCAGCAAACTGAGATGTTGGGAGCCACAGCCAAAGGGGCCCCAGCAAACTTCCAGCTGCCAGCTGATGATTGGCTCACAGTGGCCCCAGCAACATCTAGCTGATTGGCTCCTCTGTGGTGATGCTAATTGGAGATGCTCATTGAGCTGTTTCCCCGCCCTTTCAGACTGCCAGCTGATGATTGGCTCACAGCGGCCCCAGCAACATCTAGCTGATTGGCTCCTCTGTGGTGATGCTCATTGGGGGACTTTTTTGGCTCCGCCCATGTGACTCAGCCAATCGGCCTCAAGAGCAGGAGGATTGTGGGAGGTGGTGAGGCTTGTGTTTGTGTGAGAGGCTTGTGGGAAGCCGGTGGTGGCAGTTGGGCTCTGAGGGTTTTTCCTGAGGAGCTGTTTTGTTTGGCCTGTGTGGTTCTAAAAATAAAGTTTGTTTCTTTTGACAAGTGGCTCCTGAATTGTGCCTAGCCAGACTGCGGCAGGGAAGAGAATTATTTGTGCCTCCAAAGCATCATCCAATGAAGCTTTCTGAAATGTTTTATATTTGTGCTTTTCAGTTTGGTAATTGTCACCCACATGTTGACCTGTGAAAAGTGGCTAGTGTGATCAAGAAAATGGATTTTATTTTAAACCAGTTTTTACATGTAAGTAGTCAAAAGCAGGTAGTGGCTACCATATTAGTCAGTGCAACTCTAGAGAGCAGAATAAAGATTAATATGTACAAGATATATTAGCTCCAGAACATAAAACATTCTAGATCTGTCTGAAAAAAAAAATTGGTATTTGCTGTGTGAGAAAAATTTCCTTTGTGAGGTCAATGGAGGTAACTAGCTTTCTGAGGAGAGTCGAATGGTGGAAGTTGTATGGACTAGAAGAGTCCTTTTGGTCAATGACTAAATTATGAAGATTTCCACTTGAGGTCTAAAGCAAAGCCCAGGAGAAATCACTTTAACATTTTGCCAAATGGGACAATTAGAATTTTGTACATCAAAAGAAATAATAAAAAGTCAATCCCTCTGAGGTTAAGATAATTACTCCCTCTATTAGCTCCCACCATTCCTACCCACTAACAACAAAATTTCAGTCACAAGACCAGTGTCTATCCTGGTCTCAACTGCAGTGAGTCAAGAACTGAGCTAAATTTAAGGAGTCTTTATTGTGCACTTACTATGTGAGAGCAAGCTACATAGAAAGAGCACAAGGACTCTCTGAAATGCTTATCAATAAGGTTAATTTGAGAACTAAAGATAATATTTTAGTGTAGTCTACAGCATCAGATTCAACATCAACATTGCCAGAAAAGTCCACTAGCTAAGTTTTTTTTTTTTTAAAGAGAGAGTGAGAGAGGAGAGAGAGAGAGAATTTTTTTTAATATTTATTTTTTAGTTCTCGGCGGACACAACATCTTTGTTTGTATGTGGTGCTGAGGATTGAACCCGGGCCGCACGCATGCCAGGCGAGCGCGCTACCGCTTGAGCCACATCCCCAGCCCCCCACTAGCTAACTTTTGATAAAAAGATCTAATTTTGGTTTCTAGTACCGAAAAATAAGAAAATATCACATACCCTATTGGGTTTGTGCTTAAAATTTTAAGATGCTTAATATAAACCACTTAGTACAATGTCTCATTAAGGAAAAGCTCAGTAAATACAGGTTATTTGTGATCAGAGTTAAAACAGTTAACTATTCATTCAGGGCTTAAGTTTTTGCACAGGAATTAGCGTCAAAAGCTTTGAGAAAACGAAGGAATCTAATACCTTCTTTTTTTCAAATACAGTAGTATGAGATATGGTTCTGATCAAGTATTATACATTCCTATCTACAGATCCCAGCAGTTGCTTTCAAATAACAAATTATAGTATTCAACATATGGCTAGCAGACATTGCTAAAATAACTATTATGGGGGAATTGGATTTTAAAAATATATAAAACTTCCTTTTAAAAAAATATTTATTTTTGGTTGTAGATGGACACAATACCTTTATTTTATTTATTTTTATGTGGTGCCAAGGATCGAACCCAGGGCAGGCCTTGGACATATTAGGCGAGCATTTTACCCCTGAGCTACACTCCAGGTCCCAAATTTCCTTTTGAATGTTCTAAGACTCAGGCTCCATTAAGAAAGAAATGACAGGGGCTGGGGATGTGGCTCAAGCGGTAGCGCGCTCGTCTGGCATCCGTGCGGCCCGGGTTCCATCCTCAGCACCACATACAAAGATGTTGTGTCTGCCGAGAACTAAAAAAAAAAAAAAATATATTAAAATTCTCAAAAAGAAAAAAAAAAAAAAGAAATGACAGTACTTATTATACTCAGCACTGGCTAAATCTACAGAACAGATATTAAGCATGTAATATATGTAAGCAAGATTTGTAAACAGATCCTTAGAAGTGCCCGAGGAACTTCAATCATATAAATCCCAAATGGAAAAATGAGTTAAGACTTCAGTGGAAGTTGTAGGTGGTATTATCCTGAGGTCATACAAGATGAAATGGACGTATTCCATAATGAGACTGAAATAATGAGTCTGTGGACGAAATTAAGTAACTTCATGAATGTCTATCAGACTGAGAATTATCAGTCAGGACTTTCAGTCATATCCGAGAAACAAAACTGTTAAGATTCCTTGTTAAAGTTGATTCATGGCAAGGCTTTAAAAAGTGTTACATTGAACTAGCTTTAATAAGCAAATATTTTCTGTGTGCAAAGTACCATGCTGTTTTTTAAAATTATTTTTATTAATTTTGAAGTAGAGCAATCATTCGCCACTGAGTTTTGTGCCAGAAAATTCAGGGAATTGGCCAAAGTAAACCTTTATACTTAAAAATTTTTCATTAAATTTCAGTATGACTAAAATAAAATCAGTTCTTAGTTGTCAGATAATCCTTTCACATGATGCCATGTAAATCCTCAAGCTCTTCTTCTCACATATATTTTAGGACACCCAAAGGTTAAAATATTTTGTTAAGTACAGTATAATTGCTTAATTGCCTATTTTTAATAGATAGCCAAAATAGTACATAGAAATAGAGGGAATCTATTTTAGGTTTACAAAGCACTTGTTAATGTCCAACTAATGTCTATTGATATTTTAATTTGACAGAACCAATGTTCAGGCAGTATAGGATGTCTGGTCAGTACTTACAGCTCTTGACAGTTTTACTGATGGGTTCCACCAGTTTCTTCAGAACCCTCTGGTTCATGTTGACTGTGGCTCCAGCACACGATAAGATTCCCCAGATAGTCAAGCTCTAACCCTGGGTGTCTTGAGTTACACTGATAGAAAAGAGGTCACTACTCCAATCTCAGCACACAATGTGACCATGGCAACTAGCCAGCAACCAAACAAAAGGTTTCTAAGCAGTTGAAAAAAAAATATGCAACAATGGTTGCAACCACTTGGGATATATGCAGGAATTTCATTAAGGTTATTTTGATCTGAAACGTTATAGTAATTCTAACATCTTTTCTTTTGGGCTAAGTATCACTTAAAGTTGTATTTCATATTTTTGTCATTTATATTATCAGCACAAATTGGAAATGTTTTTCCACTTTATTTGAACATAAAATAAGATTACAATGAGCTTATTAAGTTGAAATAATTTTCTAGGGCATCAACATTTCCTTCAAAGGTTATAACCTCCTTTAAACTCTTAACCAAGCACCCTTATGAAATCCAAATGAGAGGCTTCAATCTGGGAGCTTCTAGGATGTAAAAACCCACTCTCATGCCTCCTATTTAGTAGACCTGACAGACTAGCTAGCAAGAAACATGGTTAGGACAAAGCTGAACTAACTCATGTCTATTTTAAAATCTGCGCTACCTACTAGTCTATGGTCTGTTGGCCTTCACTGTAGTAAGGTCAAGAAAATGTACTAAAACGATTTCTAGAATTTTGAATGCAATATTCTTATGGTACTAGAGATTAAACCCAGGGCCTCACAAATGTTTAGACACACACTCTTTATCACTGAGCTATATCCCGAACATATCCCCAGCCCTAAGATACAATATTCTTACCAATTTGGGTAGGGTGGGTCTTAGGGATTAAACCCAGAGCCTCATGTGCTACCACTGAGCTATACCCCCACCCCCCTTACTAGATTCTTTTTTTTTTTTTTTAAAGAGAGAGAGAGAGAGACAGAGAGAGAGAGAATATTTTAATATTTATTTTTAGTTTTTGGCGGACACAACATCTTTGTATGAGGTGCTGAGGATCGAAACCCGGGCCGCACGCATGCCAGGCGAGCGTGCTACTGCTTCAGCTACATCCCCAGCCCCCTTACTAGATTCTTAACATTAAAATTAGTTTTAAGCCAGGGCATCAACATTTCCTTCAAAGGTTATAACCTCCTCTAAACTGGCCAAAGTAAATCTTTATACTTAAAAATTACATGACTGTAATCCCAGCTACCTGGGAGGCCTTGGCCCTAAGCAATTAGTGAGACCCTGCCTCAAAATAAAAATAAAAAAGGGCTGGGGATATGGTTCAGTGATTAAGCACCCCTATCTTCAATCTCAGGTACAAAAAAAAAAGTTTTAAAACAAGGCAAATAATTGGGGGCAGGGGGCTGTCTTCCTAAAATCTTCCTTCCAAAAATACTAGATGGATGCTCATAGGTTTTAAGTTAAAAAAGTTCAAATAGCAGTTCTCTCTTGGCTTCCCTGAGGTTAGTCTACTGTTTATAATGAAAAGATAGAAAATTAATTTTTAACACATCTTAAACGAAAAAAAAAAAAAGAATCTGTATTCTGAATAAAATAAAATCAAGACACTCTAATGGTACTTCAAATATCTAAATACACTGAGGGCAACCAAGGAAATTCAAAGTGACTAAAGTAAGTAACACTGGTATAGAGCCAATTTTTCTATCCAGACACTCATCAATTTCTGGCAGTTATCCAAGTACCATTATCGAAACAACATGCCTTGTGTTTGTACAATTGGTGTTCAGTTACTCAAGAAAGACAAAGCGTGGTTTGTGGAAGGAGGAAGAGATATTATTATCCTGTACATTGTAGTTAACTATGAAATAAACATAACTGACAGCATTACTCTGTCAAATACTCTTTCCATACGTTACTGGAAGACTGTTATTAGAGAAACAATGAAAAAAGATGTTTCATATTCAGTAAACAGAATCTGCAAAGTATAGTTTTTTTATCAAATCACATTGTTCCCTCTTCCCCAGCCTAATGAACAGTTGCTTCTAGTGGGACAGGACAATTATATTCTGGACCAGTCTATAAAGCTATGCTTCTATATTCATAGCAAAACTAACCAACAAATGACCTAATAAATTTTTTTTTGGTACTTTCATTAATAATTTTCTTTTGGAATATGAAATGCTGGTCAAAATTTCTGTGTACTTGAGCATAGATATCTTTTGACAGTATGCAGTCTTAAGCACAAAATCTAAAGGAATTTTCTAAGAAATGTTACTTTTATAGTTAAAAAACTTGTGGTTCTATCTTATCTACCTACTAACCAAGTGGTATTTATCTTTATAACTACCTGTGACCCAAAGGGAGATAAGAACACAGCTATTTTTAAGTAAAATAGCTATTTATTCAGCCTCATCATGCCAAAATGTTCTGTGCATATGCCACTATAATTAGCATACCCCCTGTAACAGGCAAAACTGTACAACAAATTATATTTCATATTACTTGATTATATAAAAATGTAAAATGAAAGTGACTTATCAATTCCTTTTAACATTCCTAATAATTCAGCAGAAGATATGAGGCACAAAATCTTAGTAAAATATGACACAGAAAGAGCAGTGATAAAACTCTCACTTAAAATTAACTCATTATAATTTGTTATTAACATACAAAGACAACAAGCTTTTAAAACATTATATTTACTAAGATTCTGGCAACAGCTTTATGTAACAAGATACAGCATACCAGGCCTGCCATTCAACTTGTTTATATAAGTCTCAGCTTCAATATGAAGCTGTTAAAAAAAAAAAAAAAAAAAATCAAAACCCTGCTTTTTACATGCTAAATATCTTGGCAAGTATGCCACTAAACATAGTAATGAACTTAAGACAGCAAGAGTAAGGAGTTAACAAAAGCTAAATATTGCAGCCTAAACAAAATTCATACAAAAAATAAAGTAACTATTGCTGGTTACATAAAATTTTCCTGACCAGTTAAAACTTAACTGCATAAAACATGCATTTTAGAATCTTCAGCTATCAAGTCCAAAAAGTACCAGTGTCTATTTGAAACGTCTTATCTCCAAAGCCAAAGTATAGTCAAACTTAATTCAAATGACGTAACACATTCTAAAGCTAAAAAACATTCAGTTTTTATTATCATGGAGATAAATACCAGAGCTTCAGGGACTTTCTCATGCTGTAAAGGGTTGTTTTTCTGGTTCACTCAAAGCAGCATATGATAAAGTCCAAGGATGTCATTAAGCTCAGTAAAGGGTAAAGACTGTTGGTACCCAGCTCTGACCTCCCCAGGAAGCATGGCTACTGTGTCCATAAAAGTAGGATGTGTGAAGATCAAAGGCACGCTATTCTGCTAGCTAAAGAGATAGCAAATCACCCCCCTCCACTTTAAAATCTCCTTCCCCAGCTAAATAAAAGCATACAAGGGGGAAAAAAATTAAAATACACTTATCTACACAGTAAGGATTTTGAAATATTAATGTGATCCCTACTTTAAAAATTTTAACTAGAGTCATCTGGTCAATTCTGATTACACCTTAAAGATGCATCCAGATTCAATTTGTGTTGATTTATCACTAGGTACTTCTAGTTTAAAATATTAGCTTTATTCCCAACTATCTTAACCACTAGTATGACTGCAGTGTATTATCTTCCAGTTATCAAGCACTGGAAGAAAAAAAAAAACAGATGTTCAAGCAGCAGGCAATAATCATGGCCCTTCCACACAGTGGCCTCTGAGTGGCTCTAATAGTCCAGGAATAATTCTAAAAACAAGAAAATTCATGCATTTTAGTAAATATGTCATAATTTTCACAGTTGAAATTTCCTTTGACATTGCACTTTCTTTATAAGGGAATCCTGGTTTTTCTTATTGTTACGGTGAGTCAGGACTTGAACTAGCAGCCTTCTTTTTCTTCTTCTTACTGTGTTTCTTATGCTTCTTTTTCTTTTTAGTTTTTTCCTGTAAAGACAATTCTATGTTAGACATCACTACATCATGAAAATATGCAAATTATGAACATCTTTACAATTGTACTTCTAAGCTACTATAAGCAATTTATACAAGATAAACTACTCAAAACATTTTTCCAAGAGTCCTAGTATCATATGAGCACTAGGAGTCTTTTGTTGATTTTCTTTTTAAAAAAATTGTTTTTTTAAGTTATAGTAGGGCACAATATCTTTATTTTATTTATTTTTATGTGGTGCTGAGGTTTGAACCCAGCGCCTCGCACATGCTAGGTGAGCACTCTACCGCTGAGCCACAACCCAGCCCTTTTGTTGATTTTCAGAAAGGCAGCAAAACACTTAAGTCATTAGCACATTACCACAGCTTCTAACAAAATTTCCTGTAGACAATAATTAAATTGAAGCATGCTATCAATTGTTTATTTCCTGTTTTATAATTTCTACAGGAAAAAGTAATTGTAGCTACTGCAAAGGAGTATCCCATCACAGTACAACGTTTTGGTAAAATAATAGTTTTTAGAGAGAACAGAAATATTAAATCAGCCCTTTTTTTTTTTTTTGATACTAGGGATTAACACAGGGGCACCTAACTACTGAGCCACATTCTCAGCCCTATTTTGAATTTTATTTAGAGACAGGGCATCACTGAGTTGCTTAGTTAAACTTGCTTTTTGCTGAGACTAGCTCTGAATTCACGATCCTCCTGTCTTAGCCTCCAGAGCTGCTGGGATTATAGGTATGTGCCCCCAACCCGGCTTAAATCTGCTATTTTTAAGTAAATAGGAACACATACTATGCACAGCTCAGTCTGGAAGCACTACTTTATTAAATTAACAGCAACTCATTAGTACGAAATATTGACGTACAGCTGAAAACTACTGTAATTTTTTTTTGTTTGTTTATTTTTGTTTTAAGGTTCTGGGGATTGAGTCCAGTAGCATTTTACCACTGAGCTACATTCCCAACCCTTTAAATTTTTTTTTTTTTTTTTTTTTTTTAATTTGAGATATGGTCTTGCTAAATTACTGAGACTAGCCTCAAAGTTGTGGTCCTCCTGCCTCAGTCTCCTGAGTTGCTGGGATTACAGGCGAGTGCCACCATGTCTGGCTATTGTGCTTCTAAAACAAATGCTTAATCTTTAGAATTAAATGCCATTGAGGCTAGAAAAAGTAGTAAAATTCTGAGTAAGATGAAAGAGAGCTGAAGTTCTGCTTATCTCCAGCTCTTCCAGACAATTTTTGCTATAGAACTGAAGGCAGAACTTCTGGAAAAATAGATACTTGAAATAGTTACACCAAAAGAAAGACTTGCTGGGCACGGAGGTGCATGCCTATAATCCCAGTGGCTCGGAAGGCTGAGGCAGAAGGATCACAAGTTCTAGGCCAGCCTCAGCAACTTAGTGAGACCCTGTTTCAATATAAAAAATAGAAAGGGCTATAAAGTGCTCCTGGTTCAAAACAAAACAAAAAATACACATATTAAGGACAGGAAATGCAACCTCCTATCCACTTCCATATCTATTAGCACTATCCACGATTTTCTAAGACCTCTATGAATAGCAGTAACTTTGATGATTTTCTTTTTAGTACATACTTAAGTATTTAGGGAATTTTACAACAGAGTCCAAAATTTTATAATTTGGTCATTCATTTATCCATTCATGTGCTGAGACTCAAACAACGGCCTGATGCATGCCTGGTAAGTACTCTACCACTAATTTATATCCCCATTCCCAATTGGGGCTTTTAAAACTACGTGACCTTTCTCTTCTCAAAATATTTTTTCTTCTTATTTTCTTAAATGTCACTCTGTTGTTTTCTTTTATCACAAAGACCTCTTCATTTCCCTTGCTGGCTACTCTCTTCTTCAACCTTCCTGGGGGCTTCCTTCCCTTCTTTCCCAATGTTTTCCCAGTCACATGCTTTAACTTCCACGTAAATGTCAATGATGCCCAAATCTTTATCATATAGTCTTAACTGCTTTGAACTTAAACTTTTAAGTGTCTCGTTAACAGATCTATTTGTCCAGGAGACATATTTAAAATCACTATAACAACATGCTTTATTTTTGTCTCCAAATCTTCTAGTAGCCGCTTTAGTAAATGGCACAATTAATTTGTCACTTTTGCTTAAGTCAAAGCTGTCACCTTCTTTGTTTTAACCTTACTCTCCACATCCAAAGCATGAAGCAAGTCCTACCATCTATGTTCAAAATGTACCTCAAATCCATCCATGCCTGTTCATTTGTGTGTATATGTGTGTGCCGGGGATTGAACTCAGGGGCACTCGACCACTGAGCCATATCCTCAGTACTATTTTTGTATTTTATTTAATGACAAAGTCTCACAGTTGCTTAGCACCCCTCTGTTCCTGAGGCTGGCTTTGAACTCATGATCTTCCTGTCTCAGCCTTCCAAGCCACTGGGATAACAGGCATGCACTATGGCACCTGGCCCAGTTCATTTTTGTCACCCCCCCCACATGGTATAAACATTACTCTTCACCTGAGTCCACTAGTCTCCACTGGTGAAGTATTTTTTTTTTTTATTGGTTGCTCAAAACATTACAATGATCTTGACATATCATATATCATACATTTGATTCAAATGGGGTATGAATTCTTATTCTGGTGAAGTATTTTTAAACTGTAAAGAATTCAGGTTGTTTAAAACTCTCAAAATAATTCTTTGCAACATTCTGATTAATATCCAAACACACTAATATATGATATGGCCTGTGTTTCCTTCCCAACCTCATCATATTCTATTCCTCTTTCAGTACTAAGTATAAGCCACATGTACTTTCTTTCATTTTTCTCAAACATTTGAGCCATTTCCTACTATTGGTCCTTAGCTGTTCTCTCTGCTAAGGATATATTTTCCTTTGACTTTCACATGGCTGGCTCATTCTTGTAAATCTGATTTCAGCCTAATTTTACTTTCCTCAGAGATTTTGCTGTTTTTTTGTAGAGTTGGGAACTAAACCCAGGGCCTCGCACATGCTAGGCAAGTGCTTTACTGCTGTGCTATATTTCCAGTTCTCAGAGGTATTCTTTGGCTCCTTTAGTGCCACAGTATATACAATATACACTTTTCTCTATCTTTTACTTCACTGTATCTCCAAGACCTACAAAAGTGCAAAGAACTCAATAGAAATTCTGAATAAATATATACTAGCCAAAAGAATAAAAAAGTGAAAGTGTACAAACACAAACTACAGTTATCCAAAATGAGTTTGGTTGTCTTTTGCAGGGGGTGGGGTGGGGTGGGCGGCTGGGCGGGTAATGGGAACTGAACCCAGGGATGCTTTACCACTGAGCTACAACCCAGCCTTTTAGTTTTTGAGACCGGGTCTCACTAAGTTGCTTAGGACCTCTCCAAATTGCTGAAGCTTGCCTCACAGGCATGCACCACCATATATGGCACATGTCTTAAAATTAATTAACCAATCTGAAGATAGACCAAAGCAGTCTCTGGCCAAATTATTTCCCCACTCAGGTAAAAAAAAGTCTTTCTTATCACTTTGGTCTTTGAAGCACATCAAATGTTATTTTTGAATTGTGCATTACCAGGGGAACCTTCATACAAAAAAAGGTTTTTCATTTTAAAACCTAGAGAAATTCTGGGAAGAACTTATCCCAGACCTACAAGTGATGCTGTCCTCATTTTTTTTCACCTGTTCCTAAGAAAACAGATTCAGAGGTCAGAGCCCAAACTTCACACTGAAAGCCCTTAAATTACTTTGGTCTGCATTACTTTTTGAAAAAGTTTCTGTTCACCATTTTCTCTTTGTTGCTCTATTTCTCATTTGGCCCTCTTTCTCCTTTCCTATTTCTCAATTTCTATAATGGCAGAGCTTGTTCTGAAAACCATCAAAAGAATTTTTGGTATCAGTGAGTCATCTATGTTTTAACTTTCCTGTTTATTTTTCATTGCAGATAGTGCTTAGAAAGGCTTTTTCTGTTATTTCAGGTTTGGCAGATCTCGAAGTAACTTACTCTGAAAGACAGGAAATCACCATATTTTCTAAAGCTTAAGAAAGTCAAACAAAAATCTGAGCTTATATTCCTGACAGTAAGACACAGGAATAGAGAAACAGGAGACATTTGCCACCAGGATATTCTCCCTTTTTTACTAAGTCAACATGATTTTCTCTTACCCATTAAGTACAGCTGCTGAATACCACACCTTTCCCAATAATTTATTTTATTTCAGTAAATCTAATCTTGCTTTAGCACTACTCATTTTATATTAAACCCAAAGAGCTCTGCTGTTGTCATGTAAAAACATAAGAGATACTTGCTGTTGCTTTATCTCGTTCTTCGCTGCTTTTCTTCTTTTTTGCTCGTACCTAAAAAGTCAAAATTTTTGTGAAGACAAACTATGTAATTTGTACTCAATGCATTTTTCTTTCACTCCCTAATGTATCTTCGAAAGTTACGTATAAAAACATTTTAAGGGGCAGGAATCGTAGCTCAGTTGGTAGAGCATTTGCCTTGCATGGGTGAGGCACTGGGTTTGATCCTCAGCTCCACACAAAAACAAATAAATAAAATAAAAGTATTGTGTCTGTCAACAAATAAAAAAATATTTAAAAAAATGTCAACAATCAAATCATATTTTAAATAACCCATTATATCTCAATGAGGTTTCAATAAAAATATATATAAAAGAAAATTAAGATTTTTTAAATCTCTGGGGAGGCTTCTCTTATATTCCCTTTTAGCACCTAAAACAATGTGGTACTGTGGGAAAAAAATCTGGAGCTCTCAAAAAACATACCAGGATCTGAATCCCACCTCAGTTTTATCATCCATAAAAAAGGAGGTAGTATCCATTTCCAAGGGGCAATATGTGGAATATAGCATGGTATTTATCTCACTCTATGGTATCAACAAAAGGTATGAAATGATTAAAATTCTTTGAAATAACATTTACTACCCCATTTACATTTTATTTCCATCTTTTAAAAAGTGGTACACTGGATTTAAATTAAATTGAAAGGTGCTATGAGTTTATGTATATTAAATGCTAAGTCTAAATGTAAGATATGTAATATTAAGCTTTACTTGTTATCATATAGGCAGACAGAGGTGATTAATGTAAAATCAGAGTATTAAAATTGCCTAAATGCTGAATAAGTACATAACGCAAGCATATTAAAATGTAGTTAACAACGTAAGGAGGCATAAGGACTAAAGGTAGAGGCCACTAGCATTAGAGGCCATTAGCTTGCAAAACTGTGGTAGCTCTCTCTAAAGAACAATTAGGAAATTACTTTTTTGTTATTATTCTTATCCTTACAATGATGAGCTGGTAATAGGTGTACTGTATATACATTTAACAGACAGAGGCAAGGGATGCTCTAATGCAATGTCCAGAAGAGCTCTGTATATGCTATGTGATATTGAATAGTGTACTAATAATTCATGTAATGAATCTATTTATGATACAGAAAATAAACTGATTGTAAATATAAACACAGAGTATTTTGTTCTGGATTTTAAGCTATAAAGCATGCTCCAGAAATGCAAATATCAGTGAAGAATATTTTACTTCATTCATTGTTGTCACACTTAATCATTTATATATTAAAATATAATAAAAAAAAACATAATTACTTTCATTTCTTTATATTTCTTAGGGGACAGTAGTGTAAAAAATAGTGTAGATAATTTATATAAGCTACGAATTGTATTTCAGGGAGCATTACAAAATACTGCTACAACACAGAGACAATAGGTCTGATAGGACTGAGGGCCACTATTACAAACCAAAGAAAATGAAATCAGTAAAGAGATAAGGCACAAACAAAAAGAGAAGAGAGGTGATAAGAAACAGGATGGATAGAGAAAGACCTGGACAGGGTGTATGCAGGAAGCCAACACAGTAAGGAAGAAATCAGGAAAACCAGTTCCTGTGTGAGTGTGCTTTAAACAAAGGGCAAGACTCTCATGTTATACTGTTGAAAGATCAATAAGTTGATCTCTATGGAAAGTTGCAGCTTGAAAAATCAATGACTAGTGAAACCCTAGGTGAGATTTTACAGTTCTATCAAGAGTTATGCAGACTTTAGCCACCTTTACTCTGTCCCAGGACTTACCATAAGGCCTTTAATAATTTATTGTCTCACTTAGTTGTCACAATTTAAATAATATGATAAGTTCCTAATTTGCAGATGAGGAAACCAAGGTCAAGAGAGAAACATTTCAAAGATGGTAACTTACTGACCTGAAATTAACTAAAAATGGACTCTAATACTAATAGAGTAAAAAAATCTTAGAAACTGTTAGAGCTGAAAGGGATTGCAGATGACCTAATTCTCCTTTCTTGCTTCACAGATGAGAAAACTGAAGTCATGCCAACAATTTTTCCATACCTTCCCACTCCCCAAATAGTAACTCAAAACAAGAAGTTAGTATGTGCGATATTCTATGGTAACCATGTAAGCAAATGCTGGGTTTCTGGTGTACATTATACAGCCTCTTTCATGTAGTCAGAATGTATACACTAAGAAGATAATATGAGAAAAATAAAAATAAAATATCTCAGATTTGAAAGATGTGTGGAAATATGGTTAATTATCAAAATACTAGTCATATGCAGTTATACTCTGAAAAAATGTATTCTGAAACTGAATAACTTCCATTTCTCTTACCTCCTCAATATAATCTGATTCTGACAAGGACTCAGATGATAAAGGTTTGTCTTCAGGATACATCTTTCTTTTTTTACTGAATCCTTTAATGTCCTATGAAAAATAAATAACAAGTATCTTAACTAAAAAAAAAAAAAAAAGATACCACGCCACACAAATTTTATGGTTTCTAAGTTCTAATTAGAAATCCTTCCATTTATCAGAAAATCATTCATTTTTCAATTTAGAAATCTCTAAAAATAATGACATTTACCATGATTTAAATCTTTAATTCCAACAAAGCAATCCTTTTATTAAATAACTTAGAACTACATATTCATATAGATGCAATATCTTCCCTAATTCCTTAAATTACACATGACAGAATTTTAAAGCAAATTATCAATTATATAATTGAAAGATTAGTATTCAAAATATATCTCTTATAACCTAGGAAAGAAAAGAGACTAGGGTTATAACTGCTTGCTTAGCATATATGAGGACCTGGGTTCAAAATCCAGCACTGAAAAAAAAAAAAAAAGATTAGGAATAGGCAATACAGAAAAAATGACATTTAAATGTCTAATAAGCAAATGAAGACACTTTCATTTCTTTAAACCATCTGTATACTTTACATTGGCAAAAATGAAGTCTCACAGTATCAACAAGTATGTGAGATAAGGGTACTTTCATATACTACTAGCAGGATTGCAAATTAATAGCAAGCACTGTTACTGAGCAAAATGTAGACACATTAAATGTATGCATATCCTGTAACCCAGAAATTATAGTTCCCAGGTATATCTGACTTAACAATAAATTGTGAAAAAGGAGAACTGGATAGGAAATATAAACAGTAGAACTGTTTGTATTATTGAAAAATGAAAACAATCTAAACGTTCACCCACAGGAGGAGAAATAAATTGTAGTGAATAATATAAACAAAAGAAATGAACTTAAAGTATCAACAAGGATAAATATCAATAGTAATGCTCAGTTAAAAAAGCAAGTTTCAGAAGGAAACAATGACATCATTTTGAAAAACTCCACAATGTTATTTATGGTTTCTTTCCTTTGATCAGTTAATATGCTCAATTAGCATTAACTACAGATAAGTCACGCTGGGTGTGTGCCCAAAGTCCCAACTAATCAGTGGGCTGAGGCAGGAGAATCACTTGAGTACAGGAGTTTAGGGCCAGGCTAGGCAATATTGTGAGATCAGTCTCTTTGGACAAAAAAGAAAACAAAATTATAGGTAAGTCACATATGAAGAGAAAATATGTTCTGATAAAATAAAAGATTTTCAAAATTTACCTTTGGTATATTCAATCTGAAAGTTTTTTTTTTTTTTTAATTTAAATGGCCAGCAAAGGAAATGTTTAATCTCTATTTTAAATATGACATGACCCATTAATCTATCCAAATTCAAACTCTTCAGGATACTCTTCTGCTCGTCCTTAATAAGAATTCAAATTAAAACATTTCTTTATATCAACATGAAATACCATAAAAGCAAAAGAAATAAATTTTCTGGGGGCTGGAGATGTGGCTCAAGTGGTAGGACACTCGCCTAGCATGCATGAGGCAGTGGGTTCAATTCTCAGCACCACATAAAAATAAAATAAAGATATTAAAAAAAAATCTTCTGGTTTATTAACTAAATTTCCTGTTATTTTTAAAATTTATTTTTTAGTTGTAGTTGAACACAATATCTTTATTTTATTCACATATTTTTATGTGGGCTGAGGATCGAACCCAGGGTCTTGCAGGTGAAAGGGAAGCACTCTACCGCTGAGCCACAACCCCAGCCCAAAATTTCCTGTTATTAACTAACGCTGTTGTTAATATTACTGTTAATTTCCTTTTTTTTTTTTTTTTTTGGTAGCAGGGATCAAACCCAGGGGTTCCTAACCATGGTCTCACTAAGTTGCTTAGGGCCTCACTAAGTTACTGAGGCAGGTTTTGAACTTGTAATCCTCCTGCCTTAGCCTCCCAAGCCACTGGGATTACATATGTACTATGTACGCCACCATGCTCAGCTATTGTTGATTTCCTGAGGTTAAGGTTGTGCACAACAGAGTGTCTTAAGGCAATATGAAAATATAGTTACCTTTTCTTTTTCAGTTGCATCCTTTGATTTCTTTTTCTTTTTCAAACTATCCTAAACAAATAAAAAAATATATATCTGTAAATATATATCAATTTTAAATGTCAATGATAGAATAAGGACATTATAGAATAAGGACAAAAAAAAATGATTTGCTCTATGAGTAAAAAAAAATTTACTCCAATATCAGCATAGTATCCTGAAAACAAAAGAAAAATCTCCATTACATAGACAGTTGCTTGGAAGCAGAATAGGATGTTTAATTTATCAGGTTATATATAAAATCTATGAACCCTTAAAATTATCTGAAATAATCTTTGTCTATGATGGTCACATACGTTGTAGTTCTAATTCACCCTGTGCTCATATATCCATCAACCTGATCTGCCACCCACTTTCTTCATCAGGAGTGGAGGCAAGAATTTCTTTTTTTTTTTTTTTATACTGGGGATTGAACTCAAGGGCACTCAACCACTGAATCACATCCGCAGCCCTCTGTGTATTTTATTTAGAGATAGGGTCTCACTGAGTTGCTTAGGGCCTCACTAAGTTGCTGAGGCTGGCTTTGAACCTGCAATCTGCCTATTTCAGCCTCCTGAGCTGCTGGGATTACAGGGGTGTGCCATCACACCCAGCCAAGAATTTCTGCTTTTAATCCCTTAGATTTATCTATTAGCTTCTCTAATCCTCAGTTTTCTTATTCATAAAGTTGATTAACAAATAACTACTCTCTAGGATTGCTGAGATTAAAGAAGGTAAAAGTCAAACACTATGTGCTTAACACATACTGCACATTTAATTTAATGTTAACTATCACTAATAAGACTGCTGCTTTAAAAGACAAATAAGAAACCAACACTGAGTACTTTCTAGACATTAGGCTTTTTGCCAGAAGAAATCTCACTGGGACAAAAAGAAACTTTTTATAAAATTCAAACTGTTGGTTCAGTTTCCTGAGACTGTAGTATGCTGTTTGTCAAATTGTGGTTCATGGGCATCAAAGTCATATAAGGCATCTGTTAAAATATAGATTTACTAATCAAACTCTGGGGGAAAAAAAAAAAACAAAAAAACGTTCTGGAAATAAAGCCCAGGAATCAAGTTTTTCTTTTAGTGCTAAGAACTGAACTCATGCATACTAAGGAAAAGCTTTACACCTAACCTATGCCCCTAGTCCCCAGAATCAATATTTTTATAGAAAATCTCATGCCTTTTTAAAAATGATCTCTAAAGTTGAAGAGCCAGTTGTGCCTCACAATTCTGGTTAATACAGAACAAATTTAGGTACAGTACAGAAGAAAGGATATTGGAACAGATATTAGAAGATACTGATTCAAATTCCAATTCTAACACTAGTGAATTTAATCAGAACCTTACCCCTCCTCTGAATTACAATTTATTTATGAATATAGGGAAATAATGTTATAGAGATGTAGAGACATGGAAACATAAAAGTTTGGAGAATTACTAAATGCTACATGTGTTAGTAAGTAAATCAGTTAAATATCATAGGATCAAATGGTATCTCATTTCTTAAGAGCAATTTAAGACAGGAAGAACTAAAAGAGAAACTTAATGTTTCTATTACAAAAATGTTAATAATTTAAATAATAATAATTTACCTTACTGTCTGATTCAGTTTCTGAAGTGGAGCTTTCAGAAGATTTATGAGAACGGTTCTTCTTTTTCTTTCTCCGTTTTGCTTGTTTCTTATCCTATAGAAAACATTTGCTTTGTTTCAGAAATATAATTTATGCATTTAACTAATATCAAAATTTTCTTAATGAATAACACTTAATAAGATTGGCTTATAAATATTTTTCTTTAATTAATATTCACAATGTAACATCACTTTCCTGTTTTACAAAGTCAAAGTCAAATGATTTGAATCACATGTAATCCCTAGCACTTAGTCAAATAGGATTTTGGATTTTTCAAATCTTTTTTTTCTACTAATATTTTTATATGAACAAATTAAAAAAATTTTTTTAAATACTAATATTTAAATGTCTTATTTCACTTATTGTGCTCTACCTTATAATTAATCAAAACCTGGAAATAAACATTTCTAACAGATATTTCAATAGGTTTCTCCTCTTGAAATTAAAAAGTTAGAGATATTATTTGATGAACTATTACAAGCAATCCTTACCTCATCTTCAGAATCTGAAGAACTGCTGGAAGAATCAGAGCTTGATGAAGAAGAAGATGAATACTTGACCAAGCACAAAACAATTAAAGCTTGTGAGATGCGGGAATTTTTTTTCTTTGCTAAGTCGCTGAAAGTACTTAGTGAAATCAATCTAATGTCTGAGAAACAGATGCCATATTCATAAGATTTAAACATTAAAGTATAAAAGCCATCTCCCCCCACAAAAAGTGACAATAAGTTGTCAATTGTGCTCTTTAAATCATAACAAAGGAGTTAACTAGGTTATAAGGAGATTGGCATCTTTCTTTCACGGTACTGATAGAACACCTCTAATCATGGCAACCACACTGCTTGACCCATATAGAGTCTAAGTTACTTTTAGTATACAGGTTTAAATATATTATTCTTACTTTTTTTGCAGACTCTTTATTTATAACATTTAGAAAAATAGAAAACTTTTGCTCACCCTACCAGATTTCTTCTTTTCTTTTTTCTTTCTCTAAATGGAAACAAATAGAGATCTAAATAAGTTTTCAAATGCATCTATTAATAGCAATATACAGCATTAATGTGAAAACTGAATTAAGATTAAGAATAGCAATAAGCCAGAAATGTACTACCTGTCTTTTTTTTGATGAGCTCTCGTTTCCACTTAATAATTTCTCCCTGTGTTTTTCTAGTTCTTTCTTCCAATTCTGCAAGAAGGTTATAAACACGATAAGAGTCTATCAATCCAGTACTAATATACTTAGTAGAGAGAGACAACCGTTATTTCCTTTCCTTCATCTTCTAATACTTCTCTCCACCTCAGCTTCTAATTATACAAGGTAGGTCTGGTGGCCATATGTCTGTAGTCCCATGTTGAGAGCCGTGTGTGGGCTGTGTGTGAACTGTGTTATGCATTGTAGCCTAGTGAATAGGAAAATCTAGTGTATGGGAACTTCCAGTGGACACTTCCTTTGTGTAAGACTGCCCAGAGACACTGTGAATTCCTATTCTGCTCTGTCATGTCCCACACAGCACCAGAGATGGGGTGACCTGCCAAGATGCCAATCAACCTGCTGACTGCAAGACAACAAAAGCAAGACTCTACCCTTGAAACCTTACCCCTGCCTTTGATGTATCCCCTTAAATTAAACCACGGGAGCCATTTTCTAATTGTTCAGCTCCAGCTTCTGAGTGGGCTAGACCTATCAGGAACTCCCCTTTTAAACTCTCTCTCCAACTTTGTCTTTTGTTCTTCACTAAGTATTCTAGACTTTAATTTCTCAGTGGCTTATGCCCTCTTTGGCAGGAAGAACCCCCAAACTAGGCGCTGGATGCCTCTCCACAGTCCCACCTACTTGGGAGACTGAGGCAGAAGGATCATCTGAGAGTTTAAGGGCAGCTGGGCAACAAAAAAGGTTCAGGGGCCAACCCTTGACCCTATTACCAAGGGTGTCTTTTAGCTCATTTTGAAGAGAATATTAAGGTGTGGGAGTTTCCACAGAATACTGAGAGGAAGAAAAGATATTTTTACTGAGACTAAGGCTTGGTTTAAACAAGGGTGGCTACTATAAAAGCTGAATTAATCTGTACTATGGTTGAAATACTACATACATGTTTGTAATCAAAGCAAGCAAACATCACTATAAAATTCCTAAGATGGGGAGCACAGAGGGAGGAAAGAACTAAAGCTCAGATAACTTAGATGATTTACGTTACTACAAGATGGTTATTCTTATTTAAAGAGAACACACATTTAAATATGAAACTATAAAAAATAATACTAAACTATAGTCCCTTAACCTAAAGAGGTATCCCCAAACCCTTGATTAAAAAAGAAGCAAATATGATTTCATTTTTGTTATAAGGAAAAAAAAATTGGTCTATTTCTTTAAAAGGTACTATTTACAAACCTCATTCATTTTCTCCTCAAATTCAGCTAAAGCCTTGGAGCCTTTCTTTTTCTTTTCTAGTTGCTCTTTCACTTCTTCCCTTAAAAAAATAAAAAGTACAAATAAAATTTCAAGCACTTCAAATTAGATGTAGGCTTATAAAAAAGACAATAAAAATTCAAATAAAATTTTAATATTCTAATATACCTACATCCCAGTACTGTTAAATTTCAAACTTCTTTGTTCACATCCAGGTAAAGAATCATAATAAAATCTATCAGATACTACTAATCTCTGCTCTTCTAAACATGGATTTTAAGACTCAATACTCCAAAACTCTGAGCACTTACATAAACAGGAACTGTTTATATTTTCATTTAATACTCATGACAATCCAATAAAAAAAGGTAGTATGTATTTCCACTTACAGAAAAAGAAACTAAAACTTGAAGAAAGTAAAAAACTTACCTAAGGTCAGAAAACTGATAGATTCAGTGTTAGGGGGAGGTAAGGTCTATATGACTAAACTAGTATATTCTATTAATAGATCTCCAAACTTTTTTTTTTTTTAAGAGAGAGTGAGAGAGATAGAGTCTAGAGATAGAGAGAGAGAATTTTTTTTTTAAATATTTATTTTTTAGTTCTCGGCGGACACAACATCTTTGTATGTGGTGCTGAGGATCGAACCCGGGCCGCACGCATGCCAGGCAAGCGCGCTACCGCTTGAGCCACAACCCCAGCCCAAGATCTCCAAACTTATAATGTGCCTGACATATTTGCAGAGAAGGGTCAATATAGCATGACCAATTGCTTATTCTAACAAAGGCAAGCTTCCAGGGTTGGCCAGAAGCGAACACATGAGAACTTGAATTTTGGAGGTTCTTACCATTCCCTGATTACAAGTAGCTTACTCTGCCTAAACGTTTGTATAAGCAACGTAGTTTAGGCAGAGTATCTGCTTTCCTTCTGGGAATCTGGAATTTTGGAATGTGACAGGCAGAGTCAGGTTGGAATTTTGGAACATGAAAGGCAAAGTCTGATCGGTCCACAGAAAAAACCCAGGGCACTAATGAGCCTCCTTAGTTAACAACATCTCACATGTATTGTTACACTCCTTTCAAAAAGATTTAAGTACATCTTATATGATTCCATTAGGCAAGGACCCTTGGAAGTCTGTGCCTGATTTCTCCTGGATTTTGTCCTATGTGCCTCTTCACTTTGTTGATTGTACCTGGTATCCTTTCAGTGTAATAAATCTTACCTTGAGTATACTACCTGTTGCAAGTCTTCCTACCAATGACTCACTTGAAGGTTGTCTTAAAGACCTCTGACCACAGAGAATACACTACCTTGAGCATTTCCCCCTTGAAGTTCCTTTCATTTTAAAAGTAAAATGCATTCTGTTTATACTCGTGCACGCAGTAGGAGGTAAATAAGACTTTCATTTAACTCAAAAGTATTCCCTACTACAGTAGACTGAGGCAGAAAGCTAGCTGCCTAGCTTTCAGGGCACTCTGAAATTCTGAAGGATTCTGAAGCTAATGGCTCCGACTTGTCATGTGTTACTTCAGGAGCATGGTATTAATAATAAGGAAAGATATAACTAAAAAAGTAAGGTCTGTGGTATAATGCTTTACTCATAAAAAATCAGAGGTAGGGGATGGGGTTGTAGTTCAGAGGAAAGAGCACTCTCCTGACATGCGTGAAGCACTGGGTTCGATCCTCAGCACTACATAAAAATAAAAATACTGTGTTCATCGACAATTAAAAAATACACGTTTAACATAAAAAAAAAATCAGAGCTATTCAGTGAGTTGTTGTTTTTTTAATTACTGAAAAGCCAGAAGATGAAACTAGAGATAAAGCTGAACATTATCCTTCCTAAAACTTGGCATGATTATTCAAATCCGCTATTTTTAACTTAGGATACCACAAAGTTAAATAGTCTTTTAAGGGATAGAGAAAAGATTGATATGAAAATGTGATATGGCAGTGCTTTAGTTATACTGGGTGGTGGCTTCAATAAAATGCTGTTTTGTAGTTGTGCATGTGTTTCATACATTCAAAAGAAGGGACATGTCAAATATTACTCAAAAAACCCCACTTATCTGGCAATCACTTGGCAATCAATAAAAGTTATAAGAATAAAGTTTTAAAATTTATCAAAACTTTATAAAAAGGTAAACTGTTGCACAATTACCAGGTAGGCCTTGGTCGGTTCAGATAATCCTGGATTGTTGGCCCTGAAGACTGGATTGGACCCCTTGATCTGGCCATTGCTATTGGATTCATATAAGCCTTGAGGAAAGAACACAAATTAGTTCCCTTAAAATAACCATTAAAAACATAAAAGCTCACTTACATCAAGTAACCTTTATTATAAATGCATACTATATCCAATTAAGCAATCTAACAAACTTCTTTTTTTTTAATATTTATTTTTTAGTTTTCGGCGGACACAACATCTTTGTTTGTATGTGGTGCTGAGGTTCGAACCCAGGCCGCACGCATGCCAGGTGAGCGCACTACTGCTTGAGCCACATCCCCAGCCCAATCTAACAAACTTCTGACTATCAAAATTAAATTTAATCTTCCATTAAGTCTTGAAAGTTTATGAAGCAGGTAACATTTCGCAGAAAATATGTTGTTTTACCAGGGAGTTGATGAAATAATGATACCTCTTACCTACTGATGGCTTTATAATATTTCCTTCTAAGGCCCAATAACCCAGTGAAGGTAATAAACACTAAGCTCATTAACAAACTAAGAAACTCAATTCCAAATTAGGTGTAGTAACACATGCCTATAGTCCTAATGACTCAGTAGACTGAGGCAGAAGGATTCCAAATTTGAGGCTAGCCTCAGCAACTTATCAAGACCCAGTCTCCAAAAAAAGAGAGATCTAAGTCTAAATTTACTGTTCCTTCTACTATTCCAGGAAATACTGTACTATACCGATGGAAATTTTATTTGCCAAATGCAAACATAACAATTTAAGTTGCACCCAGACAACAACAACAAAAAAAATTGGACTTCATGAAAATTTTAAAGATGTGCATTGAGTGTGGTGGTGCATGTCTGTTATCCCAGCAACTCTGGAGGCTGAGGCAGGAGGGTTGCAAATTCCAGGTCAGCCCAAGCAATTTAGTGAGAACCCTTTTCAAAATAAAAGAGGGCTGGGATGTAGCTCAGTGGTAGAGTGCACATGGGTTCAATCCCCAGAACTGCAAAAAAGTGCTCATGCATCAAAGAACATTTCAAAAGAGTAAAAAGATAACTCAAAAGAGAAAATATTTGCAAATATAATAGAGATGAATATCCAAAGCGAATAAAGAGCTATGACAACTTAATAAAAACTCAAATAACCCAATTCAAAAATGGGCATAGGACTTGATTATCTTCTTCAGACATACAGAAAATTGCCAGTAAACACATGATAAAATGTTTAACATCGTTAGTCTTCAGAGAAATACTAATAAAATCACTAAAACATGGCATCTCCAAGCATTAGGATTTCTGTTTTAAAAAAAGTCATAAGGGTGAAGAAAGTGTGGAGAAACTGGTACTGTTGTGTACAATGAACAGGAAATAAATGGTCCAGCTGCTGTGGAAAACAATTTGGTGGCTTTTCAGAAAGTTAAACCTAGAACTACTGTCTGATTCACCAATTCCACTTCAAAGTATAAAATTACTCCCAAAGAATTGAAAGCAGGGACTCAAAGGTGAAATCATGGAAAAGGCTACCAAGAGATGAGTGGACAAACAAAATGTGTCTTTTATACACACACACACACACACACACACACACAAAATTTAGCTTTACAAAGGAATGAGATGCTGATAAATACAACTCGGATGAGACTTGAAAACATTATGCTAAGTGAAATCAGATAAATGCAAAAAGAAACAAACATGATTTCCTTTATATGAGGAATCTGGAGAAGAGGAGTTTGGGAGTTTTGTTTTGTATGTTTTCTTGTAGTACTGGGGATTGAAGCCAGGGGTGCTCTACCACCGAGCTACACCACTGGCACTTTAATGCCACTGAACTATACACTTAAATAATGGGTTATTAGAACAAATTAAAAAATAAAAAAATTTTAAAAATGGTTAAAATATTTTGGCTCAAAAAACAAAACAAAACAAACAACCTACAGGGGGCTGGGATTGTGGCTCAGTGGTAGAGCGCTTATCTAGCACATGAGGCGCGAGGTTTGATCCTCAGCACCATATAAAAATAAATAAACAAAATAAAGATATTGTGTCCATCCACAACTTAAATATATATATATTAAAAAACACAAAAATTCTCAACTGTACTCTCTATATTATACTTACTGTGACAGAAAAACACTTTATAGAGATTTTGTTTTTTCTAAACACAGACAAAGTAGAGAAAAAAGTTTCTCTGTGAATCAGGATGTCTATCAGAGAGATGTTGTTTTATAAAAATTCACTTTGCTACACACATAAAGTCTGATTTTTAATTTAGTCTCAAACACTTCTTTATCATTATATTCAATTTCTCCAAAATTATTTAAAGTCAATATTTATAAAATTTTTCTACATTTTTAAATAAAAAGAATTCTTGTTCAAAGTGACTACTATTAAGTTTGATTTTAAGGTCCTACTACTAATACCCAACATTCTAAAAGGAATAACAAAGGTAACAATGATTCTGTTGCATTTCATTTATCAAAATATATAAATGACAAACATTTTCACCTTTATAACAAATATAAATATACCTCCAGATTTTTCTGGTAGAGTGAACAACTACTTATATTCAATTGATAGGCTCTGAGCCCAATTACTTGGGATGAAAAACAAACCTTTGACATAATTTTCCTACAAGTAAAGTCAGGCGTTCCCAATGTCAAAGATGTTTAGAGAATCAGGGAAGGATGTGAATACCTAATGGTAGAGACATGTAGTTTTTAAAAAATATATAACCCTCAAATATTTTATTAAAACTGAAACAGAGGAATTATCAGCCTAAATAACAACACTGAATCCTAATAAGAGTACAACATGAAGGCTGGGGTTGTGGCTCAGTGGTAGAAAGCTCCCATAGCATGTGTGAGGCCCTGGGTTCAATCTTCAGCACCACATATAAATAAATAAAATGAAAGTATTGTGTCCACCTACAACTAAAAATATATATTTTTAAAAAAGAAGTGCAATGTGCGAGTCCATCATTTATAAAATAGGAATATTATTCACATCTATCACCTTCTTTCTTTGGTGATGTCATAATTTTAGTTGTAACTAATGGCAAAATATTTAAGTTTAAAACTATAAAACTTGTTTATTTCCGGAGTACAAATACATAGGATGTTCACTAAATTACTACAACAGCAAAAACTAAAAACACCCAACCCACCATCCAACTGGGACTCATTAAATATATTAAAGTATACTTCCAGGGGCTGAGGTTGTAGCTCAGTGGTAGAGAGCTCACCTAGCACGGGCAAAGCCCTGGGTTCGATCCTCAGGACCACATAAAAATAAATAAATAAATCAATTAAAGATATTGTATCCAACTATAACTAAAAAATAAATATTATATGACAAGATGTCTCCAAGATTTCTCTAGAGTAAAAGCAAGTTGCCAAAAAATAGATAACACTTTATAACTACAAATATTTAAAAAAAAAATCCGAATGCACCACAAGGTGAAGAGAGACCTCCCTTTTCACCACTTATGTAACTCATTACCTTATAAATGAGAAAAATATATATACAAACATTCTTTCTTTGGGGGGGTTGGTAGGTGGGAGGTACCAGAGATTGAACTTAGGAGCACCCAACCATTGAGCCACATCCCCAGCCCTATTTTTTTTTTTAAATATTTATTTATTTTTTTAGTTTTTGGCCGACACAATTTCTTTGTATGTGGTGCTGAGGATCGAACCCGGGACGCACGCATGCCAGGCGAGCGCGCTACCGCTTGAGCCACATCCCTAGCCCCCCAGCCCTATTTTGTATTTTATTTAGAGACAAGACCTCATTGAGTTGCTTAGTGCCTCACAGTTGCTGAGGGTGGCTCTGAACTTCTTTGATCCTCCTGCCTTAGCTTCCTGAATCACTGGGATTATAGGCATGCGCCACCACACCTGGGCAAATATTCTTTTTTTTTTTTTAGTTATAATCCTAATACCTTTATTTTATTTATTTTTATGTGGTGCTGAGGATCAAACCCAGGGCCTGGCACGTGCTAGGCGAGTGCTGAGCCACAACCCCAGCCCCTTTGAGTACAAAGGTAATCAAAATGAGAAAAATTCAATCAAAATACTGTCACTCCAATTCAGAGAGATGAACTATAATGTATAAAAATTCAAAAATGGCAGAGTGGCAATTTTTCATTTTCATTAAAAAAATCATAATATCCACCACATATTACAATCTTCAAAAATTTTAACATATCTTAAAATCATACTGACATTTTTCTGTGTCTTAAAGTCAATTGCCAAGCAGCTTTCCTAAAGTCCATACCAACCTATTTTTAAATTTTATTTTTATTAAATTAATTAATTTGTTTATATGACAGCAGAATGCATTACAATTCTTATTACACAAATAGAGCACAATTTTTCATATCTCTGGTTGTATACAAAATATATTCATACCAATTCGTGTCTTTATACATGTACTTTGGATATTAACGTCCAACACATTCCACCATCATTACTAACCCCATAACCCTATTTTTTTAGTTCAGAGGAAAATAATAGTAACGTAATATACTCATTTAAAGTATAATTATATGAGCTACTATTGAAGTAGTTAGGCTTACATTTAAGCTTTTGACCAAAAATATTATCCTTAGTCTGCTTAAGTACAAGCCAAATGCCTTAATTATTTAGTTCAATTAAGATAGTGATATTTAAAAAGTAAATTTTATGTGCTAGGTTCCATGCAAAACACTTAATACTTTATTGTTTTTTTAAAAAAACATTTTTAGTTGTGCAGATGGACACTATTTATTTATTTATTTAGGGTGCTGAGGATCGAACCCAGTGCCTCCTCACACATGCTAGGCAAGCGCTCTACCACTGAGCAATAGCCCTTGCCCAATACTTTGTTCTTTAAATCACCAAGGATCAATTCTTTTACTATGCATCCCAAAAAGTATGAAAATAATAAAAATATGAAATCTGTATGTTCATATTTCATAAAAATATGAAAATAAAATCTAAAATATGAAGATTGTGCAGTTTCTTGTACTTGACCACTGCACCACACACATGCCCAGCCCTATTTTTTGTATTTTATTTAGAGACAAGGTCTCACTGAATTGTTTAGTACCTCACTTTTGTTGAGGCTGGCTCTGAACTCGTGATCCTCCTACCTCAGCCTCCTGAGCCACTGGGATTATAGGCCTGTGGCACATGTGAAACCCAGAAGGGCAAATTGGGCTCAAAGGGATATTTATTTGGACAGGTATTTGAAAAGAGTAATGTGGTATAACTACTAACGACACAATGTACAGAATTTAATTTGTTAGTTTCACTACCTATTTTTATCTATAAGATACATCTATTTTAACCTATTTTTATCTATAAGATACATCTATTTTAGAGGGCACAAACTAACAGGAAAAAAAAAGAAGAAGAAGAAGAAATCTTCCAGAAAACAAAAGGCATAAAGGGTGGCCATCATGAACTCAAAAGCCCTTTAGAGATCCCAAGAATTAAAATGTCTATTTTAACAGACTATTCAAGAATGTACACAGAGAGAATCCTAATGTAAACTCTTGACTCTGAGTGATCATGATGGGTTAACATAGGTTCATCAATTTTAACAAATGTACTCTGGTGCCAGATGTTGATAATGGGGGAGTCTGTACATGTGTGGGAGTATAAGGGAACTCTCTGTACTTTCTGTTCAATTGTGCTGTTAACCTAAAATTGCTCTAAAAAATAAAGTCTATTTTAAAAAAATTGTTCAACCTGAAATTTAATGGAGTTTTGTGGAAAAATAGCCCTATAATCTATAAAATTATGATATTATCATCAAAGAAAGAATCAACCTGAATTGTTTTCAAGATAATCAAATGTATAACACCAAGAGTGAGTGAACCCTAATTCAAACTACTGACTTTGGTTGACAATGATATGTTAGAGTAGGTCATCAATTAGAACAAATAAAGGGGATGTTGATAATGGGGAGGTTATGTATGTGTGTAAGCAGAAATTTTGCTGTGAATCTAAAAATGTTTTTTAAAAAAGTCTTAAAAACAAAAATGACCCAAGTTTAACCAGTCCCAGTTGAAACAGTACTATCCCTTTCTCTGTGCAATAAGTTGACTGAATTAGACCATATGTGTCTTCTGCCTCTTAATTTCATGTTTTTATTCTCACAATCTTTGAAGTACAAATAAATGTTACCAGAACACTCTGTGCCATGATAGCATACAAAAAAGTACGCAGTTGTTATCAAAATGCTCTAGTAAATTAATCTAATTTGGTTAAGTTTTTCAAATGCTTTAAAACCAAAATTTTCCTCCCAGTAAAAGGAAACACTTTAGGTCTCTATAAAAAAACTGCAGCCAAAGTCAGATGATTTCTAAGTTCAAGGCCCAAGAACATTAAAAGAGCCCAAACATTTCAACATCTCAAACCTAAGTTTGATGCCTGGCACAACACAGTTTCAACTACGGTCATCAAGTCACTACAGCAAAGTCTTGCAGTCAGGAAAAAAGAATATTCTTCAACTTTATAATCAAGGTTCACTACCTCAGTGGTTCCTAGATATTTTCCAATTACAGACTACATAAAACAAACACTTTTAAGTAAGTTGGGAAATGTCATTTCATAACAGTGAGGCTCTTTTAGCACATACACAAACACTCCCGCAAATAATTGTTAAAAAAAAAAAACCCCAAACCTAGAACGTAGTACATTAGCTTTATATTTTCCTCATTTTGCTAATCAATGATTAAAATTCTGTAATACACAAGCCCAAGAATCACCAGGCTACAACCCATTCTTATTCACTATTCTCTCAGGTTTACTGCTCATACAACCTGATTCAGAACCTGGGCTTTTGAAACCAATCCGCAGCCCTTCTGCACCTCCAGCGATTTGAATGCTTTCCTTGTCCAAAGTACCTTCTCTTTGGAATGCCCTGAGAACCTCAAACGTCTATCAGGTATCATTTATTACTCCTCCTGCAATGAATTACTTAATCCTTTTCTCACTGAGTAGTAATCTTCATGCCACACACTCTCTTGGGCATCATGCCTTTTGTGGTCCTAACTATTCTGCGAGGTTGTGGGTAATAATGATCCCCTTTTATAACAGGTTCAGGGGGGAAAAGTAACCTAAGTCACCTAATTCCCGAAGTACCAAAACTGGCATTGAACTCTGCTCGGAACTCCACAGTCAACTATTTCCACGCCACACATCCCTTTTGCTGGCGCCAGACAGTATGCGATCAAATGCTGCGACCCCAGTTCTCAAATGCTAGCCCGTCCGTAGCTAAAGCCTGGCGCGCTGCTGGCCCCCGGGTGCAGAAGCCATGGCCTAGGCCTAGGCGCCGAGCTGGGCTGCGCGATCCAGAGGAACGGGAGAGTCCCGGAGCCTCCACGAGCCTCAGAGTTCGAAATTACAGACAGAAAGGGGCAGATTTCCCCCTGGGTCTTTGCGGCTGTAAAAAGTGGGTACTGCTGGCGCGGGAGCGGGAGGAAAGGGAGCTAGGGAGCAGTGCCAGAGGGAGCGGCGGGGTGGGGGACAAAAGGGAGGGCCGGGGAGAAAGTTGGGGACCCGAAGGCGCCAACTGTGTGCCTGGCGCACGCGCGTCTGGGATGGCGGAGGGTGCTAGGTCTCGCGGCCCCAGGTCCGAGCGTAGCCGCTAGCCCTCCCGCCGAGCCGGAAAGGGCGAGAAGACCCGCTTTCCTGCCGGCCGGCCCCCAGTCACCCCACTGTTTACCCCGTCGAGTACTCACCACTCGATTGTCCCGCTTCCCCATGGTGCCGGTCGGAGCGCACAGTGAAGACGCCGAGAGAGACCAGGCCAGCGGAGCAGCCGAAGCGGGCCCGCCGCGGGTCCTACGGACGGCTTCCCTCCCCGTCCAAAGAGCGGCGCCGCGCGAACCGACAGCTGATTTCGGCCACAGCGCCCCCTTCCGCCGCGGAGGATATGCAGGCGCCAGCGATCTCCTGCGCTTCCCAAGGATCTGCTGGGGGATTCCAGTAGCTTTCACCCACCTGGTGTGGGGCGGACCCTGCGCGTCTGTATGGCGGTCTCCCCGAGGCAGCTTGTTTCCGTCTGGACTTGGATTGTTTTGTTTTCTTCCAATCTTTATGTGTTGAAATATTCATTCTAGGGGATATAAAATTAGCCCAACGTTTATTATGTGGTTGACATGGTGCAGGTGCTGGGGATAAAGTGAGGGCCCACTGGTTGCTCAGAGTCCATCAGCTGCTGGAGGAGAAAGACAACACTGTCACAGATGTTGCTAACGAAACCGCCCTATAAATTCAATTTCATTCATCCATCACCCGTGCATTCCTTTCACACTAATTTTCCATCATCTACTTTTCACTAGCTAGGTGTCCTAAGCTGGAGCTGGGACCAAACACAAAGACAGTTAAGACACCATCTGTGCTTTCAAGCAGCGTGGTTATAAACAGGTAAGGGAGATAAACACATATAGGACCAACTCTCTGCGTGGTGTGCCGTAATATTGTTAGCACAGCACTGTAGCTTCAAGGGAGACGATCTAGGCTCCAGAGAAGGGTACTACATATTAAGTATTTATAGTCTTGGATAAAATGGCTCCTCCTCGGGTTTCATGTTAGCAAAGAGTATTAGGAAGTAACTGAAAATCAATTAGGATCCTTTCTGGACTCTTGGAAAATGGCATAAGGGGACTTATTTTCATTACATTCACTAAAAGGCTTTCAAATCATCTTTTCCACTCTGGCTCTCTCCCTCTCTCTCTCTTATATTGCATTGTAGAACAGATGTTTCCAACTCCTACTTTCTTTCTCAAAACTTTCCCCAAACTCTCTCAAATGCAGTCTTTGGCAGTTCTCCATATTCCACTCGAGTAGCCCACTTTGCTTCCTAGTGCAGATCAGGCCTATGGTCTTCATTTGTCTAACTCCATTAGCAGATGTAAGCTGAGGACTCTGACCAAAGACACACTTTTCTTTCTGCACAAGAAGGAGAGGAGAATCTGTGAATATTAAATTCTTCTTTACTCATGGCTCATTTATATTGTTTTTAATATTCTAGCATTTGGCAGATATTATTTACAGCATCTCAACCTGAGAGCATGAGAATACATGCAGGAGAAAACTTTTTCCCTTCTAAGCTCCTTCTTACTTTTCACTTTCTTGCCCTTTGATTACTTTTGTGGGTACAGAGATTTTTAAAACATATAATGATGCTATTAGTTAACACAAAATTTTGTGTTTTCTTTACATAGATCCCCTCTGGCAAGGTACTAGCCCCTCCTGGATAGAGCATGGATTCCAGGGAAGGAAAGAGAAAGAGGAAAACGACTGAGGAGCCATGGAGATAATTAAGGCTTCAGCAGTTGATAAAGTCTAGATCAGACCAAATCTTCTCAAGGTATACCTCACATCCAAGGTATACCTCACATCCACTCAATGGGAAGAATTGTTTACACATCTTTTTACACGTGTGATCTGTGAATAAATACTTTCCTTTTAGCAATGAACTTACATGCTCTCTCAAATATTCTGGGTGTAATGAAGAGATTGCATGCCATTTTTCACATGAGAAAAACTGGGGCTTAGAGAAACCAAATAATTTGCTCCAGGTCTCACAGCAAGAAAGCAGAGAAGTTGGGGACCAAATGCACATGATTAAATATGAAAACATGAAAGCATGTGCTTCCCTTACAGCATCAGGCTACCTTCAGAAGTGGAAGGGGTAAGGAACCCGGGAGGATTGAGAAGGGGCATTTCAGGTGGCCTGTGATCCTTGGCCAACTTCTCACAGAAAAACGGAGAGGGAAGGACACTCCAAACAGAGGGAACTGCCTGGATAAAAGAGGAGAGGGGATGCAGCCAGGTGTGGTAGCATGGAACACCTGTGGTAGAGGTGAGGCAAGACTGGAAAAGTCCCTGGAGTTGGAGGAAAAGGACCTAGAATGCCAGGGGAATAAGCTTTACTTTATTGTGCTGGCAAAACTTCTTGAATGGGAGCAGCAAGGTGTGTGTGTGTGTGGGAGGGGGGGGTAACAATAAAAAGGATGAAAGGCAAAACTGTAAATAGTAACAATACTAATAAGCCTTTAAGGCAGAAATTTTCAACTGGAATAATATTCAATGATGATAACTCAGGGGGCATCTTTAACATTAGGAAGACTTGGATGCACTAGGGTCTATGTACAAATTTAATATCATTAGTTGATTTTCCTCTATTTCTCATTATTGTGTGGGCATTTCAGAATTTCAACAATGGAGAGAAGCACAGAAACCTAATCCATGAACACAGTATCTGATGTTGGCATGTTCTAGACTGGAAATAGAAGCATGAAGCTTTCATGTTTGAAGACCCTTTGTAATTTCTCTAACTGTATTAATAAGAGAGCAAAAGACATAACCATTATATAAAGGATTTGATTAATGGATGGTGCATCCATGCAATGCCAAACTGGGGAGATACTGAAAAAGTAATGTAGAGCCAGCCATATGTGTTGATATGGAAAATTGACCACTATGCATTATTGAGAGAAAAAGAGGATTATAAAACAGTTTATGGATTATGATATCTTATGTATAAACAAGAGGATATATTAGTTGGCATTATAAAATTGCAGATATTCAGCAATTTCTAACCAACAAGATGGGAGATTTCATATTATTCATCTTGAGTATGTCTAGGAAACTATTGAATATATTTGAATATATCCAGGAAAGTTTCTGAAAAGTTTATACAATCTACTCTTACTGGTGGTTACTTCCTAAGTGTTGGTGGGTTGAAAGTCTGGGAAAAGGACTTTTTTATAATATGCCATAATCCTTCTTTTCTGATTTATTTAATGAAAGAACTACTCAGTTAAATAGATTCCCCTTCCTCTGATTCCACACTTACTATCTAACTTCTGGATGTAATTTTGCCTACACAAAAGTGGAAATAATGACCAGTTTATATGTTCACTTTGTGCTCAAGAGTTATATTTCTCACTGTAAAAAAATATTCAAAGATTTTTTTATTTATATATGACAGTGGAATGCATTACAATTCTTATTACATATATAGAGCACGATTTTTCATATCTCTGGTTGTATACATAGTGTATTCACACTAATTCGTGTCTTCATACCTGTACTTTGGATAATAATGATCATCACATTCCACCATCATTTATAACCCCATGCCCTCTCCCTTCCTTTACAACCCCTCTGCCCTATCTAGAGTTCTTCTATTCCTCCCATGCTCCCGTTCCCTATCCCACTCAAAGACTTTTTTAAAATAAAGAACTCAGGGCTTGGGTTGTAGCTCAGCAGTAGAGCGCCCGCCTGGCAATGTGAGGCCCTAGGTTTGATCCTCAGCACCATATAAAATAAATAATATGAAGGTATTTTGTCCAAGTACAACTAAAAGAAATATTAAAAAAAGAATTTGGGCTGGGGCTGTAGCTCAGTGGCAGAGTGCTTGTCTCGCACATGTGAGGCTCTGGGTTGGATCCTCAGCACCACATACAAATAAATAAACAAAATAAAGACACTGTGTCCATAAATAACTAAAAAATTTTTCAAAAAAAAAAAGAATTCAAACTTTGAAAAGCAAGTAGCCATTGACTAACTCACCTTTTGGAAATCTCAGGTTGAGACTTTTAGTGAATGTAAGGAAATTACCAGGAATATGAGTCAGAAAGGAAAATTTCTGGTGCTCCTGAAGCTTCAGCTGAATCAATGGGTTATAGTTTCACTAAAATTTTCCTCTTGTTCCATCCTTGTTGAGCTGACTCACAAACTTGAAAAGTTCTTTGCCAATTATTTCAGGTTGGCTATTGTTAGCACTGAATATGGACATTTTTTACATTTTTTCAGAATCAGTTTTATTGAGGTATAGTGTATGTATACACTATGTACTATTTATAATGTACTGACTGTTTGATGATTTTGACAAATGGACAGTGATGTAATCATGACCACAATCACTTATCAAATATTTCCATCTTTCTAAAATGTTCACTTGTATCTTTTTGCAGTTAATCTCCTTCCTTGTTTTCCCAGTCCCCGGAAACCAACATTTTCTATCATTATAGTTGCCTTTTCTAGAACTTCATATAAGTGGAATTAAACAGCCTTTTGTATTTGACCTTTTTCATTTATCTTAAGTGCTTTGAGATTCACCTCTGTTGTTGTGCATATCAATAGCTCTTCTTTTTTTATTGTTGAGTAGTATTCCACTGTGTTTATAAATCACCAAGTGTTTATTCATTCACCTGTTGATGGACATTTGGGTTGTTTCCAGTCTTTACCCATTACAAGTAAAACTACTGTGAACATTTATAAATAAGTATTAGTGTATACATTTTCATCTCTTTTGTGTAAATGTCTTGAAGTGAGGTTACTAGGTTGAATGTTAAGTGTATGCTCAACTCTTAACTCTTTCCATATTGGTCCTGTCATATCGTACTCCTACCATTGGATAGTGAATTTCAGTTCTTCTACATCCTCAACATTTGGAGTTGTCAAATTTTAAAATTTTAGCTAGCTCTATAGTGATAGCTCATTGTGGCTTCATTTGTATTCTCCTAAGAACAAATGTAAGTCATCATTTCAGCTATTTATTCATCTTCTTGGGTGAGAGGCCATTTGAAATGTTTTGCCCACTTAAAGAATTGGATTATTGGTTATTATTGTAAGGCATGCCTATTAGTGGGACTGTGAAATCAATTTTAGCTACCAATATAAAGGTAACGTGTGAAACACACAGCTTCATTTTGTGAAACTTAAGTTTGCTGAACAAACATGGTCTCCTGGACTCACTCCCACCATTAATTCTTAGCTAGAGAACAGGGAAATGGAAATCGGGCTGACATTCTAGAAGGTAAAATGAGGGACAAAGGGCTGGTAGACTATTCATGGAATGTGGCTGTGAGTATAACAGAGATAACTGAAGGATTTGTATGGGCACAATTTTGAAGAAAATGATCCAGAATATATGCATGTGTGTACCAGATCAAGATGTTAGATCATACTCCTTCCTACAGATTATGAATCAGATGTTTAGGAGCTTCTCTCAGGCACAGTCTTACCAATCTTCCTGCACTTTTCTGCCTTCTCTTTCATAATTGCAGGACTTGCTCTTGCAAACATTAATCTTTAGTTTTGAGTCCTCTCAAGCTTTATTTTGGATGCAAAAGCTTTACTGATCTCCAGTTTATCAGCTATTGATAAAAAAAAAATCTTCTGCATACTCCCTTCTCTCGTCTGTAAACTTTGGAAAGGACTGTCCACATTTTTCCATTTTCAGTGTTTAGCGTAGCCAACTAATGAGGGCTCAATAAGTATTTGTGGAACGAACTCTAAACTCAGTAGGCTTCTAATTACATTTTTAAGCTTTGGAAGACTGAAAGGAGTCCTTCAAAATAAAACACATTTTGTGAATACATTTTTGCAGTTTAATACTTTGTTATTTACCATAGTTATATTCATTTTACATTAAAGTAAAAGCTACTCTGGAGGCTGAGGCAGGAGGATCACAAGTTTGAGGCCAGCCTGGGTTAGTTAGGACAACCCTGTTTCAAAGGGTAAAATAAAATTTAAAAAAAGGGCTGGGAGGGAGCTGGGGTTGTGGCTCAGTGGCAGAGCGCTTGCCTGGCATGTGTAAGGCACTGGGTTCAATGCTCAGCACCACATATAAATAAATAAAATAAAGGTATTATGCCCATCTTCAATTAAAAATGTTTTTTTTTTTTAATAGGGCTGGGAGTGTAGTTCAGTGATAGAGTGTTTACTTACTAAGTGTAAGTCCTTGGGTTCAGTCTCTGGTATTGTAGCAAACAAACAAAATGAAGAGGAGAGTAATTCAAATTCGAGAAAGCAGTTTAAATTTGCCTTTTTTATTGTTTTTATTTGCTACCAACATTTTTATTGTAAGAAATACAAAAGGTATGACAAATGAACAGAGCATTTTCGTTTTGTTTCAATTTCGCTTCTGTGTAAGTGAACACAATGGACAGTAACATTTCAACACTAATTTTGAAAAAACAACGAATTCCATTATCTGACGATAAATACCGATATTTGCGTTCTAGCACCCAGTAAGACATCCAGTTTCCAAAGGATTATTGACTGTAACCCTCTGAATTTCCTGACCTGTTACCTTTGCCATGACAACAGAATCGCCACTGCAGTTCTTTCTCTCCAATTAAGTGTCAGGGTAAGATTCAAACAGGAATGGCTACCCCAGAGATCCCAGGTCAGAAAGCATCTCTTACTTAAGTTACTTTAAAAAAACAGAGGTCTAGTGGTGGGGTATTTAATGGAAGTTGTGGAGATCCTTGGATGACATATTTTACCTGACACAAACACCTATTTTTCTGTTCTCCTCTTCTGATGGGATGGGCTTAGATAAACTGACCACTATTTTTATCTGCCTCAAGAGAGTGAGAACATTCAGCTCAGGGTCCTCTAAAGACATTTCCATGTGGAATAGGACATGGCCCACTCGGCCCTGTCCAATGTTGTCTGTATCCAAGGCCATTTTTTTTTTTGAAGGCTGATAGTCCATATAGTTAAGAAAATCCCTGCTTTCCCAGGGCTGTGCTACACCCACCCTTGAGTAGAACATAGGAAGGACTCTGGGGTGGACCTGACAGGCCAGTGTGGTTACTCTCAACCTTATATGCAGAGAAAAGAACAGATCTAACACCAAGTCATTGGCCAACATTCTTGTAAGACTGTGTTCCTGGCAGTGATTTTCCACACTGCTTTTTTGACCTGCTGGGTCCAAAGCACCAAAACAGAGCATTCTGTAGCAATGTGAGCAAACGGAATGAGAGTAATTATGCACCTTTAGGGAACATGCACCCTGATGTCTGTACCCTGATATTAAATAGCAGAATGAATTTCAAGTATGAAGAAATACAGTAGAAGTATAGCCTGCAAATGGATAGAAAACAGCAGCCTGGAATGTGGTTTATATTCTTGGTTAGTTTTTCTCTTGGTACCACAGCCAAAACTGAATGCTTCCTAGAACGACTTGGTTAAAGATCAAGATGCATACAAAGATGCTAGAGGGCATGTCTGATTGATGTCATGGGCACATTCAGTGCCTGGCATCAGGAACCATCTATTGATGACCCTGGTCAGCCGAATGTTAAGTAGGAGTGGTGGCCAGGTCTAGGCAGGCACACTGTGGTATCTAATCTCATGATGTCCTTGATGACTCCAAATGAGCAGAGGACAGAGAGCACCACTTGGACAGGTCAGGGTGGTGGCAAGGAGCACCTTAGTTGGAGAGAGGAAGAGATGGTTACAGGGATGGGGTCAGGATGTAGGCTGTGGAGATACGTAATAGTCATCCTGGGCTGTTCTCATAGCCTAGATTAGTATCTGATGTGCACAGTCTCTCCATTCTGAGAACTGTGATTTCACATATAGAAACCAATAAGTCAAAAGTCCAAATTGAGATTTTTTTTTTAAAAAAACTTTTAAAACATTTTCTCTTTTAAGTAAAAAAAGAAAGAAGTTTACTGTGTATGGCAGCCTTGCTGAAACTTGGAAGAAAGTTTTTACTATGGGAATGCTGAAGCACTAATACATTTTACAGTGAAAACATGCGCATCTTAGAAATGATAATCCTACAAAATTCTCTAGTTCTAATCTGCCCTCTATAGGAACTGACATTGTGCTTTTCTTAACACATACTGCTTTTCTATACAAAACACTTGCCCTTTAACCTTCAGATCAAATACCAGAAATACCTAAAATACCAGAAATGCAGCAAGCTTTTGAGGTGTTGGGAATTGCTGGTTGCTAAAATCCCTTTTTCAATTACTGTATGAACAACCCTTGCTTTTTATTACCAGGCTGGATTGCTTCTGTACACAGCTAAGTTGCCCGAAGCATGGAAACTTGGACTTCTTCATCTGACCTGCTCTGGAAGCCACAAGGCACAAGCTGCCAGTTCTGCTTCTACAGAACAGCTTTCACACTGCTCCCCTTTCAGCAGTACTACCTGTTCCCATTTCTGCACAGGACACCTAGTACGCACTAGATCTTGGGGAGAAGCTTCTTCACAAGGCCAGACAGAAGGCACCGCCCAGACACTTGTCTCTGCCTGGCATCTATCTACTCTGCTGGCCACCTGGCCCAGTTCCTAAATGAAGGCAATCTCTAAAATGCTTTTCTACCTTTAGCTTTTACTTTTGCTGTAATTTCACCCTATACTATATGCATATTCAACACAAGCAACAACTACAAAGACCTCTGCTTTAATTTGTTTACATAATGATAAAACACCAAAAATACTACATCTATAGACTTATCTCTACTAATCATAATAAAAATGCATGCAGCTTACTTGGGGGTTTCATCTAACTTTTAATTTCAAGACCATGATAATGAACCTCAAATGCAAGCCCTAGTAAATCTGCCTTCAGTTGTATTTTCACAGGACTAGTGTGACTCAGAAATAAATAATATACATGAATAACAATAGAAATAATTTATGCAAATGTAGAACAACTTGAAAAAAATTCTCCACCTGCTAAGTGCTGTATCTAGGTTGCTATTAATTCCAAATACTAATACATTTATTAATGGTCACTGGAAAATAAATGAATAAAAAGTAAGTAAGGAGCTATAACTTACATGTGTATATGATTGCAAACAAAGGCCAAGAGTGAAAAGACATGGTACACTTGTGGGTTCAAAAAATGCACTACTGTTGGACCAATTTTAAGTATTCAAAGACTTAACGGTCAAACTCAGAGTTGCTGGTTACCACAGAAGTATTGTTAGCTAATACATGTTATTCATTTCATAAAATTTAAGATTAGAAATTTTCAAGTAAGGGCTCCAAGGTACCATCAGAATTTTGACCTAAACACAGAGGGAATTTGACTAAAAACCAGTCTGAAATTAAATATTGGTGTCGTTTTGTGTTTACTGATTAGTGCTAAAGTCACGGTTCTTTTCAGTCAATGTACAGCTATATGTCTCCTTTAGGAAAATCTACTTTTGATTCCAAACTTCTAAAGTAGAGAAGGGGTTGATTTTTTTCTTTTTTGGTGGGTGTGATCAGATTATTCACACAAAAGATTCCTCTCAACAGGAAAGCCCCCTCTTACAGGAGATAATTTACTTACATGCTTGTAATTACTTGAAGGGTGGAGGAGGGGGAGAAAAATTGGAAACTAAAGAGGAACTTTTGCCAACTGAGGATGGAGTAGAAAATAAACAACTTTTCAAAACAACTTTTCCAGAAATCTCCTTTGCCATCATAAATGTAGAATGATAGAAGAAGAAAAAAAAAAGAAATAAAAAGCATTTCCTGCAATTATACATCTTCTCTTAAAAAAAAAAAAAAGGCTGAGCTTACAATTTGGGATGCCTGGTAGAGCTTCGCAGAGAGCAGCCTCTACCGCATCCCTTCATACCCGAACGTTCGGAGAATTATGTTGTACTTATTTATGCACAGAAGACACCCGTTGACTTCCTGCGTCATTTTACTTCCTTAGATTGCAGAACGGATGCCTCTGAGACAGCAGCAGAGCCTGGACCTCGGGCGGTCTCCCGCCCTGTGGGTCTCGGGCAGCTCCGCCCCCTGCCACTCTCCTGCGGAGGGGCGGGGCGCCGCGCCCGGGAAGGCGTCCAGGTGCGGATCAAGTTGGCAACGCCATCCAGTGGCGTTCGCTCTGGCCCAGGTAACCGACCTGGGTTTAAAGTGGACCTTTCTGGGGGCTTAAATTGGGCTCCCCTTCGGTGAGGGCTGAGGGTGCACGGGGTCATGATTTCTTAGAACACTGACAGTTCCTAGTGTGTGTGTGTGTGTGTGGCATTTTGATTCAGTGTGAATCACCGAGATTTTCTCGCCTGCCTCTCTGGAGGAAAGCAGGTACCACTGAGTTTCTGCCATTCAAGAGTGAGTACACGGCCTATTGTACTGTGCTACAGAAAATGAAGAATACTGTCATTTCCTTCCTCCTAAATTTTGTTAATCATTTCCAGGGGAGGGGCGAGAGGAAAGTGGGTCTCTGAGCAGAAACGTAAATTAAAACAAACATATCATGAATGCTAAAAACCTTTAAAAGTGGAGAAACCAGAGATGTGGAGAGTTGCTAAATTATGCTCATATACCTAGACAATACCTAAGAGTTAGAATTTCTTAGGAATTTGCATTAGTCATTATACAAGTGTAAAATTTACCAGGTCTTTCAGCATTTTAGTGCTGTTTCAGTATAGCAATTCTTTAGAAAAGATTTTGTCTATTTAATTATTGATGCACTACTTATTTTGCTCATCTGATTTTTAGATTAGAATTTTAAAGTGGAATCAGTGTCAAAAGGTCACCATGGTAGAGGATGTGAAACCAGTAGACTGGGGTGTGGGTGTTTTAACTGGGGCTCTTGATTAAATTTTATACTCCTAACAAAACTATTCTGTTCACAAAATGAGAGTTGCCTTTTTAATAAGTGAGTCTGCCCAAAGTAGAAAAGTGAGGTAACTAGGTACCTCAAAAAAAAAAAAGTGTCCTGAATAAAAGTGACTAGGCTTTCTTGACTCAACTTAAGATCAAAATAGGCATAAAGTCATCTAGCACAATTAATTTTCAGACAATCGTTCAGAACCTAGATAAACAACTAAAATATCTTAAGTTACAGAACATTATGAACACTATTAATTATATTGAGGAACAAGTGCTAGGCAGAAGTTAAAGATGTGCAGAAAAAAAGAATAAAGTCCTTAGAACTACCTCTTCAGCCTTGGCCAGATTTTTATTTTTTTGAAAGCGCCACCTTGTGGAACACACTGTAATAAAACAGAAGAGTCCAGCTCTTAGGACTGTGAATTAACAGACCTTTTTTAAAAGTTTTTTTTTTTTTAAACTACTTTTCATACCTACCATTAACATTAAACAAAAATAAACAAAAAACTACCTTCAATTCCTACAACATTAACTTTAAATTTCTGTAATAGTATTTCAATAGATGCTTGGGGGGGGGGGCGGGAAAGCGTGTACTTTCAAGTAGCTCTTTCTTCTTAAAGGCCAGAGCACCAGGATCAAGGAAACCAAGACTCTAATGGAAGTCCATTTATTAATCTAAACTAACTCCCCAAGAATACCAGCAAACCAGTAAATGCAAAATACTTTGAAAAGCTGGTACTCCACTTAAAAAACAAAAACAAAACAAAACAAAAACTAATTGAGAAAAAAAACATTAAGAGTATCATTTTCCTCCTACTTCTACAGTTCTGTTATTTACAAAGGTCAGAAGACAGAGAAGGCCAAAGGAATAGATTTGGCTTATTTTCTAAAAAAAAAAAACAAGTTAGAAATGCTTGAGATATAAGTATGTATCAAAATTGGACTAAAATTGTATTGATAATAATGAAGTCAGTAAGGAATGAAAATGCTATTTTCTCATGCTTTTGAGGAAATACCATTACTATTTTCCCCAGGATTTACATTGCTTTCAGGCTTTGGTAGTCTCAGGAAGTTTTTTGGAGAAGGCAAATGTACTTAATGTATTAATGTACATGATAAAGGAGTTTGTAAGATTTACAATTTTTCAAAAGTCCCACTGGCATAGGAAACACATGCCTTAAAAAATGTTTTTTTTTTTTAAATAGTGAATACTCTAAGGCATATGTTAATTTATGCCTGGGATAGCTTTTCCATAAGATTTGTTTTTGAACATGTCAAGTCCATAGTTTTCCAGGTGATTTTAATATCAATTCTTACAATATACTTGAGGATAAGAAAATATATGCTTCAAAATATATGTAACTTTGAAACTACCCTTTGAATATGTTCAGTTTCTTCAGAATTTCCTCTATTCACTGTCCAATGTTTCATAAATAATTTTTAAAGATTTAGAAGTCATGCCACAAAAAAGAAGTCATGCCACATCTTTATTCTTATGTCACAACATAAAACGTGCATTCTTTTGAATTCTATCAATATGTTCCTACAGCCAAAAAGTTTGTATTTGGAAAATAAAATGTAAGACACTCTCATGTGCTTATCATAAAAATAGACAAGCTGTCACTTAAAAGAAAAGCAATTCTTTGAACTAAGAATTTTAATATGCTTATGATATCATGAAGTTCACATGATTTAATTTCCACAATGGAATGAGAATTGCATTACTGACTTTAATTAGGTACCACTTTAAAGAGAGGCAGCTATTGTTATTAAAAATCAATTTAAATACATAATTTAAAGTTCAAAATGTTTGGTACTATTGTTTTTTTTTTTCAACAAAATGGATAGTACCATGTTCTAGAATCAAACTATATATTTTTCTATTAAAAGGAACACATTTTCTTTAAGATCTTAACATCTGTGCATTCTGAAATTTTCATTTGTACTGGAAACTAACATGCCGAGATTCTACTCTTTGTTGAATAATTTTAAACTATTTTTAGTAAATCACCTGGGGCTAAATGAAAAACCTGCCATTCACAGTGTGTGCTTCCTGAGGGAAAAATCTGAGAACAAAGGGGGCTGAAATGGCCCCAAGCTTTCTTCCAGAGAGGCTCTTTCTCTTTGAGTTTCCAGCCTCTTCAGAGGGACAAAGTGGGAGGCTCCAACCCAATGAGTTATTACAAGCTCTCAGGAATTATGTTATTGAGCTTAGGTTACCCTTTGCCATGAGATAGCTTATGATAAACAGATATGTTTCTTTTTCTTTTTTTTTATACTGAGGTTGTTATAACTCCATATAACAACAGCTCACAAGGCCTGGGCCACCAGAACCAAGCCCCAAACAGAAGCTATCAGGCACATACATATGTACACTAGTTCTAGTATATATTCAAAACGTGATTTCAAATCTGAGACTTTTTCTTGCCATAAGCTTCTTTCTTGGGGCAGTATGATCTTTTCAGTTAACCACTGCCTAGCTTTTGGGAAAGAAGTCTGAAGCCATGTTACAGAAGAATAAGCCATATTCACTAGGTTCTTATTCTACTGTATGCTTCAAAAAGGGCCCTAATGGCCAAGCTGCTCATGGGGTACCTGGGTTTTAGAAGTGGTGAGCCTGGGTGTAAAGACATACAACAAGAGAATCATTGCCTAAGTGCAACCACTATGGCAATGGAAGAACTATGAGACTTAACTGAGTTTGTGAAGCTGAGATGCCCTTTCATTCTGTGCCACCAGAGGGTGATGGGCAAAGCATCTAGTGCCAAAATGTGTTTGAATTTTTCTTTACAAACATTACTTATAAATAAGCCCAAAGCAGATGCTAGAAATAAAAACTGAGCTCACCAACATTTAAAATTCTAAAAAAGCTGAAAAATTCCAGTTCAGAACAGCTGCATTTTTCTTGAGGGAACCACTGAAAAAACTTTTGCAAAAGCAAAGAGTCAAGTTATGTTCACTTTAACACATGGATACCAACCAAGAAAAGGTCATGGTGAATCAGTGCAGTGAATTTTAAAATTAAATTTCTAGGCCCCAGGGAAAAAAAAATGTCTTTTGTCTTTTGAACCTCAATCAAAGGCAGAACTAATTTCCAGGTAAGACTTAGAATATACCTTGCTCAGAATGCTCCTAGATTCATTATATCTCAAGCATTTACAGTGGTGACAACACATCATTAATGCTGTCACAGGAAGGAAGTATAAACCATGCTTAGCCCATCTTTTTTACCTTGTGTTAGAAAACATTCCTGTTCCTAAAGCTACTGAACTAGAACAATGTTAAACAATGTATGTTTTAAAAAAGAACAGTTCTATCCCCAAAAAGCTTTTGAGAAGAAACATCTCCTAAATGTTCTTCTTGTTCAGGAATTACGTTCTTAAGCTTAGGTTATCATTACCCTTTGCTATGAGATAACAATATGAAGCTGGGAAGAATTCAATGAGCTTGATAATGCATAAGCATCATTTGAAACACTTTCTACTGAGCAAAGCAATGGCCAGTCCTTGAAAAGCCTAACTCTCAACATAATCTAGCTGTTTGTTGCATGTCCTCAAACAGTCAGAAAGCACAGGAAGCAGAACTTCTCCAAGGACGCTTTCTGTGTCTTCTGGTTACTCAAGTTCTCTCAGCACCAAACTATAGAGAAGGCAGAGGTGGTATGGGATACAAAGGATGAGAGAGAGAAAGCATCTCGAGAAAAAGAAGAGCTGTTTATAATGCCCAGGTCAGAGAGCAGGAGTGAGCACAAGGCACTGGAAACAAGAATGGCCTGGAGGAGGGAGACAAAGATTATTTAGAATATTAACAGCTAGCTCTAAAAAAGAGTTAAAGACATTCCCTCAGAAATTACACTAAGCATAAATTCTACAAAAATGTAAAACACTAAGTAACAGTTTATAGCAATCTGTGTGCTGGTGACAGAGTGGAACAAGTATCCTATTCATTGCTTAGGTAACTCAAGCAGATGCCAGGTAGGAAAACTGCATCAAGAACATATGGGGCCCTGTTAGGATTGCAGAATCAAGGCCATAAACCATAATCTGAAGCTGCCTATTTATGAAAGGTTCATTGAAAGCAAGCAAGCAGGTGGTGCATGGAACAGCTTTGGCAACTGTTATGAGTTATGAAATGGGAGCAATATATATGAGAGGTGCTGGGAGATAGATAAGATGGACACTTTGCAAATAAGGCAGGGCATAGTGAAAAGTACAGTGTAATAGATACAGAAAATTTAAATGGTATCTCTGTCCCTTGTCAGAGAGAACTACTCTCCAAATCCAAACAGGAAACAGTTTTGACAAATTCCTAAAAACAAAAACTAAGTAAAAACGAAAACCAAAAAAGAAGTCAAGACATTTCAAACCAGAAAATAAAGGTTTTCTCTAGTTTTTTTTAACCTATTCGAGGTTCAATCCCTAAATCTATAGCAAGTAATAAAAAGCTTATATTTTCAAAAGAAACAGTAAAGCATGATACTATATAGAAGGTTAAAATAGACTTACAACAAGTAAATTCAGTTTCAAAAGAGTAAATAGAATGCATGCTTTAAAAAACAGGTCTCTTAAAGGATATTAGAATTTTTTTCTTCCTTTTTGCTGTGTGTCTAAAACTTCACCTTTAACTGCTAACAAATTTACTCCTTTTGGCCAGAACAGAAATGCTGAGGACATAGGCTCAACTTTCTAATTTGAGAAGATCATTCTGGTGAATCACCTTCAGTGAACAGCGTCTGGAATTTTATCGGTCACCTTGAGTCTTTAAAATTCAATTATTCTTGTCGTTTACAAAAAGTAACACTTTAAGAGATCACAGAATCTCTCTTACACACATGTACACACACACTCAAAAGTACCAAATCAGGCCCAGCAGCTGCAGAGAGGTTACATCATAACTCAGCTGTGCCTGGATCACCCACTTCACACTGGCAGCATTCAAGGTTAGAAATATGAAATGGCAGCACAATTGGTCAGCAGCTTCTCTTCTTCTGGAATTTTTCCAGGTTCTTGAAATAAACAGACAGACAAATGAATGAACATAAAGCTGCAATCACTCTTGCATTGATTCCAAAACAGTAAACTAGGCGGTTTCCTTGAAGAAGCAGAACCCATCCAAAAGATGGCAGCTGGAAGGCCTCCAGACAGTGACCTTCAATAGCTCTGCTCAGGGGGACCCAACAGCCACTAAGGGTATTCTCCAGATGATCAGCTCAAGATAGCCACGGGGACCTTAGGCTGTGTTCAGCTCTGAGGGGTTCTGGCTGGGCGGCAGGTGGGAATCCAGGTTCTCCTTGCACCTCTCCAGGTCTTGGAAGTATGGGTGAGACAGGGCGCTGTAGGCAGATATTCTTTTGGCTGGATTAAATGTCAGGCACTTCTGTAATAAAGAAAAAGAAATGGACGGATATAAAACATCAGTGTAAATAATATGCTTTACATAGTTATTCCTCTATTCACTGTCACGTATTAAGTATATCTATAATAAGAATGAATATTTATTTCAAGGAACACTACATAATATGTAGACAGTACTTTACTTGTATGTGCTCCTAATGCATAAATTGCCCTGAAGGAAAAGACAACATCCTTTGGGTGTCTGTGGTATGTTGCTTATCTATGGTTTCTCTCCAGATTACTCCACATTCCTTAAAAAATGGAGGTGTAGCTCAGTGGAAGAGTGCTTGTTAGCTTGTTTGATCCCCAACACCCCCAAAGTTAATATTATATTTGTAGTATGTATATAGCCTTACTTATGCTGAGATTCTTCTAGAAAACTTAGTTCTATAGTCAGGGACTTTACCCTATCATCTTGCCTTGGCCCAGGGTTTGTCAATGTGCAGATAACAGATGAAGTGTCCTACTTAGGTGTAAAGGGTAATTACTGAACAAGGTGGTGGAGGTGTAAAAGGTAATTACTGAACAAGCCCCCCCTAGTGGAGGGGTTCAAATCTAGGTCTCTATTACTTGCCCTAGGACTGCATCACCCAGGGGAAGGATGCCCTCTTTCTAACTCTCAGCAAGATGCCCCGTGGGCTAGCAGCATCCCTTCAAGGAACCCATAAGATTCAATTCAAGTCACTAAAGTCTATTCCAGGTGGACGATTCAAGCACAGGAGTACTATAGCAAATGAGCTGGTCCCTGCACTTAAGGAGTACCTGGTCTGAGTCAAATGGTCTGGTCAGTTTGGCTAGGCAACTGAGGTAGAAGGTAAAAGGAGGGACAGGTGAACCTCTGCTCCCAAACTGTCAACCAAGTCCCTAATGTCAGTCTCATTTCCACTTCAACCACACGTAATTTTGTTCCTCCACTCCTTTCTCCTTTAACCAAGCTGAGCACCTACCTGGTGACAAGTACTAATTACCATGAGTAGGACCTGCCCATTGTCCCAGGAGCCACAGGCCACAAAGAAGCATACCATTTGAGGCAATGCCCACTGAAGAGAAGTGGGCCTCTGTAATGCCTATAAATTTCAAGACCTCTATGTAATACAAAGACTTAATATTTTTATGGTTATGCAGACTTTTCCACTCATTTAGGGTTCCTGCTCACAGTCCTCCTTATGTTCTGACTAGATTACGGACCCCATTAATAGTTGAAAGCTACTGGTCTTAAAGAAAGGCACATACAGGCTGGGGGTGTAGCTCAGTGGTAGACCATTTGCCTAGCATGTATGAAGCACTAGGTTCAATCCTTAGCACCACATAAAAAATAAATGAATAATAAAATAAAGATATTGTGTCCATCTACAACTAAAAATAATAAAAAAAGAAAGGTACATACAAATAGAAAATTCTATATATAATTTCAGGCAAATTCTCTAGTCCCCTGAAATCTTATTTATCCTAAGCTCCCTATCAGTCTGCAGATTCCAGTTTCAGTTTTGGGTCTTCTGAAAAATCAAGAGCTAAATGGCAGGCAGAGAAAGGAGCTTGTAGCTGGGGATATAGCTTGGTTGGTATATCCACATGCACAAGGCCCTGGGTTCAATATTCAGCACCACCAAAAAAAAAAAAAAAAAAAGAGTACAATCCAGAAAGGAGCTTGTGTGTAGAATGGATTCACTGTCTCTAATAGGCAACTTTAGAAAAGCTTTGCAAAGACTGCTCTTCCAAAGGACAGAAAAGCAGGGGCAAAGTTCTTGAGTCTGAGTCTCTCTTTCTGCAGTCCAAGGAGGAAAAGATAGAGCAATTGCATTAGGGGCAGGGGTGGGAGAAAGCAGTCCCCTAGGAGGACATAGGAGAGAAGAGAAAAGCTTTGTGGGAATATGTGTGAGATAGGAAGAGATGTCCCTAGAGGATTATCTGGGAGGAAGCCCTTTCCTGCAGCTGCACTGATAGTGTAAGAGCTGGGAAGAGAATGGAGGGAAGGAGAGCTCCTTACTCAAACAAGGGTGTGTGTGAGAACTCCAAGGGGAACTCTTAATATATTCTGTCCTACAGAATTATAGTTAGAAAAAGGAGTTAGGTTCTATTACTCCTCTATTTCAGGAACAAGGCTGGCATGAGAATTAACTCAAAGATCTTGTGTAATAATATTGCTTCTGCACAAAAATTTAATTTCATTGCCAAATAACTACTTACAAAATGAGCTTTTAGAATCCTAACTTAGCCAAGACTTGAATACTGTGATAAACTGGATAATTTTTCGCATATACTCCCTTTCTTCTCTCTTCTCCCTCCAAAGGAGGGGTAATCCTTCCTCCATTTCAAGTTGGCCTTGGTTATGTAACTTGATTTGGACAACAGAATGTGGAAAGACGACTGTGGCAGGATGATTCTTCTAAGCCTAGGCCTTTGGGGGCACTATATGTTCTTGCTTGCCTTCTGGGAGCATCTACCTACTGCCATGAGGAAAGCAAGCCCCAGGGAGCTGCTGCTTCTTGTGGAGAAGACCTGTACTTGACCACAGCCTGAAGCAGATGTCAGAGGCTCTTAATTCAGGAGGTAAAGGATATACCCATTACTGACTGGGTTCTGTCACCAAGAGAAGCTCCCAATAGGTATACTCTTCTGTACCTATTTTCTGGCCTTTGAGTTCAGAAACTTAGGTACAGCACCAAGTATTATGAGTTTGAGTCTGAAGGATTTTACATGTGCATGGCATGTTAAATACTTAAGAAATTGGTCCCAGAAGGAGTTTTGCTACTTGGTTCCTTTGGAAAAACATTCCCCCAAGATGTTACTATTTATGAAAAGGGACCTTAAAAATGACAAACAAGTTACTTAAGGCAGCACGAACTTTAAACAAGGAAAGATAATATTTACTTCTAAACAAGTATATGCCCAAGCAAATCCAGAAGCTTCTAAGGCTTCAAAGATGGCAGATTTTATTCAGAGTGTGGATCAGAAGGACATTCCAGAATCAAAATCCACAAAACCCATGAAAAAACTGCAGCCAGCTGTGATGGCTGTAGCCCTTGCTGAACTGATTCTTGTGCCCAGAGCTCAGTATGAATAATACCATCCCAGGGCACAGAACTGCATGAACTTACCAGAAGCAGGTCTTTGCCAAGTTCGTCGATATCTGATACAAACTTCTCAATGGGTTGGGCAGATTTGGAATGAAAAGCCTGCCTGGGAAGGGCAACGTCTCTAGGCCAGTCCTCTTCTCCTGGGAGTCCAATTACACTAGGAAAGAACACGTGAATGTGAGCATTAGCTGCTATGCCAAGTTGTTTCCTCACCAAATTCTAAAGAGAGCAAAAGCTCTTGAGATAGGCACTGGGGACAGAGATTCCCCAGGAGAAATTCACTTTATGACTATTTGTCTCTGCCCTACTGCAATATGGTGATCATCTAACAGGAGAGGATAGGTAAGCTTATAGGAAAATTGTAAAATTCATTGGAAGGAGATAAAGGATTACTCTGGCAGCAGATTAAAAATATGAGATGATGTAGAAATGGGGCATATATTAAGGGCAAACACCCTAACATACTGACAAAGCAGGACCTGCTGGATTCAAAGGAGACCACATGGGTACAAAAAGTCTTCCTTTATGCCCACGAGTGTTCTTTGTGTTCTGATGGAACACCTCAGTGAGGACATGCTTTCTGTTATGGTTTCATTAATACATCCATTTGGTTAAAGAGTAATTCCCCAAACAGAGATTACATGCATTGGAATCAGACAAAGAAAAAAGGCTAAAAGGTATGTTCTATTTTATGCAAACACTATTTTATAAAGAACTCTACAGTATTCCAGAGCAAGAAAACAATAAACCATAAGAATATCACTCACATTTCCTCTGAAAACCATTCTGGGATCAGAGTCGTAGAGAGAATAATAAGTGATAAAGAGAGCATAGGCTTTGGAAAGAGGTAGATCTGGGTTCAAATTCCACACCTCTCACTTACTGGTACTAAAACCAAGTTGTTTTGACATCTGTAACTCTTGGTATTTTTATGTATACAGTGATGGTAATTTATGGCTGCAATGAAGGTCAGTGATAATTTATAAAAAGTATATAATACAGTGCCCCACACATAGAACACACAGTCAATATAATTATTCATTATTATCATAGTTAAAAATGTTATTAATGTAAAGTGCATCAATAAAGGAAATATATCATTACTACACTGCAAATAGGAACTGCTTGACTCCCAGTTATGTGTAAACTTAAAATTCTTCAGAGATATTCATGAGCCAGTGGCCCTACATAATTTATACATTATATAGATATTATTTACAGTTGATGTAAAGGTGGTTAGGTGGGTTTGAATAAGAGAAATCAGAGAATGCAAGAACTTATATCTCACAAAAATGGCTAACTCCAAACTAAAAAAAAGTCACAGTTTTGTGGACATGGCATCCAGTCAAATTCTGAGTTAAACTGATTTATTCCAGTTAGAAATGATGCCACCATTTCATGGTTCATCTTAAGAGTCTTCTCCTTGGTCTGTACTTTCTAAGACTTAGCCTAGGAAGGGGTGACCTCATGAAAGGATTTCCAGGTTTCAGGAAGATAAGGTGGTAAATGTCACAAGATATGCAAGGCTTTGTTTTTCTTACCCTGACCTAAACAAAGCCCAGGTGACAGACCTCACCTAGGGAGGAGCATATATACCCCTGGATCATTGCACCTGTCACTGGGTGTCTGGGGCAAGACACTAATTCTGCTTCTGTTGGGCATCTGAAAGAGTCACATTATTGAGGCAAAGACAGGCACATGGATATATTTACTGGAACCAACCTGAGCAATATCCAAAAGTTTAATAGCAAGGTCGACAGTGAGAGTAAGAAAAAGAGAATGGGCTGGGGGTGTAGCTCAGTAGTGGAGCATAAGCTCAGAATCCAGGTTTTGGATTCAATTTCCAGCATCCCACCCCTCACCAAAAAAGAAGAAAACAAAAATGTCACTATTAATTATGAAAGGAGATGAATGTGTATATGTTTGGATAGATGGGATAGGGCAGGGGTGGCAAACAAGAATGTGTATTAAAAATCCTTTGAAATTTTCTTTCATTCCTATTTAGTTTTTCTTTTATAGCAGTATTTTTGCTAAAAATTGATTACAGAAATTTTTAGAAATAATTAAAATTCTTTTGGGTTTGCAGCTTTGAATATATGTGTATACACACACATATATGAAGACAAATATAGTTAATTACATTTAATGATGATACTGTTCTTAAAAATTCGACAAAATGTCATGTCACAAGCTAAAAACATGGTTTCATTTTAAAGTGTTTGTTTTTTTTGCCTTCTTTTTTTTTAGTGCTTGTTTTTTGAAATTTCCTTAAACACAAACATTTCTCTTTAAGATTATGCAAATATAACATGTATGAAGACATAAATGGTATGGATATATTTTGTATACAATCAGAGATAGGAAAAATTGTGCTCTATATGTGTAATATGAACTGTAATGCATTCTGTCATATATAACAAATTAGAATAAAAATAAGATAAAAAAGATTATGCAAATATAGCTTTTCCTTTTAAAAAAAATTCAGTCTCATGTCCAGTATGAACTTTTATGGTCTATATATGAACATTGTGAAATCCTGATTGGTTCATTAAGAAGTAATTGCATCACATTCCACCATTTGAACCACTGAATATAAGCCTTAAAAACTTGACATTTATACTGGAAAGACTGACAGGATACAAAATCTATAAATGGCGTTGATAGAAAAAATTTCTCAAGTACTTTAACCGTGACACTAGGGTGCAGCATTGTCCCTTTTCTCTGGCAAGGTAATGCATTCAGAGGAAATAAAACATAATAATTTTGATGAAACAATGCCAGAAACTGAGAAATAAAATCTAAAGGCACAATCGAACTTTACAGCTTCTTTTCTCCTGGCAACCTAGGATTGTCAAGCCTTTGCCAAAAGTGGAACCAGCTTTCCCTTGGAAGTACGTCAGACAGGCTGGTCAAATGTTCCTTCTGGTCCACTGCACTGGCTTCATGTGCTAAGGGAATGCTCACAAGATTGCAGGCTGTGCTGGAGGTGGACAGAAACCCCAGGTAGTTTAAATAAGGGAGAGCAGGTGATGGTCTTCTGAGCCTGGCAAGCTGAGTTCAGTACAAAGTGTCTTTCCTTTCAACTGAGGGGCACTGGAAAGTCTGACTTTCATGGTTCCCTCTTTTTTTTTTTTGGGGGGGGGTGCAGGTAGAGGATATTGAACTCAGGGGCATTCGACCACCAAGTCACACCCCCCAGCCCTATTTTGTCTTTTATTTAGAGACATGGTCTCACTGAGTTGCTTAGTGCCTTGCTTTTGGCTGAGGCTGGCTTTGATCTCATGATCCTCCTGCCTCAGCCTCCTGAGCAGCTGGGATTCATATTTCCCTCTTTAGGGTCACATGCACACAAACTGTGTCCAGTGACCATGGGCAGAACAGATGCAAGTTCACCACTAAATGATCAATGGACCTGATATCTAGAAGGAGGGCAACTTGAAGGCTGAATTTATCCATCTCAAAGAGTGGCAGCAGCCCCAGACCTGGGAAGCCCCCGGATAAAACCAAGAACCAAAAACCAGACAAAACTTGCAAATGTTTTTTAGGTCTTAAAGTCATTGGGTTCTGACTCAGGGTAGCATTGGCACCAGAGAAGGGCTATCAGAGGTGCTTCCAGTCACCAGAACAAAGTCTGGTTTCATTTTTATTCCAATTCTTTTAAGCAGTTATGCTTGAATAGATAGTGCTAACATAAACTTCTGTTCTTTTCCGCAGTCTTACAGACTTCAGATTTCATAAAATTTACCAGGATTCCTAGAAAATGTCACAGAGCAATGATCACTGCTATTTTTAGTCACTTTCTCTTTACTCCACCCCAATGCTGATGGGGTTTAGTAAATGCACAAACCCCAAAAAGATGCCATGCTGCACGCTGTGAGAAGAAATGTCCTGGTTACACTCTATGAACATTAAAGCAGACAGACCCTCACAGGCACCAACATGCAGTCGTGAACGGAGCTCTGCAAACCATCAAGGAGCAATGTAACAAACAACTGGAACCCAGAATTTTGAGACCAAGAAAGGATCATATGGAGAACTCAAGTTAAAGTTTCATTTCTCAAATGAAGTTAAGAAACAAAAAGATTGAATAATTAGTGATGAATTATAATACCAACAACAATCATTAACACTGTTAAAGCACTTACTACGTGCCAAACACTTTGTAAGCCTTTTAAAGGGTGTTTTAAATGACTTTCTCAAGGTTGCAGTTAGTTAGCCACAGATCTAGAATGAGAATCTAGGATTCTCATTTCTTATTTGGTGCTCCAAAGAAAACAGGATGGTGTAGCATCCCAGTCATAGCCCCGGAAATCAAATCAAAACAAACAAACAACAAACAAAAAACAATGCAAAACAACCTGGATGACCAAGGATAGTTGATATGGACAGGAAGCCCTCTGGAAAAGGATGGGTTATTAAGCCACCAAGTGCCTTACCTCTGTTGGGAATGTTTGAAATGACCAGGAGCAGACAACACATCTGCTCCAAAGAGGTGAGGCTTAGCCAAGCAAAGAAAGAGGGGCAGCAAAAAGATCCACACAAGCAGCACACAAGCCTCCAAAGCACAGCAGTCAGACTACACATCATGGTGGACTCATAAGACAGTACTTATACCCTGTCCCCACTCACCACACAAATAATACTGTCTGCAGCAGCAGCTTGGGGGTAAGAAAGACAAGAGATAAACATATTACATGAAAGTCAGAAAAAGTCATTGTAAATGTTTCCATGCTATATAGACACTGATTACAGTGATTACTTACTCCAAGATTTTTCCTAGTTGATCGACATCAGAACTCCCACGAAAAAGAGGCCTAGAAGAAAAAAGATAGATCTTAAGGAAATATCTCAGATTACATTTCAATCATATTTGCCATTATCATTGTTCAGTAGGAAGCAAAATATTCTCTGTGAGTGGGAAAAGGAGGAAAGAACTGTGATGTCTTTCCTCTGGCCAGTGAAGTGACCCTTACTTTCACTTATGGTAAGGATCACTCACAAGCAGCTGGTGATCCTGACTTGGGTGTTTCATGTCATGAGTATTCTACTGGCAGTCACTGCAACAAGAACCCTCCCACCAGCAACTCAGGTTGTGATGTTGGTGTTCACTTTGTGACAGGGCAGAACACATCCTGGTCCTGTTCTCACCCCAGGGGTAGATGAGACTCTCTGAAGCTATTCTTGATGAGATGCTTCTCAGAGCATGGTTCACACCACTTCCTTATGGGCCTCTCTCCTGTCTGTCCTAAATCTGCAGGTAGCCATTTCTAGGTCTGTTTTCTTGATGATGCCCTCTTCCTTTCTCCTAATATTATGGTTGCTAATCGTGAAGAGATCAAAAATCTTTACTCCAGGCTTCAGAGATGATTGTGTCCTCTTCCGCACACACCGCCCTCCTTGTCTACACTGAGCCTTTAACTGGCAATAAAATAAGCTCACTTTGTAATATTTTTGGTGTTTTCCCAAACAGGTCAAATAGGTCCTTGAGAGTGGTCAGGGACTTCTCTAGGTTTCCCCATAATCCTTGTCCTAATGCTTTACCTTAACAGGTACATGGTTACCATATATTTTACTTGACTTTGTATACACCTATGGTCCACAAGTATATTCTCTCCTAACTCCTAGCTCATCAGAAGCAGGTATTTTTCAACACTAATATATTCTAAAATATTTGTGGCCTATTATCAGGAACCATATTTCATTTTATGCTAGATGTAAATTCATAAAGTAAATTCATAAAGCCCCGAGTTCTTAAATATTTTCTATGCACAATCAATGCACTTGCTGTATAGGTCAAATACAGAGAGTCCTACAGAATCATAGCATTAGAAAACACCTAAAAATTCTTCAGTCCTACTTTGTATTCCTGTCATTATTCCTGAAGATAATTATTTCCAAATGTGATGAAAAATACTTTGGGCTGGATTGTGTCCCCCTCAAATTTATACTTTGAAGCTCAACCTTTAGTATCTCAGAGTTTGACTATATTTGGTGACAGGGACTTTAAAGGGTAAATAAAACAAGGTAGTTAAGGTGGGCCCTAATCCAATTTGACTGGTGTCCATAAAAAGAAATTTGGACAAAGAGACATCAGGGGTATACATGTGCTCTGAGAAATGACCACCTCAGAACCCAGCAAGTAGGCAAGCCAAGGAGGGAGGCCTGGGAGAAATCAAGTTGACACCTTGATCTTGGACTTCCAGCCTACAAAACTGAGAGAATATATTTCTGTTCTTTAAGCTATTAAGTCTGCTATTTTCTTGTGGCAGCCCTAGAAAACAAATACAGGCAGCTTGCACACCACTTACGTAATCAAATTCATGAAGAATTATAGAATTGGGTTCTATAAGACATCTAGACAGTTGTTTTTTGGGTGCTGGGGATGGAACCCAGAATTTTGCATGTGCTCGACCACTGAGCTACATCCCCATCCCCTACACAAGTCTTAAAAAAAGCACAGTGAGGCAAGCACAATGGCACATGCAGATGATCCTAGCAAATTGGGAGGCTGAGGTAGGAGGATCACAAGATCAAGACCAGTCTTAACAACTTAGTGAGACACTTGTCTGAAGATTAAAAAAAAAAAATACTGGGTAATGTGCCTCTGGGTTCAATTTTAGTACTGGGGGTAGAGGGAGACATCAGAATTAAAAAACAAAACAAACAAAAAAAAAAAAACCAAAAAAACCAAAACCATAGGGCTGGGGTTGTCAGTGACAAAGCACTTGCCTAGCATGTGCAAGGCCCTGGGTTTGAGCCTCAGCACCACATTAAAAAAAAATCAATTTTAAAAAAAAGCCCATAAAGGGCTGGGGATATAGCTCAGTTGGTAGAGTGATTGCCTTGCATGCACAAGGCCATGGGTTCAATTCCCAGCACCACACACACACACACACACACACACACGCCCATAAAAACAGGGAAAACAATGGGATATTTTACTGTTGTATCTAGCATGGTGCCAAGTGCTCCCCAAATATGATCTTCATAATTCTCACAAAAATTTCAGGAGAAATGTAGTATTATTATTGTCCCGATTTTCAAATGAGGAAATGGGATCAGAGATAGTTAAGTCACATGACTTAACTAATACATATCAAACTACAGATATGAAATTCACACTGGGTTTGTCTTGCCCAAAGCCTCTATACTCCACTATTATGTTGCAGTACTTTTATTTTGTTCTGTTAGTTCAGTCATCTCAGCTAATCCTCTAGAGAGAACAGCATGGGACTCTGAAGAGCACTTCAGAGACCTGATATTTCACAAGCTGGTGCCTGTGGGATTCTGTATTATACTCAGTTTGCTTTGCAAGTGTCTTTAAATTCTTTCTCTACTATAACAGGGAACCAAGCAATCCACCAGATCAACTGATACTCTCTGTAACTTAGTGACTGGCAGCTATGGTCTGAACGTTGGGGTCCCTCCAAAATTCTTAGATTGACATCTAATACCCAATGCAATAGTATTAGGATATTAGATTTTAAAGTCCTTCCCCATCAAGCTCAATCTTTGAAGAGTTGCTTTACCCACACTTACTCAAGACACGATTTTTCATTCTATCCAAATACCGAACTTGTGTTTCATAGAAACAACATTTGCATACCCATTTATTTCCTTAATATAAAGACAATTATGAAATCACAAAAAATAAGTATAACTGGAATTATGAGATTTAGGAACACACACAATTGACCCCTCCTGGTTAAGCATACATCTTGAATGGCTAGAGTGGTGGGTGTGCCAGCTTAGCAACTTTACAGACAAAATTGAGGGCATCAGTTAAACTGATGAGCTGGTGAAGTCTATGCAAACATGCCAAGCCTCACCTTTCAGGAAGGAAGCTGTTCTCCACAAAGGCAGGGCAAAACTACCCATAGAGTGACATGGACAGCTTAAAATACATATGTAGGCCATGGCTATTGGGAAGCAAACAAACCAGACTATCTTGAATGGATGTTTCTCCTAGGCAAAGGTATAAGACTAACTCTTGTTCTGGGGCATGTGTCTTGGTCTGTTTGGGTTGATAAACAGAATATAAATAGAATACCATAGGCCAAGGCACTTGCAAAAACTGAAATTTATTTCCAGTTCTGGAGGATGGGAAGTGTAAGTAGGGGCCCACTTCCTGGTTCATGGATGGCTCTTTTCTTGCTTTCTCACACTGTGGAAAGGGTAAAGGACCTCTCTGACCTCTTTTACATGGGCACTAATCCCATTTGTGAGGGTTCCACCCTCAAAACCTCATCACTTCTCAAAGGCCCCATCTCCTAACACCTTGAGGGTCAGGACTTCACATGACTTTACCAACATATATCAAATTGGAGGGACACAAATCTTTAGTTTGTAGCAGTGAGCACTGAAACAGGGACCTGAAATTCAGTTGCACCAGTGGTTCATTCCTTTACTGTTTGGGTTTCATTTCCTTTTTCATTTCTGTCCCCTGGCAACATTCTGAATTTCTTGTTAGCTCCATTATGCCTTTAAACAAATGTGTGCTATGCTTAAGCTAACATTGGCTAGGTGTTTTAAATATTTATTTTTTTAAATTGTAGTTGGACACAGTACCTTTTTTTTATTTATTTATTTTTATGTGGTGCTGAGGATCGAACCCTGGGCCTTGAATGTGCCACTGAGCCACAACCCCAGACCCTAAGTAGGTGTTCTAGTAGAGCACTTTCAAAGTCATGTTTTACCATACAGCCAGATATAAAGTCTTATCTCTACTCATTGGCTGGAATTTGCTTCAGTTATGATGTGCCTTCTTCCATCCTTGAGTTAGAACTGGCCCATCAGTTTGCTTCTTTTAATAAGGAGTGCAGGAAGCAGAGGTCTGAATCCTGACCACTATTCTGTGAACACTTAGCAAAACCTGCCTTGGAGAATGCTAGAAGCTCTGAGACAGCAATGTGGTGGACAGGTCACCACCTTAGGGAGTGTGACTCTGAGCTCTGTTAACTTAGCTTTGCAGCAGATACAGCATGAGTTATATACAGCTACTAAGCCCTGAATGCATGCAATCAGTTATTAAAATGGATCTCTGGATGAGAATACATAGTCACAAGAAAATGGAAATGAGTTATATAGGAGGGAACAGTCCAGGAGGTGAATTTTGAATGTGACTAAACTTTTAGAACAATTTGGTCTTTGGCTGAAAATTCTGAATAGTTTGTCGGAGATTTTTTTTTTTTCCATATGAGAGGATGCTGTGTACATCAGGAACATGAAGAGGTATAAGGGATTCAGAGGAAGGATGGAGTATTTCATCATGGTGAAATCTTGAGATGCTATGGTAGAATATGGAGATGTAAGAATATATGATATAATCTGTCTTTTAATCAAGCTGTCTGGTAAAAAATATCTTGGGGCTATCAGGTGTCTTTAGGTGTAGTTATTCTCTCCTTGGGTTAGCTGACTTAAATATCCTTAAATTCATTTAATTTATGGCATGTTTTAGATAGATGGATATGAACATAATCTTTGGTTTTGTGGAGAGTTTATTTCTACAGCCTTAGGTAATTTTATAATGATAGGAATAATTTGGTTAACACATACAATAAATTGGACTTTATTATACTAGTTCTTTATTATATTATTATAACTAGTTCTTTATTATAGAACAGAGCTGGAAGGAAGTAGATGGTTGAAGAAGCAAATAAAAGGCTGAAAGAGACATAACAGAGACAACCTGAAGAGGTCCAAAGCCATGTTGAACTCTATTTTCTTCCACTGCCTGAAAATCTACCTTCCTGGACATTCTAGTGTATACTTAGAGAAGCCATGCTGCCATGCTTGGAGACCAAAATAAAAGCGGAATGCTTTTTATACAGTGAGACAAAGGCCCATAAAAAATGAAAGCTATGCAACTTATTTTTCAAGAAGAGAATCCACTAAACAAAACCATCTTGCCTGCTTTTAGACATAAACCTTTTAGGTGACAAACCAAATTCTTTTTTAAGTAATTATTTAAAGATAAAATCAGCAATAGAGAATAGAAAATCTGAAGGCTGTTTTTGTATTTTTAAAAATGTTTCTGCTTTATACAGTGCATAAGGGGGTGTTAAATAACAAAATGGAAAGAGAACATCTACCAAGAACATCTCAAAATTAAGACTGTATAAATTATTTTCCTAGGGTTGGAGTTATAGCTCAGTTGGTAGAGCACTTGCCTAGCATGAGTGAGGCACTGGGTTCGATCCTCAGCACCACATAAAAATAAAATAAAGATATTGTGTCCACCTACTATAAAAATATTTAAAAACAGGGCTGGGGATGTGGCTCAGGGGTAGAACGCTTGCCTCACATGTGAGAGGCACTGGGTTTGATCCTCAGCACCACATAAAAAAGTAAATAAATAAGATAAAGGTATTATGTTTATCTACAACTAAAAAAATTAAAAATAAATTATTTTCCTAGAGCAACATTTAAGGAAAATGTTTTTATTATACAGGATATTGCATAAGGTCAGCGAGTTTCACTTATTTTACAACATCAAAAACTACAATTACTTACTTTAAATGACTTTCCAGTAGTTTAGGATAACCTCTCTCAAACTTCATTTGCTGAAGACCTTTGTTAACTCTCAATTTCACGAATCCCATTTATAATTTTATGTTGGCATTTCCTGGCACCTGTCTTATGATCCTCTTTGCTTCCTAAGATTGTCTCCATACTCACCTCTCTGCACCTTATTTGCGTCATTTGTAAAATGGAGATAATGATGCCTACCTCATAGGATCAACTATGTGAGATTATGAATATATATCATCTATGAGAATACCCAGCTTCCGGCAGACCTTCAATAAGTGGTGACTAAACACATACACACCCACCTTCTCCTATTCCTAGCTGATATTATACACAGTTGACAGTACAAGTATTTCACAGGATGAACAAGAAAGAAGAGGCCATTTTTTACCATGTGGTGATCTCCAAATCATATTTAAGCTTAATAGTCCTTCCTCTGGGCCACTATACATTACAGCTCTTATAACATTATAAAGGAAAGAAAGTATTTTTGTAAAGTGTGGACGCTAAAATTTCCAGTGAGGATTACTTACATCTGAATTGGTAATGTTATTAAAATATCAATCACCATATAGTAAAGTCTGTTATCAGTGAGGTGAATTTTTACAGGTCAAATTACAAAAGAAATCATGATTCAGATTAAGTGTCTTTTTAAACAGGCAACTAAACGAACATATAAATATCATTCATAATCTCAATGAACAGTGGAAAATAGCACTTAAAAGTGGGGTATATTTCCGTAGATGAGAAGTGTGTATGAGGAAATGATTCATGCATAATGGAAGATGAAAGACTTCATTTATAATACATTCATTGTACTAAAAAGACAAGGAAGTCTTGGGTCACCCTATGGAGCACCTTTGTAACCTGCATTTGACCTGTGGCTATACTATAGCTGCTATCTTTCTTGATTAGTAGAGGAATTTTCCATGTTCATGAAGTGACCTTTTGAAAAATATAACTCTACATTTTTATCCTTGCTCCTCTGTTCTGTTCTAGAGTTGTTATCTGTTAAGTTAAAAAAGTTAACTTATCACCTTACAGTTACCACCTAGTCAAATAATGGGATTTAGCAGAAAATCAATTAAATGATTTAGTTAGTAAACAATTAATGATCACCCACTAGGCACACAGGGCTGCAACTGAAGCTGGCAGATTCAAAAAAGAAAAAGGTATATAAGGTATAGATCATATTACGTAATATTACATATAGTCTATATAATGTGTAATATACATACAAAATAGGTATTGAAATTATATCACAATTTTGTGTTTATGTTAGTAAATTTATTAAAATATAAATTTATAAACTTACACACACACACACACACACACACACACACACTCTCTCTCTCTCTCTCTCTCTCTCTCTCTAACATATTGATCCCTGTCCCTGTAGGAGACAACATGAACAAATGCAACATCACTACATGGAGGAGTTTACCCCAGTTTACTGGTGAGGGACAGAAGGCTGAGGAAATCATCTACTCTTTACTAAAATATTTGGAGGTACCTGATAAACCTCTTTTTTACAGATGAGAAGTGATTTATCTGAGGAAACACAGCTGAGCAAGTAGCTAGGCTTCTCTGTTTGACTTCAAGGGATAGCAAAATAGAAGCAGTGTTAAGAAAGATTAATTTAGCAGGGGTGAATCAAGGGGGCTGGAGATTGAGCCGGGGGGCCAACTAGGAGGTCAGTGCAAAGAGATGACAAGGATCTAACTAGTTGGGATGAGGAAATGGGAAGAGATAAAAAGATATTTAAGATAAGATGATCCAAAGAAAGACTGAACGTGACTTGGAAGGAGCATGATCTTAAGTTGGTACTTTTAGTAAAGCCAGGAAGAATGAGATGTGTCTGCATGTGTGTGTGTGAGCATGTGTGTATGTGTGATTAGAAGATAATTTGACTTTAAATATGTTTTTTAACTTTAAACATAGTTAAAAAATGTATAGAGAATGAATAATATCCAAGTACCCCCAGGTATACACCCCAGCAAATTGAAAGCCTGTCCACACAAAAACTTGCGTGTGTGAAGGTTCATAATAGCATTATTCTTCACAAACAAAAAGTGGCAGCAACCCAAATGTCCATCAGCTGATGAATGGAATTGGGTATGACCCTACAAAGGGATTCGTTTAGTCATGAAAAGGATGAAGTCCTGGTGCAATGCGAATGACCCTTAAAACCATTATGCTAAGTACAAGAAGTCAGCTACAAATTGTGTGAGTCTATTTATATAGAACAGGCAGATCTATAGAGTCAGAAAGTAGATTAGTGGTCATTTGGGACTAGGGGATTAGGCAGGAAGTGACTCTACAGTAGATTGAATGTCTGTGTCCCTGCAACATTTGTATACTGAAATCCTGACCCCTAACGTGATGGTATTAGGAGGTGATGCCTTTGGTAGGTGATTAGGTCATAGATGGGATTAGTGTCTTTCCAAGAGGCTCCAGAGGACTCCCCCATCTTTTTGCCATAAGAGGGCTGTCTAGGAACAAAGAAGTGGCTCTGGCTGGATGAGAATCTGCTGGTGCCTTGATCCTGGACTTGCCAGTCTCCTGAACTTTAAGGAATAAATTTCAGTTGTTCAGAAGCCATCCAGTTTATAGTATTTTGTTACAGCAGACTGAGATGAATAAAGACAGACTTAATGAGTGTGGAGAATTCAAAACTAATTGTGGTGTTGATGGCATAACTCTGAATATGTTAGACTAAAACAATTGAATTGTCACTATTTTTTAAAAATATTTTTTTAGTTGTAGATGGACACAATATCTTTCTTTTCTTTTCTTTTCTGTGGTGCTGAGGATGACCCAGTACCTTACACGTGCTAGGTAAGCCCTCTACCACTGAGCTACAACTCCAGCCCCTGAACTGTCACTATTTATATTGAGTTGCATGATATGTGAAATATAATATCTCAATCAAATTGTGAAAAAAAGTATTTAAGAAATTATTTGTCTAAGCAAAGTTTACAGAATCAGGACAATAAAAAAATACTAAGAAAACTGCTTTAGGTCTAATTATATGAAAGGCTTAGTACCCGGTAGTGAAGGACAATGACATTTATTTTACCATATATTCAATCAAGAAAACACCTAAAGACCTGTGCTTTGCAATTCATGAATAAAGTATTAATATGGCCTGAAACTTTCCTATTGACTTATCAGGTAGGATTAAATAATAAACTAACTCCTTATGATCTCTTCTAAGCATTTTATGAGCACTATTTTACAACCAGAAAGAAGAAAGCCAACTGCACAGCTACTTGTGTGTTTGTGATCTGTTCACCTTGTTTCTTAATTCCCCAATAGTAACCCACTTCTATTACTTCTTGACTTCTTCATTTCTACAGACCAACCAGAGGCTCTCTGAGAACAGGGCCAACCTTCAGTTGTTTCTGTATCCAGAGCACACAATTCACTGCCCCGTCTGTCCATAACTGACACTATATTAATACATACTCAGTGGTTACTGCTCCTCCCTGGAAGAAGGCTTTCTTCCCCTTCTTTCTACTGATTTCAGCTCCTTGTCTCAAAACCTATTTCTGGTTCATTTCTGGGTAATTCAAGTGTGAGCATGGACTTGTGTGTGTGTGTGTGTGTGTGTGTGTGTGTGTGTATATATATATAATTTTATTTTATTTTTTGAATAGATGTAGACATACTGAGAACTAAAACTGGATTTGATTTCTTAAAATTTTTATTTATTTATTTATTTACATGTGGTGCTGAGAATTGAACCCAGAGCCTCACACATACTAGGCAAGTGCTCTACCATGGAGCTACCCACCCAGCCCCTGGATCTGATTTATATTGCTGTGTCTATTGATGCTTTAACCAGTCTTCCCTAGGTACCAGACAATACTGCCTGAAAACAATGGGTATTCAAAAACTGACAATTACTCTCCGAAATCCACAATCTTGCCCAAACTATTACAGAAGCTGCAAGAGGCAATCAGGATGGGGATTCTGCCCTTACTGCACCCAAGGGATGGGCTCCCTAGGATAAGAAAGAGTAGCTTGAGAAAAAGTGTAGCAAAGGCAAAATAAATGAATAAAGGATGACAGAGGGCGTGGAAGGGAAAGAGGCCCTTGAAGGAAAGAGCCCAGAAAGGAAGAAAGGCTGGTGGGAAAGACCATGGAAGAAAAATGAAAAGCCCAGTAATGGAAAGGAAGGACTGTGGCAGAAAGAAGAATCTGAGACTAAGTTCTGTCTCCAAGACAGGCACACAGAGAAGAAAATCCTCTACCAGGGAAAGGAGGTGCCACTTACAGGAAAGACTCAGTTCTCTAACAAGTTAGAGTGTGGGGCATCTGTCTTTAGGAGGGACTACGAGTCTGGTAATTTCCCTAAAAATAAATAGCTGAATTAATTTCCTCTTGTTACCAGATGTGAATACTTTATTGCTCCATAGAGGGCTCATATTTACTGAGCTATGAATAATGTGAGAGCAAAGGAGGAGAAGGAGAAGAAGAAGGAGAACTAGTAGCAGTAGTAGTAAGCAGTCACTAGTTTTCAATTCACAATGAGAATTAAACTAGAGCTCACCAAACCCTCTGATTGCTGAATCACTGCAAAACTCACAGATTAATATATTTACTGAGTCCACTTTATATGACTAAAAAAGACTAAGAGGTCATTAAGTCAAAAAAGTCATTTCTAAGTATTTCAAGAATTACTGAACAAGCATCTCATACTTGCTATAAATAATTGTTTTTCTTATACTTACTGAATTAAAGAATTGTATTTCTATTCTTTTGGTGCCATCTCTTCCTGGTCCCTGTGTTGGTAAAGACTCCCTTCCTGGCTTGCACACAGGGTCTTCTTGCTCTGTGTGTGCTGTTCACTTGGCTGAAGACAGAGCAAGTTCCCTGGTGTCTTAGGGCACTAATTCCATCAAGGAAGCAATTCCTTCCTTATCTCATTTAAACCTAATAACCCCCCAAAGGCCCTATCTCCAAATATCATCACTTTGTGGAGTCAGAGCTTCAACACAGTAATTTTGGGGGGATACTAATGTAAGTTCAACAACACTTCCTGTATTTGATATCACACTACCAAATACAATGCACCTTCCTTACTTTTACCATTAGAAAGAACCAACTTGAATCTAATGTATGAAACATGATATGTCAAGAGCTTTGTAATGTTTTGAACAATTAAAAAAAAAAAAAAAAGAAAGTGAGGCTGGCATGTTCTTGTCCAAAAGCAGAGACAAACATAATTAGTCTCTTGTGTGTCTAGAATCCAAATATTCTATTTTTAAAATTTATTTTTTATTTTTTTTAAAGAGAGAGGAGAGGGGGAGAGACAGAGAGAGAGAGAGAGAGAGAATTTATTTATTTATTTTAGTTCTCGGCGGATACAACATCTTTGTTGGTATGTGGTGCTGAGGATCGAACCCGGGCCGCACGCATGCCAGGCGAGCGCGCTACCGCTTGAGCCACATCCCCAGCCCCTTTTTTTTTTTTTAAAAAAAAAAACACAACATTTGTAGTTGTTGTCAGGTGTGATGGCACATTCCTGTAACCCCAGGAACTTGGGAGGCTGAGGCAGGAGGATCTTGAGTTTAAAGGCAGCCTTTAGCAGATTAGCAAGTACTTAGAAACTCAGTGAGACCCTGTCTCTAAATAAAATATAAAAATAGGATTGGGGACGTGGCTCAGTGGTTAAGCGCTCCTGGGTTCAATTCCTGGTACCAAAAAAAAAAAAAAATTGTTTTTCAGTTGTAGATGGACACAATATCTGTATTTTTTTTTTTTTAATGTGCTGCGGAGAATCGAACCTAGTGCCTCACACATGCTAGGTGAGTGCTCTACTACTGAGCCAGAACTCTAGCCCATAGAATTCAAGTATTCTTTTAAGTATTTTCTGATAATTTTTTAACCAAATTAAAAGTGTATTATTCTTTCAAAGCCTCCCTTATCTCATGCCTTCCACTTACAGGGCTCAGGGTAATTCTTAAGACATGGTAAGGAATGATTATGCAGTTAGCATTTGTATTGCATCTGTAAATTGCTTTGTGTAGTATGGACATTTTAACAATATTAATTCCATAAACAGTTCTGTCTTTCCATTGTTTTGTGACCTCTTCCATTTCTTTTTGTTTTATTCTCTTCCATTTCTTTCATCATCACAATAACTAAGGTACAGACCCAATCTCATCAACCCATGAATAGATTAAGAAAATGTAATATATACACACAATAGAGTATTATTCAGTCATAAAAAGAAAGATATCATATAATTTGTAGTAAACAGATGGAACTGGAGGACATCATTTTAAGTGAAGTAAGTCAGACACAGAAAGACAGTTATCTCATGTGCTCTTTCATACGTGGATATTAAAAAAAGCAGTTGATCAGAATGTGTAATACTGATTACTAGATGCTGGGAAGGGTAGGAGGTAGAAAGAGGCTAGATAGGGCTGGGGTTGTGGCTCAGTGGTAGAGCACTGTCCTAGCACACATGAAGCACTGGGTTCAATCCTCAGCACTACATAAAAATAAATAAAATACAGGTATCGTGCTCATCCACAACTAAAAATATTAAAAGAAAAAAAAAAGAAAGAGTCTGGATAAAGGGTACACAAATACAGTTGGACAGAATATCTTCCAATGTTCTGCACAACAGTGAGGGGGAACTATATAGTTCACAATAACCTCTTGTATATTTCATTTATAACTAAGTGGCAGGAACTCAAAGGCTCAAAACAGTAATGAAAAGGAGATAGAAATATTAATTACCCTGATTTGGATCAGAGCAGTACATAATTATATATATGTACTGAAAATATCATACTGCACCCCTTCAGTAAGTACAAATTACTATATGCTCATCAAAAATTTAAAATATGTTTAAGGGGATGAAATATTAATTATCCTGTTTTTATCATTTGATTTGAAATTTGTGTTAGCATACAAATACAAGTATACATGTACTGAATTTTACACTATATCCCATACTTTTGTACAATTAAAATTTAAAAAGCAACCATCACATACTGAGTACTTTCTAAAGGCTGGATTCATAATTACATTAATAGATTGGAATTCTTATTCTAACTCTGAAGTTAGATGACTAGTAAATACTGAATGACTTTGCATTTGAGAATGTAAAATTTACATGAGGTGTCCCCCAAAAGCTCAGGTGTGACACAATGGATTAGAGGTGGATTGGGTTATGAAAGCCTTAACATAATCCGTGCATAAATCCACTAATAGGGATTAACTGAGTGGTAACTGAAGGCAGGTAGGGTGTGGCTGGAAGAGGTGGGTTGTTGGGGGGTGTGCCTTTGGGGTTTATATTTTGTTCCTGGTTGAGTGTGAGTCTCTCTGTGTTTCCTATCATGTCCTGAGGTGCGGTCCTCCTCCACACGTTGGTTCAGAACGTTAGTTCTGCCTTTCCTCAGGCCCAGAGGAACAGTCAGCCATCTGTGGACTGAGATCTCTGAAACTGTGAGCCCCAAATAAACTTTCCCTCTTTTAAAATGGTTTTTATCAGGCCTTTTGGTTACAATCATGAAAAAGATGACTAAAACAACCAGGAAAAGAATTCTGAGGAAGCTATCATGAGCGTGAAGCATTTTTAATCTCAGTGTGACTAAGAAACCAGAGGGAAGTCAAGGATTTGGTGTCCCCATGGCATCACCCTCTCACTCTGGGTTTTTTTTTGTTTTTATAAAATTTAAATAGTTAGAAATCTCAGGCTTAATGTTCTGGGAATCACTGTCTTCTTTCTCTTTATAACCAGTTTGGGTGATCCTCCTTGTTCCTTGTGGAATTCTACTTATAATACTATAATTCTATAGGTATTTTAAGTTGGGTTTGGTGCTGAAAAAACCCTTACTGATGAAATGCTGGAAGACCATTTGGACAACACTGATGATGGTATTCGGAGACACAGAATAGATTATCAGAGATGACCATGGACACCTGGCAAAATCGGTGCCATAGCTTAAGCAGTCAGGTTTCAGTTATTAACGGGGCTCAGGGCTTGTCCACTGTACAGAAGAAGTATGAATTAGAGATTTCCCTCAACCAAACTAGAAGGATCCTCACCACCTCCTATAATAAAATAATTCTGTCTCACAATTCCCCCTGCCTTGCTTCGTAATGTGCCTTTCTAGGAGGCAAAGGAAAGCTTTGATAGGGAATTTATACATGAGTGAGAAATGATATCTGATCATTTGGGTAGGGAAGGTCCCAAGAACCAGGTGACCAACAAGCCCAGCTTCCTCAGGATGGTCCTGGTTTTTAGCATAGTAAACCCAATATTCTGGGAAACATCCCTGATCAGGCAAACTGGGATATTGTCACCCTATCCAGGAGACCCAGAACCAGCAGTTGAAGGGGCAGAGAAGAAAAGAGTAAGAGCTCTTTGTTGTTTCATTGGAGTGGGCTATTTAAAATGAGTGTCGCTCAAAATAATTAAGAAAGAAAGTGGTCAAGGTGGGGATTTCATTCCTTTTTTCCCCTAATAATTCACTGGTCCTGTGTACTAAAGGACTAACAAAGAGAAGCTTCCTCTTGCATCCCAAATTGAAATGCTACTTTTCTCTTCTAGCAAAGGACCTTGTAAACCTATATGCACCCTGCTGTCTTTGCAGGGTAAAGAGTTTTGCCTATGGCTTTAAACACTTTTGAAGACACAGTGTGTGTGTGTGTGTGTGTGTGTGTGTGTGTGTGTGTGTGTATGAGTGATCCAGAAGCAGCCACCAATGGAGGTTCACAGGGGTAGGGGTACCTACACACATGATGAAGAGGAGAATTCCTCCTGTCCAGTCTGATTGATAGTGACAGGCTGTGATCTGGGTTGAGAATGACTCTGGAGTGCTACGTTGGAAGAGCAAGAGAGAGTCCTGTGATTAATCAGGAACATATACCACTGAAAACAAATTATTAGCCAAGTAAGCCAGCTTTCTCCCTGACAGGCTGACTTGAAAGCAATACACAGGAATAAGGTTAGAAAAATGCAAAAGTAAGTCCATTTGGGCTGGCGTTGTAGCTCAGAGGCAGAGTGCTTGCCTAGCATGCATGAGACACTGGGTTCTATCCTTAGCACCACATAAAAATAAACAAATAAAATAAAAGCATTGACCATCTACAACTACAAAAACTACTTTTTTTAAAAAAAGTAAGTCCATTTAATAAAAATATATTTCAATAGGAAATATACAAATATTGTATAAATAAAATATAAATATTTATATAATACAAATATAATGGTTACCAAAATGAGACTTTTGAAACCACATCTTTGATTCTGTGAATCCACTGGTTTTGTCTTTGACACAACATTTTTTATTTTTTGCCAAAGGCAGTCTCATGAACTCTGCTGTGGGCATGGTCACATCTATGCTTATACCCACATGCTTTCTCTTGCAAAAACTCTAATATTGACATCAGCCAGCTGTAAGCAAGATGACGTCTTTTCAATTCTATTTTAATGTTGATTTTTGGGGAAAATAATCACTAGAATTTTTCTGAAATGGAAATGTCTGTTAGTTGGAGTGACTGGTTAATTTTTTTTTCTTTTTAAAGTAGCTTTGCTCAAAAGGGAACCAAAAGTATCACTCCTAGAGTATTACAAATGATCTAAAAATAGTCTCAAATTGGACTTGATCATTAGTTATAAATACTCTGAACAGTGGAAAACTGATTTTCTCATTTTTTCCTTAAAAAATTATAATCTGCTTAGCATACAAATGAGTTCTGGCCCTTGGATATCAGTGACATCATCTACTTGTCTCTAGTACTATGAGACTAGTGTGGTGATCAATCAACAAAGTTGGCATTTTTTTTTTAATCAGGATAAAACTGCATTGACCCAAGAGCCAGATTCATCTTTTAAAGCAATTATATTATCAATGCTGGGTGGGTTCCTGAAAAATGAATTATTTTGCTGATAGTAAATATATAAGCATTGTAGAAAATTTGGGACAGAGGAAAACAAATAGGAGAGAAATCAAACCACATTACTTCCATCCTTTTCTGTTTTTATACACAAATGGAAGAGTTGACATCTCTAAAGATTTCTTTCTTCTCAAACAAGTTAAGATGGCACCATATCCTAAGCAGGTTGGGAACTCTGGCTATGCAGCCTTGGTGTGAAAAGTACAAAGAGACAAGAAAGTGGTTAGCAGTCATAACAAAGCTGTGACTGAGTTGACTCACGCCTGTATGAAGAAAAGAGCCAAGGACACATTTTTAAAAATTACTTGCACACAAATTTTCTCCTATTCTTTTAGAATTTATAGCTTATGACGTAGAGCTTAATTTTTTTTCCCCCTTTATGAATGGTAAAGACAACTGGTATCCTGTGTGAATATAATATCCGCATCCAGCACATTTTGGGTGGAATCCAATAATGTGTGATAACTCAACAATTTAGCACAGGAAACAAAGCCCACAACATTCCTCAGAAATTTCACAGACTATCTAGAAGGAACAGACCCATTGGAAAGGGATTTTTTTTTTTCAGTAATATTTGAAGAATGCGAGTTTTCATGGTGGACACGCTGGGTTTGTGACAGATGCAAATTCAGATATGAATAAAACACAATTAAATGATTCAGACTCGTGTGCTGTGCTTCCACAGACCTTATTTCTGCACGGGTCAAACAAAGGAAAGTTGATGTTTGACAACTGTGGATGAGTCATCAGAGGAAGTTCTTACCATATGGATGTGCTTGTTGAAATAAAGCTGTTGAACAAAGCCAGCCTTTTTTCCCCCCGTGGGCCAGTCAGGGTTTCATTTTAGGAAATGGAAGTGTCAGTATAGACAAACTGTCCTGAAGTATTTATAGCATAAATGTGTAGTTTCCTTAAACTGCCTTTGAACAAAGAACATGTGAATGGAAAATAGATCTCAATTTCTTTCACTCTCCATGTCGTCTGAGCTGCATTCTGTTTATAAAACCTATTTCTCCCTGTGACTTACATAATGTGGACATGAAAGTGGTGTAGCTACACTGGGCTGTGCTAGTGGTTTCCCAATTAATTTTAAGAGCTTTTTATTCATTAAGATGATTCAACCTTTGCTATATTCACTGAAAATATTTTCCCTGAGATTATCATATGCTTTTTAACACTGTAGTGTAGTATTTTTATTTTTTTGATGGACAAAGGTTCTCAATTTTTACATAGTCCAATATACAAATCCTTTTGTTTTAACGCTCTCAAAGTCTAGCTCCATTCTAGGGTGAAAAATATGAGTTCTTTAACCTTTTATGGTTTCATTTTAGCATGTGACTCTGTAAGCCATGTTGCTTGTTCTGTAGTAAGGAACAGTGAAAATTTCCTCAGAATACCATTTTCCCTTCAATGAGTTGACCAGTTGCCCTAGTGTACTTTTTGAACAAGCTATTCTCTCCTCCTCAATTTGTGCTTTATGATAAATTATATCTTGTCCTGAATAGGGGTCTTCATTCTGGCTCTCTATGTGATTCCATTAATTTCTGTCACTTGTTTGCTTGGTAGTACATTGTTTTTATTATTGTAGCTATATGATGCATTTTGGGTTGGTAGTAGAAATTTCCCTTCATAATTGTCCTCGTCTTCTTTTTTTTTAAAATTATTTTTTAGTTGTAGTTGGATACAATATCTTTAATTAATTAATTTATTTTTATGTGGTGCTGAGGATCGAACCCAGGGCCTTGCCTGTGCTAGGGATGCACTTTATTGCTGAGCCATAATCCCAGGCCTAGTTTTCTTGATACAGATCCCACCTAATATATAGGTTGGTTTATATTAGTCTTCCATTTTAATTTTTATGTGGGGAATGAGCTGGTGCTGCTGTGAACCCTAGAGAAATTTAGATGTCACTAATTTATCTGAGGTCTTAATCCTGATTTTCTCCTGAATCTTGGATTATTTTAGATTGGAAAAGTAGAAGCAAAAGGAAAAGGGTAGGAAGCAGAGTCTGTTTCATTTCATAATGAGAAGACTCAATTTGCCAAGAGGGCTCCCAAGGTTAAAAAACATGCAACCCAAAGCACTGACGGTTAGTAAAAAAGAGAAATGATGCACTAATAAGTGCTCAGAGTGATGACTCATTGCATTGGAGCATCCCTGGGAAATCACCTACTAAGCAGAAAATTTAGTAGCTAAGGGGTTATTTTTGGTTCATGATTTATTGCAACTTCCCTTTACTGGTGATGGGGATTAATCCTAGCTCCCTAAAACACAGGAAACTGGACATGCTGGCAGACCAGTCTGTCAGGTAACAATGCTATTCCTAGACTAGGACAGGGTTGTTTGCTGTAGAGACTCCTTTAGAACAAGAGAGAAACACTGAAGTATTGGATGTGGTTCTGGATGCTAGGAGGAGAGCAGTAAATAAAATACCCCACACTCCTGGAATGCATTAATAACTCGTCATGAGAATGTGTAGCTCCGCCTAGAAGTGGGTATGAATGTTCTCATTCATGTTTATTTACCACTAGTAAAATTTCTGTGAATTTCTACTTCTCAAGTTCTAGCATGGTCAGATGACTTGGCTTAATGAAATGGGATAAGTAATTATTTTATTTCTAATCTATACTAACAACCCTGAAATAAAAGCATTGCAGTCCTTAGGAGAGACACCTAGGTCTCCGGCAGAGTTATACATGTGGCAAGAGTAGAAGCTGGAATTGATGATGTATATTATTATTTCTTACTGATTCTATTTTATCAAATATTTAAATGAAATGTATCACAGCATACTTAAAACAAATGTTAAAGTCAATCTTTGGCCTCAGTATATTTAGTTTATGAAACAAAGGAGTTTATAAGAATAAGGAGGTTGAGAGCATATGGTTCATATTTATGATGCATTTGCATTACACATTCTCTAGAGACCTATGACTCTATCTGACATATTTTTGATTTTACAACTATAACAAAAAGATGTAATTATCCAATGTTTGTTACTCATAAGTAAAACAGCATTTGGTAAAAAAAAAACTGTGCGGGCTGGGGTTGTGGCTCAGTGGTAGAGTGCCTGCCTCACACATGAGGCACTGGGTTCGATCCTCAGCACTGCATAAAAATAAATAAATACTGTATCCATCTACAACTTAAAAAATTTATAAATAAATAAATAAACAAACGAAAGGAGTTCAGGGGGAAAAATGAAGTTAAAAAACAAACTGTATGATAACACATTTTGGTAAAAAAATATATGAAAGACTGGAAATATATGCATATTATGTATAACTATATGTAAATTCTAGAAATTAGGACATAATGAAAATGTTAAGATATATTATTTATTATATATAATTTTAGATATTACAGATTATCTATAATATAGATCTAAATTAAAGCTATCCATATATAATAGATATCTATATATTATAGCTGTCCATACATATTATAGATATCTAATTTAATTTTCCTTTGATTCTTTGTATTTTCCTAAATCAAAATTTCCCAAATTTTGGTAACGTATTACTTTTTACTATGAAAGATACAATAAAAGTTGTTAAAAATAAAAGGCAAAAATGCAGTCACATATTGCTGGGGTCTTAGAAAAGGATAGATATGTAGGCACTAAACAAACAAACAAACTAAAAAGCTATGAGAAGTATCTCTCTGGCCACAGGGGACTGTCAGATTCCATGGGGTTTCACAGACCTTTGACCAAACTGAAGATTTTAAAGGCAACTGCTATTTTTCTCAAAAACTGCTTCTGGATTTAGATATTAAGAAAATAAATGTCTATTTCCAATATGACGTTTAATTACCCACAGACCAGTTTAATTTCTTGATCATCACTGGTAGTTCAGGAATCATACATAACTGAGGGACACATTTTCCCTGAAAATCAAATTAGAGTCTTTTCAATTTATAAAAGAAATTGGGCCCTATGGCTAAATTATAATCCTAAAAGAAATCTTAAGGGAGTATATAGTTTTTAATCTTAAGGTCATTATTTTTAAGAAATTATGGAGATACAAAAAAAAAAAAAAAAAAAGGAATTATGTAGTTATCTGGATGTGGTGGTGCATACCTGTAATCCCGAGACTTGGGAGGCCTAGGCAGGAGGATCACAACTTTGAGGCCAGCCTTAGCAAATGAGCAAGGCTCTAAGCAACTTAATGACATCCTGTCTCAAAATAAAAAAAATTAAAAAAAGGGGCTGGGGATGTGGCTCAGTGGTTAAGTGCTCCTCAGTTCAATACCTAGTGTTAAAGAGAAAAGAAAAAAAAATTATCTGGTTAAAAACCAGTGCAGGGGCTGGGGTTGTGGCTCAGCAGTAGAGTACTTGCCTAGCATGTGCGAGACCCGGGTTCAATTCTCAGCACCACATAAAAATAAATAAATAAACAAACAAATAAATAAACAAACAAATAAATAAATGTGTTGTGTCCAACTACAACTGAAAAATAATTATTAAACAAACAAACAAACAAACAAAAAACCAGTGCAAACCAGGGCTGGAGTTGTAGCTCAGTGGTGTGAGGCAATGGGTTCGATTCTCAGCATCACATATAAATAAATAAAATAAAGGTCTATTGACAACTAAAAAAAAAATTAAACAACAACAACAATAACACCACCAACAAAAGACCCAGTGCAACCTAAAAAATGTTGGGTAAGTAACTTCTTCAACAGCAGCAGCAAGTACAAGTTACCAAGTGCTTATTATAGCTGCTTTGTTTTATTTTACATATATTATCTCAATTAATTTTAACAACACTCTGCTAAGAACTATTGTCTTCATTTTAAAGACAGGAACTGAGAGCTCAGTTGAGATCAAATATCAGATTGTCAGGAGCACATCCAATGGTATTTATTCATAGGACAATTACGTGTTTGAGGAAAGTATATAGAAAGTGAGTTTCAAGATAAATTAAAAATTTTCTAAATTCATACCACTCAGCTAATTAATTAGAGCCCTTTAAAACTTAGAAAGCCAAAGTATTTTACTATATTACAAAAAAAATTTGGTATAATTTGATAATTAATTTGTACGTACTACTCATTAAAATGCCTTTTCAGATGGAATAATGTTAGTACATAACTATATATAGTCTTGATTACTTTAAAAAAATTTTGTGTAGTCATAGATGGACAGAATGCCTTTATTCTGTTTCTCTTTATGTGGTGCCAAGGATCGAACCCAGTGTGTCACATGTGCTAGGCAAGCGCTCTGCCACTGAGCTGCAGCCCCAGCCCTTGATTACCTTTTTTTTTTTTTACATGTTAAAAAGTCTAAAAGACATTTTAATTTTCTGTAATTGGGAACTGAACTGCTTTTCTTTATTAATTTACCAAAATGTATAAAAAATCAGTGTTTGGCATTACTTTATTAGCATCAATACTATTTTTTAAAGAAACCATTGTAAAAGATGAGCCTGGCACCTGGAACCTCCGTTGCTATAGGGAGGAGGCTTCCAGCTGAGCAATGGGCAGCTGAATGACAGTCCACACCAATCCCACGTCCCACTACTGAACAAAGTTTTACTGTCTCCTGTCTTACTGACCCCCTTATTTGAGGCTGAACTTTCCTGGTACCTTTACCCACTTGTTTGGGAGTTCTGCCAATGCTCAGATAGAAAGATGCTTCAGAGCAAATGTGGCGTCTGCCTGTCCTGCTCTGAAAGGGAGCAGGACAACCCAGCCTGTGTTGACCCTCCAGCCTGGGCAAGAACCCCAGTCTTGCTCTGCCCCTGACCAAATGTCATCTGCGAGGGCAACACTAATTCTGAACCTCAGTTTCTTTAATCTATTCCAGGGTTGAGATTCCTTGTAGCCTCAGAAGGACATCAGTTACTAAATGATAATAAAAGTATCCACAAATTAAATGTTTTCTTTACCTGTGCTTGAAAATGTCCTTTGACCCCCTCCAAACTGACCCCTGGATATCGATGATATGCAGAAAATTATTAAATTTTGCTTTTCAGGCAAAACTACCATATTTTATAAGATCTAAGATGTCATCAGTTGATTGTGATTCACATCTTGATTTTAGAAATAATCAAACATGAAAAAAAATGAATATCTCAGAAGCACTGGAATCTGGTAGACTGGTAAAATAGCTACTCTCTTGTTAGGAGGTGAAGAAATACTTCAGGTATACAGCACTTATATTTTCTGTTCCTTTTTATGTCCATATAATTTTTCAGTTCACTGACTATAGATTTACTGAAAGGATTTTTTTCTCCTTAAAGTATTAAAAAATATCTTGGAGCTTTGGAGAACACTCATGGAGAGTTGCCAGTCTAAAGTTCTGGAAATAAAATAAGGAAACAGGAGATAGACTCTTTTTGCTAAGCACTTCGGAGGTACAGGATGCATTTCTCGATAACTGGGGAATGGGAGCAACCTTATTGAGCATTATAGAGAAAATTCAGTGTAAAGGACTATGGGATAAATTCCCTTGACATAACTTGATTTCCAGATCCCCCCAGGCTCCTTTGTGTAGCAGTGGTCTGAGAAGGTAGGTTAGGAAATTGACAAAAATAGTCTCACTTAAATACTAGTCATTCTCCTCAAGAAAAGTTTTCTTGCTCAGCATATTACTGGGGAGCATGGTTTGTTTGGTGCTTAAGGCCTTCCTGTCCTCACTGGAAAATTGGAGTCAGTGCCTGGGACACCACCATGCTAGCCTCATGCCTCAACCAGACTGTGCAGGCTCAAACCACATTGTACAATTTCCTTTGTCTCCCCCCTCCTTTTCTGCAAATTTTTTTTTTGTTGTTTCGTTGTTATGGGTAGTGACAGTTTCTGGTTTCTTTCGTTTACCAACGGTTTCCTTTACCACAGCCTCTATTCCTCCGGCTGGAAGCCTGGCATGATTGGAAGTTGGAAGAAAAACCACAACTGAATAGCCTGGCACTTACTTTAACAGTCATTTCCAACCACAGATTAATACTGTTACTGGATTTGACTAACGGCTCTCCATCAGCCCAACTGTCATCACTTGAGAACATGCTGCCCAGTGAAAAACAAAAGGGAAAATGCAAGCAAGATCCAAAGCTTGGTATAGTTTTACCAACTGCTCATCGTCTGAATCCAGGGGTATCTCTCTGAATGCCCCTTCCTGGGTTCTCCTTGACAATCTGCATACTGAGTCGATCAGGAGATAATACACCCCCTGCTCCAACTAGCAGGAGGCTTAGGTCAGCTGGTAAGGTTGCCATGGGCACGAGCCAGCCTAAAGAGCTCAGGGCTCAGCTGTTGCACCTTGCCCTGCCCACCTTGGGGAACCTCACGGGATGCTTGATGCTCCTGAGTGTCAAGGAGCCAGCATCCAAAGCCCAGATGGAAGCAGGCCCTCTTGGAAGCTTGGATAACAGTGGTGCTCGGTGCTAACTTATCACAAACAGGAGCCAGGTTTTTCCTCTGGAAGAGGAATTGAATGACTATTCTTTTTCTTTTCTTGTGACAGGGTCTTGATATGTTGTCCAGGCTCATCTGGGCCTCAGTTTCCCAGGTGCTAGGGCTATAGGCACATGGCACCATGCGCAGCTCCTATGGTTTTCTCACTGATAACTGATAGAGGTTATTCGGGGTGTTTCATACACATCACTCCCAATCTTCCCCCTTAAAAATGTACAGAGCAACATGCATTCGGTATGTCCCTGGTGGATAAATAAAGTCGAAAAATCTTTCTGGAGGGTAATTTGACTCCATGGATCAAAGTCTTTCGAATATTCTTAAAATTCACTATTCTATTTCCAGGAATCAGTTCTAAGGGAATAATTGTGAGAACGTAAAAAAACTTTGATTACAAAAATGTTATGACAGCCTGATTTAAAGAAGTCTTGCAAATTTCATTCTTTCAACAAATATTTACTACATGCCTACCATGTAGCACAGAATATTTAAATACAAATAAATAGTGTCATGATTCTTTTAATTAAAAAAGCATGATCTCATAAGAAAACTAAAAGGCTATAATGCATAGGACAAACAGTTGAAAGAAACCAATTAAACTACTAATAATGATCATTTCTTGGTCACTGGCTCATGGTATATATTTCTTGCTTAAAAAAATAGGCGTCTTATAGAGATCAGTTTTGAGACCATGGATATCTCCTGATCTGCCTCAAATTTTTACTCACTGGTTTTAGCATCCATTGATGAGTGTTTAACTCTCATTCCTTCAGTATTTATTAGTTGTATTCTGTTGTAAGAAGAAGCTTTCTCATCTTTCCTATTTATTTTTACTACTAAGGGTTCATAGTTTTTTTTTTTTTTTTTTTTGGTGCTGGGAGTTGAACCCAGGGCATTGTACATGTGAGGCAAGCACTCTACCAACTGACCTACATCTGCAGCCTGCATTCATAGATTTTTAAATCTTATTTTGTAGGTTATAATCTTTTAACATAATTCTATATTTTGAGGCTCAAAATATCCAGATTTGTCTAGTGTCTCCACCAACCTAAAATTCTGTGCCTTTCTAATATGTTCCCACCAGTTTTGAACTTTTTCTTACTTTCTGGTATAATAGGATGCTTCAGGCTTATCTTGTACTCGACCCATACTTAAAAATGTGTTCTAAAATAACCATGTATTACTTTTGTTAAGTGGAAAAACAAATACTGCATATAAATTAAAAAAAATCTTACATAACATGTAATAATAATGTATGCATTTTATGTAAGATCATCTTAAAAAGTCCAGGTTGCTGACTCATGGTTCAGAAACTTGAAGACAAGTGGGGCTCCTCCCGAGTTCCACTTGAGATGGGAGAAGAGAGCATCTGCCTTATAAAACCAAGAGAGGGCCAACTGTGTCTGAGAGATCACTACAGGCATCAGCCACTGCTCTCTTCTTGACTGAACCAGTGAGCTAGCCACACAGCCTGTGATGAGAAAGAAACAGTTAAAGTAGATTCTGTTCAATTAAGTCTCAAAGCCAAGTTCCTCCTCACTCCCCACTCAGAACACTGCATAGAAGAATGGTGACACACAGTCATTTCCATCCTGCTTGAGTTTCTTCCTGCTGACTCTTTTGGAGTTTCCCTATGAGCTGGTGTGAGGCACTTCTTCCTGTGGCTCAGAATAAGACTCTCTGAGGGCCCTGGGGGCTGCATTCTGGACTCTGTGAGGTACTATGAAAAACAAGAGGACCGGGCAGGAGCCCCCAACTCCTCCTGGTCCAGGAGTTGAGTAAACCCCTGGCCCTAGAGAGCTCTGCTTAGTTTCTTTACTCTTCTCAGATGGCTTTCCTGACACTCACTTGCATACTCAGCCTCTTGCCAGACTCCAGGACCAGTGCTAGCCTTAGTAGTGATTATGGAGGGGTGGAGGGGAACAGAGTTGAGGAGCCCCTCAAAGATTAGTCATTACTTCACCACGGAGTCATCTGGCCGTGCCGCCCAGCCGGCTGTAACCCAAGATTAAGTTCTGTACTCAAGCTTGAGGTGCTGCCCAGAATCCTAGAACCACAGGGCCCTACACTTTTTGACTGTGAATTCTTCTCATGTCTGATGTTACCTCAGACAAGAAGCCACCCCCCCCATTGTGCTCCAGAAAAATGATGACACGGAGGTGCAATATGAATAAGTTTTACTGAGCATGCACAATACACAGGACAAAGCCAAGTGCTTTACATGCATAATTGTACTTAACCCCAGAGTAACACTATGTGGAGCTACAGACCAATATCCTCATTTTACACTGAAACTGAGGTTGAGGGATGGTTGATAATGAGTCATCATCACCCAGCTAAGAAATGACAGAGACTGAACTAGATGGTCCACTTTGCGATACTGCATCCTTCAGATATGACTGTGGAACTGTTAGTGGGTGTGAGGTTCAGACTGAACAAAAATTCAGGTGTTTTTTTTCTCTCAAAGAAAAGTCATTGAATGGAAACAACAGTGGGAAGCTTGGTGTCAAGACAAAGTAGCATTCTTCAGTTGATACTAAGAAAGAGGTGATCCAAGGAGGTTGAGAGTCCACGAAGAACTCAGAACAAGTTGGTCAAATAACACTTCAGTAGTTTGTTCATTCATTCATTAGGCACATTTGGGACCTATGATGCATTCTTCACTCTGCTGAGTGCAGGGTACACGAACATGGTTAAGAATGACATGGTTTCTGCCCATGCTGAGCTTATGGTTTAGGGAGGAAGAACATCCTTAAATAAGTGGTAAGTGCTATGAAGAAAATAAGCTATTCTGGTGGGGAATGACATGGTGGGGTCTCTAAGGAGATGACATTTAATCTGAAGGATGATGAAGCAGGCAGGGCTAACTGGTGCTCTTTACTCCCTTTCATCCTTGGTAATAACTGGATGTTTTTCAAGGGTGCTTTATGACTATGGGCTCTGGTCGCAGTTCACCATGATTTCACAATGCATGTGGCTTTATCATTAGTGCTTTCCTTCACCCTGTTCAAAATATCACAAATATAATATAAATGAGATTTCCACTATTTGGTCCAGGACTGTGTCATTCTTTTCTTTTTTTAATATAGAAAAATCACTACAGAATCAGGACTAAGAGGAAAGATCTTTGTGTTTCACAGAGGTCATCCAAGTGTACTATTTGTTTCTTCCCTGTGGAATTGTCCTATCAGCTTTGGGAAGGATGACGGAAAAAGGAAAAAAAAAAGAAAGAAATGGGTCCAGAGAACCCAATGGAAACAATGCTAAGCTTACTGTTCACGTGGGCCTTTAAGGAGGAGTGGAAGGCAAAAGCTGAGAACTGGGTCCAGTTTTCCCCAGCAGTGCTGTCTGTGCAGTGGTTGGATGTCACTCAAACTAAAACCCAAAGGCTTTTCAACCAGCAATGGTGAGTCCTGACCTATTTTTCTCATATTTCTGAAAAATGATAATTTTATTATCTCACAAGCAGAGATACTGAGAGTCTATGGAAGGCAACAGCATGGAAGAACTGGGTCCTTTTTTTGCTATATAGACTGCATTTTCTCAGGGAGAATAGATGTTTCCTTAAGGATGTGTGCAGTTGGGACCAGTGGCCATTTATATAGCTAGGGGAATATTTTTTGATGGTCAGAGAATTTAAATCATGATTATTTTCTTGAATTCAAAGACTACAATAGAATGGTTGTAAATTCTCTTCACAGAACAACTTGAAGTTCTGGGACCCTCTAACCTCGGGTTTTCAGAAATCTATTTTTTTCTTCATCTTATTTCTTCTAACTATTAAGTGATTAACCCTAATGACTAACGTAGTCTCATAGGTAAAAAGGCTTGTGAAACCTGCTCCTGATTTATGTAAATAATGCAGAAGGACACACTGAATAATGGGACAGTCTGGAAAGGCCAAAATTCTTTCCCCAAGTCCTGGTCCACCCTAAAAAAGAGAGAGGGGAAGCTTGTACTCTAAGTGGAGCAACCATCTTATTGTTTCACACATTCCCAGGACCACAGCAAGTGACACGGAGCAGCCTGGCTCTCCACAGTGATCTCCAGTGCAACTCCATACCAACTGACCAGCTCTGTCACCCCCCCCCGAGGCTGCCAGTGTGGGCCTCCAGATTATAAGGCCACAGGGTCAGATTTGGGGCCTGGTGCTGTGCTGCCACAATACTGCGTGTCCAAAGAGGCCAGCAGCCAGGCAGATCCCTTTCTGTGTAACTGCTTGGCCACCTGTCTGTGAGGGAAGACAAATCTCATTTCATGAGGTTTGGCATGGAAAACAAACAGCCCACCCCCCGTATCCAAAAGCACTTGAGTGGCAGAGGGAAAAGAAAAGTACAGACCTCAAGTGTGGACATAAAGTGGATCTCCGGGGATGAATCTTCTGGTTTTCTTGGTTTGGATTCTAAGGTGTTTGCACCCAGCTCTCTGGTCTTAAATTAATTCTCTTTAAGAAGTAATGTGATGTGAAAGAAGTGGTCGTCACCGGGCTTTTTTAAAACCACCATTCCCTAATGTACCCATAGAGGAAAAAAAGATGAGGCTTATCTTGTTTTTAAGCTATTGTGTTACCAGTGTTTCAATGGGACAAGCAAGATAAATAAATGCTTGCAAAATAAGGTCTGACCCAAGCTTCACCCGATATGGAGTTTCTATCTTGCTGAGTGCACATGATAATAAGATTTTAAACTGCATTAGAAATCAGAGTTGAGTCCAGAAGTGTGCTTCTCCAACACCGGGAGGGCTCCTGATCACTTTGCAGTGAAGCCACCGTCACAAACAGGATTTCCTAAAGAGGTCTGGGGCGAGGAAGCCTCATTCTAACTTTGGCTCTGCCATCTGGGCAGCCCTGCTGCTCCTCCCCTACTGTAAACAGGCAGTTGGGGGGACTGGGGAACACTCCTTCCTATTGTTCTTCATGCCTCTCACTTCCCTTTCATCTTGGTAATAGCTGGAATTTATGAGTACACTGGATGACCTTCCAAGTCTTTCCTTCAGAGTTTATTTACTTCATTGAGACGCCTTAGCAGGGCTCCATCTTTGGCTTCCCTCACCCGTTGTATTTGCCTGAAGGTGTGGCTTCCTTTCTGTATGTTATTTAATTGAATGGAAAAGGAGTCATAAATACTGTGCAATTCTTACAGTCTAACAGTGATTTTGCATTCAAGCCACTATTTCCCAACTTATACCTCCCACTCTAGCCAGGTCTTACTTTTCCAAGAAAACACTATTTCTTGGCTTGTCTCATGAAGTTCTTGCTAAATACCCAATTAAACATCTCCAAAACTCACCTCAGGACTAACTACATGAAACCCATATTATTTTAGTCCAGTTCATGGTACTATTAAACTTTTCAAAATTCTTATAGTTTTAAAAAATCTGTACCATGTAGCTTAACACTTACAGAGGCACGGCCTCATGTTTGCTAATTATTATATGCTAATGCTTCATGCACATTTCTCTTATTTGCAAATAATGGGCAAATAACTTCTTGAGGCTTGATATTTTGCTTCTTTTTTATCTTCCTTGATGCCCCAAATAATATTAGACAATTGATAGGTTTTTCAAAGAATTAGTAAGTCTCATTTCCTTTTGATGAAAGTGGTTGAATATTAAGTGTAAACGTTAGAATTACCCAAGGAATGATGCTAGGATATGAGCTGATTTAATGTTTATATCATTTAGACAATAAAATGATGTACTAAATTAAAATTAAATGCTTTCTAGCAATAAAAACATGATTAAATTCCATTTAAAAATCTTGAGACTCTGCAACTGGAGAAGAAACATGGCAAAACTGGTTTGAGAAAGACAAGATGAAGTAATGCCTCTGGTCTGTTCTATGCCAAAGCTTCTCATAGAACCACAGGCTCTAAGCTACAATTTGCAAGATGTTCATTCATTTGTCACTCAGCTACTCAGTGGCCACTTAATGCCATGCTGTTAAGTATTAGCTATACAGTGGTGAGAAAAGCAGAGGTGGTCAGGTCCACAGCTTTGTAAGTGATGGGATAAACAGACTGTAAACCAGAAAACAATAAAAAAAATATAATTGCAAATGGTATTAAGTGCTATAAGAAAAATACCAGGGTGTTATGAGAGTGAATACCAGAGATACTGATTTTATTCTGGGCCAGGGAAGGTCTCTTTGAGGAAATAATACTTATGATGCATTTGGATAGGATGGAGCAGCTAGGTGGTGAGTTAGAAGGTGGGCGTCCCGTAGTTCCAGGCAGATAATTCTTGGAACCATTGTTGGGAGTTTCTTGAAAGTTCGAATATCATTCATTGCTCCTTCTGCACAGCAAAGCCAGTAACTTACTGATCTCAATATGAAGATAGGAAATCCATATATTCATTCAGTAAATCTTATATTGAGTGTGCACTGTGTGTCAGATACAGTTCTATGCCTTTGGGATATCTATGTAAACAAAGTCTCTGCCCCTGTGAGATTTAAGTTATATGAAAAGAAATAAAAACATACACTTTTACTCATCTAACTAATGCAGGTCTGGCACAGAACTTGGATGTTTGTAATAAAACATTTCAAAAGAAGGAATAATGATATAGGGAATAGAGGGGACAACTGCCAACTGTTTGGAGATAATTCTACAAGTTCCTAGTGTTTTTGTACCTCTTGTGAGTAGAGACATTGACTACATGTGTCCTGAACTAGGTTTTTGAGTAAACAGCCTTGGAAGATAGAGATAGTGTCTCTCTCTGGTACATAAATAGGTTTGTTTACTCTTCAGCATAATAATGTCTCCTGTTAGGGCCAAGGCCTGGCTTGACTTATTGCCCATGATGAAAGATTCAAGTTTCCTAAGCTAGGGGTTTCTCTTCTATAACACACTGGTTGTATGTGGAGGCATCACCTGGCCCTCTTCTCATTTTCCTATGAGAACTGAGAATCTAGTGCAAATGCTGATACTCTGGCTACTGCTGTTGCTGGGAGCAATAAACAGTCCTTTGTCACTAACCCAAGAGTTATGTGTCTTCTGCCAGTATGCATAAACTGGGGAGAACTAGTTTGCTGGCTTGCAAGTAGGGGAAAAACTCACCGCCTTCTTGACATGAGTCAACTGACAAACCAAAAAATGGGGACTTTCTAGTTTAGAAAGACAAACACCAATAAGGAGGATAAGGTTTACTACATCTAAGGTCAGTAAGAGGAAACATGATCATGTTTACCAATCCTGACTAGGAAATCAAGGGTCTATCACTAACATCTGAAAAGTAAGTTTAGGACAATAGAAAGGAATTTCTTCACACAGAGGCTAATCCTATAGAACTCACCGTCTAAGTGGTATTGGCTGAAAATATAAACTGCTTTATAAAAGGACTCACTAAAGGTACAAATTAAAGACCTAGAATGCCCAACTCAATATGTATTTGATGATTTGATTTTGCCCATTGGAGAATCATGATCTCATTATCTCTGTCAGAGTACAAATATGGGTAAAAAGACATTAATGTAACCTAATAAGGGCCATTTTAAATATACAAAATAAATATATTTGAGATTGGTAGCTATAAAATCTCCTTTATCATCAGCTATAATTCATAATAATCATAATTCATACATGTTAAACAATCTTTATTCAATAGAGTGGCTGTTTCCCAAACTGTATATGCAGAATACTTTTAGGAAAATTTGAGGCATTTATTGAAAAAAAAATGTTCAGGGCTCAAATATGTTTGGGAGCAATGAATGTATTTACTTGTCTGTGGAAATTCAATGTGTATGTTAATTATAAGAGCTCTGATAAAAGTCCTGTCCAAAAAACTTTGTTTAACCCATCATTTTCCAAATTAGTTTAGTTGTGACAGATCATTTTACAGCATGCTTACTTCACCTCATGAAGCACTATTCATAGAAAAAGATGGATAAAGAACACAGAGAAATGTTCTATACGATGTTATGAAAGTGAAGATCTATACGGTAAGGAAAATACTGCTATTATACTAGTATTACCTATAAAGTCTCACTAATTTGAAGTGGAAAATAACAGTGCAGCCAGGCGTGGTGGCACATGCCTATAATCCCAGGGGCTTGGGAAGCTGAGGGAGGAGGATGGCGAGTTCAAAGCCTCAGCAAAAGCGAGACACTAAGCAACTCAGTGAGACCCTGTCTCTAAATAAAATATAAAGTAGGACTGGGGATGTTGTTTAGTGTTTGAGTGTCCCTGAGTTAAATTCCCAGTATACTCCCTCCCTACCCCCCCCCCAAAAAAAAACCCCAAAAAACAAAAGTAGGAGGGGTGCAGAAAGGATGGACAGGTGACTAGATGTCCTTATTTGGCTCTTATAAAGGCCAGTTAGGCCATTTCCACTCCTTGGATTCAACTGTTTCTTGGATCCAGGGTGTGAGAATATGACATGTTCCAGGAAAGGACAGTAATAAGAATTACAGCTAACATTTATTGCTTCCAAATGTATTTACATCAAATCCTTCTAACAAACCATGATAGAGGTATCTTATTATGTATTCTCATAGAAAAGGACACCAAGGTACAGATAACTGGTCCATGGCTACAAAGCTAGTAAGTGAAAGGACTAGGATTTTAAACCCACGTAGTCTGGTTCCACAGGGCCAATCCCTATGCTTGTCTACTTTGGAATTACAGCAAATATTAGTAAACTTTTGTATTATTAGTGTAATTCACATTGCAGAGCAACTCAGTATCTTCCAGTGGGGGTGAAGTGGCCTTCTCCCAGACCTTGTGCTAACACATCTTAGAAACTTTTTCGAAGTTTTATGGTTGTACCAGAAGAAATAAAATACAAATGGAACAGTGTGTACTCATTGTCAAAACAATCTCTCTTTTGCATAATTTCTTCCTCTTACCAACTTGTTACTATACACAATATTGACTACAAGTAAACAAACAAGTAGCTGCAAACACTACCCCCACACTCTGATTTCAGCACTGGGCAATGCCCTTTTGTTAATAAGGCTCATCTCTAAAATATTTTTCTTACATAAAAATACACACACATACACATACATTTTCATGTTTTCCCCCAAAACTCCTGATCCTCTTAGTTGGGTGTTGAGCACAAGCACCCACTGAATCTGCTTGGCTTTTAGAACTAGTGTGCTCCTTGCTATGTAGACAAACTCAGCCAGAGAGAGCGCAAGTCGACAGCCATTCTGGATGGTGTGTTCTGCCATGTTTATCGTTCATTTCACTATACCCTGTTGGGCTTTTTGTTGTTGCCATTTTTTTAATGTTGATTTATTAATTTCCTCTTATTGCTCTAACTAATTAACTCCAATTTAGTGGCTTAAAACAACACCTATGTGCCATCTCACAGTTCTGTAGGTGAAAAGTCCAAGTATGGCGTGGCTCAGCTGGCTCTTTGTTTAGACTTGTACAAAGCTGACATCGAGGTATTGGCAGATCTGTGTTCTATTCTTGAGGTTTCGAGGACAAATCTGCTTTGATATCATTCAGGTTGTTGACCAAATTGAGTTCCACATGTTTATAACACCGTGGGACTGAGGTCCTTGCTGGCTGTCAGCTAGGGCCACCCTTAGTTCCTAGAGGCCTCTCCTCTAGTTCCTGATGTGTTCTCCATAAACGTCTCAGGGCCAGTAACCGCAGGTCAGCTCCACGGCTGGATGCAGTCCTCTGACTTTCCCTTCTGCCACATCTTTCTGCTCTCAGGTACTTAAATTGGGCCCATACAGATAATCCAGAAACATTTCCCTATTTAAAACTTTATTAATTTAAATCTAAAAAAATCTCTTTTACCATGTAAAAAAAATACAAATTCAGAAGGATTAGGATGTAGACGTATCTGGGAACCATTTTCCTAGGGCCTTCCTCATACCAGGGGAGAGTTCTAACTGAGACATCCCAGTCCTGGTGGTGAATGGCAATACCAAGTCCACCTTAAAACAAGACAACAGACAACAACAATAACAAAATAAACAAAGGAACAATTTCACAGATAGATACTGAATTTTAAGGTTTAAGCCTTTAAGGTCCAGGAAACATGAGAAAGATCTGCTGGGAGTTAGGAACTAGTGGTAGGTCTCTGATATTATAAAGGGCATGAAGACCAGCAATTGTTCAAATGGTAGCTGGAAGAAAACACTGCCGGAAAAACAGGATGATACAGGGGACTTAAAGAAAATAGAGATTTCACAGCCAATGTATGTTCCCAAGAAGGTATCTCCGAAGCCTGAGATAATATTAAAAAACACAGGTTCTGGACAAACCTGGTATGCCAGCTGGTAATAATGCCAGTGCTGGATCCTAGGGAGGCTCTGAAGAAAAGCAGGGACATCTAGGGAGCTGCCTAGACGGGCAGTGGCTCTTCCCCAGTGGGAATGGAGGTGCCTCAGTACTTGAGCAGTGAGGGACAGAGCAACATTACTAACACTAACACGAGTGCACCATTACGTCTCGGGAGGCACACTACAGCACGAACACTTGCAATTCCATGCATATCAACTGTTTTGATTAATTCTACTTTTTGATCATCTCTAAAAGGAGAAATTCACTGTTAAAGAACAATGAGAAAAAGGCCAGACATGGTGTTATCAGAAGGAACAAATCATCCCCTGAAACTTCAACTCAATTTGCCTTCTGCATCGCTTCCTCAATCCTAAGAGTCAGTTTTGCTCTATGCTGCCTCCTCCATTTTGTCTTAATAGTTTCTTATCTCACTCATCTCCCTTTCCATTTTCACCTTCAGTGTTTCGCTTTGACCTACTCTTCTCTTATTTTTTTAAAGGTCTTAAAAAAAGTCTAGAGACTATTTCTTTTTAGTCATAGGTAGGCTAAAATGAAACATCATTTCAGTCATATTTAATTACACTTTCAAATCTGATGGTACGCTCTTGCCTGAGGCTTTTCGGGGGGAATTTCTGAAGTCCAATTACAGGACCATTCTCATAATAAGGACTAATAATTCCTAATGAAATTATTTGCTTTTAAGCCTCATCCAGATGATGTTTTGAAAAATATACTAACCCAACCACATTCCTATAGCGTCATTAGTGTGGCCAGTACAAACAGGTGAGGTCTACAGTTCTCCTGAGCGCTTCTGTGAAGAGGTGGGTGCTGGGTCTACGGAGCATCCCATCAGTCCTTCCATGTCATGGCATCCCATTCTTTTCTATTTATTTTTTGTATTTATTTGTTCTAATGAGTTATATACGACAGCGGAAGGCATTCTTGAAGCACTCGTTTGGACATCCCATACAGTTAGCTCAAGTATACCCAACTGATACTTAACAAACAAGCACAAGGTGATCCTTGCATATCTGAAGCTTTCTGTTGCCTTCACAAGTCCAAGGCAATGCAGCTGATTATGAAGTTCTCGGGTTACAGACTTTTCCTCTATAACACTATTACTCTATTCTCTTCTGGCTTTTGGTTAAACAAAAGAAAAGTCTGAGGTCAGCCTGATTGTTTCCTTTTTGTAAAGCTGTAAAATAAGTTTGTTTGATCCTTGAAGGCTTTTTTCTTTCTCTATACAGTTCCAATATTTTTTTCTAGGATGTGCTCTGAGTCAGTTTTTGGAGTAGATTCCGTAGATTGTCCACCTAATATTCATTTTTCCTTTTCATTTGTAACAGAAAATGTTCTTCAAATTCTCTTGAAGCTGATTAGCAAATTCCATTTCTCTGGTCTCAGTCACGGGTTCAAATGTGGGCATGTGTTATCACAGTTCTAAGGATGAAACTTGGGAATCCCACTTGAAATCCTAGGACAGAATGAACGATTTATTCTGAGTATCCTGGTGTGCAGATGTGAAAAGTGAAACTCCTACAGCCACTTTGCCCTGGGCGAAGAGAGTCTTCGAAGATGCTAAGATAGAAAAGGAGCTGTAGCTTCTGGATTAAGCCAGCCCTGAAGCTCACCTATATCTGAATCGCCATTTATGAGAACCAAAAATTTCCTTATAATCTAGTTGATCCAAATTGAGCTTTCTGCACTCACAGCTCTGAGCATCCAGCCCACTAGTGTTTCTTTTCAATGACTTGCCTCCAAATATTGCGAGACTGCTCTGCATACCCAAGTCTGTTCACGGCTTAGGAACATGTTTCTTTGGTCATGGTTTTGATTACTGTATTTCAAAGACCATCAACTTCTTAGCTCAAATTTCCATTCTCTACCCTTCATATCTGTCATTTTCTCACCATCTGTCCTTTACATTCACATTCTGTGAGAACTTCTAGTATTGTCTTTTATATCAATCATTCCAACAGTAGGAATTCTACTTCTTACTCCCTCTTGTCAGATTTTAATTTCTTAATTTAAGTAAGTGCTTGACTTGAATTTCCTTAGAATTCCACATCTTGTTCATCTTCCTTTACAGCTTTGTTTGCTGGTTTTGCATTTTAGGATGTTCAATTCTTTGTTTCTGTTTTAGAGAACATATCTTCTAGACTTCTGCTGACTTAGTTTACTAATTTTTGGAAATTTTTTTCTGATATTGCTTATATTTAATTATCATTTTCAGAATTTTCTATTTTTTGGGAAATCTTTTGGAATGTTAGTTTGCCTTGTTCAGTAGTATTTTTTGCAAAAGCTACAAAAATGTTTTTTTTTTCTGCTTGTTCTCTTGTACTTCTAAAAGAAGTTTTCTGCCCAACAAAACTTTTTGTTAACATAATGGAGATATTACTGTTTTTTTTTCATTCTGTAAACATTCAATGCTCTCTGAGTAGCTCTTATATTTTAATTTCTAGCATTTTTATCTAATATTGTTCTCATGGCTGTCCCCATCTACAGATGCCCCATTCTTCTTACTTCCAGACACCACCCCCCTGATCCTTTGGCAGGTATGTTTTTCTGGTATTTGTAGTTGGGGGTGGGTGGGGAGTGAGAGAGAACTAATGGCCAGTGATGGCCAAGGAATATCTGAGCATGTGGGTCTCAACAGAAGCAGTAACTGGAACAGCTGATCATTTTTTCAACTGAATTCAACCTTGTGTTTTTGAAACAAGGGGAGTGAGGGAGGCAAAAATAGTCTACCTATTTCCAGGTGCACATAACAAACCCGTGTCATCAATTTGTTTTTGTACTCAGGGATTGCATCCAACATGTATTCTGCCACTGAGCTATATCCCCAACCCCCAACCCTTTGTTTTATTTGAGATGGGGGTCTTGCTAAGTTGCCTAGGCTGGTCTTGAACTTGTGGTCCTCCTGCCTCAGTTTCTTGAGAAACTGGGATTTTAGTCATATGCCAGTGCACCCAGCCCCCAAATGATTTTTTAATTCTAGAGTTCTGGCTAAATAGAAATTCTTCCACATAATTTTGATAATTATTTCATTGCCAGCTTAGTGTTTCATGTTGCGTGTTTTTGTGATTTTCAGTTAAGAAATGAAGCAGGGACAGTCAATATTTAAAATTAAAAGTCCTACTAGTTTTAATAAATTCTGATAGAGAGCTCACAAAGGTAATGAATCAAGAGGCTGTTAATACGCTATTTGTAAAATAAGGTTACCAGTTTAGAGGGGAAAAAAATGAGAAATGTCTAAGCACTAAGTTCAGTCCCGTTTTTAACCAGTAGTCTATCCCACTTAAGTGAGTGCCTTTGGAAAATAACTTTCTTCTGAATATTGAAATATTAGTATGTTAAATTATTCCCAATTTGGGCTGGGGATATGGCTCAAGTGGTAGTGTGCTTGCCTGGCATGCACGGGGCGCTGGGTTCGATCCTCAGCACCACATAAAAATAAAATAAAAAGATGTTGTGTCCACCGAAAACTAAAAAAATAAATATTAAAAAATTCTCTCTCCTTCTCTCTCTCTAAAAAAAAAATTATTCCCAATTAAATGAATTGGCAACACAGTGGGCTCCTGTGCCTGACTTCCCAAGGTTTTTGACAGAAAATGTCCTATAAACTCTTAAATAGGTAGTGGTATGTGAAGAGCTGGTAACATCCAACTCAGCTGACAGCTAAATCTAATTTCCACTGGACACTGCCATTTTGAAGTGTTCTTTGCAATATTTCAATGCACAAGTAAGTACAGCCCACATGTCTGTAGCTGTCTGTCAGGTTTTGCTATCAAATCATAGAAGCACACACATTTACATACATACACAGATGCACACACACTCCTTAGCACCAACTCTTACTGCTAAGAGTAAGCTTTAATATTTATAAATTTAATTTAGCAAGCAGAACTGGAGCAATAAATCACAAACTCACATTTTATCAAAGAAGCTCAACATGGAGGATCATGCTGAATGCTATTTTTTAAGGTTAAAATGGGAGGAAGAGGAGGGTAGAAAGTAACAGAGAAGAGTCACTGGAAAAGACAGAGGGAAAGAAAGAAGAGGAGAAATTTCCAATGCATCTCAGTTAAACCAAGCAGTGGTCTTATCAGATAGCATCTCCTCTAGCTGGTATGGGAAAGCCAGATGAGAGGCCAACCCTTGGTGGAACTGGGTATCAGGCAGACAGAGAGTAACCTGTAGCAGTGGGCCAAATGGAGTGTCCTACAGATTGCCACTACAGCAGCTCACTTTACTACAAGATCTAGTAGAATCTTTTGTTACATTTTACTATTGTAATTTAGCACCTATGCACTGTTAGAAGGAAATTATGTAGGCATGCATAATGAAATAGCATGAATTTACATTTGTCTGAAATATCTTTTATCATTTACTTGCACTTATTGTCTAATAAATTTGTATGAATGTTAAAAAAGCAACAAATGTAAATGTTACATCATGTTTTGAAAGAGTTACCATGGCCAGACTTAGATCGGAGGTCCACATTCCAGCTAAAAGTAAATTTTGTAGGGCAAGGAAGAAGTTACTACCCTCCTGCTCTTGATAAAAAGGAGGTAAGTTTGCCATCCTGTTAAAATTAGATTGGCAAGAACTGGCTTTCAATTTATCAAATATTTTCTTTCTCTGCCAGTGTTTTATAATTAAAAAGTATCTTGTTTCTTGCCTCAAACTAGATATCTGAACTTGAAAGATGTGACCAGGTAGACCTGAGACTTTGACCAGATGACTTGACACTATTAGTCTGATTCTTTTCCTAATCGGAGGAAGTGGCTGATACAAGAGATTCCAGAGTTTTTCCAAGGCAAAGACCCAGAAGGAAAAACATCATTCATGAGCTACCAAGGAAGAACTGGTGAGGAGAGTGAGTGTCAGGGTCTAGGTCCTCCCTGGAAGGAAGATCACAACTCAAGAAATGATATTCTCCAAATGCAGTCATTATGGAACTCTGTAGAATGATGTCTGGGCCTGCTGTATACTGGAAAAAAACAGTCTCAAAAAGTGCTTGTGACTTTATCTAAGATAATTTTTTTTAACTGACAAAATGAGGTTGATTCCTTCCCTATTGCTACCCAACTGATAAAAAGGAAACCCACAGTAAATTTTACAGTTGAAAGAGGTCTCTTATGCATCAAACCAAGCTTAACAACAGCATTACAAAATTACCACATTCACTTATGTTTTCCAGTTGATATTTTTACATAAGGGTAGAAGAAGTAGCCAACACTTATGTAAGAATTTTTGATTTATTTACTCTTGTCTACCTTTCCTATCTTCAAGAATCTAATTCTACCTCTCACTTTAAGCTAAAAACAGATTTTTACTGTAAGATTTTTGGAGGGTAAATTGGTTTAGCTAGAAGAATTTAAAAAATATGCATGTTATCTGACCCTATAATTTTGCTTCTGGAATTCACCATAGAGACATACTTGGACAAATGTTCCACAAAATAAATGCAAGGATTTTACTGCAACAATATTTATAATAGGACTAAAATGAAATGAACAAATAAATCCTAAATATCTATCAACAGGAAATTAAACTATTCAATAAATGCAAAGATTTCTTTTCCTCCGTTTAAAAATGAGTTAGCACACAGTGTAAGCCCATTTCTGTACAAAAAATTTACTGAAGAGCAATGTGTGCATATGTATTTATATATTTTAAACATAAATGTATACATGCACTCTTGAATTTATAAAAAAGAAGATATGAAAGTATATTCAGGGAGTCTTTGGGGTTCTGTATGGGAGTACTGGAAAGATAACATTTGGTTTTACATTTCTGTAACATCTGGCATTTTTACAACCAGATTTTTAAATTTTTTTAAATGAAGCTAACTGGCATCTAGATCTCCTAACTTGGTCCTTTCCTTAGCAATTTTAAGTTTCCGAAAGTGACATATGAAGTGAGAGGTCACAGAGACAATGTGGCTCCCCACGTGCAAGCAATTTAAAAAAAGACACACTGGGGAAGATTTGCTAGTGCCGATTAACACTATTTTCTACTTGTTAGTTGGCGCTCAAGCATCCCTAATTCAGGGGAAGAAGGCCAGGTGGCTGCATCAACCTTAGCTCTGCTGGTTTTACATGCAAGAACCCAACTTCTATCTATAGTCCCCACCCAAACTAGGGAAGAAGACAACATAGGAGACAGAAGAATGCAAAATCAATGCATCTGGGAAAAGGGCACTGAGTTGTTTTCTTCTTCCTTCCCAATAAACATCAAGTTGTCTGTTTCCTCTTTATCCACTTCTTTGGTGGGTTAGATCTACATTGTCCTACAGAGTACATCTGGTCACCAGCACTTAAAATGTGGCTAGTTCATACTGAGATGTGCTTGAGGTTTGGAGTTTGAAGACTTTGTATGAAAAAAAGTTTAAAACACCCGATTCATTTATATTACTTATATTCATTACATGCTATCTTATGCCTGACTAATTTCCCAGTGTAGCTCATTTATAACTCATTGTTGCTGTTGTAGGTCATAGAACTCCCAAGTCCCAGCGCTGCCAATGACCAGACATGGGATCTGGGCAAGACACTTGGGAGGATTAAACTTCATAATCTATGTCAAGTGCTCAGGACAGTACACAAGGATGTGTAAGAAGCCCTGTCAACGAGCATGAGCTGTGCTGGATATGTTAAGGGTTCCAGAAAGGACCAAGACATGGTTCTACAAAGTATACCAGAGCTGGATTGAATCTTGGGTATTATCTACTCCAATAGTTTAGAACCTTTTTAAATCTCAGAATCCCAATATAGAAAAAAAGAGGAATGGGAACTCCTCTGACCATACTCAGGAGAGGGTCTGAGGACTCTGTGAAGCACAATGAACTCCAGAAAAGGACACTAGGTTCCAGATGCTGAAGGTTTGCCCTCTGTCACAGAGCTGGTCGGGCTGGAACAGACTCAGCTGTCTAGTTCCGGAGAAAGAACACTGCTCTGCACTTTGTCAGTACAACTTGTGTCCACACTGTTTGTCACTGAGCAACATCCCCAGCCCAGCAGTTCTCTTTTTAATGGTGAAGCATTTAGATAATGGTATTCCCAAGGTGCAGTGTCCCTGAGAAATAAGCATAGAACCTAAGCTCATCACAGGGTCACTGAAAGCTAAAGTACAAGCCAGGGGGACAAGGAGAGTGTGGGCAGAGTGACGCAGTTGTTGAGCTGATCTGGACCCTCAAAGTGTTCTGTCTCTTCCAATGTGCAAAGCACTTCTACCAGAAACATTTCTCCTTACTCTGTGGCGACTATGCTAAAAACCACTGGTCCTGAAAGTCCCCAGGCGATGCAGTTAAGATGAAGTTGGGAGTCTAAGAGGATGACAAAGGGGTGGGGAGAGAGGAAAGGCACTGGGCTTTGGCAGAATCATGCTCTCAAAGCAAAAAAATGATTAAGAATACTGCAATTCCCTTCTAGAGGGGACACAACATCTACAGGAGAAAGGTTGACAGTAGTGACCTTGAAGAAGGAGACTATGTGAAAAAGTTCAGGGAAGCAGGGTAACTTGTTGCCACAGAACAAGGATTCCAAGAGGCAGAGTAGAACGATTAACAGAGGTAGAGAGAGCCAAAGAAGGGGGGTGCTAAATGCTAAGAACAGGGATGGGAAAACAAAAAGCTGGAAAAAGCATATGATGGCAGAATGGTTGGAAGAGTACTCAACTAAGACCTAGTTTGTGGAGAAGATCACCCAACAGCAGACAAAGGTGCCAGAGTGGAGGGGCACTGGGCCAGGGAGCTGAGACCTACAAAGCTGCCCTAATGGGGAAGGGACAGGCTTCATAGTAGCAGATGTTTTTCAAATTCATAATTAAAGCAAGTTACACATTAAGAATTTAAAAAGTCAGTTTTGGTTACATTATAAAAATATTTACTTGGTCTAATGTAGAACCATCTTTTATATACTACTCAACCAAGACTGGTCCTTCTCCTGGGTACCATCTTGGGTATTTCCTCACTCAAAAACGTGCTCCTTTAGAATTTTACCCATTTGGCTATTTCTTTAAAGCAAGGGAAGGGAAAGGTCTAGGAAAATGTCCCAGAAGGGACAGGAAATATGCAAGTCCAGCTGAGTGCCCTGGGATCTACACATGTTTTGACCTAAGCTGAGGTGGTGGGCTTCTTCTCATAGTCTGGGGCTCTCTTTCTGTGCCTCAGGGTCTGGGACAGCCAGCTAAGGACCTCATTTCCTTGATATCACTAGGCAAGCACTCAAATACGAAGAAGCACCAACGCAGAAACCAATAGGAAGACTGGCAAGGCATTTAGTGACATTTTAGACATTTGCTCACTGGCCACTGAGCCACAAAGGACAGTTTCACTGATAGTTTCCCAGATACTGGGTATTTAATTCATAGAAATCAATGACGACAAGCCTAGAGAGGCCACCAGACAAGGGGCAATATAACCATGAAGCCTTGTTTGTTTCCTTCTAACAGTGACTGTGTTTGTTATATTCTTCCTGGTGGCATTTGGCACTCCTTAGCTAGGGATCAGCAGAGCTGGCAACTCAGAACTTCTAAGAATTACTATCTGTTTACCACAATCTCCATATTCAAAGAATTAGTAGGATGTTTTGTTTTTGAAATATGCATTTTCTTTTTATGACTTTGCTGTAAGCTGGAAAACCCCATAACTTTCAAACTACAGACTATGGTCCTGACCAGGATAGCAACAGACAGGCATCTGGAGAGTTGACAGTGTGAATTTATTTTGCCATGTAGTTAAAAATCAATCTATCATACCTATCCATCCATCCATCCATCCCCTCCCATTAAGCTGAATGGGCTGGCTACTGACCAAATTCATAAGAAGGGTTTTTGGTATTAAAATATAACTGAATATTGGTAAAGATGGATTATCCATGGGCGAAAAATTAAAGGAGGAAGATAAAAATCTAGCTGTAATCCATTTTTCAGAATGCTTCTATAGGTCAGTGTGGGCAATTATTAAACCCAGATAATAGTGACAGATGGTATTTAAACTCTCTGGCTCTTTGTCAACCATCTGCCCCAAGACTCTCTTTACTGAGTTCATATTTCCTAGATATTCAATTTTAGAATAGAAGGCATGTACTTCTTAATAATATGACAGAGAATTAGTCAATCTTTCCAATGTAGATAGACTGAAAATCAAAGCTATTATATGTGTGATTTGCTTCTTGGCCTAAGATATTACACTGCTGATAGATTGCAGTAATACATAAAATATTCTAGAAAAAATATAGCCTGGTGGGACAACAACAGCATGAGAAGAAACATGACAGAGCAGGAAAATCAAAGGCTCTGGGAGTGAGGTGGACCTACGTTAAATTCTGTCTCTTCCATTTAATAGTCATGTGCTTCTATTCACCCTGCCTGCAGAAGGCCCCAATTCAATGTATGTAAACTCTGGATAATATCCCTTAGAATGTAGGTTTGATGCAATAATGCATGTGAAGGGCCCTGGCCTGGCACTTGTAACATGACAGGTGTTAACTCCCTGCTTCTTTTCTTCCCCCTAGGTCATGGATAATGGTGAGCCTTATTGATGCAAAGATTTTATATAAAAATTAGAATATGAACTTTATGAAAGTTTAATCCTGACATATAGCCTTTCTCAGAGCAATCTACTTTACTTCCTTAAAACAGTCTTCTTACTATAGCCATTCACAGTACCCCACACTTCTTGGCACTGAGCCTACTCAATGCATGTAATGACTTTCTCCACCACTAGGGTTTGTTATCTCTTTAGCCATTCAATAAATTACTGCAGACTGAAAGACAGAGTTTCCGGTGGGTGACACAGACCACTAGTAATAGGTAAGATGATTTCAGGGGATGAACATGGACAAAGTTTCTTAATAATTTTAATGTTTTTATATATTCTAATTTGTATTAAACAAATTAATAACTGACGTACCAAGTTTGAGATTATATATATATATACACACATACATAAATATATATATGCATATATATTTTTTATTTTTTAAAATTTTTTATACTTATTTTTTTTTAGTTGTTGATAGACCTTTATTTTATATGCAGTGCTGAGAATCAAACCCAGTGCCTCACACATACCAGGCAAGTGCACTACCGCTGAGCCACAGCCCTAGCCCCTATAATTTTATATATATTTTTTGTTGAGGATGAAGTTAAATAAAAAAAAGTAAACTGACTCAGGGTAGTAAAAGATTAGATAAGGAGAAGTACAGTTGTCATAAGACTATGGCCAAAACAATGAAGGTGATAAAGAGATGCCACAATCTGGGAATTACTACTTATTGACAGATAGGAACTCCAAGTGAACACATGTGAGGGATTGCCTGATTTAGGATTAGCCTAAAGTAATGAGGGGTCTGTGTTTAGAATTCATGGTTTGTGAGTCTTCAACTTGGACAACACTGAATTGGAGCCAAGCTGAATCCAGATCAAATTGGAGGTTGGACCCAGGACACATCTGCTACAAAAAAGAAGCATGATGGGTTTAGCCATCTGGGAGGTATCATAGGAAACACCAAAATGTGACTGAGCAGGAATAAAGTTCAGACTTCATGGCCACATTCAAGGTCACAGCAGGAACTACCTAGAGGACAGGGTACCCAGCCTAGGAAGGACATGTGATTGTCCTGGATCCATTCTCATTCAGCCTTTAAGGCACATGGACCCTGGTTCTGGCATTGCTCTCTCCCCAGCCAATTATTTCTCATTTACTTCGTTTGTAATCTAGGAGAAAGGTGCTTTCCTATGTGTACGTGTGAAGAGCCAGTGGGTTTTCACCCAATATCTCACTTTTGTAGCAAAATGAAGCAGAATGTTGCTGCTGTCCTCAAAAGGAGCCTTTCCTTGAAACTCTAGAGTGTGAGTCCTTCCTCTCAGTCCCAGTGCCAAGGTGGAGAGAGGGGTATTCCTGTCACATTGGACTGGAATACTGGATGAATTTTCCCACAGAAAAAAAGATTTGATGAATTAGTTCAAAGTGATGTTTCATATATTGCACAGGCTATACAGAATTCTGCAAGCTAGTCTGAGAACTTGATTACCAATTACACTATCATGTTAGTGGAAATTTTGGGGATTGAACTGGGATTGAACTCAGAGGCACTCAACCACTGAGCCATATCCCCAGCCTATTTTTTATTTTATTTATAGAGAGAGTTTCACTGAGTTGCTTAGTGCCTCGCTTTTGCTTGAGGCTGTCTTTGTTGCAATCCTGCTGCTTCAGCCTCCCAAGTTGCTGGGATCACAGGTGTGCACCACCTGTCCCGGCTAGTGGAAAATGTTTTTAATGTTAGCAAATGAAATTTGGAGTTGCAATTGTTCAAGGGGCAGGAACTGCCTATGTTTAAAAATATAGCAAATTCCTTACTAGTGAATTCTTAATTTTACATATCTTAGGTTTTATCTTTAACAGTTTTTACTATGGATCATGGCTAATATTCAAGCTTGTAACTGCTGAAAAACAACTGATTACCCTCCCCTCCACACCAAAAGAAGGACTCCATCTAGACACATGTAGGTAATTCCAATAAGCATATTTTTAGTCACCTCTTAGCTCCACCAAGTTACTCCTTGGATGACCTGGAATGACTGCCTGCTCTGCTATATTGATAGTAACTTATTCCCTTTTTTTTTTGTACTGGGGATTGAACCCAGGGTTGCTTTACTACTGAGCTATATCCCCAGTCCCCCCTTTAAAAAATATTTTAGTTGTAGTTGAACCCAATACCTTTATTTTATTTTTTTATTATTATGTGGTGCTGAGGATGGAATCCAGTACCTCACACGAGCTAGGCAAGTACTCTAATCACTGAGCCATAACCCCAGCCCTCCCCAGCCCTTTTTATTTTAGTTGAGACAGTTGCTGAGGCCCTTGCTAAGTTGCTGACCATAGCCTCAAAACTGCAATCCTCCTGCCTCTCAGCCTCTTGAGTCACTAAGATTATAGGCATGGGCTACTGTGCCTGGCACTTATTATTAGTTCTGACCAGAAGCCTGAACCCAATGTGTTCTACAATTGTTGGATGAAAAGAATTATTTGAAGTACTTTTTCTTTTTCTTTTTTTTTTTGGTATCGGGAATTGAACTCATGGACACTTGACCACTGAGTCACATCCCCTGATCTATTTTGTATTTTATTTAGAGACAGGGTTTCACTGAGTTTCTTAACACCTCGCTTTTGCTGAGACTGGCTTTGGACTCACGATCTTCCTGCCTCAGCCTGTCAAGCTGCTGGGATTACAGTGGTGCCCCACTGCCCCCAGCTGAAGTACTTTTTAAAATAAGAATTTCTGGCCTTACTTCAGTCATGAATCAGAATCTCAAGGAGTGGCCTGGGAGCCTCACTTGTAAAGACTGTCTATCCCTGGTACCACTGTCATCCATGAAGTTGCCACTGGTGACAGTGGCACATTTTGCTTTGTTGTGCTGCAAAAGTGAAATGCTGGGTAGAGACCCACTGGCTCTTCATGTGTGCACTTAAGAAAGCACCCTTTCTCCTTCCTGGAACCTTACAGAAAGGTAGTAACTTGGGAAATAATTGCTTAGAGGAGGAAGTAACACCAGAAACCAAGGTCCATGTATTTTTAAGGCTGAAACATCAAGTAGAGGTTTGTTAAAACATAGCTTGTAGGACTCTAGCCCCAGAGTTTCTAATTCACTAGGTCTGGGGTGATGCCTGAGAATGTGCATGTCCAACAAGGTCCCAAGTGATACTAATGCTGCCATCCAGGGACCATGCTCCCCAAACCACTTATCTGGCCTGTTTGGTAAATACTGTGGCTAGGCTGAATGTTACTATTTTTCTTTCTTCCTTTGCAGAAAAACAATGCTGGACTGGAACTCACAGACTTCCTTTAGATTCCTATTCCCCTACTTCTTAGCTGCATGATGTTAGACAAATAAATTGACTACTCCATTTCAGTTTCCTCTTATTGTAAGGATTAAAAAGGTAACACAAAGGAACTGTGTTGGCACTGTACTTGACACAGAGTCGGCTGCCATGAAACACCTGCGTATTCTGACCTCCCTGCCCCTCTCCCATCCTATGAGCTACAGATGAACTTGCTGAGTACTAGAAGGAGTTCCTAAATTTACTGCATAAAACATGATTTGGCTAAAACAAACAGACAAAGTAATGGCTGACTTTTTCAGATGAGATCTCATGTAGCTACATTTTGAACATATCACGCACAATGGGAATATACTCAGCTTCTCAACTCACATTTTCCCATGGAAACAAAAACAGAAAATAAAAGAAGATTAGGTTATATTTAGGTTCTCTGTTTAATTTTGACCAGGCTGAATTTAGTACTCAGGTGTGAATTATTTTCCTGGCAGATCTTTATAATACTGTTTGGCTATTTCTTGTGGCCTGAAAATCAAACACATGAGTCACAGGCTTTCAGAATCAGGGCAGCCTTGGAGGGCACTGAGCTTACCCACCTGCCCTGTAAATGCTCCTGAAAGCAGCTCCAATGGATAGTGGTCCAGACTCTCCTTGGACACCCAGTGGGAACACACAACCCCCAATCTACTTTTCAGATAGTTGTTTAATCATTACACTGCTCCCCCCACTAAGCAAATATCTTTATTTCTTTAATTTCTGTGTCCCTTGGTCCCACTTTTGTCCACTACAGTGTCTAAATACATCTAACCTCTGCTCTACATCGCAGCACCTAAAATATTCTGAAACAGCACTGACATCCTCTTTGCCTATTCCTTTTCAGCTTACTTAGTCTTTTTTTCAATAATTCTCACCATCGAAATTTCTGTTAATAAATTCCCATGAACTTAACAATCCTGGTCTTCTGCCTGTGGCTCAAGTTCACCTTGAGGATATTTCTTCACTAAAAAAACACTCCAGCATGCCCCACTTTCATCATGTCTTATCACCACCAACAAAGACAATGGAAATGGAAAGAAAAGTGGTGTGTTCCTTTCCAAACAGGGTTTCCTAGAGCTCGAAACTACAGTTATACAAAACTGAATGAGAAAGTGGTTTTAGGGTAGGCTTAGAGGGAACACCTAGGAACCTCAGATCCACATCATGACCCTCATTGAGACAGGCACGCCATGCTGCCACTTAAACTACTGAAGATTCAAAAAGAAAACGTATTTCTTACTTTCTGCGAAACATTTCTGCAAATATGCAGCCAACACTCCAGAGATCCACGGGGGTGGCGTAGCTGGACTGGAGCAAGACCTCCGGAGCTCGGTACCACAGCGTGACGACCTGCAATGACAAACAGATCTCAGCATTACTGAGGAAGATGGCTGTGGGCTTAATCTTCTGATTCTGGGTGGCTTAATGACAAGACCCAGTTCAGAAAGAACCCCTATAAATCATATGAGGACACTCACTGATAGATGCATAAGTAAATAGGACTCATCAGTCACAGGCCAGGAAATTACATCATCCCCACCACCTGGGTTCCCATCTCAAATGCTATCTTAACAGGATGGTGAAATAACAAGCTTCAGAAAGCAAGTCAAAGACAAAAACAAAGCAAGAAAATAAAACCCTTAAAACTATTTTTTTTCCTTAAGGGATTTAAAAAAAGAAAAACAGGTGATGGCAACAACTCCAGCTCAATTCCCAAGTCAGTGTTGGAAAATCAGAAGATTCCATGGCTGCTGGATGGTGACCTTGAAGTCTACAGAGCACCCAGGGCGAGTCAAAACTGCTCTTATCATGACATTGTGGGAAATCAAAATAAAACCCCCTTCCATGCTGCTCTTTACAGAAAACAAATAAAAAATGGGGAAGAACTTAAAAGATGTAACCCAAATATTCATACCATGTGTAAGAAAGGTCATTCACAGCAGATTCCCCAAACTGGAGAACCCACTTAGTATAGAACAGTATAAAGTAGATGAAACAAACAAAGCGGTAATTATTTCAGCCAGGTTGAGAGCTGAGGAAAATATCATGTTAGGGCTTCAGATTTATGTGTGTACAGGGATCAAGTGCTTCCTATTTTAGGGAGAGAGAGGCAGATATTCTATGGAGACCTGAAATGAGGATGTATTATTGCCAAATAAAGAATTGGGAATACATAAATTTATTACATAAGCATTTTATATTAATCAGACCCCCTTATTTTTATTGATTTAACTGTATTGTTATTGACATTCAGTTTTATGTATTTTATTTAGGGGGCATACTGGGGTTTGAACTCAGGGGCACTCAACCACTGAGCCACATCCCCAGCCCTATTTTGTATTTTACTTAAAGATAGGATCTCACTGAGTTGCTTAGGGTTTTGCTTTTGCTGAGGCTGGCTTTGAATTCCCAATCCTCCTGCCTCAGCCTCCTGAGCTGCTGGGATTACAGGCATGCACCACCACATGTATCTTGATAGTATGTTATTTGGTGCATTAAGATGGAGGTGGAGAGTCTCTAAAAATGGCTCCCATCAATTTCCTTGTCTCTTTTTATACATGTGCTGCTTCCCCCATCAAGGGATGGGATTCATTTATCTTCTACTGAATCTGAATTGGCCTTTGCAATTTGTTTGATCTATAGCATATGGTGGAAATAAGGTCTAAGACTATCAAAGCTTGGTCATGAGAAGTCCTATAGCCTGGGCCCTTTCAAATGCTTGCTCTCAAGATGCTTCCTCTTGCAATTCAGATGGCTTGCTATGAGAAGTCTAAGACTCTCCGGTCCACATACCTTGCTGAGCTGTCAGCTGAAAGCCACGTGAGTGAGGCATCTTAGATATTCAAGACCCACCAGTCTCCCAGATGTCTGCAGCCCCAGCCAATGTCACATAGAGCAGGTCTGCCCAGCTGAGTCCAGTCAACCGACAATACTCTGAGCAATAATAAAATGCTTGTTGTTTTTAAGTTTTGGGTTGATTATATGGTAAATTGACTTATTCATCTCATTTAACATGTTTTGCTTCAAATTCACCCAGGGGTTAAGTTTTGCTTAGGGATTATTTAATTGATATCTAATGAAGGATGATGTAACAGAAATAAAACTCAAAATACAAACTGACAATACCAAAACAATTTTTACCCCAGTTATCATTTGATGCCAATATATCTTTCGAGCATCATCTCCTACAGGACTTCCGCACATCCCTTATGCCCTAGTCACACAATGATTATATCCCTGGTTTTCAACCTTGACTATGACCAGAATCATCCATGGGGCTTTTAGAAAAACTTAGGTATCTGAACCTTTTCTTGTCTCCACCGAGTTAGCTCTCCATGGGTGGGTTCCTTTTTTTTCCTTTTAAGTTCTTCAGGGAACCCTCACCCTAATAGGTTTGCGTACTACTGGATTATACAAACATATCCTACAGCTCCTGCCTCCATGATTTTCTTTACTGTTCTAACCTGGGCAACTCTTTTTCATTCTCTTCACCATGAAGAAATTCTACTTACTCTACATGCCTGGCTTGAATGCCATTACCCTCCTGAACTCACTGCTACCTGTAAATCACTGGTGGTAACAGTTCACAGTATGTGTTGTTCATGGCTGAGGTGCACAGCCCTGGCTTTATATACCATATGTCTGTAAATGCCTATCACAATACTGTATCCATAGCAATAATAGTGTAACAAAGATGAAAATAATGATTAGCTTATGGCAATTCATCCTAGAAAGATGACTGGGCAAAATTCAATAACTAGTCATTCCCCAAAGAGAAGGTACTATTTTTGCTAAGAAAAGTGTCCAATTCTGGGCTCTAGTTTTTAGTTCCATGATTTATTTCTGCTTTATTAATATTTCAATTTGGAGACACACTTCTTCATTTCTCTGTCATACTATAAACAAAAGCACAGGTGCAAACTGTCCATAAAGTTCTACTTGAGTGGTTTATAGACATTCACAGATATTGTGAAGGCACACATTTATCTCTTTACCTCAATTCAGAATAAAATACAACATTATAAGAGATGAAAATTTTAATTTGAATACAGCATTATTTGAAGCTATTTTAGGGAAATGGATTTCTGATTGATTATTCATCTTAAAAAAACTTTGGAAAGACAGACTACCTTCATTTTTAATATTTTAGCATTTGATACCTATTATGATAACCAAACCAATGTCTGAATAGTAAAAACAACAAGAACAATATTGGTATGTATAGGAAGTTCCCTTTTATTCTTTCAAAAACGTAGTTATCACTCAAAATGTAGAATGAATTTTCAAATGCTTTAAAAATGTCTATTACTAATAACCATATGATCATTTTCCTTTATTTAATTAATGACATTAATTATATTAGTGGATTTCCTAAAATTGCACCATCCATACTTTCTTGGAATAAATCATTCCTAATTATTATTCTTTTCTAAAAATTTAAAAATCTTTTTATATTTTTATTTTTTATTTGTAGTTGGACACAATACCTTTATTTTATTTATTTATTTTTTATGTGGTGCTGAGGATCGAACCCAGGTCCTCGATTGTGCTAGGCAAGCATTCTACCGCTGAGCCACAACCCAGCCCACTTGTGTATTATTCGTTTAAGATGCTTCAGAATTCTATTTGCTAATATTTATTTAGGATATTAACATATTCATAAGTAAGACTGATCTATATCTTTCTTTTTTGCTAGTCTTTCATGTTTTGATATCAGGGATATGCAAACTTTGTATTTTGTTCTATATTTTCAGGGGGGGATTGAACCAGGGACTGAACTCAGGGGTACTTGACCACGGAGCCACATCCCCAGCCCTATTTTGTATTTTATTTAGAGACAGGGTCTCACTGAGCTGCTTAGTGCCTCACTTTTGCCGAGGCTGTCTTTGAACTCGAGATCCTCCTGTCTCAGCCTCCAGAGCTGCTGAGATTACAAGCATGCGCCACTGTGCCTGGCCTTTTCTATATTCTTGAACAGTATAAATGACATAAAAATAATTAGTTATGTGAGGGTTAAACTGACCTATACCACTGTAGGGGTCTCTGTTTGTTGTACCCAACAATCTTTTGAATTCCTTCTTGGTAATTAGTCTGTTCAGGGTTTAATCTCTTTTTGAATCAATCCTGATTATGGTAAAGGATTCTCCTATGAAAATTCTCTTTTTTAAAAAAAAAACTTATATTGTCTACTCTATTTTTAAATTTACTTACTTATTCTAATTTGTTATATATGACAGCAGAATGCATTTCAATTCATAGTACACATACAGAGCCCAATTCTTCATGTCTCTGGTTGTACACAAAGTAGAGTCACACCATTTGTGTCTTCATATATGGAAAATTCTTAACCTAGATTTTAAAAATGTACTGGCTTAAATCTGAACATAGTATTTATTATAATTATTTTAAGTTCATCTGTTTCCTGATTATACTGATTTTCCCTTTCCTAATATGTATTTTTGCTCTCTTTATATCTGTCACATTTGTCAGGAGTTTGGCTAGCTATGTTATCAATTAAAAAAAAAAACAAACCTCATGTGAGGTTTTACTGCCATTTTGGGAAGATTATTGTTTTATTTTATAATTTGTTGATTTCTATTTTTATCCTTTTAAATTCTCCTCCTAGTTTCTTTGGTTTTCTTTGGAACTTTTCTTATTTATTTTCAACTCTGATTACTAACAGAATAATTATTTTCAAATAAATTTTCCCATTTTTGTTCATATTTTAAGCAATGTTATTTATCTTTAATCCAAGAGTACACTATACTTTGAAGAATTACTTATTTTAAAAAATGTCTTGGGGCTGGGGATGTGTGTGGCTCAAGCGGTAGCGCGCTCGCCTGGCATGCGTGCGGCCCCGGGTTCGATCCTCAGCACCACATACCAACAAAGATGTTGTGTCCGCCGAGAACTAAAAATAAATATTAAAAATTCTCTCTCTCTCTCTCTCTCTCTCCTCTCTCTCACTCTTTAAAAAAAAATGTCTCAAATTTTCCATATGGTCAGGTTATTTATGTTTGTTTTGTTTTGTTTTTGTACCAGGGATTAAACTCAGGGGCACTCAATCACTGAGCCACATCCCCAGCCCTATTTTGTTTTTTATTTCAGAGACAGGGTCTCACTGAGTTGCTAAGTGCCCCACCACTGCTGAGGCTGGCTTTGAACTCTTGATCCTCATGTCTCAGCTTCCTGGGCCACTGGGATTACAGACGTGTGCCAGTGTGCCTGGCTTATGGTTATTTTTTAATTACTGGATTTCTAGTTTTATTACATCACAGACAGTGTAACCTGTACAATTTCTCCTTTTTAGAGTTTATTTCTGTTTTCTTTATGATGAAGTACATACCTCCCCCCCCCCTTTTAAAAATTCTGTGGGGTATGAGAGGGTACTATCTTCAAAGTGTAAAGTTCTTTAACAAGGAAAGTTTTCCTCATACAAATTCTTACTTACATTATTCTATACTTTGTCGAACTCTGAAGGAGGACTGAATTTTGTTTTCTTTTCCTCAGTATCTCCTTGTATGCCTAAGGGTTTCTGCCTTAGGTAAACTGGCCTTATATTTTTGGTAAGTAAAACTTATTATAATAAAACTATTATCAAAATAATGAGAATTTTTATAGATATAGAATAAATACACAAGTCAGCTACAAAATAAAATGGAAAAAGGAGTCCATTCATAATAGTAAGAAAAAAATGTAAAATATTGAGAAATAAAAAACTATAAATTTACATAAAAGAAAATGATATGCTGCTAAAGAAGAATATAAAATTAAAGCTAAGTAAATGGTGAGACTAAAAGACTAAAATGGGAAAAGGTCATGTTACAAAGACAGCAGTCATCCCAGGCATAAAAAATTAAGACAATGATTTTTGGGAAGAAATTTAACTTTGATCAAATAGTGCCTCTGGTAGAATAACGCTTAAAGAGCATTAAAAACAAAACACAAAACTTAATACTAAGACAAGATAGCTGGAGAAATAAGGTTGAGGGAGATTTTCTCTTAATATACTTTAAGGTAGAGTAAGTAACAAACTAATAGGTGCTAACAGATTTAAAAACTCAACATACAATCCAGGAAGAGACTGATGTATTTATGGGGTTTAATGTTAATGTTTACTGAAATCATCTTCAGCAAAGACTACTATTTTTTTTTTTAAAAAGGCAAATGGCAAATGACAGCCTGGGTGAAAACATCTAAAATGTATATAAAGTCAAAGAATTAGTATACGTATTACATAAAGAGCTTGTACAAGCCAGTAAGGAATAAAGCACCACCACTGAATAACAGGTAAAATATATGAAAAAAGCAATTCACAAGAAGTGAAAATCATAAAAGACATTCAATCTCGTGGAAGGAAAGAAGATAGGAAGATAAGGAAAAAGAAAAAAGAAAAGGAAGGAAAGAAACACATTATGATGAAGCAGTATCATTTTTTTTTTGCCTGATTTGCAGAAATGAACAGAATGACAATATTAATAGTTGGCCATGGTATGAATATTTATTTATTGAGATATTTATTTTGGTGCTGTGAACTAAACTTAGGGCCTTGTACATGTTAGGCAAGTGCTCTACCACATTCCTATAGCCCTGAAAGAACTTTGAAACTGCAAATTGATTGGCACAACCTTTTTAGAGTGCAAACTGACACCATCTTTAAAATTCATAGTGCACATCTTTTTGACCTGGAGTTCCACTTGTGAATATGTGTTTCATAGAAATATTCACATTAGTATAGAAACAGATATTCCCACAGATGTTTGTGCCACAGTAATGACCAATAAGGGAACATTATCGAGCCACTGAAAAGAAAGAATTAATTCTCATCTTGTGCTCTGTCTCTCCCCAATTTACATTTAATGGTTTCATTGAAAGCTAAGAGTTAAAAGATCTCATTTGTATTAGTAAGACTGGTGCTTAATCTTTGTGATTTTACTGTAACAAAGAGAAAAATTAGATGAAGTTTATATTTATACTGTATTTTGAAATATCAATATTTTCCTAAGGAGACATCTTTTTGGTTTATCTCTGTGCATTTGATCATACTTAAATCCCAAAACCAGAAACAAAACCTCTGAACTGTACAAGTCTTACATTTCTATTTAATTCCCTAATAAAATAATCCCAGAGGGTCTGCATTTAAAAATAACACATTACTATTGTTTTCAACAGATATAAAAGAATAGCATTTTCTTATAGTTGTTCCCTGGTTTATGAATTATATCATATGTCAAGAGATCTTTCCTAGTTTTAACTTCTTAATTCATATGGCTGTTTTATAATCTCCAACCCAGAGTCCTTCAATTCGTACAATAAGTCACTGTAATTTAAAATATCTCAAATGATGAAAATTTAAAAAATTGTATACAATACAAAATATGTACCACAAGTAAATCTAATGCTAAGCTTTTGAGAGCAAAGTGCAACATATTTTCCTAATGGTAAACTACAAATTCTTTTTTCTTAGGAATTATATTTGTGCCCCTAAATCTTTAGTGTAATACCCCATCACTAACAACTACTTTGTCACTCATAAGTAGAAATTTATTAATTTTTACTTAAAATTTTATAAAGAATGAGCAGAACTGATAAAAAATGTTTCAAGGTTTTTGTTCACAAAGCAAGGACAGTCAAGAACATAGTCAATTTTTTGTTAGAAGTACGCTACGTTAAATAATTCTAAAGGTCCTTTAAAACCAAGTAGAGTGGTCAATTAAATTTAAAAACATGTTGTGGGAAACGGAGAGCAATATACAAAGATCAACATTTAGGAATCTGTGACAAAGGTAGCTACCAGTGGACACAATGCAGTTGTCTAGTAAGCAAAGATAACAATAGGAACTACGGACAGAGTTTGGAGGCTGGAGCCAGCTGGAACAAAAGCAAATACGATGTTTATTACAATCATTACATGTATTAACAGCCTCTAGAGGTGCTGAATGGATTTGGCAACAGGAGGGGGAGTGGAAGGGGGGAAGGAGTTCAAGGATATTTACACAAGTGAATGTATCTGTTTAAACTGCTTTGATCTCTATTCACAATTTTTTTTTGAACCAGTTCAATAACAGTATAAGATAAAGTAGAGCCAAGGCCAACTCTGACTCAAAATACATGTCAGAATAAACTGCTCTCACTTAGTATTCTGAACAGTCTGTTATTTATGCACCCTTTCACCAAGATCCTGGAAAAGCCGTCGATGCCAGTGGATTCCTCCTTATTTGATGGCTTCAACAGCAGAGAAGCAGGGTGTGAACACCGTGCTAGGTGTCTTCCTTTTGCTTCTCTGGATGGTCTCTGCACTGCAGGTAGACCTCTATTTGCCATATGCCTCCTGTTTCTTACTGGGTCTGGCCAATGAGAAGCCTTGGCATGAGTGGAGGGAGAGGGAGAAGAGAGGTCAGGTCCTTAACTCCTTGACTTCCTCCCAGGAGGTAGCCTAGAGCCAGCTGCATTGCCACTGCAAAGTCAGTGTCTACCTGGAGCAAGCAGATGGTTCTACTTGATTCCTTCCCTCTGGATTCCAGTAACCACTGCTTCCCTTTGAGCCTGGGAATGGTGAGAGCTTGGCTGCCATTAAGACTCAAGGTATGACACAATTCTGAGTCCCCCTAAACCAACATTTTTGTAAAGTGTCTCAGCAAACAAATCTCCCCAAATTTCCTTATTTTCTGTGCACCACCTAATTCCTGTTGGAACCCTGACTAACTCCAAGCCTGCTTTCCCATCTATCAATGAGGACATTTGCATGGGGGACTATAAAATGCTCCCTGTTAACATCCTAAGCATACATAATTACTGTGGCAGTGGAAATGAAGACTTAAAAACAGACACTCTGTACAGACAGACCCAAGAACTCTACTCTTGGATACCCTTGCTGTCTTTTTTGTTTGGTAGCACCATATGACCGGTGTGGTGATATTCCCCTCTGGGCCCGCTTCAGTGTGTTTCAAACACCAATGTAGATAATAGTTTATGAAGACTTTGGATACAATTCTTGACACACTTCAAAATTTTTATTTTTTTCAAAGTGAAAGTTTTCAAATCTGTCTTTTTTCTTCATACTAATACAAAACTCTCTAATATGTATGTTTTTTTCCCTATCAAAAATTAGTATGGTTTTGCAAAGTAAAAATTAGTGATAATTTCACTGTCCATATTCATAAAGAATAGTGGTAATGATTTTAAAAATCCAGTTCTTTAAAATTATACATTTAAATTAAGAATATTAGAAAGAATCATAATTTGAATTCTGCCAAGCAGTCTTTTCATTATTATTGTTGTTGTTGTTGTTATTATTTGGTACCAGGGATTGAACTCAGGAACACTCAATCACTGAACCACACCCCTAGCCCTATTTTGTATTTTATTTAGAAACAGGGTCTCACTGAGTTTCTTAGCCTCACAGTTGCTGAGGCTGGCTTTGAACTTGGGATCTTCCCGTCTCAGCCTCCTGAGCCGCTGGGATTACAGGTGTGTGCAACTGCACCCAACCAGTCTTCTCATTATAATGCCAGTTATATGGAAATTAGACACCAGTAAAAGTTAACAATGTTATACCTTGCAACAAAACATAATGGAATCCTCTCAAATTCACTTGTTTGTAATCTAAGGGCCAGAAGGAAATGTTTTGAGATATGATGAGAAATGGTCAAGGTCTAAAAATGAGCTCCTCAGGGCAGGGAGTACTGTGCCGATAACTGTTCTCATTTCTGCTCTGATGCCTCCATCACCATGGCGAAGGCTGGCTGTCCTTCCTGAGACCCAGGGCTGCCCTGGTTTACCTGAAACTGTGGTTCCTGTTTAGATGTGCTGCCTTCCTACCGCCTGCTTGTGCGGTGCTGTCTGGGGGACACTTTTTCCCTAAGACTCTGAGGTCCAAGTTCCATCCATCTTTTGAGGCCTTGTACACTTACGGCTTTCTCCACTAAGCCCTTCTTGATTTCTCAGCTGGAGGCGACAGCTGTCCTCTGAGCTTCTATTTCACGTCTGTAGCACTTGGTGCTTTCTAGTTTTCATTGCAGTCATGATTTATCGGCCACAATACATACATAATGCCGTGTGTGGAAGGTGTGGGATACAGAAATGAACCTCAGAAAATTGCTAGTGGCATATTAAAGACCAATAGAGGCAATCCCCTGGACTGAGGATAATGAGGGCAATACTGTCTGATAATAATTTAATACCATTGATACTCATGTACCTTTAACAAAAATGGACTTGTGGAGGGAGGGGGATGAACCTATTTGACTCAGGGGATACAAGGACTCAGAGGGCAATAGAAAACACAGCAAAATGCTGAGACGAGTGTTTCCTCCAAGTATAGACCAAGGGTATCTCAGGGGAAGAGAGCCTCTCAGTACAACAGAGACCTGTGCATTGTGACCAGGGAGAGACAACCATGACCCACTGAAGGTTGAAGAGGTATAATACGTTCAGGGATCTAGGTTTCTGACCTTTCATGATACTAGAGGTACTTGCTTTCTTCTTCTGAGCTCATATTTCTCATTTTATTAATGTCTAAGCAGATCTACCCCAGAGGGAGCTTCCATTAGGTTCATTATGTGACTGCCCACTCTATGTGGGGCGCTGTTGTGGTCCTGGATAGTGTAGTTATAAACTAGGAAGGCAGCAAGTCAAAGGAGTTGGCTGAAGGCCAGGGGCAGGAATGTTATGTAGTGATTTAAATGCAGAATACTAGAACACTAAGGTTCTGTCCCAGTGTTATCCCAGATTTCTTTAAATAATGGTCTCCTCTAAGGCTACCACCTCAGGCAGTCACTTTTCTCATATGATGCACAATTCCTGTAGTATATCATATAGGCATGTACCTTAAATCCATAATATACCTGTGTTGGGTGTGGTGGTCTGTGCCTGTAATCCCCAGCTACCTGGGAGCTGAGAGAGAAGGATTGTGAGTTCAAGGTCAGCCTGGGTAACACAGAAAGACCGTGTCTCAAAACTAATAAACAAAGAAGCAAAAAACCCCCCAAACCCTTACTATACTCACAACACTGACCTAAAACTCCAACCAACTCCTGGAAGCATGGCTAAGTCTTCTCAGAGGAACCTCAGGTTCAGAAATGCATGCAATGTCTTTCCACTGAAGCTTATTTCTCCTCTTACATTCCCTCTCTGAAAGCAAAGCCATCACCTATCCAGTTTCCTATTCGTCTCCATCAATGAAGGTTCTAGACCTGAAAGCTCCATCATGAACCCGTCCTCTCCTAGGTGATTCCAGAAGCTTCCTCTGGGGTCTTTTCCAACCGTCTGCCTCTTTCTACTCTGCTTTCTCAACCACTGTCCTGCTCAAAATCCTTCATCCATTCTCCATGGCTTTCCAGATCAATGTCGAGTCCAGCTTGCCCGAGGGGCCCTTATGACTAGGCTCCCACCCTCTCCAGCTTCATCACCTGCCCCTCTGTACAGGAAGTTTTTCTCAACCTGCTCAGAGACCTAAGAGGCTCTTCAAATACACGTGTTGTGGTCATAGGCTGTGGCCTTCCCACATGCTGAGAGCCTTCTCTGGTCCTCCTCACAACTCTGTTCTTCATTCTTGTGAACCTTGTCCTGCCTGGTCCTCCCCAAACACTAGTGATCACAGCACTGACTACCCTGTATCTCCTATATGGTGTCCTGACAGCCACCTAGACCCAGGGTGATATTTCTCAGGGTAGAGACCATTTCTAGGTGGAATTTTCAACCCCAGCACCTTGCAGAACATTGTGCATAGGCATAAAATAAATGCATCTCCCGATGAATGTACAAGTAACCAAAAGATAGGAGAATGCAGAGTTCTAGGGTTAGGAGGGAGAACCCAGGGCAGTACACAGGTTTAAATTTATAGACCATGACTGTGTCCCCAGACCCATGCCAGGCATTCTGAGAATCTACCAACACTATCTTTAGTCAACAGATGACTTTTTAATAAAGTGCCAGGGCCACTTTATTTTTGTAAAATGAAGTTTTAAAATGCCTGAAGGGACCATGTTTTCCTTCAGGCTGCACTGTTTAAATTTCATCTTGAACTGGTGAAACTTAAAATACCACTTGCTCAATGTCTATTATGTTTCAAGTAACAAACCCATTCTCTTTGTAAAAGTACAGTATAACACAGTTTTGATTTTGACACTAAACAATCATCCACTTGATCTCTCTCTGCCCTCACCATAGAAACCAAGCAAATATTTGTAGACATTCCTTCAACCTTTACAGATAAGTAGAAATGAAAATTGTTCTGAACACAGGATATGGCAGGCTGCATTGCTCATCATTTCCTCTTCAAGTTGTTTTAACTCTTAAGGGAATCTATATGCTTTGGGAGGTCATGTCATTACTCAGATTTGTAATATTATTTAAAAACTGATTTTTTTTGTTCTGAAAAATAGTCAAATGCATCTAAAGAATGTTTCTTATTTCTCCTCAGTTGCTAGGTTCATTTTTATACCAGCTGCATGTAAATCTACTGCATGAATCCAGGCAAGTTATATTGTTAGCGCAAGTGATGAGGGAAATGGAAGCATAGTTTAAAAACCTAAAATTCAGGGCTGGGCATAGTGGTGCACACCTGTAATTCCAGTACTCAGGAGGCTGAAGTAGGAGAATTGCCAAGTTAGAGGTCAGCCTCAGCAACTTAGCAAGACCCTCAGTCACTCAGCAAGACTGTCTCAAAATAAAAAATAAAAAGAGCTGGGGTTGTAGCTCAGTGACAGAGCACTTGCTTAGCATGTGTGAGGCGCTGGGTTCACACAGACACACAAAAAGTACAGTATAGTGTTGTATCACAGGGGAAAAAGTAACTAAGTTTAGGAACACACATTCTTTAACATTTTTAAAATTCTGTGGGGAATGCCTTCCTTAAATGGGAAGGATTTAGAGATCCTTTGCTCTAAAGAACTTCCAAGGTAAAGTTCCTCTGTAGTGTATACTTCCTTCCTATTTCTCACATACACGTCCATCTAAAAGGTTCACAGAGATGCCTGCAGGAAAAGAAAACCAGCTGTGCATTTCCGACTAACCTGGGCTGCCAGAAGTAAGTTTAAAGCACCAAGAATTCTGGGGGTCCCACTAGATTTTGTGCTTTCAGCTATGAAAGGCAAGCAAGAAAGAAAATATGCTTCTGAAGATTAGGATGTTTCCTGCTGTTCATTTAGCGAGATTAAAACTGCAAACAAAAAGGAGAAGGGCTCAACCAAGAGGAGGGCTTAGATTGAAGCCTTAGGAATTTTAGTTAGACAGAAGGAAGTATTTTCAGACAAGCCCCATTAAACATCAGAATGGGTTAATGGGGGGATTTTCTTCTCTGAATTTTTTCATTTTATTCTTATGCAAGGGTAAAGAAGTAGGCTAGGGAAAGAGGGAAAGAAAAAAAATTGTAAATCACAGATGTAAAGTACTGTGCTGGATTGACCGTCTGTTACTTTATATAATCTTCGGTTTAGTGCTGTAAAATAAGTATTGATGACTCTGTTTTTTACAGACAAGGAAGAGGCAACTCACAGAAGCCAAGGACCAATCAGCTGGTAAAAGGCAGAACCAGGAGTTGAAGGAGGGCTTATCTGACTCAGGTTCATTCTCTTTGTTGTGGCATTTAAATGACCTCAGTTCTTTTATTTATTTATTTATATTTATTTTTTGGTCTTTAGCCTAGTTACAATGAAAAAATGTTTGCTATCCACCCCCCACCCACCTTCAAAATTTCCACAGCAATGCAGTTTTACCAAAAAGCTGAAGAACAAAAGAACATGTTTTCTAGGATGGGGTATTGCAAAGGATTTCATCAAGATAACCACCAGCTGAGGGGCCAGGGTCAAGGACATGTAAGTGGTGGGGGTCCAGGAGATGGAGGGTAGGGAAGGTCTGCCTACCCACAGGGCCAGAAGTCTGGGGCTGTGTGCATGGGCAAATTTCTGCTCTCCTTCCATAACATGCCTTCCTAGAGACTGCAGCATGGTCCGTCCTCCCAAACTTGTTCTCCTTTTGTATTCTATCTCTGCAAACGAAATCACCCTCTAACCAGTTCCTCTAGTCAGACTCTTCCTCAAACTCACCCCTCACCCATTTATACAGACAGTATAAAAGGCTGCCTATTGTTTATAAAACAGGAAAAAAAAAGGCACAGAGGACTACAACTGTGAAAACAGGACAAAGAAGAAACAGGTTAAGAATCTGAATAGTTATCACCTGCCATTTTATAACACAATGCTACCAAAAGAGAAACATAATAAAAAAAAAAAAGAAAAAATAAATCACAACACTAGGCATAAGAATTTTTCAGGTTTGAACACAGTACGATTAGATGGATGTCATGATAATACCCCTGGAATTAACAATCTAACTTTGAAGTTGCTATAAAAAAAGTCTAATATGTAATATGTGTTTAGGTCTTTATTTTTTCCCTTCTCTATATAAAATGCTTTTCTATACTTATCATATTTTATGTATCTTTAAAATTTAAAATTCATTTCCCATAACTTCTATGAGCAGAGGTGAAGGATCTTTGATAAGGAATATAGCTCTGTAAGTTAAATAGATGATTATGGAATCTATATATTCATTTGCTTGTGATGAGCCACAATGCTTCTCTTTAAACTGTCTCAGCTTCTAGGAAGAACCACACTAATACCAAGGACTTTTCATAGTATTTCTAGGTATATCCGCCATCAAGAGAGGGACATGTGTGAACACAGAAACCAGCGGAAGGCTTCTCACCTAGACTCGGGGCCACACTGCATGCGTGTTCAGGGCTGTGTGGTTGCTGCATGCAAAAAGAACTTGAAAGGAAAAGTAACCCTCCACGTTTGGGTAAAACTTGGCTTTAACCTCAGAACTAATTCAAAGAAACACTGCCTTTCCACTTATAAACATTTCAAAGAAAGTTGCTGCTTTCTAGAAATCTGTGGCAGGTAGTTTTTATCCCTGAAGCTCTGTTGGGACTTTGACAAATGAACTAAGAAGTGATCACAGTGATACTTAAAGTACTCTTAAATCACCATTGTAGATAATATACAGAAGACCCACAAATATGGCAAAAATAGAAGCAGGGCTTGGGGATGTCCTTCGTGTAAGCCTTCCGGGACATTTTGAGAGAAGGTCAGCTCCCTGCTCTGTACTCCATAGTACTCCTCTCTTATGGACCCAGCTGATGTGCGGCATGACCATAAGAATCTACTGCCATCGCCGTTACTCCCAACAAAACTGAATGCTACTGAAATATTTGAATATTAATAATGTAAAAGTTTCAGATGCTGCTGTATTGTTGTTGTCTTTATTGGATTTCTTCTATGTATGGAATTCTGAAATATCATTATAAACTAAAATATACAAGTTCGTTTGTCATTATATAACCCCAAGCTTAGTTAAGGGCCAAACTAAAGGCAATGAAGTTATCTGCTCCTGTTGGCACATTTCCCTCTAAAGATGTCATTTAGTTATGTTTCCATCTGTAGTGAACCTACAATCACAGGCATCCTGGCATGGAATTTAAACATGAGGAATCAAGGCAACTACTGGGGGTGGGACTGAAGGACAATAAACTTTGTACACGGGTACCATTTTCCTGTGTCATTTACACACTTAATGACTGCAGAAATGATTTTGTTTTCTTGGTCTAAACATTTGCAGGGTCCTACTACCTGGCTGGTGGCTGACCTTAGGTGCTAGTGAATGCTAAGGTCTGTTTCCTAACTCTATGGGACTTATAGTCTGACTGATTCCAAAATTGAGGTGGCAAAGAAGGAAGAAATGCTCTTCTGTATTTAAAGGTAAACACACTGAATATGTGAGGTTCTTCTTTTAACTTAGGGGGAAAAAAGTAATTCCATCAATGGGGGGAAAGCGAAGTAATTCCATCAATATTTTCCATTAATAAAGTCACTCTCAACCAAAAGGAATGTTACTCATATTTTGGAGATGATATTAGAAGAATTGATTTGGCTATATTAAGTCTTGATTATGTAACATGCCTGTTTCCCAAAGGGAGTTTACATATGAAAAATGGTTCCAAATTGAGCAAATCTGGGGATATGCTGAATATACCCCCTTTAAATTCACATTGCACACTGATCTATCACAGGCTCTGAGAAGTCCTGCAGTTAAAAGAAACTTATTTAATTCAGTATTTACCAAGCTAAATGATTTTTCTCTCTCATATAACATCTATTACCATTTTACAGAACCCTTGGAAAGTGCTTTGTAAAGCACTAGTCTATGACAATGTACAGGTTTGGAAGTGCAAGTATTCCAAAATAAAATTTGGAAGGTATCTAAGTATGTAACATAACATTATTAACTAATGTAGTCCTGAAAAATAAGAGCAGTTATATATTGCTTCAAAGCAAGCAATATAGCTGGGGGTATATATAGCTCAGTAGTAGAGCACTTTACCTAGTATGCATAGGGCCCTGGGTCTAAACCCCAGTGCACATATGGAAACACACACACACATACACACACACAAAGTAAGATATGTGACAAAACGTGTTTTGCGTCAAAAAATGGAAGCACAGAGTGAACATAAAAGTTATAAAGTACCCTTCAGAGTTTTGATATAACCATTATAGGCTTCAGTTGCCACTATACATTACCATAAATGAAGACAGTGAGGGCATCTTGCTGTGTCTATGTTAACTGTATTATTTCTATGAGCACAGATATACCCTTGTTTAGGCGGAGGCTGTTCCAAATAAATGACTTATTTACTTTTAATTACTTCTTCATGGTAAAAGTAGAATGTAGAACATTTCTAATTACTTAAACTTTCTGGCTGTTTGCACACCATTGAGGAAGACATTTATAGTATAATTTGAAGTTCACTGATAGAGACTGAGGCTAAAAAAGACAAATAATAGATTGTGCCTGAACTGGAAGAGTTCATAGCCTAGTGAGGCAAATATAAAAAGACACAACATTAATACAGTATGGCTGGAACTATAATAAGGCATTGAGCAAGTACTATGGAAACTCAAGATGACCTCATACACAGAACAGGTGATTTATTGCTCCTACAGTAAAGTACATATGACATGCCTGCATAATAAAAATATGATGGCAATCAAGAAATTAATAAATATTTATTGAGCACCTACTGTACACTATAAATCTGTATGTCAGACTTTTTAATTATCATATCACTACTAGTCTCAGAATTTCATATTGTTCTCAAAAGGAATATAAAATCTCTCTTAGATTCTTGGCCAATTTTATATCTAGAATTAAGAGGGAGCCAAGCTAATGTTTAATTTTACATTTTGGAAATAGTCGAAAGCAAAGAACAGGATATGCATGTAATCTCCGGAATTCATGATCAGAACTCTACTTTCATACATTTCATAGTTGGAGCCAGCAGAGGGAGTAAACCGCTTCAAAGAAAAGCCTCAAGTATGTAGACAGAAATTAAGACTCAGATGTAAAGAAGGCCTTTGGCCAAAGAAAACTTGACTGCAGAGACACCCATTTCAAAATCTAGGGGAGTAATTTAATTACAACTCAAAAATTTGTTAAATATAAGTGCAATAGAGTAACCAGCAATCACTGAGCAAAGCAGAGGATGGATGCATCTTCTTGCTCCAATAACATGAACGGGACTGAAAGCATGAACTCTCTCATCTGAAAACCAGGGCAATATAAACTTCTATAAAACAGGTCCCGCAACAAAATCGAATTCACATCAATAGGAAGGAACTTCACTAAAGCACTTGCTCATCAGTCAGAGCTACCATCAGCTAAGTATCTATTGCATTCCAAAGATAAATCCATACACACCAATTACATTACATTTTTGCTTCAATTTCTAAGAAGCTGCTACCTATGAAGCTCCTACCTTGAGATCCTAAATGTGTTGTAACACTCACAAGGAGTATTACAAAAAAAAAATTCATTGCTTAACACAGCTACATACGGCTAAGCCTTTCTATGACTTTCCTCATAGGGAGTAGTTTTATAAATGAAAACCAAGCATTTTTACTCCATTTCTGGTACTTTTTTTTTTTAATCATCATTGCTTCTTACTGGGTGCTTTTCATACATTTCTCAGTTGGTATTTTTACCACCTTTAATTCACCTACCAAACTGTAAATCTCTTGAGCACAATCCATGCCTTGAAATCTGCACATACCTGGCACTTAGAGCATAACACAGGTCACGCACAGTGTTTGCTTATGATGATTGAAGAGACTTTGAAAAGCTTAATAGCGTATCTGTTTTGCATGGTCCCATCCTCTTTTTTTTCTTTTTGCAGGATATATTTTCCATGTTTTTTTTTAAATTTTTAAGTTGTAGATGAACACAATACTTTTACTTTATTTATTTTTATGTGCTGCTAAGGATTGAACCCAGTGCCCCACAAGTGCTAGGCAAGTGCCCCACCACTGAGCTATAACCCCAGCCCCTTCCCTGTTCTTTTGTTGGCATGTGAACCTACAACATATAAATGAAGTATGAGACCTTTACTTTTCTTACCTGAGTTAACACAAAAAGACGCACCACTGGGAGAAATGGGTGTCCATGCTTATGTCTGGGAATGGGCTGGGTTCACACAGCAGGCTGGATCAGTACTCTCTCCTGCCCTGTTTGATCCTGTCTCCTGAACCATAAGTTCTTCCAAAAACTCTGTCAGTAGCAAAGACTGAAGTGCTCCAAAAGACAATTCCCCTCAACATTAGCTTTGCCAGAAGACTTTGATGTTAGTTTTTGAGGGACCAACTCTCAGGTTTGTTTTTTCATTTTACTATTATTCTGTATTATAATTCATTCATTTATGTTTTGAACTTTTCCTGTTTCCTAGTTTAAACAGGTCTTTTCCTAATTAATTTATCACTATATACTTTGATAATTTTTTTATTTGTCATGAGTATACATAACATTAGTCTTTAAAAAAAAACAAATACAACAGATGCATATAGAAAAGGATTTCTTTTCTTTTGTCCCTCTTTGGAATAAAGGCTTTTACATTTATAGTGAATCTAGATATAAAAGCATATAGTGCTATGAATCAGCCTCTGCAAATAGCCTTGGTCATATTGTTAGCTTTGATATACAGTTCACTGTTGTAATATGAGGTCACTCTTACATGTTCAATGGGCAAGAGAAAAGGGGATTATACAGAAACTGTGAGAAACTTATAAGGAAACTGAGGTGTGGAAAGTTGATAGTGAATGGTTGAAATGTTAGTCACCAGTGCTTGGGAATAAGAAAAGACTAAAAGACCTCATGTCACCACCTGCTCAGTGTACAAAATACCTGCTCATAATTATTATGTGGTCTTCTATCTGCAAAGTACACACATGACATAACTATCAGCCATTTTTTAATCTCATCTTTGGTCACCAGCAAATATCACACAGTATAGGGGGTATAAGACTGGATGGATGAAGGGAAAGAGTTCTGTACTGAAATCTGAAGAACTGGGTTTTAGTTTTAGATAAACTTCTGTAAATTTATTTAAAATAATCTCTGTTTATTATCTTACCAAAAAAAAGCAATTTCATATCATTAGGCCCCAGTTTCAACTATAAAATCAATAAGTTCATTAAATCATTTCTAAAGTCCTTTCAACCCCAGAATCCTATAATAAATAAATTCTACATGCTCAGTGACACCATCTGGACATTGTACTGTGTACCAGCCAACACATCAGGTTAGTGACGTTGTTCACAGAAATTTGACATTTAAAGAAATGGAACTTTGACCAACAGAAAAACTGAAAGGATGTCAATCAATACCCAATAGCATCTGTGATTTCATAAGGCAAAACTGGAATTCCAAAAGACAACAGAAGAATCTGTTAGACATAGGGACAACAGGAAAAGCCTCTTACCTTTTACAACTGCAACTACAGACTAGAGAACAATCTTGTCTGTGTCTGTGCAATATGGTAGGGGCTGTGGTCCGTCTTGCTGTCTTTTCAGAATCAAGCATTTTTATTTAAGCAGTAGTATATGGTGATTGGGTGTACCTTCTGTAGGCAAGCACTACAATTTATTATACAAATATGTTCACAGTAGCCATTTCAGAAGAAAGGATAAGAGTTTGTATGTCTGCCCCTAAAATACAGTCATTTCAAAGAAAAGAAACACAGCAAAGAGGAAAAATATGGATATATTTTTCTGTCCCTATATACTACAATATGTGAATCAGAATGAATTATTGTCTTCAGAAATCACAGAAAAAATATCACATCAAATGATTGAAATTACATAAAGTTATATAGATAGAAGAATATCTACCCTCTGCAACGTAGTAGAAAGCTCAAGCTACACATAATATCAAAGCTACACATAATATCTCTGGAAATTCCATTCTGTTCTCATGCAACTGAATCAATGAAGGTTATTATGATAATAAGTTATGCTGATAACAAGACTTTTGAAGAATCAGGCATAATAAATGGCAGCACAGACGCCTCAATCATCTTGGTTTCTTTTAAATATTACCAAATAATTCTGGTCCTAGGACCAAGACAACTTAATTGAAAATTAAAAAAAAGGTCCCAGAGTCTTTGTTGGTGCATTATAAGGAACTCTGTGTTTTTTAAAAAAGGAAAACAAGAAGGAACGCTCAAGGTAATAAGTGCTTTCATGTTACCAGTTCTCATATCCGAGGGCACTGGATTGAGCTAAAGGACAAAGAGATAAGGGCAATATTGCTAGTTACTAACAAATGGCAGATAAAAGAGCTCTTCTGGGTTCTGATTAAGTGACAGCATTCTACACATTCTTTTGACTTGAGAAAGTTAGACTAAGAGCAGCAGCTAAGTTCCATGTGAAGCACAGCTAAATAAGCGTATCTGCATGCTTTCACATTCTGGCAGGACAGGATTCCTCCCCTTTCATTGAACAGAGACATGTTTTCTGGGATCACAGCAATAATGTGCCTCTGCTTCGGTTTCCATAAAAAAGCATAAACGTATATGCTGTGAGCACAGAGAAGTTTTGTGCTGTGGGACATGGTGGCTGGGAGCCAATGTTTACAATCCCCTGGGTGGGGAAGGCAGGCTGAAAGGCTCAGGAAGGCAGGCTTTAAAAGTCTTTGCTGTTGCCGCCTGTGACCTTCGCCTCTGTTTTCAAAGCAGCTCTCAGGTTAACCCCTTGGATTCTGTGTGCACTGGAGCTGCACAAAGGAAATACCTTTCTTTGAAGGACACCTCTCTCACGCACATCGGTTTCTGATTTCAGCTGGAGCAGCTCAGAAACACTGGATTAAGAAAAAAGCATGTATTCAATCTGCTGTCAGACCCACGGGCATGTTGGGGGGCACTGGATCTGGATTTTGATGAGTGCTGTGTTCTACAAAGTGAAAGTTTCCAGCTTCAGGCAATGGACTCAAGCTTACAAACCAGGGGATTGTGAAACATGAGCATATTTGGTCTCCAGGGGAGAAGGAAGCATCCAATTTATGCAGAAATGCTCTTTTCCCAGCTAGCCAATGAGGAGCGAGGCTATGGGAGTGGGGCTTCCTATTGGGATCTCTTGACCAGAAGAACGGTGCTTAAAATTAAAGACAGGCTAAATTGCTAACAGCCCAACTTAAAAAGCAGCTGAAGAGAAAAATGCCAATTGTAGAAATGAAAAGGAAGTTTTCCAGTTGTGAAGTCAAAGCTGACCACATTTGGCTTATGACCACTGTTGTTTTGGTGGGGGCAAATTAGTAAGCTTTTATTCCTAATGCTAAGAAGTAAAGGGCTCATAAAAACTCACCACATGTGTATGTTTTATTATAGATGTTACTAAATTACTCAAAAGAGGTTTTTCAATCGTGATGATATTCAAGGTTTCAAAATGTTTTCAGAATGTAAGATTTAAAAGAAACTGGTCTGATGTTAGGGTCTCATGCCTATTTAAAGGAATGCTTCACTCTATGAGAAGGCTTGCAGATTCGAAGATGTTTGGAACCTAAACATTGGTCATAATTAATATCATCACCCCTTTGTTGAATGGACAGCAACTGAATTCTGGGATGCAATTCTATGCTATATTTGGAGCCTATGAATCCTTAACGTGTTCCCTGCCTTTGAGAGGGTTAAGATTTCTGGAGCAGAAAATGAAAAACAACATACACCAGAAAGTGTAACTCACATGGATAAAAGCCATTAAAATATGTCTTAGGAAAAATCATTCAAATGAATACGAGACTGTAAGAAGAGGATTTTCCCTTCACATTTGGAGATGAAGCCCTGGTCTTTGTTACCAGGCAGCAGTTCAAACGTCATAAAGTATGTGTGTCCTCTAGTTGGAAGCCCATCTATCTCAGAAGAACGACTCTATTTGAGAGTATTGTTTTTCAGTTTTCCTCGACTAATAATTGGGTCTTAAGTACTTCTGAAAAGAGTTATTAAAATTTTAGCTTCTCCAAGAAAGCTTAAAAGTAATCAAAATATTGCCCCGGCTTTCATCACTGACCAAACAACCTGTTCCTTGCTATCTACTATAGAAGTCGATGGTGATTAAGTCAATATATTCAACTCTAATGCAGACACTGAAGAGAAAGAATGTTCTGAGAAGCTTAAAGAAACTTCAGGGCTTCACAAGAGAGAAGATGTAATAACACAGCCTACGTTTAACACAGGTTTTCCACGGGCCTGGAATTTCTTCGCTAAGGATTTGACATGTTTCTTATCATTTAAACACTGTAAAAGCTTGTGAGGTAGGCTTGCTGTTTTTCTGCCCACATTCTAGGTAAGAAGTAGATGTTCTGAATACGTTTAGTACCTGTGTTACAGTTAGAATTAAAACTCAGGTGTGACCCCAGCCTGCATGTGCAACCACCGAGCAAGGCAACTATGCAAGCAGACAGGTCTCCAACACTCCAGGAGAAGCCCTGGGGAAACTGTTTTACTGCCCTCACAATTTGGCAGATATTACAATTACTACTGCTAGTAGGGGAGACTCCAAGGCTTATCGATCTTTTAAGAAAGGCGTTGCATTCAGCTGGAGCTTTCCCCTGTGAATTAAAATAAGATCACAAAGCTGCAGTACTTTCTCTCTGCAATTGATTTACTAATACTTATTCATTTCTTAAATGGAATCTAAAAAAAAGTAGCATATGGGATCATCCCTATCACAAATTTTTGAGTTCTACAAACCAGTTGGAGTATATTTTCATTTACTGGCTACAGGATTTTTAAAAATATTTAAAAACATGTCTCCATAAGTGAATGTCGTCTTAAAAAAAAAAAAAACTTGTCGTAAAATCAAAGAAAATAACCATTGCCATCTTTTACAATAATGATATAGCACAAAAAGTTTTCAGCTTAGATTTGGTGTTTGAAGCTGCTTCTCAGTAACTAACAACATAACAGCTATCCATGAATTTTAATTATTGCAATAGAATTATTAGGCACAACCAGTTACAACTGAGCTTATCCACACGCAGCATAAAGTTAAAACTGTACAAATGAAGCCAAAATATGCACAGCTAAAAGGAATGTTACAGGGGGGCCTCTCAGTGAACAAAGCAAGCTCAGTTTGGCTCTTTTTCCCTCGCGCTACCACATCCGCACATCGTTAGTTGGAAAATTCCTGATATATGCTGTAATTTTTTTGTGCTCTTTTTTTCCCCCCCAGTACACTTGGGGCTTTAATGTCCAGATGCCATTTTCCCCCTTATCTGTCCCTGTTTGGGGCTCTGCCAGCTATGGTCAACAATTAATACAGTCGAAGAAAAAAATACAGTACGCTCCCTGGCAACTGGTACAGCCTTGCAGGAAATACCAAATAAAAACTTGATTATGTATTGTTTAACCATTTTGTTTGCCTGTAGGCCACCCTGTCGTCGGTGTAATTCAGACGAGCATGCTTCATCTGGAAGGCCTGTGCGCCGCACCATTGTTCCCGGAGTCTGTCACGCACAATCGCTGGCTTCAGCCTGTGGCCCTCTAAATGAAAGGAGCAGATTTGTGGCAGCTTTCCAACCTGCATTCCTTTTAATTAGTCAACTTGTGGCCCAATGTTATAATAGATAAGTAACCTCTTAATATTCATGTAATTAATTAATTTTTTTCCCTCATTCAGTTATAAACCTTTTCGTGGGGGGGAAAAAGGCTTTATCCTATATGGGCTCTGGTTTATGAAATAAGTGTGCTACTATTACAAAGAATGTCAGACATCAGGTTTCAAAGATTCTTCATGAGTACCAATTCCAGAAACCATAGTATGCCTGAGCTATGTTTTAAGCATATTGCTTTTGCATTTAAAACTATACCTGAAGTCTTCTTCTTTTACATGTGTGATAATATGTAAGATGAGCTATCTTTTTGCCAGCGTTAACTTGGCTGGGAAGCCTGTGTCCATCCGAACTGATAAACTAGTTCACCATTAGATAGGCAGAAAGTTTCACATTTTGAGGATCTTTTGCAAAGCAAGTCTGACATGGAGAGTGGGAAAAAGTTCTCAAAGTACCAGGTAGTCTGTCTGTCCTAGATCTAATTAAACTATGATGCCTTTCGTTTTAGCATATGATTCCCCTTAAAAGATAAGTTGATTTTTTAATAAATATTAATATTATTCATTGGTAACAGGCATAAGAATGACATTTAAAGCTCATAATTTAATTTTTTTTCAACTACTTAAGTTTTTCAACCAAACCAAATTCTCCTCAAAGGCAGTAACAGCATATTTAGCTGATATATGCCCTTATGGACCATGCATATGGTGGGTAAAATACTACTCTTGCATATTCTTAGTATTACTTCTGATGCCACTTTATGAGATATTTACAGTGCCACTTCAACAATTCATTCATTCACTAATATGCCTACCAAGAAGTGAAAAGCACTGGATCCCAGTTGCAAAGATGATACAAAGAAAACATGGTATCTGTTCAAACATTCTTGAGCAGAAGGGGCAGCTGTGTAACTACTGGTTACATCTGCTCTAGGTCAAGGAGAGGTGTGTGATTTAATAGCCTGGATCAAAATCCTGGCTCCTCTCTTATAAGCTATATCACTTTGGCTAAATACATTAAAATCTCTGTGCCTTTGTTCCCTCATCTGCAAAATGCAGAACTAAAGCAGTTACTTCAAAGGGCAACTGAATAATTATATGACATAAGGTGCCTTTTTTCCTATAAATTTTAGGTTTTAGAAAATGTTACACCCAGGTGGGACAGGGTGCAGAATGGGGGTACACCTCATAGTGTCAGAAGTTCAGAGCGGATCTGCAAAGGCAAGCACGGCTGTCAGAGGGAGCAGCTCTAGCAGAAGTTGAGAAGTACGGAACCGCCTGGATCAGCCACCACGGGATGGAGCTTAAACTTTATCCTAAAGGGAAAGGGGGCACTGAAGGTCTTATGCAGGGAATGTAATTTTGCATATTCTGAGTAAAACACATTCTGGTAACTGTAGAGGACCAAACAGACAATCAAAGAGGCAGGAGATACATAAAAGGGTGCAATGATCCAGGGGCACTCGGAGGAAGACCTGTGGAACTACAGTGGTAAGGAGAGGAGAGGGGAAAGCAGGAAGAATAATTTTATTGATTGATTGACTGCAGTGTCGGGATTGAAGTCAGGGCCTTGCACATGCCAAGCAAGTGCTCTACCACTGAGTTGCATCCCCAGCTTAAGAAGGAATAATGAATCAAATCAGGCAGAAAGGGAAAAGGAATCTCTAAATCAGTCTCACATTTCTGTTGGATGTGGAGGAGGATGGTGGGGAATGATAGGAAGACTTGCAAATTAGGATAATATCCAGGTTGATATTTGGGTTTGGGACTCAAGTGAAATATCTGAGTTGGACATAGGATGAATTCCCTGCCTTCAGGATAGTCCCCACAGAAAAGAGTAGATTGCTGAGGGAGGGAGTACATGTAGGCTACGTGCCATAGGACAGAACCTACAGGGAAGAAGAGAGAGGGCCCTCAACAAAGAGATGCAGGTCAGGCAGGAACATAGGTGGACACTATGATGCTACAGAAGCCATGTTGGGTATTCATGAGAAATAAAGAAGAGAGAAGCATATACATACCAGAAGATGCTGAGGAAGTTGAGGGAGACTACTTGCGGGGAAAGCAAAGTGTTAATGGCCTCCTGAATGAAAACCATCCTTCCTTGGTTATAGAAGAAAAGAGGCAGAGCCATCTGAAGCTGCTCTCTGCTCCCTGTACTTTTTCTACCTGCCCTTTAAGTCTGCCCTGAACTTCCAACCCCCTTTAGAGGTTTCTTCTTTGGAAGACTGAGTGTAGGTGAAGGTGCTGGGGCAGCAGCCACATACAAACAGGATCTAGAGGGGATCAAAGCAGACAGACTCAAGGCCTCAGGTAGTGAGATGAGAAGACCCCTACCTCCAAGGCTTCAGATGCGGAAGTGAGTGGGAGCCCAGATAAACAGAGGTTAGTCTGCAGGTGTATGTAGCAGGAAAGGAGAGATGAAGTAGTTCACATTCAAATATTTACTTACTTGACAAAAATATGAGATGGTACCATTATGAACAGAAGCAGATCTCTGGTTTGTGAAGCCTAAAGCTTAAGACACTTTCAAAAAGTTGTCAAATGCCTCAAACATCACAAAACACAGGAATAAAAACCACCACATTTTGATTAATAAACAGCCATGTCCTCTAGGAAACTTTCTTATCCTACTCTTTTTGACTGCATACTATTTGCCTTTCATTTGACAATGACTTTTGAAATATTTTCTATAGAATTTTGATAAAGTCTATTTAGAAATATTTCCTATAGAATTTTGATAAAGTCTATTTTTCCCTTTGATGCTGGGGACTGAACTCAAGGCCTCTGTACTCTACCACTGGGCTACAACTCCAGCGCTTAGATAATTCGTGTAAGAATAATTCTTAAAAGGATGATCCCCTCCTTATAAATGGAAAAAAAAAAGTGCATGGCTATTTTTATAATTAAATGTTTCATTAGCTAGTATCTTATCTTGAAAGAACTTCCATTTTGACTAGGCACTCAATGAGAATAAAATCTTTTATGATATATGTGTCTATTGTCTCAAAATTTTCCTTAGACTAGCTTCTGCCCCCATATGTTTCAAACTTTGTCTTTCCTCCACCAACCACAGGCTTCTGGTGCCAGATACCTTGGGTCATGTTCACGTTGTGGGATGACCTCTGACCTCCAGGTAAGTGAGTGCAGTGGTTATGGAAGGGTGTCTCTGTAAGCCCTTGCTACATTGGACCTAGGGCCAGTCATGATTTTAGAAAGTTTCCCAATCTGGGCATTTTTGGCAGATGGGGCAAAAAAATTCTCTACTCTAGGCACTGTAGGATGTTTAACAGAAGCCCTGGTCTACACCCACTAAATTCCAGTAGCAACAATCCTTTCCTCCCACTGAGACAACCCAAAATGTGTCTGCCCACTGACAAATGTTTCCTGGAGGCAGCCAAATCATTTTCAGTGGAGAAGCATTGATAAACATGAAACAATGGAGAACCTCATAACAATAAGCTTACAACACCCAAAATAACTCAGCATTCCCTGAGTCAGATCTTGAAAATACCTGTGGTCACTCTAGTGCCACCTGAGAGCAGAAGTGTGACTGGGTGGGGTGGAAGGTTAATCAGTTGCACTCAGAACAGCTTACTTCTGCAATGAACAAAATAGACCACATGAACATACTGCTAGGGCTTGTTCCCTGTTCTTGGTAAATAAGCTGTAAGTGGAGGCTTGGAGCTTACAACTCACAAGCACAGTAAATCCACTTCCAGTTATGGGAAATCCCAGCTGAAGACAATGTAGTTATAAGCGCTGGCATTTTTAATTCTCTTTTCACACCACATAATAATTAATGATACTACTGATTGTTTCACACAGATACTGCAAATGTCATGTTGGGTGCAAGTACATTTCAAATGACCTCATTAATTGTCACAGTATTATCTACAGTTTAGTAATTAAAGGAAAACTAAATATTTTCAATTCTTTGGATAAAAATGTCCTATTTTTATGACATGAATATATTATGACAAGAGAGAGAGAGTGTGTGCGCACGCGCGCGCGCACACACACACACACACACACACACACACACTCATTTGCCTGGTAAGATGAATGAATATTTAGATACAACTAAATTTCCCAGATTACTTAAGTTTTTCCAGTTCTGAAAGTACATATTTTCATTGTTTAAATTTTTTTCCTTGTGTCCTACTATCATTCTTTTTTTCTGCTTTCCTGCTGTTTATTAGCTTAATTATTTAATCACTTCTAAAATGCAATGGGTCCTTTATTCAAAGCCCTCTGACAGCTTCCTATTAAACTTAAAAATGAACTAATACTTTTACAAGGTCATCCACAGCAGAAGCTCTGGGCTACCTTCCTGATCTCAGCCCTGACAAGTCCCATCCCATTCACTCTGCCTCAGTTACAAAATGTTCTTTTACTTCCTATGGACATTTCAAAAACTCCCTCCTGCCGTGGGGACTCTGAATTGATATGCAATCTCTGTTGGAATGCTCTCTCCTGAATCTTGGCATGGTGTGTCCCTCACCTGCTTCCACAAAGATCTCCCCTGACCATCCTCCCTCTCTAAAATAGGTTCCCAATGTGTTATACTTTATCCTCTTGCTCACCAGGCCCCATAGAACTTAGCACTATAAGAAACGATGTAACACGGTAATTTGTGTTTATTATCCATCTTCCCCACAAAAATGAAGGGAGAAGTTATCTCGTCTCATCAGCATCTACACTCTCAGCGAAATGCCTGATGGACAGAAACCATAATGCAAGACTTTATGTTAAGTAAGAGCCCAGGGAAGTAGGTGGAAGGCTCTAATGATGGCACAGCTATTTGATCCCTCAAAATCTCTTTTGTTCTTTCATACTCCTTCTTATTCTATCTCCTTGCTCTTTCTCTGCCTCCACTGTTTTAAAACTTGTTTCCCTTTAAAGATGTAAAAGATATCACATAAATGTATCTATATTATATGTAGTACTGTTTATAAATATTTACAACTTTCTTCAATTTTTTTCACTCAATATTGTTTCTGAGATTCAGCATGTAATTGTCCATAGCTAGCTACAATTCTTCATTTCCATTTTCAGTGTTGCATAATCTCATTGTGAATATAAAAGATATGACTTAACCCATTAATTTGTATGTGAATCTTTGGGTTGTCTGAATTACAAAGGCACCATGAATATTCCTAACTATGATTGCTGTCACACAGGTATAATAATTTTTCTGAGACATGTAACTAGACATGAAATTTTAGAGTTTTGTGGGACAAGCATGTTAAATTGTATTGTTAATGCCAAATTATTTCCCAAAATAGAGAACTATTTTATGTTTCCATGAACAGAAGATGAGTTTCAAATATTACTTGATAAAGCAGAGCACTAATGAGTTTTAGATAAATGTTTTTTGAATCCTAATATTCTGTTTTTTTTTTTAAACTGGTGAATTTTGTCCATTTACACTTATTGTGATATATTGTGGTATATTTACCAGTTTATGTATTCATTACTCTTTCTTGCACATCAGATACTCCTTTTAGGATTATTGTCTTAATTTTTGATATAAATCCTTTAGTGAAAAGTCTTGTTGGTGGTAAACTCTACTGGTTTTTATTGATGGTGAAGATTTTGTTATTCCATGAGTATACTCTGTACCTGAATTCCACATATACACAAAGATAATAACAAAACATGTAGTTCAGTAGTGGCTTTTCTACTATCATGTCCTTTAGCCTCCAAGAGAAAAAGATGCTAACAAGTAGTTAATCACCAAGTAACCAACCATCTACTAAGTTTTTGGTGCACACTAATGGTGCTTTGTCATGCTTAGCAAACAAGTTACTGTTCCTGATCTAAAAGAGCTTTGAGCAGCATGAGAAAAATGAAATCACATGAAACCTAAGTAGAATAAAAGGTTTCATGTAAAGACTGATGTGGTGGCTCAAGAAATTCTGTGTGAGCTTGGAGCAGGAAGTATCCGAGGAAAGCTGGATCCTCAGGTCATGCTGCAGAAGCTCCTGAATTACATTTCTACACAACGCTGCTCATGTGGACAAACCACCCCTTTACCCTGAATCTCAGAAAAGCCAGAGAATACTTTCTTCAGAGACAGTATTGTGGTTTAATGTGAATTCTGAAATCAGCACTAGGTAGTTAAGAGCAATACTAAGACAAATGTTTTTAAAGACTAAATTAAAGACTAAGCAATCGTATAAAATGCCACACACAATTTCCAGAATAGCAGGATGAATATGACACTGATTTATTGGTTTAGGTGGCAACTCCTTTTGTGAATGGGGGGCATTCCTGCATGACTTTGTAAAACAAAACAAGACAGTGCAGGTTACACAGGGCTGGGCTGAAAGCCTCAGGAATTTCTTTTAACTGATTTTTTTTTCCTCAGAGGTTAATAGCTGGAAAAGTTCTTATGTGACACACTGTAAGTAGACTATGGGAAAGAAGTGTCTGTCATTTGTGACATTAATTCCTAATCCATGGTACAATGAGTCACTTATTCACCAGAGAAGAATCTCACCTATTTGGGAAATGAAACTTTCTGAATATTAACTACCACTTATCCTCAAGAGAAAGCGAAAACTGGAATACAAAATGGTCTAGAATAGAGACAAGATTTAATGTTCATTTTGACTATAGAAAGGAAATCATTTCACTTTTAGGATTTATGAACTGGTCAACTATCTTCTAACCTATGGAGATTAACTACCAAAAGATCTGTCTTGAAAATATTTTTTCTTATCTTTCTAGGGTTTGTCCAGTAGGTGGTAAAGAAGAGAAATATAATCAAGCAGGTTTGTGGTTGAGCCAAAATTCAGTTCCCCTTCAGCCACCCTTAACTACCTGCCTCACAGGTGAAAGTGAGCAGGGAATAAGGACTGAGGAGATGGCACTGGATTCTGGAACCTGAGACCTCACGCTGGGGAACGGAGCCCGAAGCTGGAAGCGTGTACTGTCTTACACTCATTCATAGTGACACACTCATCCATTCATCTCTTAGTGAAAATTCTGCAGCTGTCTGGATTTGCACATTCAATTTCTTTTTTTTTTCAATTTCTTATTTTCAAAGAACAGATATATGTATAGAATATATTTTATTTTTCAAAACTTTATTATTGTTTAAATAATAGTGATAACAGAAAAATTTCCTCAATATTCTCATTTTAGGAATACTAGAAACATTTTCACATGCTGAGAAACAAATAAAAATTTAAAAAGTGAGAATGGTCTAAACTCCAGCATAAGTGGGCAGTAAGTGACTGGCTGGTAGTAACTGGTTTTGCTAATTTCCTAACCTGCTTTCATATTTAGATGCAAAGAGGAATGTTACCATTACATAATTCAATTATAAGAATCTTCGAGTACTTCCTCTTTTTCTTCAAAATTTATTTAATCCCCACAACAATCCTATAAGGCATGTACTGTTATTTTCTCCATTTTAACAGAGAAGAAACCCAGGACACAGAGAATCTAAGCAATTTATTTAAGGTCACACAGCTTGTAGTAGCAAGATAAGCTTCAAATAAAAGGTCTAGTTTCTTGACTCTGTCACCTTCACCAATGTGCTGTGCTGCACTACTTCTTGAATGAAGCAAGATTCATCCAAAAATTATCTCTTTGCCTATAGTAGAAAAGGGGAGGAACAAAAGGAATATTCCAGGAACACTTGAATCATTTTAAGACTTCAAAAACAATGTTGCCAAGGAGGAAGAGAGAAACAAGGGGAGAAATTCTAAAACAAGATCAATGGAGTCACTGTTCAAAGAAAATAAAGGACTTATTCTCTTGGGAGGGTGTGAACTATTTATTCACGAATACCTGATGAGATATAGACACACACACACACACACACACACACACACAAACACTCTCTCTCTCTCTCTCTCTCACTCTCTCTCACTCACTCATGCCTTCTCTCTTTCACAAGATAAGCAAATGCAGTATCAGAAAGAACACCAAGTGTACCATGTTTTAAGTTCTGCTGTCTTCCCAGATCTTTCCAACCTCACATCTGGGGTGGCTCAAGAAGGTGGCTGGCTTCTCTGAAGGGGCACAGCCATGAGCAAGAGTATGACGTTGTGGGGGAGGAGCACATCATGGTGCTCATATTCAGTTCTTTTAAAAAAATACAGTCTTTTAAAAAAACCCATTTATTTATTTATTTGTCTATTTATATGCCGTGGTGAGAATCAAACCCAGTGCCTCACACATGCTAGGCAGACACTCCACCACTGAGCTACAACCCAGCTCTAGTTTTTAAAATAATCTTAAAACTGAAAAGATTCTTACTGGAATTATATATCCAATATCATTTTTAAAATTATTTATTTGTTCTGGGGACTTGGATCAAACCCAGGGCCTTGCGTATGCTAGCCAGGCCCTCTACCACTGAGCTATCCCCCTCAACCACCAATATTTAGTTTTTATATTTGCTATTCCTCAGAAGCAGAAAGCAGAAAAGGTAAAGGTATTTAGTTCCAAGGACAGAAAATCTGATAAAGGGCTGCAAAAATATTTAAGACCTTTCTTTATCCATTTGTATCCTTCTTTCAAACTCTATTTAAAATTTCTTATTTTGAAAATTAAAGAATCAAATCCATGTCACTGTTTTTTAAAACGAGTGGATGGGCTGAACCAAGAATGGAGATAAACCAAGACCACACAAATCTACCTGTAATGAGTCTATACTACTTTTATAATAGACATAAACATCCTAAAAGTACATCCTCATTACCAATTACTACTTAGTGAACATAATATATATGATGCTCTGTTTCTTTCCTCAAGGTGCTTGTTGTCTAATGAAAAGAGTAAATTATAGTGTTTTGTGGCTGTTTACATTACACAGCCCTCATTAGGGTTTAGTCATGTAATGATCACATGTGAAGTATATAATCTGCCAATTTTAGCAATAGCTGGATTATAGGGATAAAAAAGGAGGAACAGAGAAACAGGTGTTTAATTAGATAGAACATAACCATACTACTTTAGGGTCCAATAAGGTAAAGTATCTATCACTTAAGTCCTGAAGGGGGAAACATTTTTTTTTTTTTTGGAAAAAGGCTCTTAAAATAAATCAATTTATGATAGTCATCCTTAATTCCAACTGGGATAAACATTAAACCATTAGAAAATTTCTGGTTTACACAACTACTAGTAAGATGACTTATGCAGATTCTTCATGATACAATACATTCCCATTTGGAACTTTTAATCCTCTTAGAAGAAATGACTTATGTTTTTGTCCACTGCTAGGAAAAAGAGTAATGATCATGTCAATCATCTGATTTAAAGAATTATTATTTTTTATTTTCTTATTTTTTTCTGCATAAGGTATGTTTCATACCAAACTTTGCCAAGGATGTGCTTTTTCCCTACTTTTCTCTGTGTCTATCTCCAGTGTGCCCTCTTCCTCCTAGAGAGCCCCTTATCACACATCTGTCATAAAACAGCCTCCATGAAGATCTTTTTTTTGGGATGCTGGGGATTGAACTCAGGGGGATGGGGCCACTGAGCCACATCCCCAGCCCTATTTTGTATTTTATTTAGACACAGGGTCTCACTGAGTTGCTTAGTGCCTCACTTTTGCTGAGGCTGGCTTCAAACTTGCAATCCTCATGCCTCAGCTTCCCGAGCTGCTGGGATTACAGGCATCTGTGTGTCACCAGACCTGGCCTGACAGCAACTTCTTAATTCACACCAAACTCTCTTACCAACCCATTCATCACATTGTGTCTTTTGGAAAAACAAAACCAAACAGTTTTGATCATGTTCTATGAAAACACCTGTTCATTCACACGCTTCTTGCTGTTTTGTGAACATGTGCTGCCTTTTCTCAACTCTATCCCTAACATATCTTCTCTTTGGTTTGCCAGGCAAACTCCTTCTTATTTTTAAAGATTTGGCTAAAAAATCAGCTCCCCTGGAAGCCTTCCTTCAATCTCCCAGAGCTAATAGTGCCTGGCTCCCAGATTCATCTGGATTTATTGGGGATGGCAACATATCTTCAGATGAAAACACAAATGTATTTCCTATGTGCATACAGAAGTAATTGGTATTACTTTGAAGAGCACATTTAGAGATGGTAAGTATTTAAATCAAATAAGTTACACAAATAATTGAAATCAACGTCTTTAAAAAAGCATTTAACCAAAAATTTTTTGCTATCTTACCATTAGAAAACAATTTCAGCTTCTGACATACTGAATTGAATTGGCAGGTGAAGATATTATCTGTAAATTACTCAGATTGCTAACGGTCAGACAGTTTGGTGATTATTATTATTATTACTAAAGAACCTAAGGAACACAGTGGTTAAGTATTCATCCTCTGCCTAATCAACATTTCCATAAAATTTGGCTCTTGACATGTGGAGCACTTATGAAAAAAGCTGTACTGTAATTCATATAACATTTGATTTGGAATCATTGAGTATATCCATGCACTTCTGAAAGGAACCAGTAACACAAGTTTCTACCTCACAGTGGTCCTGTGTCTTGGGGAATTTCCTAGATCAATGAAGGGTCCGTCACTGGTTATTTACCATGATTTATAGCCATTTCCCTTTTCTTGGCTAGTACAACCTGGTTTTCTTTGACTAGCCTTCTGCTGCCTATCTACAGAATAACTGGGCTAGGAGTAGGTGTGTCATCTAGTTGTAGGTGATGAAACCCAAGTGGAAGTTTGCAGAGAGCTTTGGGAAAAGATTGTCTTTCCTGCTGAAAGAGGCAATGAAACACTTTTTGGTTCCTACACACACTCACTGCTTAGAACACTGTTGTATCAGGATCTGATGCTTGAAGCTACTGTGGCCATCGTGAGGCCATTAGGAAAAACAAAATCAACCCCACAAGGTGGGGAGGGGTTGAAATTTTTCTGAAATTTGGTTACAGGAAGCAAGATGACTCCACTGAGCAACTGCACCAATTGTAGAATTATCCATCCTCAGACTTCTTATGTCAGATGAAATAATTCCTACTGTTCCAGACACTTTGGATTGGGTAGTATGAACTTGTAAATAAACAAAAAGTAAATAAATAAATAAAGAGTAAATAAATAAAGAATCCCCAAGAAAGCAAACACAAAGCCTATATGTATATATAGTATAAACCCACACCTACACCCACCCATACTGAGAATTCTACATAAATAGAAAAAGTTATAAAGATTCATTCTCCAAGCTGTTAACAGTGACTTTTTCTGTGAGGAGAATTAGTGGGGATTTTCCATTTTCATTTTTTTTTACCTGTCTGTAATGTTTCAGTTTCAAAAATAATTTTAGCAATCAAAAAAGAATGTATGTTGAAAACATTGCCTAAAGAGAGGTGAGAATTCAGAGGTGGAGTGTATGTGTGTGGGGGGAAGTCATGTAAACAAATGCTACAGAGTGAATATTGAAAAAATTGCAGAAAATGCCCCTGGATTTGGTGAAACTACAATTATAAATAGTGTAATTTCTCTCTTAATAACTGTCTACTGATATTAAATTTCTAAACATAAACTTACAGAGTAAATTAATTCTATAATTCTTAGGTAAAATAGAAACAGTTGATGAGGGGCTGGGGTTGTGGCTCAGTGGTAGGGCACTTGCCTAGCATGTGTGAGATGACACTGGGTTCTCAGCACTGCATAGAAATAAAGAAATAAAAATAAGGGTTAATACACACACACACACACATATATATAAAACAGTTGATGTCTATCATTTTTCTAAAATATTATAGGACTACTAATACTTGAGATCTATCATCAAATATTAGGAGCACAAAAAGCACAAATGAAAAAGAAACTGATGGAGAACACAAATTGGACTGTTCTGTGGGTGTAGTAGCAGCAGCGTGGCATTTAAGTCCCACATCCTAAAATCCTGGAGCTCTTACAGAAATAAAGCTACAGTAATAAATGTAAAGAAAGATAAAAATTCTGGGTGCAATGGCACACACCTGTAATTCCTGTGGTGTGGGAGGCTGAGATAGGAGGATTGTAAGTTTGAAGCCGGCCTCAGCAACTTAGTGAGGCCCTATGCAACTCAGTAAGACCCTGTCTCTAAATATAAAAAGGGGCTGTAGATGTGGCTTAGTGGTTAAACAATCCTGGGTTCAATCTCCTGGTTAAAAAACAAAAAAATAGGGGCTAGAGTCGTGGCTCAGTGTTTGACAGCTTGTGTTACAAATGTCAGGCACTGGGTTTGATCCTCAGCCCTTCATAAAAATAAATAAAGGTAAAAACCCCAAAAAGAAAAAACCAAATAAGATTATATGTTGACTTGAATACAATTACAAAAGAAAGGTCACTCTTGAAGAAACTTTCCCTATTTTAAGTGGAATGTTAACTCAATCTGAACACCTTAAATACTATGCCACATTTTTAACCTTTTCATGCTGGTAAAAAGCATGATAGTGACTAATTTGTGTTCAGGTATAAGAAGAACATGTGAGTCTTTTTTTCTCTAGACTTTAATGTTTTTAAATTCACAATGAATTGTTTTGACTTTTCCTACAATATCTTTATACACATACCCAGTAAAAACTAGAAAGACCAGATATTATGTAGTTATTTTACATAATATATAATCCTGGAAAGGCTTAAGAAAATGCATTTTAATCTATTTTATATGTGTGTGTGTGTGTGTGTGTGTGTGTGTGTGTGTATATATATATATATATATATATATATATATATAATAAAAATATATATGACATTTTTTAGTGTAGACACATACCTTTGTTTTATCTATTTATTTTTATGTGGTGCTGAGGATCAAACCCAGTGCCTCATAAGTACCAGACAGGTGCTCTATCACTGAGCCACAACCCAGCCCTTTATATATTTTAAAGCCCATGCAGCTTTGGAAAAACTCTGCCATAAGCCCATTGATAAAATACTTATTTATTTTACCCATTTGATTTTTTAAAAATCATGCAATTTTCTTAAAGCTATATTGCTTTTAAGGTTTGGTATGTACTATAATTGTATTTAAGTCCCCCATTCAAGTTAATATTGACAAATTGGCCATTTAACATTGAAATTGGTTGTGATTAGAACTAGCATCAATGAACTCTTGCAGACTCTACAACAATATCCAACCCACCAATTAGTCATGCATCTGGGTAAAATTAATACAATTTTGGTTTTATTTTATTGTTATTATTTACAATTTTTGGTTTTAAAAATATAATCTAAATATAAACACCAGATTTTATCAATGAACATATAATTAATGAAACAAATTGGATTCTTAGTGCTGAAATTTCTAGACAGATGCAGATAGAAGCTGTAATGACCCCTTTCAGGGAAGCTGATGTTTAGGGGTAGGCATCCTTTCTGAGCTCAGTTCCTTCTACTCCTCCACTCCAAAACCTGTTTCATCTCACACACACACATTCCATAAACACTCACCAAGCAATCAGCCTGTGTGCTACCTGAAATGCTGAAAAGCATATTTTGCAAAATTAACCTTTTTATATGGATGACAGATGCGAAACCAATGGGAATATTATCATGAGACAGCTACAGGTGAATCAAAAGCACACATCAGAGGATGTGCCCAGCTATCCCAGGCAATCAGGTGGGTTTTGGCACTATAATGCAGTCTTCAAGAATGCATTTTCAGGGTTGGGGTTATGGCTCAGCAGTAGAGCATTTGCCTAGCACATGTGAGGCAGTGGGTTTGATTCTCAGCACCACGTATAAGTAAAATAAATATGCTTTGACAACTTAAAAAAAAAAAAAAAGAATATGTTCTCAGCTGGGCATGGTGGTGCATGCCTGTAATCCCAGAGGCTTGGGAGGGTGAGGTAGGAGGATCTCGAGTTCATAAGCCAGTCTCAGCAATGCCAAGGTGTTAAGCAACTCAGTGAGACCCTGTCTCTATATAAAATACAAAATAGGGCTGGGGATGCAGCTCAGTGGTCGAGTGCCCTGAGGTCAATCCTTGGTACCCCAAAAAGGAAGAAAAAAAAAGAAGAAGAAAGGGAAAGGCAATCTAAGCAGACAGGAAGAATGTCTAATGGTTATGGAGACACGAAATCTATGGCATGTTGTTTCAAGGAGGGGGGAAAGGCCTGGACAGCTGGATCCTGGGGCTGCGGATGGGTATGGAAAGCAGGAATGGCAAGGGAGGTTAGCCACTGTTGCATCCGCACTCTTCCTTTGTCTCCCAAGCCTGCTGGCTTCCCACGGTGGCCATGCTGCATGGCTGCTGTCACTGTTCCCTCCTATAAGCTGGTCTTGTCTTTCCAGGAAAAAAAAAAAAATCTGCTGTTTCTCACTAACTGTAGTCTTCCACTTGGCAGAAACGGGGTTTTCCACTCAGGTAAAGAAATTGTCACGAATGTATACGAAGACCTTCATCCTGGGAATCTGTTTTACATTCTTGATAGCAACTTTTTCTATCTTTTACAAAAGTTTCAGTTGTATTTTTTTCTAATCTGCTTTTTCTAAACTAGTAAAAGCTAGTTTTCTGGAACTAGGTTACAGACAGACTTTGGCCCATTTAACAAGGTCAGACTGTTTATTCTTGACAGAATTCTTTCCCACTGTAAAAAGGTACTTTTAAATGCCACATTCCAAAACCAGTGCCAGTAAGCCACTGAAGCATATTTTCCCACAAGAACTGATACCATGCACGGTCCCTACCTCACTGAAATCACCCAGCATTACATAAGGTGCGGAGAGTTTTTAATGCCACCATGAAATCTATCAACTGAAGTATATCAGCCAAGGACTCAGAAAACACTTTCACACATTTCAAAGCACCGTTAACCTTTAAGAAGTAATTAATCAACATAAAAATGAGAAAGAGAGAGGGAAGGAGGGTTTTTAGAAATTAAGACAGCAAAGGAAACTAAAATTTTGGAACTTTATATTAGTATCCAAACCTAGAAGTCATATGGTTTTTTATTCCTTATTTTGGGGTTTTTATGGTTGAGCTGTTAAATTTACAGCCCCATTTTTAGATTCTGCCAAGCCTTCAAAATAAATATATGAGCAGCACTAAAGTAAATTCTCCTACGCTTTCCCCTTCTTTCATTTGGATGTTTCCCTGAGACTTGAAGGTAGATTATTCCTGCACAGCCAACTGTCAAGTTTAACATTCACATTTATGAGGGATTTAAAAATCATCACTATCCTTTCAGATGCCGGGTGCAACAAGATCACTCACCCTGAGTTTCAATCCCCAGAGAAAAGAAAAGCCAAAAGCAGGCATAATAAAAGGAAGGGCTCAGTGGCCCAAAGACTATCATTTAGAAACAAATTTGGAAAAGTAGCAACCAAATCAATAAAATTAGACAGAAAATATAGCACTAGAAAATAATCATTTAGAAGTTTGACCTCACTTTTTGGAGAGACCTGTACAGATGATCAGAAACACCTGCCCAATCTTGTCAAGGACCCAAGTGGACTACATAAAATACCAAAAGGAAACTACAATGCAGGTACTTTCAATCCTTTCCTGAGACACTATGGTTCTTCCAGAGATGCCAAGAAATCCTAATTTTTAAATAGAGGATATCATTTGGAAAATAACAGAGCACACGTTTGGGAGGTGGAGGGAGGTTTGTGGTCCTGAGTAAGGAAGGATGAAGCACAGGAGCAATCATCTGAAGATTAGAAATGGCTGCCCAGACACACATTCAAAGAGTAACTGTTACTCCCTTGGAGCTCAAGTTATTATCAGGCAGTGACGCAGGAGACTGGGAAGATTAGCTGAAAGTTGCGTCTAAAACAAATGAAAAAAAAGCCCCAAACCTTTCAGATGCTTATAAATGATGCTACAATGACATAAACAGTAACACAGAAAATGCAGAAGTGGAAAATCATCCACTGATTCATTTTTTGAAAGTAGATTGTTGTGAGACAGACTCAAAGACAATAAGACATTTGATGGTGTCACGTGATGAGCAATCGGTGTGTATGTGCTTGGGCATGGTCTTTGGACAGATGTGATAGTCAGAAAAAGAGGTTGGGGCTGGACCACCAAAAAAAAAAAAAAAAAAAAAAAGGAAGAAAAGAAATTGTAGGATTTACTCACCGCTATTTCTCAAGTGCTTACAATATGCAAGGAAGGCATCCTGGGAACCAGCAAAATAGTGTAAAATATAGATTGATTGGATAAAAATGGGTATGTCAAAGTTATGGAATTTCAATGACGAATCTTGCCTTGGAAACTTATACTATGAGATTATCGAAATCCAAGCAATATGGCACCTTCCCCTTCCTTATAAGGCAGAAGTGACAGCTATAAAACACAAGAAGCTCCCACATCCAAAGAATTAAAGAGGACACAAAAATCCAAGCTAAGGAAGCACCGTTTCATGTTCATTCCAAGGACTATGCCTCCCTAGCCTGAGTGTGAAAATAATATGACACTTGGGTTAAGCAAATTAAGGAGATGGGATTATCTCCTTAACTAAAGTTCTTCAGACTTGCTCAGGACTCAGCACAGAAGGTGCATTTCCATTAAGACCGTTAACGGTGACAACGTTTTGTCATCTTAACGGATCCTTGAGGAGCCTTTGCTTATTAAAGAAAACCCCTCTAAAGCATTTAGACAAGACCCTAATAAGACCAAATGGTCTTTACATTTAAATTTAAAATTGATCTTTACACGTAAATTTGGCCTCAGGAGGCTGAGATTTAAATGACATCACAGGAAGCGTGAAGGGTGGGATATAAAAATCCAGGTGACAACCAGACCCTCTCTACACCATGCCTTGATGGGACGCGCAGAACGAACACGAATGGAGGAAGAGAGGAACATCCAGCCCTTTCTCTGCTTTCGTCCAGAACTAATTGGCAACAGTGACCACTTATGAAGGAGCTAGATTTAGGTGAGTCAAATGAATGGCTATCTTTTATAAACAAGGAGGGCAGTCATTGGATTCACCTCCCCGAGTACAGCTGGTGGAGTCAGATGCCCACACGTACGCACGGCCCCACAGCAGCCCTCTGGACAGTATGGAATCAATCCATCCTCCTTCTACGTGGGAACAAGTCTCACAGTGGTCACCAATGTTTGCCTTCCCCGTGGCGGCAGAGTCAACCTATCAGATGGTAACTCAAAACGTGTTTTATGACCACTGAGAATGCGCAACGGAGGATCTGGATGGGTTCGTGTGTTTGTTTTGGCTCCGGCATTTTCCACGTACCCAGCCCTGGGAATCCTGAAGAAAACGTGTCCTGTTCCCAGCTCTGTGTGCTGCCCCCATTGTGTTCCATTTCCCTCACTGGTGAAAGTGAAAACGAAACCGGCACAAACACTCCATTGTTAACTATGAAATATGGACTGGCAACTGGAGGTTTTATCAAAACAGACCTGGTTGTGTCACGGCAAGATGTTAGCGGGGAGGGAGTTGCAGGAGCCTTTCCTGCTTCCGAGGTGTGTCCTGCACTTTCGCTGAGGTGCTGGGGCGACAGGGCTTGGGTTTTTTCCATTATACTCATGTAATGCTCATGGTTTGATTTATTCAGTATGCACTGGCAGCGTCTGGAGGCTTCTGTGGGAGCAACTCGGCTGCCCAAGCCCAGGCCCAAACCCTGCCAGGTCTCCATAGTAAATACAACATGCACGAAGAGGAAACAAGCATCAACAATTTATTTTCCCCTGAAAAGATGACATTGTTCTCCAGTCTCTGGTTCTGCTTTACTCTGTCACCTGGCAGTGCTCTACAACGAACTATTCCAAATCCACACACAGAAAACAGGAACGGACTGCGTGATGTGCACATCCGTGGGGCCCACATCCAGAAGGTTCAGAAAGGAGGGTGCTGGAGACCTCCCTGAGCATCCCACATTCTGTCATGGGTATGCAGAAAAGGTTTCCCTGAGCTCGGCCTCTGAAGGCTCCAGAGTCGATTGGCCTCACGGAACCTTATTCTCTTCCTTCATTGAGCTCACCTGTTTCTAACTATACACTCCCGCAGGTGATGATTTTATTCAGATCTATCATTTTGTTTCTATGCGCTTGAGAGCAAAGACTTTGTCCATTTTTGTTCACCATCCTCTCTCAGGTTCTCCGATATATGGAAAGTGATCAGTGATAATTGTTGACTGAAAGCCAGCACTCCATTTCATTAATTTTCTCCTCTGGGCTTATCGGAAAGCTTTTTTGTCTGAATCCAAAAAGTCTCTTTAGTGTTTACTAAATGCTACCAACATTAAGATAAGTTAGAGTAAAAAACTATTCATTGTCAGAGGCCTAAGAGGGGATATTAGTATCAAATTTTGTAATACTTCTGGTAAATTAATGACCTTAAATAAAGAAATCTTTAAAATCTTGCCAGTTCCATTAAAAAAAAAACCAAATAATTTTTGTACTCTACGTAGCTGTCTAACAGTCTCAACAGGTTTATTATTTATGTACTGTCTTTTGTCCATTTCTACAGAGGAAAGATGTCTTCAGGACATGAATAACTTTTTAAAAAGGAAAGATGATGTGGGAAAAAGGCCTCTGGAGAAGAGGGAAGTAATTCACTGAGAATTTATTAAGTCACTAACAAGACAGGAGAACATTCCCACTCTTTCATTATGGTACAAAGTGGCACTTTCCTCCTAATGAGGTGTTGAGCACAAACTTTTAAAAGACAAATGCTAATTTAGTGATTAGCACTGAATGATTGCATAAAGGTCCTAAAAAGATCCTGGAAATTCATGATAACACTTGTCATTCCAGAGAAGAAATTGGTTAAGGCAGGCCAATCCTGGAATTCATCTCAGAAGGTAAAGTTAGGTGAAGTACCAGAAGAGGGAGCTTATTTTAGGATGCAGACTTCTTTCTATTCACATGTAGCTTTATGGTGACTATCTTAGGGAGTGACTGGTCCTTAGTGCTTGAGTACTGGCAATCACATCTGGGTATAAAAACATTTAAAAGTCTCTTATTAAGTGAGTAGAGCACATGCACACTGTCATGATGATGCAGTTGGGCGATTGTAAGGACATGAACACACAGAAGTGAACTGAGAGAATGCTTGATTTTTTTCCAAAACAACAATGCATATATAAAATATTCGGGTACACAAGTATGTCCAAAGTTTTATTTTGAATTCTACATTAAAAAAAGAAAACTGGGAGGCACTAGTTCATGCCTCAATGTTCCCCACTGTGTCAAAATGTGGACCCAGTTAGCTGTTTATTAATTACAATTTTAATAAGACAAAAAATTAATTTAAAAAACAAACTCTTGAACATTCTTGGAACCTCTAGATACCTTTATAGAACCTGAGGATTCCACAGACCACTTTGAAATTCTTTGAGGTACTACAGCCTTTGGTAGGAAGAAAAGGGAAGTGGGGATCATGGGTGAGAGTTGGAATATAAATAATAAGAGTTTTCTCATCTCTTTATAATTATCTGACAAATCCAGATTAAATCTGGTTTGAGTCTCCAATTCCTACTTCCAAAAAGAAATGGTAAAGAGTTCCTAAAACACCAATCCAATGGCAACAGGATCACCTTGAATGCTGTATAGTTAGGTTTAGGGGAAAAAAAAACCATGAAGATTTTTGCATCATAATCAGAGATTGTCCCCTCCCTGAGCTACTGATCACAGGCTTCATGATGATCAGGGACTTCAGTGGAGCTGCTGGTGATATCCCTGGCTCTGCTCTGAGACATTTTCTGACAGACCAGGACTTACTCTCCTGTAGGACTAAAACTGCTGGCTGAGTCACTGGTCTTGATAAATACTGAAAGACAAAAAATGTGCTGGCACCATATACTACCATGGGAAGTACTTGGAAATGTTGACTTTAGAAAGACTTTAAACATAATTTTAGCAAGTCTTAATAGTCATTCTATTGAATATGTGTATATTCTCCAAACACGTTTGCTACAGATATTATATAAGCATATGAGTCACGTTTCTTGCATATCACCTCAGTGCAACTGGAATAACCTCCCTGAAACCAGTTCTTTTTGGTTTTCTGCAAATCTATTGGTTCAATATAAGTCACAGAAGTTCATTTTTCAGGGATTCAGGGAAACTTTTTTGACAAAAATAATGTACATTGGGTGCAGATATAATGGGCTCCACTTCTCCTCACACTTTTGGCTTTCTCTTGAACCACAAGGGACCTCAAGCTGTGCATCAGACACTCCAGTCCACCTGTCCAGGCTATGCCCATATGCATGCAAACACCTGTCCCTAGGCTTAGTGCAAACATACAAGTGGCAAAATCTGCTATTAGGGGGAAGGATGAGCCCATGAAGTCCCATGTTGTCAGGGATTTTCAATGTCCTGGGGGTAGGATGGAGGTCTTGTCCATTTCTCCTTGCACACTAGGTTCTGTGCCCCATGAGGGGAGACATGGCTGGAGCAGGTTGGCAAGGCTCCTCTACAGCATGAGACTCAAGCCAGGGGTCCCTCCTGCCTAGGTCCAAGGCATACACTGCAGCCACCCAAATTTTAATCCTTCAGCCTTTTAAAAATAGTATAAATCTTTATTCTATATAGATACAAGCACATGTATTACTATATACTCAGCAGCAAGAATCTAATATCCCCTAAAGACACCCGAGTGTCTTACTAGAGACAGCCCAATACAGTTAGGATCTAAAGGGCACGGAACCCTAGAGATTAGCCCTCAACTTGTTAGGTGGTTACAAGCAAAGTCATTTGGCCTATGTTACATACCAACGACAGCTAAAACTATAGTCCAGACTCATAATGCTTGTCCTAAGTTAATTTCTACCCAAAAGGCCTATGTACTGAGTATGAACAACAGAAACATTTCATTAAAATATTAAATATTAAAGATCAGAGTATATATAGTGTTACACCCCAAGACAGCTGAAAAACTCACCTGTCTAGAACAGCTAATTTCTCAATTAATTCAGAAAAGATGTTTCTTCTTGAATGCTGGCAGAAAGCATAGTTCAGATATTATAAAGCAGCAGTTCCAGTTCTACCATGTGAGACTTTAAAATGAAATAAATACTGCTAGCTGCCCCTGTAAAGATCTAGGATATATGTGAGAACATTCTGAAACTTTTAGAAAGACTGTAGGAATGCAAGCTATTGTCAATGATCCACATAGAAATTCCATGTATTGTATAAATATACATATATTAACGAAGTTAGTTAGCTTAATAACTAAATAGAAAAAAAATTTGTCTAATAATGCACTCATTCTTTCATTTGGAGAATTCTAATTATCTGTGAAGAATATGAAACCTCTTCTAAAGTTAACACCAAAATTCAGTGAGTTACATTGTCAATTCTAGTGGAATTATAGCAATGCCATATTTCTGAATCTCTATAGCTTTCTGTTCAGGATTGAAGGTAAATTCATACAGGAAATTCTTTAATGAGCCAGCAGAGAGGATTATCATAATCATAAGGCACAAACTATGAACTTGGGTTCAAATCATTCCTACACTCCTAACATGAAACTGAGCTACAGCATACAGCTTTCCTGACTTTGAACAGATACTTGTCAATGAATTAATCAGGACTAAGGTACAGATGTACTCAAGACATTTTTAAGGTATTTGCTCTAGCAAATCCTTTGGCTTAGTATCACTGGGTAGCTATTTAGGAATATTGAGACATTAAATGTATAGGTAATTTCTTCCCTATTTTTATTACAACTTAGCTACTTATATTATATGTTGGCATTTGTCAGTTTATTCATTAAAAATATTTCCTGAAAACCTATCAAAATAAACAAGGCTGAATAAGACACAGCATTTACTTTCAAGGAACTTGCAGCCTGATAAATAAAATCCTGAAATAACTACAAACAAGTTAGAAAGTGGTATCATGAAAGACATTAATAAGATGTTACTCTAGTGATAGGGCTCTATTTTTGGAGGGATACCAGAAAAGGGCATGTGATCAGTCTTTGAAAGATAAGTAATATATTAGCATTTCCCACGGCTGTAAAAAGTCAGTTTCAAATCAGTTAACTTTTAATCCCTTTAACATTCCACAAATTAAGTTGATTCCCAGGTTCTATATGACATAATCTACTAAAAATGTGCATTTCCAGGAAGTGGAGTGTAGTCTCTTCCAGAGATACTAAAAATACACACCAGCTCAGTTCGAAAAACTGTGATTCTAAGTTTTTATATGTTACTAAGTGTAGGCAAATCAAAGCACCACTATATTAAATGGATTTTTCCTTTTCATACAAAAAATATTAAACAGGAAAATTTTAAATGCAGCAGCTTACAGAAATGTACCTTTTATTACTGCCATTAAATTCCGTCTATCACTCTTTCAAATCAAGTCTCTCCCAGCTGCTAACATCTTTGACTAATGCCACCACAGGAATATATAGTACACCATACAGACTAGATACAGAAAAAAAACATGTTTTATGCTTGCCTTTCCTGTTTTCTCTGAATATAAAACATTTTGTCTGCATTTTCCTGTTTAAACATACCAACTTCCAGCATGAATGGAATGTTAATTGATGTTACACATGAGTTAGGCCATCATTCCTCAAATTTAACAAGCAAAAAAGAAAAAAGAAAAAAAATCAAAATAAAACCAACTGGGTTTCCTGCTTTTACTTATGGTTATCAGTGCCCACTTGGGGGGATTAAAATCGTGTCCGGCTTAGTTACAGCTCATCCTTCCCTCAATTAATGTACCCAAGGAGACCAGTTCCTTCATCTGCTCCCCTATTACTGCCCTGATCACAAAGTCTATTCAAGTTTCTCCCCAGGGCCCCAAAACAACATGTGCAATAATTTCCTAGGGAAGCCCAAAGCCTACCTCACCCTTCCCACTGGGGAAACACACAGACTCCGCCCTTTCTGGTCCGATTTTGTAAGAACAGAAGAGCTTACTTGGCCCTGCCCAAAGCGGAGACCAAGCCTTTTAACAACAGCTGTTGTTTTATCTTCTCAAAAGTACTGGTGTATGCTGGGCAAAGAGGAAAGAAGCAGGATTTATCTTTTAACAACTGCAACATACTTCAAGGAATCCTCTGGAGAAATCCTGATGCCCTGTCAAAGTACTTAATGCTGGGAATGTAAGGAGTTCTACACGGAAGGTTGTAGTATTCATACCTACAGTGGGGGGAAAGGGTAGATGGAGAATATTCTTGCAAGTTGGACTTTTTTCCTAAGGCAAGTTACCTGTCTCAGAGGAATTTCCAACTTCTCTCCCATATTTCTACTTCTCAGCTGAAGAATTACTGGGATTTGAGGGAACATTTTTGTTGTTGTTGTTGTTGTGGAGAATGCTAGCTTCCATGAAGCATATAAACTAAATGCCAGAAGCAGCCATCCCCCCCGCCAGGTCACTGTCATGACCAAAGATGCCACCATATATTTCTCAACAGTGCCCCCCACCCAGGGCAGTGCTGCCCCTGATTTGAGAAGCTTTTTGCACACAACTCCAAAATAAATTGCAAGGCAAGGGGACATTCCCTGGCTTTTCTATCTATGTATGAATTCACTATATATAAAACAAATCTTTCAAAGAAAAGGGTTATTAATACTCGCTTCCAGGCTGTTCTTTTTGTAGTTTGGGTACAGAATTTCAAAAAATTCATCTCAGAAACAATGAACTGCAAGGAGGAATAGAAACTAACCAAAGTCACTACTATGCTTTTGCACCTCGGTGAGTGAGACAAAGAACAGGATATTATAATTGTCATTTTTTTTTTTTTTTTTTTTGCCAAAACAGACCCTTGGTTCACCCTTTCTATTCTGGCTTAGAGCTGGCAGGGTGGGGCTACTTGTTCAAGGATCATCCATTTTCACTGTCAATTTCTTTCTTCTTCACAGTCAGTATCCTCAGCTTCCGAAGTGTTTTAACATACCTGGGTTGGTACTCCTGCTGCTTCTCAGGACAGGACGCTGTAGATAGGTCAACATTCCTCCCACTCTCTTTTTCCTGACCCTGAGCTCATCATGACGTAGCTCTGAAAACAGTGGTTATGGCAAAAAGTGTTTGGAAACTTGTAACTGATTCCTTTCTATGGTTAAGATGCAACAGGCTATTTCTGCAATGGGTCCTGCCACAATGCACCCAGCCCAGATGTCTCTGTGGCTGTAAACAGAATGCTCTCCTCTTATCCACTGCTATCCAGAAGATTGCAAAGACATTTTGGGAAGTAGTAAAGACCACAGGAAGCAGTAACATTAGGAGCATGGAAGAGGGGCACTTTGTTATTTGAAGCAGGAAAGATAATTCAACGAAAAGACAGTATTGCTCTTACTCACCACTGAGGTAAGGGCCATCTGAAAACTATAAATGCGGGCAAGGCCAAAGTCAGCCAGTTTTATTTGTCCACTGCTGGTCACCAGAATATTCTGTGGTTTTAGATCACGGTGCACTACTCGGTGAGAGTGAAGAAAGTCCAGACCTCGGAGAAGCTGAAACATCATATCCTGAATAAAACCAAAACATGACATCAATAAATGCTCAAAACAGAAATTCAACACATACCACATTTGACACTAAATCCTCAGCATTCTGTTAAGCCCTATGGCACAAAGCAGATGTTTGATAAATATTAATTGAATGAATGAATTTATCTCCCTGTCTCTCCATTTTCCCATTCTCGAGAACACCATAAAATTTTTCTATCAACCTGTACTTCATTAATGAAAGGACAATTTAAAATAGCTTTCAATGGCATAGGAAATATTTTGGAAAGGTATATACCAAACTGGTTAATTCTGGGGAGGGCAAGTCAGAGGTGGCAAGAGGAGGATGTAATTCCCTTCACACACTTTTATATCGTTTAACAAGTTATTTCAACATTTAAAATCTGGTTAATATTAATAATATTGTTAAGGGTGATTATAATTTTAAATTCCTAATACTAAGCAGTCACTATGGGTCAAGCACTATTCTAAGCACCTTCCATTCAGTAATCCATTTAATCCCCATCACAATGTTGAGGTACATATCTTATCACCCATTTTACAAGTCAAGAAACTATACACAGAAGTAGGCTGAGTAACTAGCCCAAAGTCAAAATACTAGCAAGAGACAGAGTCTTCATTCAAACCAGAGTCCAGAAAAACTGGATACAAATCTTCACTGCACTCCTTTATCAGACTGATGAATGAATAAGAATGTAAAGTGAAACAAGCCATTTAACCTCTCTGAGTCTCAGTGTTTCCATCTATAAAATGGAAAAGTAACAAAACCTACTTCATAGGGTCAATGTTTTTAAAGCACTTAGCACAACAGTAAACATTCAATAAACGACTGTTATTATCTGTTATTATTGCTGGCATTATTAACCAGCATGGAGCAGAGGAGCATTCGGAAAAATCAACCAAAATCAAAATTTTGCCAGGTGCAGTGGCACATGCCTGTAATCCCAGTGGCTTCGGAGGCTGAGACAGGAGGATCGCAAGTTCAAAGCCCAGTGTCAGCAAAAGTGAAGCGCTAAGCAACTCAGTGAGACCCTGTCTTTAAATAAAATACAAAATAGGGTTGAGGATGTGGTTCAGTGCTGGAGTGCCCCTGAGTTCAATCACTGGTATTCTGCCACCGCAATTTTTTTTTTTTAAATTTTAGGTCCAAAAAATAAGATATAAGATGTAAAACTCAGAAACAGTGTCTTAAAGTAGGAACTTAAGACATTGACCAGATTATCATAACCCTCTGAAATCTGGAGGGTTATGATAATGCCTCCTCCACCTGCCAAACACTGTGAGAATAGTGCACAAAGGGAAGATAAAGCTATTTTGTTAATACAAAGAGTAGAAAAATGAGTAAACAGCATCCTGGACTTCAGAGGAGTCCAGGACTATGAGGTTGCCCTGTTCATCAGTTGGGTCACTAAATCCTTGCATCAAAAAGGGGTTATGGGATTCCACTTCTGGTTCTTCCTCTAGAATTCAAAGTTCTGTCTTTTTATCATATCTTGTTTAAACCAAAGCCTTTGTTTTCCCATCTATCAAATGGAGAAAATGGCATTTACTTTTTGTAATAGTAGGAGGTTTAAATGAAGTAACATATGCAAAGCGGGAGTGCTGCTTCTGGCACACGGTATGTGTTCAACAGATGGTAATTATTAGGATGATCACTACCATGGTAAGCATCCTGTTTCCTCGGGGAGACACACAAACACAGTGCTACAAAGTCAGTATGAGCCAAGCATGCAATGATACAGGTGTGTGGGAATCACATTTGTGATCCCCCCCCCCCGAATGAATCCTGTGAGTTTGCAGGGGATGCCTTCTAAGCTTCAAAAGGTGAAGACTCTGGAGAAGGCTGCAATGGCAAAGAGGGTCTTTCAAGACTTGAGAACCACGTACGGTCAAACAACTTGCAATGAGTAAACAGGAGTGTGAAAATGAAGCACAGAATGTTAAAGAAAGTCATCTGCTGTGGTAAATAAGTCTTTATTGGAAACACATGCACACAACTTGTAAGCACTGGACTTTAGAAAGCATGACTAACCTAAAGTAATGTCATGCTGGCTCATCATCTTTAGCTTCCTATATGCTAAGAATCACCCATTTAAAAAAGCACAGCGAACAAATCTGCTTGGCACATGATGCAGTTTTCAAACAATTTAAGCATCCAATTAGCAGTGTGAAAGTTAAAAAACTTGGAACTAATTTATTAAAAGATCCATCTAAATTTACAAAAGCCTGAATTACAGAAAATATAAAAGGTATCTATTGTTTTTGTGTATTTATTAACATAGCACGTATTATACTTTCTTAATAATAAAATTCATAAATTGAACATACACTTGCTTAAAGCAGAAACCTATACATCAAGAGGAAGAAGAAAAGTCACTCAAAATTCCATAGTACTCAGAAACAGAAAAAACTTCACTGTTAAATAACAATTTCTGAGGCTTTTTTTATTCTGCGTTTTAAAAATTACATATGTTGTCATATTTGTATGACTAAATTAAATATATATTTAAATAAAAATGGTTATTCTATACCCTTTATTTTGTAGCCTTTTAGAAATAACAATTTATTGTGAACATTTTCCTATTTCAATAAAATTCTTCAATGTAGAACTTGTTCATACAATGTGATTTTTAATGGCCACAGAGTTTTCCTGCTTGGGATATGCCAAAATCATTATTATTTGGTTTTAGTTGTGTTACTGTGGCATTTACACTATGGGTTTAGTTATCTTTTGTTTAAAGGCTGGAGTAGATTAAAATAACAAATATGGGTTAAGCAGTATGAGTCCACATGACTGCACTAACATTGATTCCACGTTAACAATACCTAGAGATATAAACTGTTTTTATATATAAGAATTACCATTATGAACTCTGGTCCCAAGCAAGGATATAGGTCCCAATTCCAGAGAATGATATAAATGAATAAACTACATTAAACAAGTAAGAAAAAACACCTTTGCTTCAAATCACAAGAAGCGTTTTGATCAAACACAACTCAAAGGATTCTCTCCTTAAACTTGTTATCTGTTCTAACCTCTCAGTTTATGATATCAACAGACATTCTTTAAATTAGCTCTTTGAGATTTTAATCTAAATTAATCTGTCCTATAGAAGACTCAAAATACTTCACAGTAATCCAAGTGATGTAATGCAACGAAACTAGACATGATGCCAATTAAAGCTCTTTTATTTAAATCCAGTTTGAGAACTTTTCCTTATTATGTTACCTAGCACAGTTCTGGTACAAAAGGTTTGAACATCTAGTCATACCTATGATAAGTCGTCACCCGGGGCCTATCTTTCTAAAACAGGTGACTCGGAGGCATGTTTCAACAGGACACCATTGTGAAGTCTCACTCTGAGTAACTTTCTAGGTGGGGCTTGGACCTTGGCAACTCTCCCCCGAAGCCCTGGATCTCAGTCTGAGTACTGGAAACCTTTAATGTCATAACTGTTTCTTTTAGGTGTTCTGGAGCGCTTATCCTCTTACTCCTCTAAAACCAAAACAAACAAGCAAACTGAAAACTGACCTTGAGCTCTTCTATGGGAAAAAGATTCATCATGAGAGTCTATTTTCCAACACATGACAAAGATTAGTTCCTGAAGATGCTAAGAACACCCAACTTATACCATGTAGTAAATTACAGAACTGTTAGCTTTAAGGTGGACAATTCTGGATATTTTGAACATATCTAGTTAATCTGAGTAACACATTCAGATCGTCAAAGTTTTAGTTCCAAAAAATGTACCATAACTTCTCTATTAAAAAATTAAAAATAAGACATGCATAGCTTATAGACAAGGATAAACATTATTTTTTGTCTCCTTATGATCTGTAAACCACAGTTTTTTCAAATTTGCTATTGAAGTTTTCACAGAAATAATTTCATAGTGTTTTGTTTGTTTCCTAAGAGGGGTGTAGAGGAGCCTACAGCCTAAAATATATAAAAGGTGGTTTTCATACTAAACTGATAACAATGTATTGAATTAAGGAAGAGGCCATGATTGTAGAAACAGAGGTCACCTGAGCCTACACACAGATGATGGTGGTGAAGTCATAAAGAAAACAGAGAGCCACAGATAGCAGTGAGGGCCAGTCCCAGGATCTTTACTTCCCCTCTTATTACCAATACATATATTTGTAATTGTGGTAAAATATACATGACACATGATTTACCATCTTGGACTATTTTAAATTCATGTTTAGCATTAAGTGTATTCACATTGTTGTGCAACCAATTTCCAGAACTTTTTCATTTTGCAAAACTGAAATTCTTATGTCCATTAGACCATGATTTTTTCCATTTTTGTCTCTATTAGCCCCTGGCAACCACTATTCTACTTTCTGTTTTTCTGAACCTGACTACTCTGTACCACATATATGTGGGACAATACCGTATTAGTCTTTTACAGTGGCTCATTTCACTTAGCAAAAAGTCCTCAAGTTCCATCCATGTTTGATGTGTCAGAAATTCCTTTTAAAGGCTGAATAATATTCCAGGTGTGTGTATAATATTTTGTTTATCTATTCATCCATTGATGGACATGAGTTATTTCTACTATGGACTATTATGAACAGTGTTGCTATGAACATGAGTAATCTCTTTGTAAACTTGTTTCCAATTCTTTTGGAGGAGTGTGTGTGTGTGTGTGTGTGTGTGTGTGTGTGTGTGTGTGTACATATCCATAAGATACACACACACACACAAACTCTCAGAAATGGAATTACTGGATCTAGTCTCAGAATCTTTTAAAACCATAGTTCTCCCATAAAATGTGGTAAAATATTGCTACCTATGCAATGAAACATTGAATACCAAAGCCATGTTAAGGTCCCAGAGGGTCAGCCAGGTGGGCTCACACACTCCCTGGAGATTTCACCCACTCCTTTCTCTCAGGGAGCATCTCTGCTGTGGCCACCAATCGAGCTTACTGCAGGTGCACACCTTCCACTGCTTCAAATCAGGACAGGAGGGCTCTACCCCTGATCAATTCACAGTGATAACAATGGCCTTTAAAGGCTGATTTATAGACAATAAAATGGGAATAAAGAGGGCCTACTTCTTGCTCTGGTAACCATAGGAGTACCCAAAGAATGTTTTACTCAAAGTCACAAAGGGGAAAAAGAAAAAAAAAAAAAACCCAACGTAAATAAAATACCACATTCTGAGGAAGCAGGAGAATTAAAGCAGATTCCTTAACAAAATTTCTGTTTACTTGTAAGATGTACAACTGGTGACTTTAAGGCAAGCAGTTAGCCAAAGGACCTGGAGAGAAGTGACAAGAATCACACGTGAGATTTGTTCCAAAGCAGAGTGCAGTCAAGCCGTACCACCTTGCCCGTCACTTTGCCAATGGGTATGAGGAGGATGAGGCAGCAAAGTAAGGTGGCATGTCACCCTAGGGCCCCTCAGCAGAAACAAAGGGCCCTAACCAGAAGTGCTGACTCCCTATTTTACTACTTCCAGGCGACTGGATAAAAGGATAACATAGGTGGTTGACTTTGTGTACAAATTTTATTAGTCAAATTAAGTATTCTAAAGTGTGAATTTAAAGAATCCATGTGTTATTCATTCTGGGAAGTGATGATCATACTGAGAAGGTAAAGAATCAGTTTCAACTGACTAGAAACTAAAGAATAACAGCTCATTTTCATCATGCTGGTTGCCAGACAGGAAGGACTGGTCCAAACCAATCAAGGTAATCACATTTCCATTTGCTAGGAATTGATCTAGGGACATCCATGAGACAGAGGCCTGTGTGGGCAAGCTGGCTACAGAGTTTCAGGAAGCATTTTCTTCCTTGATAAGAGGAGCACAGTAGAAAGCTCTCTGCTGCACTTCCTCTTACCTCCCAGCCCCAACCCCCGTGTCATACTGAATGCTACTGCTCCAGTGCATGAGCTTGCAGCTGTAGCCACCGTCTTGAAACACAAGAGGAGACATCATCTGCACACACAAGTGGACAGAGTGTAAAAAGAGAAAAGAGTATGGGTTTTTGATGACATTAACAAATAGCTGAATTGACTTTGGGGCTGCCCATCTCCACCCTTATGTTATTTAGAGAATAATGTACTAACTTTAAAGCCATTTTTCATGGAATATTCCATGAAAATTTGTAGTTACCAATACATATATTTGTAATTGTGGTAAAATATACATGACCCATGATTTACCATTTGCAGTTGAAAATTATTCTAAAAATTTTATTAGACTAAAATTGTATTAACTAAACCTTATTAAAATCATTACCTTTCATTTACAACCACCATCCCTCACCTCCTGCCCAACAGTGCCCATAGCAACATTCTTATCTTGTTGCCAATGATCACTTTCAGATGGTTATATTTTTCTCTTTGAGACCTGTTCCTCCTTCCATTACTGTTCATGTTCTTCCTAACAATACTGACTCTCAACCTCTCATACTTCTCAGGTCTTAGGGCTCATCTTCTCTACCCTACACACACCATCTTTCTGGAAGCCTTCAAACATAGTTCAAAAATATTAGCTCCAGCTAATATTTCAGCTTCAGAGAACTTTTGACTTCTTTAACCTAATTCCATTTTTGCCACCTACCTAATACTCATATAAACGGCAACTCGGTTTTACGAACAGAATGCTATTGTCTACAATTTTGTAACTGCCTTTCCACACCACAATGTATACTGAATTCATTTGCATGTAGATCTATCTGCAACACAGATCTATTGCTATTGGCAATTGAGATCTATTACTCAACTTTCCATCCTCATGTACTACTTAATTTTTATTTTTATACTATCTTTAGCCAAATGTTTTGAGCATTTATTAAAATTACCCACCAATTTTAAATGCCATTTTATCATGTTTCAAATTACCTGACTTTGTTTCTGGACATGCACTCTTCTGCCTCTGGTTGGATCTCTTTAGAGTACTTCTCTTAATTATTAAATATTCAGAATACATTTTAATGTTTAAGCAGGGCAAATTTTCTCTTTTCATGCCTTATAAAACATTTCAGGATTTAAAAAAAAATTTTTTTTTTTAGTTGTTGATAGACCTTTATTTGTTTATACATGGTGCTGAGAATCAAACCCAGTGCTTCACACATGCCAGGCAAGTGCGCTACCTCTGAGCCCCAGCCCCAGGCCAATTTCAGGATATTCTTCCATGCTTTTTCTCTGGACTGAATTCAAAGTTATTTTATTGAATTCCCACACCCTTCAAAAACCCCTTTGGTATTTTTGCTAAGTTTTAAAAATTAATAGATACTTTGGGGAGAACAAATATATTCATAATATTGAATCTTTCTTCTTCAGAACATAGTGTGGTTCTTCCTTGTTCAGGGCTTCTTCTGGGTCCTTCAGGAAAGTTATGTGATGTTTTCCGTACAATTCCTACACCTCTGAGGTCCCACTAGTGTGGCCCTGGTCCTTATCCTTTTCATGCAGACTGAACTGATTGTTTCTCCACCAATCTCATTCCTTCCATCCATCTCTCACATTTCAGATAGCCTGCTCTTTTTAATGTGCTCACCTGACCCCATCAAATCAGGTTCTCCTGCTCAAAGCCCTCAGATAAAATCCACCTACCTCCTGACCCATTTCTCGGTATGTAGTAGATGTCCTCTACTCTTCCCTCACTCACTGCCTTATCTTTTGGAGAGTGAGCTCTACTTCAATCACTATTCCTCTAGATCCACTGGCTTCCAGCACACTGCATTAGTGAGTATCAATAAATGTTCAGTGGTTTTTCTTAGAAAAGTAAGACCCAAACTAAATGGGAAATGGCCAGGAAATTTATAAAGGCTGTTACCTTAAAAAGAACTCAGTGACTCCTCCCTTGGAAAAATATTAGTGGCCAATAAAACCTAAAAGGTTTGGGGGTATTGTATTTCTCAAAGAATGACCCAAAGGCCTTAACACATGTAAGAAGATGTTTTAATGGTTACTAGGAACACTGCAGCTTAGAATGAAAAGACCATTCCTTTCTAATGTATCCTGTCTTTTAGAAGCACACTTGTCCAGTCTCAAGAGACATGCATTTTAGCACACTGTAGCACCCACAGGTAGGGGTGTGACTGCAAAAAGACTCATGGCCTCTTAACCCTGGAAGCAGCATTCAAGGGATCACTTTGCCTAAGTCTTCACTTGGTTGCAGAGTTAGACTTTTTGCTCAGTCTTAATTTCATATCATTACAGCAGTGTTTCACAAAGTATGAACTTTTATTCCAGTGTTACTAACCAAGTTCTGTTTCATCTTGGCTACTAACCAAATAACTAAGCTAGTCTCAACCTTTCTGAGTCTGTTTTTTTTTTTTTTTTAAATAAACATCAGGATAAATTTTTCCTTGCTCTGCCATGGGATTATGGAGATAACTGAAACATTTGATAATTTTATACTGTATATTTGATTTGTTTTCAAACTGTCAACGAGATTTTCTGTTAGATGATAAATTCCTTGAGGAACAGAAATGTAGTATAATCTGTATATTCTCCTTGAAATCTAACAAAACTCCTTATACCAAAAAAAAAAAAAATCTGTTGGTTTGATTTCGCAGGCATTAAAATGAAGTAAAATGACTTTAGCTCTTAGCTCCATGTATAGAGGTCACAGAACATTCTCACATTCCCTGAGGTTTGTTTTGTTTTTTTGGGAGATTGAACCCCGGGGGCACTTAACCACTGAGCCCCATCCCCATTCCTTTTTATGTTTTATTTTGAGACAGGGTCTTGCTAAGTTGCTTGGGGCCTCACCAAGTTGCTGAGGCTGGCTTTGAACTCATGCTCCTCTTGCCTCAGCCTCCCCAGGTGTGTCCCACCATGCCCAGCACTGAGTCTTTCTTTAGGAAAAAGGCCATGATCTTGCATTGTGGCTCACTGGTTATTCACTAAAAATTCACTGAATGCTTGTCATGAAGCAGTACAAAAAAGTACAAAAATGTTCCTCTCAGAAATGTACAACCTAGGGGATGGAGGAGAAAGAGAAAGGGACAGGAAAAGGAAAGAACAGTGGAATGAACTGACCCAATTTTCATATGTGCACACAAGGATGTGGCAGTGGGTTCTGGCAGTCGGTGTATCCAACAACACTAATTAAAAAAAAAAAAAAAAGGAAATTGTAAAGGCGAAGAAGGACTGGCGAAGTGAAGGGAGGGAAGTGGGGTGGGGTGTGGGGAGGAAGTACTGGGGACTGAATGGGAGTGGGTTGCGTTCCATGCTTTTGTGATTATGTCAAGGTGTATCCTGGTGTTGGATCATAACTAAAAAGAATAAATGTAAAACCTGCATGAGATATATAAATTTCCATTTTTGAGGGCAGAACAATTAAAGCAAAAATCTCTGGATGTAGGCAAAAGCTTTGGTTATGAACTGGTGTGTATACTAGTTACAATCTAAGGTAGGTAGGTCACTTGCTACCTTTGTGGGCCTTGGATTCCATGCTTATAAGATGGAATAAGCTCAAAAAAGAGACATTAGATGGTAAGATATACTATACAGCATACATTTACATACAATTTTATGTATTATGGTTAAATATAACATTAAGTAGGATATCATGTACTTCAGTACTTTATGTATTGTAAAGTACATACATAATAATCTGCTATCATCTAATTAAAAAGAACTAAGAAATCTCTTATGTAGAAAGCATTATGTTAGCCTATGTTACCAACATAGAAGCACCTGAAGACAGAGTACCAAGGAGCTCCTATTTTAACAGGGAGAGGAGACATAATTGTCCACTTCCGCACTTCAAACAGTACATAGCTAGGACCACAAATGGCACAGATTCTACAGGCACTGAGTGAGCATGGAGGAAGGAGGAGCATCTAAGCCAATCAGGAAGTGAGCTAGTGTTAGTTTGCCATTGAGACAACACCAGCAGAAGCTTGCAGGAGGGCATGTGCTTAGTTTAGAGACAAGCCATAGCCCTAACAGGCAAGACGCTGGAGAGAGCACATTGCTAAGTGGCACCACACTGCATAGGGCATGTATAGGGAGTTCACAGCATCTTATAGTCCGTGGTAAGTAATATCCAAGAATGGCATGTTATTATTGATACTTTGGCACATAGAATGGATGGGAGGTGGTATAGAGAGGTAGCATGGGTGCTAACTATAATATTAGCAAAACAAAGAAGAGAAAGATAATCAGGAGACAAATGCAATAGGTTAATATTTGTTGTCTTGGGTCAACTATGATAGGCCACCTTTTGAGAGAAAGAAATGCTGTATCTTTATGTCTCACACTGGGTGATATTGGGCTTGTTACCTAACCTCCCTTCCTCCAGTATCTAGACTTGAGTTCCTCATTTGTGAAGTGGGGGCAACACTGTCCTGTAGGGTGGTTGTAAGGACTAAAAACAATGAGTGTACCTCCCTGGGTAATGGGCTCAGAACTGGTGCCACTAACTTAAGAGGTGGCTCTGGTACCCACCATCAGTCATGGCATCTGGCAATGCTCTGAGTTCAGATTCACCTAGCTCTCTCTGGTTAGAACAGGACACCCTCCCATCTCCCCTAATGCTTATTATTAAGATCAATGAACCAACTATGTTCACAACAAGCACTTACTGAAGGACACAATTTTTAAAGTACTTATTATTTTAATTAAATCAAGTATTATATATGACCTGTTCTTAATTTTGAAAGTCTAAAAAAGATTGCTACCATTTCAGATCTGGAAGGATCATGGGAAATCTTCTGTTATTATTTATTGAACCATTGTATGTCTCTTTTTTTTTTAAAAAATAACCAACTTTCTATGGTGGCTTTAACTTTTTTTTTTTTAACCTATATCTGGAAAGACTTTTCTATGGAGGCCTTCCAACATCTGAGGTTCCCTCATACTGTCCTTCAAGTGCTTTTATAGAATAATGATATACTATAAGGATGTAATATAAACATTTACTTAATTGACATATATATTCAGAAGCTGCTACTGAATAGGAAAAATTACTAATGACTATTTTTACGTAATTAACTCTGGCTGCTTTCCCAGCTTGACAAATAAGAACTAGAAATTTGTGACACTATTTCCTTATGTTATCCATTAATGCTGAACTGTGTGCATTCCAATGCAGAGGGGGGAGAGGAGTCAAGGAGGACTGTGAAAAGAACACTTAGCTTCATTTGGTCAAAAAATGGTCTTTACAAGGGTTTTTATTATGGGTCATAAAACACTGCTTACCACAATGTACCTCTCCCTTGAAAAAGAAAAGAAACCCTTGCAGTGGTGAGAAGCTGAAAACAACACACTGAGAGTCCCGTGCCTTCCTCCCATAAACACATCTATGCATATTATCTGTTTTGGGTAGAGCTGCATGCACAGCTGTTTATGGGGACTCTGAAGAGGCGGCACTTGAACACTTTTTATTCCATGTTGTTGCAAGGCCTGAATGTTGAAGCTGAAGCCTGCTAGGACAGAGGCAGCACATGAATCTCCAGGGAGAGGAGGACCATATGCTTCTCACTAATAACTCTTTCAGTCTACAGGAAGAGGTTCTGGGTGGTCACATCAAGTCAGGAAAAGCATGGAGGCCAAAAAAAAGGGGGATCTTTAGGCCAAATGGAACTGAAGAGCTAACCACCGAGCCAAAAGTGAGACCTGGATTAACAATTCGATGACAATTTTTTCTTCTTTTTCCACATTTTTATATTGGTGCATTATAGTTGTACATAATGATAGAATATTATTATATATTCACACATGCACACAATATAACAATGCATTTTATAAAGAATAATTTAGCAGGTAACATCCACATCACAATAGGAATCCCTGGGGGGGGGGAGAAGGGCATTGCTGTGGCTAGGAAGATCTTAGTGTTAAGTGGTACAAGCCTCCAGGTACAGACACAGGCATGAATGTACTGGGTATACTGAGGTTTAGGGACACCCTTCCCTAAGATGCAGGGCTCTGTAACTTCTTGAACTGGTTGTTCTCCTAAACACAGCCCTCTTTCCTTCAAATCTGTTCCTGCCTACTTAAAGCTTCCAGTCAGCTTTTTTGGGTCTTTCTCTTTATGGTCATCAAAGTCATCTTCCACTTCTCCCCACCCTGGGTCTCCAAGGCCTCACCTCAGAAGCCATCTGCCCATTTTACTCCTACAGTCAAGGTAGCTGGGAACCACCCCGCCTACCACCACCCCCATGAAGATGGAGTGGTTATGCATCATGGTCTGATTTCATAGGGGTTTTTAGTACTGCCTTCTCTGGAACTTTGATAAGCTCCTGTTGTGCTTTGGATGTGAGGTCCCCCAAAAGCTCATGTGTGAGACAATGCAAGGAAGTTCAGAGGAGAAATAATTGGGTTAGGAGAGCCTTAACCCAATCAATGAATCAATCCCCTGATGAGATTAACTGAGTGGTAACTGCAGGCAGTTACTGTGTGGCTAGAGGAGTTGAGTCTCTCGGGGCGTGTCTTTGGGGTATATATTTTGTATCTGCCAGTGACTTCTCTCTCTGCTTCTTGATCATCATTTGAGCTGCTTCCTTCCACCACACTCTTCTGGCATGATGTTCAGCCACACCTCAAGCCTCAAGAAATGGAGCTAGATGTCTATGGATTGAGACCTCCGGAACTGTGAATCCTCAAGTAAACTATTCCTCCTCTAAAGTTGGTTCTTGTCAGGTCTTTTAGTCATAGCAGCAAAAAAGCTGACTAAAACAGCTCCCTTTCCTGTTGCCGACAATGACTACCACTAACATTCACTTTGTGTTCCCTGTCTCCTTTGCTTTGCCATTACACCTCTCAAAAGTATGTTAAGTTCTAAATTCTGTCTTTACCCTCATCATTCATCATCTATGGCTTCAACATTAATGTTGGTCATATTTTGAGATATCTCAACTCATAATAGCAGCTGGAACTGTTCCCAAGCTCCAGATGTGCAAACTGGTGAAGATGTGCTTCCTTCTTGCTGTTTTCCAGAATATTCCACAGCAGTGATAATCTCAATCTATCCCCCAAAAACCATATAATTTTTTCAGCCATATCAAAGCCTCTTCTTCAGTCTGTATTTATCTTGTATAACAGTACCACCATCTACCCAAATGATCAATTCAGAAATCTGATAGACATTTAAGGTTCTTTCTCTCTTCCCAACTACATAATTAATCTGCCACCAAAGTCTTGGTCATTACAATTCCCAAATAAAGGCAACCTGCCTTCTCTCCCATCTCCAGAGCCTGGATCAAGTTGCCAGCATGTCTTGTCTGGATTACTGCAATAATGTTCCAACACATTAGCTCCTGTCTTTAGATTTATGTATCTTTAATCTATCTTTAATCTTTTTTCCAGAATGATGACTAAGTGATGTTTCTTAAATGTAAAGCTGAACCATACAAAAGTCCCCTTCTGCTCACTCTGAGACAAAGGTAAAATTTACATTGCTACCTATGGTACTTTACTGCCTGATCTCTAACGACTTCTGGTTTCACTTTCAATGGTTCCCAACCCTCTTGCTATGTCTAATTGCTATGATGTTAAACATTTTGTCATGTATCTGTTGGTCATTTGTACTTTTTCTTTTGGGGAATGTCTGTTTAGTTCATTTGCTCATTTATTAATTGGGGGGTTTTTTGATGGTAATTTTTTTGAGTTTTTTTATATATTCTGAATGCTAATCCTCAAAAGAGATAATTCTAACACGCACACAAAATAAATTGACAGAGAAATGAGTATGACTTAGAGGGACACAGAACACCCTGATTCTAACATGATAAAAGAAACATATACATATATATATGTGTAGCTACATCTGCACCAGGGTAGCCACATCAAATATAGGACACAATTAAGTCTGAATTTCAGATAAACAACAGATAATTTTTAAATTTAAGTTTGTCCCATGCAATATGTAGGATATATTTATATGAAAATTATTTGTTATTTATCTGAAATTTAACTGAATATTCTCATTATATTTATTAAATTTGTTAAACCTAGTCTGAATACATATAGAAATGTTTGAAAAGATACATATGTAATACACGCATGTATACATACATATTCCCAAATAAAGGCAACCTATATATATATATATATATATATATATATATATATAGACACAAACATACAGTTAGAGGTTGTTAATTCTAGATATGGGGGTGGGATGGAGAAACAAAAAAGATTTTTGCTTTTTTTATGTCACATGCTAAAAGTGGTAGAATTATGGGTAATTTGTTACTTTTGTGTGTGTTCTTTTGAATTTGCCAGTTAAAATTAAACATGTATATTAAAGTCCTTTTGCCAACCATGATTTTTAATTTTGTAGACAGCAAAATTTAAAAAAAAAATTTTTAGTTGTTGATGGACCTTTATTTTATTCATTTATTTATATGCAGTGCTGAGAATCGAACCCAGTGCCTCACACATGCAAGGCAAGTGCACTACCACTGAGCCACAACCCCAGCCCCACCAACAAACTTTTTAAAATATAAAATTTGTTAGGTCTCTGATAAAGTTTGTGAAATAAGAAAAGTTCTACAAAGACTATTTAAAATAATATTCCATAGAAACAGAAAGCTTTAGAGTTTTCTAAGAAAAGAAACATCATTTTCTAAGTTATGGTTAAATAGTATTGGTCTATATCCTCCGCAGATTATAGCTATTTATAAGGATATAAGTACAACTTATTCAGGTAGGTTTTTTTTTCTTTCTTTCTTTCTTAACCACTCCTTGATGACACAAGTTCCAGGGAAGAACAGTCCCTCTATAAGGTTATTTTTTCCTAATTTATTTTTAAATTTACAACTGAAAATTACATATACTATTGTGCATAATATGATGTTTTGAAACGTGTACACATGCTAAATAACATGATGCATTTATCATCTTTTTTGTGGTAAAAACACTTAAAAGTTATTTTTGGCAATCTACAAGAATACAATACAATAAAATTCGTATTTTCAATATTGAAAGTATAATGTTGAAAAAAAAACCTAGAGGTGATTCTGAAAAATAATAAAACAATTCATTTTAGAGAAGAGGTAATACTATAAATATGATTGGGTTGATTTTTAGACTCTTTCTCAACTCTTTCAAATATTTAAGAATGAAAGCAAAATCAATAATGCCCTTTCAGAACAACCCTGAACTTTCTTTAGGCTGAAAATAAAAAGAATGAATGTTTACAGGCAAAACAATCAACATAAAAACCCTAAGCATCCCCTCTCACAACAAAGTTTGAACTTTGTTGTCAAAATGAACCCTACTATTATAATGTACTAATAAAAACATTAAAAACAAGATAGAACTTTATTTTTCCTTGAGTACCTCAAACCTTGCTTCCTCCCTACTTGTTGGAAGAAGCATGCAGTCTTTTCAAATGGGTTCTGAAGCTTTTTCACCTTGTCTCTGAGGCTGTGATCAAGTAACTTTTTAACTTAGCTTTTTGAGGCATCTCAGATGGTCAGACATGATGCTTGCTGATTTGCCCAGAGGTACTTGGTCTGCAAATGCCTGCTTGTCTCTCTTTCCCCCCTCTTATCTTCTCTCCCTTCCAGTCTTTCTTTCTCTCTTTCCTTCTCTTTTTTATTCCTTTTCTCCCTTCCTTCCCTCTCAACACACACATACATGCCCTCTGCAATCATTCACCATGGGCACAAATGAATAAGGTAAAATTGGTTTTCTTCTTTACAGTTTATAAATTCTTTTTGACCCCACCCCCGCACCCTCACTTGGTTGGCAAAATATACACTGGAAATTAAAAGTTTTTAGCTATCAGGTGCTTCACTATCTCTCAAATGATTATATATAAATATATGTTTATGTACATATACATAGTTTTGGGGGGTACCATGTAATGTTTTTATAAATGCATACACTGTGGAATGATTAAGTTAGGCTAAATAATGTAACTATTTTATCCATGCTAAAATAGCTTCTATTTTAAGATTTAGTATCATTTTAATGTACCAGTAAGAAAAAAAGGATTGTCAATTAAGCCATGACACAGCACTTTCTTATCCTTTAAAAGTTTCATCATATACATTAAAGGGGCTCTTGCAGACTTCTTTAGATTTGGATTTTTATCTCTTACCATTCTTGAATATTTATAAAAATTAAAGTTTAAGTAAAATAATTTGATTAACATAGTCCAAAAATTTCTCTACCCTCAAGAAGCCTGTTGTTTTATATCTCTGGCAATTAGAGAAATGCAAATCAAAACTATTCTAAGATTTCATCTCACTTCACTCAGAATGGCAGCTACTAAGAATACCAACAACAATAAGTGTTGGCAAGAATGTGGGGAAAAAGGCACATTCATACATTGCTGATGGGACTGCAAATTGGCACAGCCAATATGGAAAGCAGTATGGAGATTCCTTGGAAAACTGGGAATGGAACCACTATTTGACCCAGTCTTTGGTATATACCTAAAAGACTTAAAAACTGCATACTACAGGGACACAGCCACATCAATGTTTATAGCATACAATTCACAATAGCTAAACTGTGGAACCAACCTAGATGCCCTTCAGCAGATGAATGGACAACAATTTGTGGTATAAATATACACAATAGAATACTATTCAGCATTAAAAGAGAATAGAATCATGGCATTTGCAGGTAAATGGATGGAATTGGAGAATATAATGCTAAATTAGCCAATCCCCCCAAATCCAAATATTTTCTCTGATATAAGGATATTGATTCATAATGAGGTTGGGGTGGGGGGAGATAAGAGGATTAGATGAACTCTAGATAGAGCAAAAGGGAGGGAGAAGGAGTGAGGGGGGATGGGGTAGGAAAGACGGCGGAATGAGATGGACATCATTACCCTAAGTACATGTATGAAGACATGAATGGTGCGACAATACTTTGTGTACAACCAGAGATATGAAAAATTGTGCTCTATATGTAATATGAACTGTAATGCATTCTGCTGTTACACATAACAAATAAGAATAAAAAATTTTTAAAAAAGAATCCTGTTGTTTGTTTTACATTCCTTTTCTATTTGGAGCTGTTGTTTCTAATGTCCCACACAATTTTGTCTTCTGTACTATCAATGGTGTTGATGATTAGGTAACAGAACTCTACTTTTATACCCAGGATTTTCAAACAGGACACTGACTAATTCTGTAAGTTCACAGGCATCCGTGCAGGTTATAGAAACTGAGTCATGACTAGTGCCTTGGAACAGTGCCTATAGGCATTACGTTATTAAAAAAGAGCGTCTGAAAACTGATAAAATATGGTCCTTCCACTTTTTGAACCACAGCTTCCTTTTTAATAAAACAATATTTATCATTATATGCATGATAGAGATTGAAGTAGATAATGTTGAGGGTAAAGTAGAAGACTTTGAGAATAAGTCCCACCATAGAAATACTAAAATGTAGCTTCATTGTTTCCCAGAGCTGTGTTGCTGACAGTCTGCTGTTTTTTCTCTCTGGGCTGAAATTTGCTTTCAACCTACAGTTTACGTAACCATTCACAGTTTTAGTAACATTCAGGAATATACAGAAAAACAGAATGCTGGGCATCCTAAATTAAAGCATCTTCTTCCTTTTTTTTAATCTTTAATTTTTTTAATTCTAATTTGTTATATATGATGGCAGAATGCATAACAATTCATATTGCACATATAGAACACAATTTTTCATATCTCTGGTTGTATACAAAGTATATTCACACCGTTTGTGTCTTCATACATGTACTTAGGGTAATGATGTCCATCTCATTTTACCATCTTTTCTACCTCCATGCTCACTCTCTTCCCCTCCCACCCTTTCCCCTATCTAGAGTTTGTCTATGTCTCCCATGCTCCCCCTCCCAAGCCCACTATGAATCAGCCTCCTTATATTAGGGAAAACATTTGGCATTTGTTTTTTTGGGATTGGCTAACTTCACTTAGCATTATATTCTCCAACTCCATCCATTTACCTGCAAATGCCATGATTTTATATTCTTTTATTTAAAGCATCATTTTCAATAAAAATCTTTTAAGACCATAATATTATTTAATCTACTTTAGCAAGTGCTATCTGACATGAAAATGAGACTAGAACACAGGACCATTTCTCAAGTGAAGCAAAGCTAACTTCTTGTGTTTTTTATATCTTTTTAATATACACTTGAATCTTATTTTTGATTACACAAATATCAAAATATATTTGTTATGAAAAACTATAAAACTTAAACAGCTGAAGTACTACTTTACCACCAACTAGGATTACCAGATAAAATACAGGACTCTCAGTTAAATTTAAATTTTAGATAAACAATGAATATTCTATCATAAGCATGTTTCAAATATTGCATGGAACATACACTATTTTTTTCTGAAATTTAAATTAACTAAGAACTCTACATTTTAATTTGCTAAATCTGGCAAACTTATCACCTACTCCACTCTTAGTCTCCTTCTTTTTATCAGTTTGTGGTATAGTCTTGTGGAATTTGTTCTGTGAATTATATGAGATATACATGTATTTTAGATAAATGAACCAAGATGTACTCACAGTTCTAAAAGTGGCTTTCTTTTTCCACTCAATACTGTGCCTTCTTAAAGGTAATTCCTTATAAATCTTGTCAGTCTTTTTAATTGTCACATAATTTTCCATGCAGGGTCAGAGTCTATTCAGTCAGCCCCCTACTGATGAACACTTAGGTTATTTCCATTTTTTCATCATAATTAGTATTATAATTATTCATGATACCTATTGCATTTCTCTGAGAATTAAACTTTTTTTTAAATATTTATTTTTTAGTTATAGGTGGACACAATATATTTATGTAATGCTGAGGATTGAACCCAGTGCTTCAAGCATGATAGGCGAGCACTCTATCTCTGAGCCACATCCTGGCCCCGAGAAATGAAAAATTTTGATCACAGAATATATCCATTTTTAGTTTTAATAGGTACTGTCAGATTGCCTCCAAAATGTTGTATCAAATGTTGTTGTTTATATTTCCATTGGCAAAATATGAGATTATCCGACCTGGGGCTGTAGCTCAGTGGCAGAGTGCTTGCCTAGCATGCATGAGGCACTGGGTTTAATCCTCAGTGCCACATAAAAATAAACAAATAAAACAACATAAAGGCATTCTGTCCATCTAAACTACAAAAAGAAAATGAGATTATCCATTTCTTAATAACCTCACCAATAGGTGACATTAGTAAGTGCTTTTTTTTTTTTTGCCTGCCTTAATTTGATGGGAAAAATATTTCACTATCATTTTACTCTTCCTTTCTTTGCCAAGCTTGGATATCTTTTCATATTTATTAATCAGTTATTTTTTCTACAGTCACAGCCTCATTCTTTTACTAACCCAAGACTAATATTGATTTTGCTGTATATTTTGAAGAATCTATCTTGTGTTTATTTAAAACAAAAAACATGGAACATTTCCCATTTCCAGGATTTTGGCACCTCTCCCATATACCCCGATTCCTCAAACATTACTTGGGGCTCAGCAGTTGCAACCGCAAGCTCTCACAGTGTTGTCAGGCAGGTATAATTTCCCATTGCAGGTCCCCAGAGTGATGAATCCCATTTCTCCCTACTCTACAACTACTGCAACCTCTCCTTTCCTCTGGACAGGAGTAGCCAGGTCCTGTCCAGTCCTTCTTCACAATTTCTCATCTTTCTTTCCATCTAGTACCATTGCCACAGTTTCTGATATAGATCCTGATTATCTCATTCCCAAACAACTGGATCAGTCTCTTGACTGATCTCTTATTGCTACTGCTCCTAAATGAGCACAGTACTTCCAGATTAATCGTTTTAAAACCCTAATATATGCCATACTTGTATTATTATATCAAAACGGACTATGCTGTCATGTTTAACTAAAAAGAACCAATAAATGTAAAAAATAAAAATAAACCCCCACAGGGCTAGTGTCAGACACTATTCCCCAGTTCCTACCCAGGCAAGCCCATCTCTCTCCCGTTTAACTAACTTCTTGTCCTCATCTCTCTGGCTGCGCCCAGCCTAAAGTTGTCTTTCCCCATGAGGAAACTGGCAAACTGGAGCAAGGCTTCTAAATCCCAGGTTCTGCTGGCTTGTGTCACTCATATCTCAGAGTGACATCTCTGAAGTCCTACACGATTGCCACTTTCTTCATGAAGCCAGTTTTTTTCCCTCTCCTCTTCATCTGCAATGCTCACATGGCATTTGTCAAATACTGTCTTATGTGGTTGCTAGTTCTCTACACATCTTATTTTCCCCTTCTAGATTTTAAACTATCTGTACGTTCCTTTTACTTAGCATAGTATCTTAAAATTTTGCTGCCTAAGTACTTACCGAATAAGTCAGATATAAAACTAGAATATTTCTTTGTCAGACAGGCTTTCTTGTCTCCATTTTAAGCATGCCAATAAAAGTTGCTGTGGTTTAAATATATGAAATATTAGAATATTTTAAAAAATCAGCATTTCAATTTGGTCAGCTGCCATCCAGAAAACATGATGATCAAGATTGGAGAGAAAAATGCACAAATGTTAAATACACTCTATTATTTCATGGGTTTTTGCTTTCTAAGTGTTCCAATTTGCAATGGAAAATTCTTAAAAATCAGCTCCCTTGGGCTGGGGCTGGGGCTCAACGGTAGCGCACTTGTCTGGCATGTGTGAGGCACTGGGTTCGATTCTCAGAACTGCAAATATATAAAATAAAGGTCTATCAATTTGTTTAAAAAAAATCAGCTCCCTAAACTTATAACGGCATAATGTGCATTCTATATTTAGAAATCTTACAAGTAAAAGTTGATAGACATGAATTTCCAGAGAATCTGGAGATTAAGTTCCTCAGGTAACTGTTATATTATTAGCAAGGAAATTATGGAAGGAAATGCAAAAGATCTCCTTATAGTCAACAAAGGCTCAAACCAGAAGGAAGAAAGGCCATTAGAGACACCAAACAGATCAAGTGGCCTTGGTGGGTGATTAAGGCCTCTGTGCAACATTTACCTGATATCACTTTAGGCCATACCAATAAGCCACTATCATCACCAGTGAGACCTCTGTAGTACTGAGACGTACTGGGTCTTTACATATAAAATTACATGGGATAACTAAAAAGCACACAGGATCTTCCTTTATGTCATCAGAACACTGGACTGTGTGCAAAATACTTTACACATTTTAACTCATTTGACTATCTTGTGTTATGGGTAAGGAAACTGAAGCTCAGAGAAGTGAAGTGTCTTGCTCAGGATAACAACCAGGCTTCTGGCTGCCAGGGATGCTGGTCCCATCAAATCAATAAAATGAAATAAACAGTGTCTCCTGGGTCTTGGATCTGTTAGCTATTGTCGTACTTCCCCAAATAGAAGGCAACCATATAACTACTCTATCCCATCACCCCTTCTGCATCCAGACCTACAGAATTAATGACTTAGTAGGAAATTGCAAGGAGATTTTTGTAATCTAAGAACAACTGAGAAAGCAAAATATATGACAGTGTCCAAAACCAAACCTGAAATTCATCAGGGCAGGCATGCTAAACTCTCATTCCTATAATCCTGTTTACATTTTTGATCCCTCGAACCTCTCTTGAGCCTCCTTTATGTTTCACAGGGAACATGGGACTGCTCTGTAGCACTTGCTGTGCATCCTGGAAGTTTCTGAAGGCTCTCTACTGACTTTTAGACCTCTAGTGCTGTGATGGCACAGTGCTTCACACATAGATGTATAGTAAATATTTGCTAAAGTGAAGAATAAGTGTATGTTTATGTGATCTATATCCTTACTTGACCAATATAATAACTGCTGAAAATTACCATGGAAACAGTACCAGGAGAATGAACTTGGACAGTACAGGAGCATTACTGAAATAAAAAAGAGGTGGACAGAAAGCATTAGAGCTCTTCACAGGGAAAAAGAAATATACTTGAAATAAGGCTCCAGTGAAGAGAAGAAAATGTTAAGATTCCAAGTTCTAGCCAAGAAAACAGGACTGATGCTGGGGTTAGGTCAGTGAAAATGAGGGTAAAGTTTAACATTGTTTTTAGAGGAATGTGCACAGTAAGTATGGTAATTCATTCAAACCAGTGACAAAAATGTAAGTACAGTTCTTTAGAAGTCATACTTTCAAGCCTTTAAAAATGGCCTCAGGGTTGGGGATATATCTCAGTGTAAAGTGCTTGCCTAGCGTGCAGGAGGCCCTGGGCTCCACTCCCAGTACCACACACAGGCATAGCACAAAGCCCTCCTCCAAAGAATGTCAAAAACGATTCTTCCAGTTTTGTCTACATTTCTAATTTTTAGATCTCACTAGATAAACCTTGTCAACTTTTTAAGGTATCTCTTTGGATTGGGAATGCGCTGTATTTAGAAACTGACAAAAATGAGTGAAATGAGAATGAGCTGAACCTATACAATCCATAAAAATATAGAGTCACAGTGATAAAAAAAAACCTTAGGGTCACAAGACATTTCTGAATAAAAGTAAAACAGAGAAATGTATTTATGTCACGTTGTGGGGGATGGAAGTTTTTCGACCCTCCAGTCATTTTGGGGAACCTGATGGAACACTTAGAATGCTGGTTTGGAAAACCTGTCCTATTACATTTGCAATGTGAATTTCAAGTGTGTTTGAATTGGTTTTTATAAGACCTTCTATGGCTTAATCTATCTCTCACAATGTAAAAATTTACCTGGCATAAATGGAGTAAGAAAAAAAAGTTTGATAATATTTAATTATAGAGTTTATAATGGTTTATTATAACCATTCCTAGGTTTTGAGGCAGCACGTGAAATACCAGCTAAAACACCACAAGTCGTATTTCCTATAGGGATATCAAGCTTGATCATCACAAAAGTCAACAGTAAAAATTACAGGCTGTGAGGCCTTCCTATTTTTTTTTTTAATCAAAGGAAATAGATACCGGTTCTAACATCTATAAAGCACTAAACAAAAAATATTTCAGAAGGGGTTTCTGGGCTGCTTGCAAGAATAATGTAAAATAAGAATTTCTTCAAAATACTAACATTCTATTTCCAGTAGCCTCTGGTAGGCTTTAATGATTCTCAAATAAAGGCATAAAATATCTAGTTGCAAACAAGAAAAACTGCTAAGAAGTCTAAAGGTGAGGATGCATTTTTTACTTTAGATAATAGACTATTACTCATATTTTCAGAAGAAAAGGGATGTTTAGGACCAATTTTTGTCTTAATCTAAGTGGGGTTCTAATTCACGATTGCATTAAATTTGATGTTATTCTTGCAGAATTTTAAAAAAGTCTGTGGGGCAGGGGCTGGATCCTCCCACCAGAGAAAAAAGAACTTAGAGGGAGACTATCCTAATAAGGACTCTTTTTTTTTTTTTTCAGTGACAAGGATACAGCAATAGCAATCCTAAGTAGGTGGAAATTTAAAGATCTGAGAGTGAATATTACAAGTTTTAATCACATAGGCAGTTAACCTTTTACAGAGAAAAGAAGCTGTATCTTTATATGCATATTGCATGTATGCATGATTGGGTGTACAGAAAACCTGCATAAATAAAGAATATATTCTCCTTAACTCTTGAGTATAATTTTAGAGGTACTAAGCAAACAACAATATATGTAATAATATACAGCCAATATCTAATGCACAGCTTTAATTTCCAAATAACAACAAAATTTAATGTATCTGTTTTAATTCTACTTCTGGATTTATTTTATACACTCAAGAGGCTTATGATAACTCAAATTATAAAAATAAATTATTTTAATGACCCAGAGGGCATGGAAATGTGAAAACATTTATATAAATAGGACTTACTCATTTAAAAGCACTGACAAAAGATATATAAATTATATTTAATTCTACTGTAGTGACTTGAGATGAAAACAGTCTAATGGATTGTGCAAGAGTCACAAATCTACCTCCTGGCTCTTTACTTGTGTGAACCTGGGCAAGTCATTAATTAGCTATGCCAGCTGCCTCCATCTGTAAAACCAGGACAGTGCTCCTTCCCAACTGCACGAGAATTCCCAGCTTGGCTCCGAGGAGTTTCCCTCAGAACTTAAATCTTTTTAAAAAGCCAAATCAAATCAATACATAAACATGGGGAAAACGTTAATACTCCTTAAACGTGCAGATGAGACAGCGTCTTGCAATGGCATTACAGAGGTTGAACTATTCCACTGTTCCTGAAAATAGTCACGCTTATTGATTCACTAGGCTTGTGTCTACATGAGAGAGAACTCTGAGGGTAAACAGGGGATAAGTTCTTGGGAAAAGAATGCAGTGAGTCATTGGGAGTTGAAGTGAAATGAAATGCTACACCAAATCCTGTCGAAACTTCAGGACTTAAAATGAGAAGCTACTTTTTCCCATGAGAACTCAGCAATTATAATTTTAATGAATGCTAGGGAAAGATTTTCAAGCTCTTAGTTGACATGTTTAAACGAAAGTGTTTTCAGTGAAATAGGCCATTTTGTAAAATACAGTCACTATTAATTAATGGCAAAACTAAGAATTTTTAGGGAATTACATAGGGACACATGACTACCCAAGCAGCTCATCATGATGGATGTTATTATTCCGAATACCACAGTAGTTAGTAATGATTCGGTGCCTTCCCATGAAGTTCAAGCCAATGTTTTTTGTCTAATTGGCTCATCATTGTTCATTAAATTGGTTTTTCTCTGTTATTCCGTTTCCAATCATCTGCTGTTCTTCTGGAGTCTACATGATCTTCAGGTAAGTGCTTCAAATGAAGCACGATTTTACAAGACAGATCCAGAAATCAGGCGTCAGAAACAATTTTGAGAAAATACCACCGTTTAAACACAAAGTGAGTAGGGTTTAGTTTGTAGGAAGACAGGAAGACCGTCCTTTGAAACTGGTATATCTTATTCTAAATAGGGCCAACTAAAACTGGTGCTTCAGATTTACGGTTTTGACATCACAGCAGAAAATGATGGAGGCTCTTAGTGAAGACAGCTGCCTCTGCCCCAGATGTGTGGTTCCTTCCTACTTCCTACCGTTACTGAGGCTGGAGAATCCTTGGTGGCTGCTTGGATTGGCCATAGTCCTGTCCTCACTCAGCCCACGGAAGAACGAGGATGGGGCCTTGTATTCTCCTCTGCTTCACTGTGAAATCTCAGAGAAGCTGCTACCCTCAGAGGCTTGTTTTCTCCAGTCTGTGTAATGAGGATCTCTGATTAGAAGATGTCACAGGATGGGAGCAGCCCTAACATTCATCCCAGACAACATTTCCAAGATCTCCTTGGTGGCCATACCACCAATTCTTCCATACGGGATGAGTTGAAATCTAGTTAATACGACACCCTGGGACTGCGATTCAATTGTCCCAATAGTTACTTCTGCCCCCTCACTTAAAATTATTTTAAATGGGGCCAGAAACTTAGTAACATTAAGAAAGAACTCAATGAAATTCAAGTATGATTACTCCCTCCAGACTTGCCTTTTGGTACAATCATTCAAATCTATATCCTAGACCCATTATTTCTGATCATTTTTAGATGTTTTGCCATTTTCATGCCCTCAAGGAAAAAAAGATGTTTTCAGAAAAGTAAGTTCCAAGTACAATCATGAACCCATTACCTGTCCGTGTTAAAACACGGTGAGGAACCATTCTTATCTACCCCCCACTTGCTAAACGGTTTTAATAATTGCTTTGTATGAGTAAGTTTCAACAAGCAATTTCACAGAAGTCCATCTCATTCATCTGTTCAGATTTTCAATTCACCCTAAAGCACAGTTTGGATAACAGCAGCTAAATCATCTTCAAAAAATAAAATCACAGCTTTAGAAGCTTCTATGTACTTAAGAGGTTTTTTCCTTCTCATTTTGGATGGACTTTGTCCTCTGACACTGGTCCATGTTTCCCAAAGCTCTCATTTGTGCTTTCTAAAATCCACCATAGCTCCTGGTGGAAGATGGATTGACAGTCCTTTGTGGAAATGGAAGCCGTCTGGAGCCCACCCGTTTTAACTACTTCAGTTTGAACTGAAGAGGAGTTTATTGCCATTCTAGTCCCCCTTCCCTATGGCAGTAAATTACCAACGATTAAAGAGCCCGTTCCCCCTCACCCTCTGCCCCACCACTTTTCTCTGCTCCCAGCAAAAACATAAAAACCATCCCCAAAGGACAAAACCTGCCACCAAGGCCGGTGGTACTGTGGTAATTTCCCAAGACATTATGATTGATAATGATCAGCAGAGCGTGGGATAATAGCTCCCCTTAATTTACCGGTCCCTTTGAAGGGTTAAAATATGGCAGATGTTGATAGCTGACACTCCTTGCTAACAGGAAAGACACATTGCTGTGGGGCCCACGTCTAGGCTTTCCCTTCCCCGCAGCTGTCTGTGTAGAGCTAATTGTATCCACTTGTTTAACCTCAGGGAACGTCTGGAGGGGACCCAGTGCCACAAGGGTACCTTTTTTTTTTTAACGGTCATTTCCTCTCTGGTGTAACTTGCATGACAGTATGTGACAAGCAGAAATTAATGGGGACACTGCTGTGCCAATTCCTCCTGAATTGCTGACACTGGCTACAGGCTGCCTGTTTGCCACCCAGCCAAGACCTCACATGAAACATGGCGAGGGGCCCACAGCTCTATTCACCAACAAGCCAGCTGGTCAGTGATGAGAGGAGCTGAAACAATGTGGTGCGCACAAACCAGGAAGAAAATGCTTTACAAACCAATTCAAATCAAGGAGGTGGCATTTGATAGGAGTTAATATGCTCGTTTATTTTCCTGAGTGGCAAAGTGCAGGGCTCTGATCTCCAAATCTCTTGAGATATATGAAGTATACCTTTCCCAAGACCCTAAGGTACATGCTAGGAAAGGAGCATCATTCAGGCAAAAGGAAGCTGGGTGAGAGTCATCTCCAAGGAGGCTTTCCCAACAGGCACTTCCAGGAAGGTCTGGGAACCAACAGGGTGTCTTTCGCTGTTAGTTAACTACCAGGGTGCTGCCCAGCTTAGAAATTCTACGCATGGGTATCTCTTTCACTCTTTCTTGCACATACAAGTGCATATATGAGAACACACACAAAAGGACTTTCAGTTCAAGCCCCTTAATTGCCTGTAACGTTCTGGGGAGTAAGCCCCAACCTTGGCAAGATCTATTTTCTCCTCTTAATATAATCAGGAATCAACTTTGGCTGGTGGTCATTTAAAACAGTGGCTCTGTTATGGATTAGGTTCATCGGCACAGATGAACAAATAAAGGCATATTAAAAAAAAAAAAAAAGAAAAAAGAAACCACAGTAGAAAAGTCACCTAACTATGATCCTGTATCCGATTCAAAAGTCAGATGTAAGGAGAAAAGATGGAAAGCTGTAATGGGAAAATTATACTGGTAAGAGTTTTATAACAAATTTAGAAAACTCTAAGGGCATTTAAAAAAGGCACAACAAAGAGGCTCCTCAATTTTGTGGCTGAGTGTGGCATGCGGTGAAATTTTGGTGTGCTGAAGTAACGGATACTCTTGTATAAACAATAAATCTATTTGATTAATTTTTTTTCTCCTGCTCAGTTTTAAAGTGTACCAGCTGATAAAAAAAAAAAAAGGGATGTAGCCAGGTTTAGAGAAAATAAGGAAACAACAACTTGGGAATCTAGCAAAAACACAATTTTGTAGATTTTGGTCTAAATCATCTAGGTAGGCCTCTCTTTTGGGGAACACGGGAACGCAAAACCTCGGGCAGCCAGGTGGACTCCTGGGAGAAAGAAGACAAGTACTTCTAATTCCAAGGTGACTTTTCCAAGCCAACATCTGAGTGGTGCCCTCAGAATGGTCATTCTTTGGCCACAAAGAATTAGCTCTAGGGAAAGGTAATTCTCCTGTCCACCAAATGGAATTAAAAAAAGTCTTCAACTTACTCAGGCAAGAAGCACAAGTCTAGAGAGGGAATCAAACAGACTGCGCCCGCCTACCTCCACTGGATAAAGAGTCTGTGAATAACTTCGGTGGATGAGCTGTTATTTCTGTAAATATAACTTGTGAGCGATCTACCGAATTTATAAAAGGTTTGAATAACACTTCTAACTCAGAACCAAAACATAGGTCCAGAAAAAAAAAAAAAAAACACAAAGGAAGAAGTCATGGAAATAGAAACACTCTTTTCTTAAACATATTTCTAAAATATACTAATAATGCAACCTGAGCCTTCTAAAATGTTCACTGCCAATATAGTCTTTAAGGATCTCTGCTTTCTGGTAACAAAGGAATACTTCAATGAAAATTCAAACACTCCAAACAGTGCTCAGAATGTACTGTCTAAATAATGGGTCCTTTTGGCTCAAGATCAATGTGGAAACATTAATAAACAGAAAACCCATTCAACTCCAGACATTTGCTCTTATGTGATAACTCAATGGATGGTCTGAATATAGATCTTTCAGGAATGATCGGCAATGGGCTGGGGTTGTGGCTCAGTGGTAGAGCACTTGCCTAGCATGTGTGAGGCACTGGGTTTAATTGTTAGCACCACATATAAATAAATAGATAAAATAAAGGTCTATCAACAACTTAAAAATATTAAAAAGAAAAAAAAAAGAAAATTATTGGCAAATATTACCGAGTGCATGCGCAGGCTAAATCCTGAACAACTCCTGGCTTGAGGTGTAATGCCCACAGCATTGTGGTGGATGTGCAGCCCACTCCAATGGCTCTGGTGAGAGGTCTGCCATGTGGAGCTGGTGAGCACACTACCCAGGCATCCAGGGAAGTCATTGTACTGGGGGAAAGGCTAGAAGAGCTGGTCCAGCTGTGTGACCCAAATAGGCACTTCCCACATTGTTTCTGATTAGTGAAAACGTTATTTACATTTATGAATTTAGCTGCAGTTTACATTTCTGAGCTCCTAAGTTTTTCCAGACTATAAACATTCAATTTAAAAAATGCCAGAAGGAGTAAAAGAATTCTACTTATGGAATTTCATTACATGAATCCTTTTTAGAAATGCATATTTGTAAAACTAAACTGGGGATACTATATACTTATTAAAATAGCCGTCTCCTGCTCAAATGCCACACTGTAGTGGTCAAAAAACTGGCTGGCCTGTCAAAGGCTACCCATTTACCCACATGTTTTATTTGTGAGATAGGGAACCATGAATTGCATTTGCAAAGGTAATTCAGCAAGCAGCTGGATAGAGCACATTTCCAGACTTTACAGTTCCTCTTGATGCTTCGTTAGGCCTCTTATCAGGACAAGAAGAATGGAGATCTCTGTTAGGGCTTTCCTGTGGCAAGTAAAATACAAGGCGATGATTTTCCAGTTCATTTCCTCTGGCAACATGCTCATCAATCACCAGAGGCTACGACTTTGTTATTTTGGCTGGAGGAAAGAAAGCCCAGTGGTTTCTGTCCTAGTGAAATGGGACTTTCCTTAACCCACAGTTTAGGTTATCATCAGGGATTTGTGTCCATCCATCCTAAGAGTATCTGCTAACAAGTTTCCAGTGCTAACCTAGAACACAGCAGTTTTAGCTACTGTGGACATGATTCAGTCTGGGATAAAAGCTATTTTTTTAATGCGTTTTGTGGTGCCAATTTTCTAAATGCAATAGGGAGACTACCAAAGCTGTGGGTATATATCTTCCTGTGAGTGACACGTGCTCAGCAGTGTTCATTTATCGTTATCCACAGTGGCCTGTTTTCATCTCCTTATGTTCAAAAGGCCATAATGGAGAGGGACAATGGACTTTAAGGCAAAAACCAAAAACAAACAAACAAACAAACAAACCCACAAAAAAACCCACCTTAAATAATAACATACATCAAATTTCCCTTTGTTTGGCATCACTATCCCCTTTTAGTTTTGAAGAATATAGGTTGCCTTTGAGTGGACTGTGCAGTTGTATGCAAATGTGTTCCTGTATGCACATGCATATGTTATGAAGGTTCTTTGGGTGCTGAGTCTCAAATATTTCACTTCAAGGAAAATCAGAAAGGCATCTGGCGCTCCTTTATTGAATGAAATCTGTATTCATAATGTCTATTCATGGGCAAATCTCCCTGGACTGGCCAATCCAGAATTTGAAAGGAAATGTTCTGGTTTTGGCAGGCACAGAATAACATATACTTTCCTAAAAAGCTTTTGCTCAAATATATAGTGTAATTGTATGAGCTCCTTTAACAAGAACTCTATAAGTTAATTAAAATAAAAAATACTGGAAACCTAGAGACTGTTAAAGAAACCTGTACCTGCGCCTGCCATTGTAGTAAAAATAGGCTTGTAACTCTATCTTACATGCAGACAATTAATTTAAAAGTTTGCTATTCACCCACAATAGCATCCATTTATAATCAATTCCATAGCCCAATTACACTATCTTATGGTAAATGGCCAGGAAGATTAAAGGAGATAACAACAGTTGTTTGTGTCAGTAAGTCTTAGATTCACATTTTTAAAATTTCTAGTCCTTCAATGTTTGCTGTTTTATCAAAATCAATATCATCATCATCATCATCAAACATGTGCTGGACATTTTTAATGTACGCACATCGTACATTTTTACAAAAATCTTTCCTATTGTGTTGCCCACCACCAAAGAAGTGATAGCAAGTTGTTAATTCTTATGTTAGGCTACTAAGAAAAAAAAACACCAAAGTCTCCATAATAGAGGGCATTACCCATTAAAATGTGTGTTAAAACATCCTTTGGGATTAAAAAGATATTAGGCTGAATCATCGGAAATGGCTACTTTGGTAGGGCAAAAAAAATTTCACTATTGGGAATTTCACATGGTCTAATGTAGTATATGCTCAATCTAGACCAAAAATACAAACCCAAAATACTTCAATAGATACACACTATTAGTATTTTAGTATACAAATATTAGAAATATACTTCCAAATTGTGATTGTACTATATATGTATATAATTTGAATCATGTCTTTCTTTAGGCAATTATTCTTCAAATTGAAGGTTTTTTTTTAAAACAATCATTTGGTGGAGATGTATTCATTTTGTTACATGAACTTTTATAATTCATTTAATCATCTCTTATTGTGGTAAATTCTGATTTTTTAACATGTGTCTCTATTTGTGAGGTTATCTTCCCTGCAGTTCTCCAGTTATTGTGTGCATATGTAGGTCTTTGTGAATTTGTTTTACGTTCCTTATCCACTACATAACTGGGTAAACTACTTATGGAATTTCATTACATGGATACTTTTTAGAAATGCATATCTGTTAAACTAAACAAATGGGTAATCATTCTTTTCTTATTAGTTTGTAAAGGCTTTTTATATATTAAGGATATAAAGCCTTTGCCATATTTTCTGTATTTTGTCATTTGCTTTTATTTTATTTATAATATTATAAATTAAATATTTTAATGATCTACCCTATGAGCCTTTTCCTTTGTGATATCTTATTTTTTACACATAAGAAAGCCTCTACTCTCAGATCTGGTTAAAAAAAATTGCTTTTATTATTCTACCCATTAAAAAAAAAAACCAAATAGTAGCCCTCTCATACACACTTATCTTTTCAAAATATAAGTATTTGGGCTTTGTACAAATCATAAAAGAGGGCACTTACTTGGTATCCAAAGCTGAAAGTACTGTCTTCAACCTCCTAACCAGCTCTAAATGTTGCTAAATCGGGCCTGTTTCTAGCAAAATTTACAAGCAAACTCAGCTGTCTCTTTTCTAAGGAAAATTTCCTGCTGTACAAAGGGTTACCTCTGAACAGTATCTCCATTATTTCACCCATGACTCCATTCCTAATTTTCTGTTTTCTGGCAGCTGCTCTCCAACTTACAAATAATGTGTGTCTTTGTTTAGAGTTCCTTAAAAAAACTGTATATTCTAAATGTGGAAGAAAGCTCAATTTCTTTTACTTTGAAACCTGAGAAATCAATAACATGAACCATATGTTAATTATGGAACTTGGTGATAAATAAAGTAAGAAGCCCTGTGAAACCGCGGTGGTGAAAGAGTTGGTGGAGCTGAAACAGAAAAGGAAAGGAGTCCTTTCTCTTGGTGTGTGATGCTTTCATAAATCTCTCCCCTTGGGAGGATACCAAAATGCAACTCTTTTCTTCATTCATGCTCATGTCGTTTGTATTTTACTTTCTTCCAAGTTCCTAAGTGTTTGGATCAAGATCTTCCAGCAGAGATGACATGCCTATCAAGGGCTGTCAGTAATAGTGGCAATGCTTAGAACAGATAATGTCAAAAGACAACTGACATTTATGTCCTTGTGTGTTGTTAATTGGGGTTCCTATAGTTTTGCACCACAGGTATAAATGAACCCATCTTTAATGTCTGCTTGAAATACTAAAGGACTTGGGGTTTACAAGATAAACTGATGTGATCAGAGTAATAATCACAAGGGGGAGAACAAGAGTTGTTAATGTAGTGTTTCAGATACTCATACATCAGTTATGTGCTTTTTGTTAAATTACTTTGGGGTCATTCCTTTAGGTATGGGTGGTGGTGAATTTCTCTGCTCCAGGTTTGAATATTAACATGGGATATATTAGAAGATTGAAATGTCAACAAGGAACGTTTCAAGTGTCTGCTCCATACTAAATTGTGTTCATAGAATTTTTAAAAAAATTTTTAAATAAAATATTTAATTGTGGTAAAATACACCTAAGATAAAATTTGCCATCTTGGGCTGGGGATGTGGCTCAAGCGGTGGTGCTCTTGCCTGGCCTGCGCGGGGCACTGGGTTCAATCCTCAGCACCACATAAAAAATGAAAATAAAGATGTTGTGTCCACCGAAAACTAAAAACTTATTAAAAAATTCTCTCTCTCTTAAAAAAATTTGCCATCTTAATGATTTCTAAATGTACAATTCAGTGGTATTAAGAGCATTTATATTATTGAGCACCCATCACCACCATCCACCTCCAGAATTATTCTCATCTTACAAAATTGAAGCTCCATGCTCATTAAAACAGTAACTTCCTATTTCCTATCCTCCCCAACTCCTGGTAATCAATTCTACTTTCTGTCTCTATGAATTTGATTAAGTTCTCACATACACAGAATCATACAGCATTTGTCCTGTGGTGACTGGCTCATTTCATATATTAGAAGAATGTCCTCAAGGTTCACCCGTGTTGCAGCGTTATGTCAGAATTTTCTTCCTTTTCATTATTCCATGGTTTCATACAAACATTTTGTTCATCATTCACCTGCAGTAGAGGCTTGGTTGCTTCCATGTTTTAGCCATTGTGAATAATGATTCCAGGAACATGGATGTATAAGTGTCTCTTTAAGACTCTGCTTTCAATTCTTTATCTTAAATTGAGGTTAACTATTTCAAGATCAATCTATACCTGACTGTTAAAGGGAGACTTGACCTTCAATGATGTAGTTCCTAAATTTAATTCATAGTGAGACCCATGCCTTGCAATCCCCAATCTCTGCTGTGTTCTATTTTAGCTTTCTAATCTAAAAGTGGTGTGACTATACTTCAGGAGAATGATAAATATTTTCTTTGGTTTTGTCCAAGGAAGGAAAAATTAACAATTATGGTCAGGGATAGCAGTGAAAAATGGTAAATATAAAAAAAAAATCAACAAAGCTATGTACTTGTAGAAGGCTTTAAATCACAACTAGGAGAAAACTTGATTTGGGGCACTCATGGCTTCTAATATATAAGCCTCAAAGAGAGTACTGTGTTTGGCCACATCGATGTCAGCACTAAAGCCTATGGCAACAATTCACTTAGATTTCATAAATTACAATAACTACTCTTTTCCCCACCTATTAAAAAAAGGGTAAGAATTTTGACCAATCACACTTGCAACTCTGGTAACAGTTTACTAATGAAGACCACAGGGAACTGTGAAAACATAAGCATATAGGAAACAAAAAGCATCTTTCAAAGGTCAAATCATAATACATCATGAGTGCTTTTTTAAAGGATGGATTCCTGGGTGGCTTAAGAAGTTTTAGTTGGCATTCTCATATTTCTAAGAATGTTCTCTTTAATTCACATCTCCTACTAAATGAGTTAAAATTTTCCAACGGAACATCTTAAGTAATAAATCTTCAGTGGTAAGGAACAAGTTTCATAGATGCAGATGACTTTAGTTAAAGTGCCACACCTGACCTCATCTGGGCTGAGATGTTAGCCTTCTGATCTGGGGCAGCCTGTGCACAGAGAATCAAGTGCTCAGAGTCACCTCAGAACACAAGGTGGGCATTTTCCATTTCCAAGTTGTGTCCTATGTCAAAATGTAGAGGAGTATTTCTTGAACTCACTGTCTACAAATGTCACCAGAGGGTACTTATTAGAAACTCCCTCCTGAGATTTATGTTTGGGAAGGGGAGATCAGTTAGGGCAGGGCGGTCATTTTGAGATGCAGGGGATTCACTGACCACGTTTGAAGAAATATGGCATGGCAGAGAAACAGCTGTAGAAACAGACCATAATGTTTACCTGAGTCTTTTTTTAAAAATTTTTTTTCTTTTTTATTGTTGGTTGTTCAAAACATTACATAGTTCTTGATATATCATATTTCACACTTTGATTCAAGTGGGTTATGAACTCCCATTTTACCCCGTATACAGCTTGCAGAATCACATCAGTTACACTTCCATTGATTGACATATTGCCATACTCATGTCTGTTGTATTCTGCTGCCTTTCCTATCCTCTACTATCCCCCCTCCCCTCCCCTCCCCTCTTCTCTCTCTACCCCCTCTACTGTAATTCATTTCTCCCCCTTGTATTATTTTTCCCTTTCCCGTCACTTCCTCTTGTATGTAATTTTGTATAACCCTGAGGGTCTCCTTCCATTTCCATGCAATTTCCCTTCTCTCTCCCTTTCCCTCCCACCTCTCATCCCTGTTTAATGTTAGTCTTCTTCTCATGCTCTTCTTCCCTACTCTGTTCTTAGTTACTCTCCTTATATCAAAGAAGACATTTGGCATTTGTTTTTTAGGGATTGGCTAGCTTCACTTAGCATAATCTGCTCTAATGCCATCCATTTCCGTCCAAATTCTATGATTTTGTCATTTTTTAATGCAGAGTAATACTCCATTGTGTATAAATGCCACATTTTTTTTTATCCATTTGTCTATTGAAGGGCATCTAGGTTGCTTCCACAGTCTTGCTATTGTGAATTGTGCTGCTATGAACATCGATGTAGCAGTGTCCCTGTAGCATGCTCTTTTTAGGTCTTTAGGGAATAGACCCAGAAGGGGAATAGCTGGGTCAAATGGTGGTTCCATTCCCAGCTTTCCAAGAAATCTCCATAAGGCTTTCCAAATTGGCTGCACCAATTTGCAGTCCCACCAACAATATACAAGTGTACCCTTTTCCCCACATCCTCGCCAGCACTTGTTGTTGTTTGACTTCATAATGGCTGCCAATCTTACTGGAGTGAGATGGTATCTTAGGGTGGTTTTGATTTGCATTTCTCTGACTGCTAGAGATGGTGAGCATTTTTTCATGTACTTGTTGATTGATTGTATGTCCTCCTCTGAGAAGTGTCTGTTCAGGTCCTTGGCCCATTTGTTGATTGGGTTATTTGTTATCTTATTGTCTAATTTTTTGAGTTCTTTATATACTCTGGATATTAGGGCTCTATCTGAAGTGTGAGGAGTAAAGATTTGTTCCCATGATGTAGGCTCCCTATTTACCTCTCTTATTGTTTCTTTTGCTGAGAAAAAACTTTTTAGTTTGAGTAAGTCCCATTTGTTGATTCTAGATATTAACTCTTGTGCTATGGGTGTCCTATTGAGGAATTGGAGCCGACCCCACAGTATGTAGGTCGTAGCCTACTTTTTCTTCTATCAGATGCCGTGTCTCTGATTTGATATCAAGCTCTTTTATTAGTGGTGCATTTTTTTCAATATCTATTAGGTTTCCTATATTTCCCAGTTTCTAATTAAACCATGCAATGACAGCAGCTGCCGGTTTTTTCAGAGATTTGAATTATGTTTGGTCATTTCCAGTATTCAAGGAATTCTCTTTTACTATTTAAGATTTTATTTTTAAAAAAATATTTATTTTTTAGGTTTAAGTGGACACAATATTTTTATTTTACATTTATTTGGTGCTGAGGATCAAACCCAGTGCCTCACGCATGCTAGGCGAGCACACTACCACAACCATACTTAGACAGTATGAGCCACAACCCCAACTCATACTATCTAAGACTTTAAATGTCACAGTGTCCTGATATTTAGCAAAGAGTCCTTGTTTAAATATATAAACCCAAATTCAGGCCAAATTCTCCTCACTTGATTTACCATGGGAGTCAATAATTTTGAGAATTTTACTCTTACACAGTGACAGTGAAGAAGAGAAAGAGCAGAATGATAGTAACTGCAACAGCATCTCATGCTGGAGACATCAGATTCTTCTAATTGGCACCACTGGTTTAAAAGGCTCCACTGCACAACCTTTTGTGAAAGAATTTATTCGTCCAACAGATATATACCATCAATAATTATTTTCTTAATTGCAGTGAAAAGACTTGATTGATCTTTTCTACCTTGCTTAGAAATGAGAAATAAGATCCAATTTTAAGTAAATGATAGATCCATCTTCTACATGTCTGTTCTTAACTTAAAATTCAGTAATGATAATATTGCAAATTGTTAGTAATTGTCTAGTAATATGGTGTTTTTTCAAATTCAAAATTTCACAATACATATGAGTATGTGAAATATCTGGGCAAGGATGATGATAAAAATCCAAATGAATAAGTATGGAATAGTATTTTAAAGTAGATAAAAAAAAATTCAGCCAGGCATGGTAGTGCATGCCTGTAATCCCAGTGACTCAGGAGGCTGAGGCAGGAGGATTGCAAGTTTGAGGCCAGTCTCAGCATCATAGTGAGCCACTAAGCAACTTAGTAAGACCCTGTCTCAAAATAAAAAATAAAAAGGCATGGAGATATGGCTCAGTGGTTAAGTGTCCCTGAGTTCAATCCCTGGTACAATCCCCCCCCACCCCCCAAAAAAAACCCCAAACCAATAAATCAACCTTTTGATGTTTCTACTTCTCATGGAGCAGAGGGGGAACACCTCTGCATACAATGGTGGATGTTTGGAAAGTAATCTTTTTATTAAAAAATGTAAGCTGGGCATGGTGGCACACACCTGCAATCCTAACGACTCAAGAGGCTAAGGCAGGAGAATCACAAGTTCAAAACCAGCCTCAGCAACTTAGTGAGGCCCTATGCAACTTGGTGAGACCCTGTCTCAAAATAAAAAAAAATAAAAAGGGGCTGTAGATATGGCTCAGTAGTTAAGTGTCCTGGGTTCAATCCCTAGTACAAAAACAAAAACAAAAACAAATGTGTAAATAACAAGATTATCTGTTAGATATATACTTCTGAGAAATAAGGTCAAGATTCACAGCATCATTTCATCATTGGCGTTGATTTCCCATTTTTAGTAAAAAAACCATGTTTTTTACATGAATCCTGAAAAAAATAATTTTTAGAATTTAGTTAAGAACTATATTAAAGAACAAAATGATTTATAGTTCTAGTGGGGAGAAGTTATTGGTTTTAGATTATATCTGTTTTATTTAATTTTTGATTCTGTGGTGCTGAGAGCTCAACCACTGAGCTAACTCCTCAGCCCCTGGGTTATACCTAACCCAAGTCAATCAAGGAACTTCTTAGCTACCATATGGATAATCCCAGAGACCCTGCCCACTCTAAAGAACTGAATGTGCAAGAGCAAAGTGGATGTGATGAGGTATGACATCCTCTGTCTTATTTTTCTTAATTAAAAAAATTTTGTCCATGAAAAAGTACCATTCCCTTGGGGATATTGAGATGTACATTTCAGAGTTAACGAGACAAGGTTAGCACCTAGTAATTACGAACACAAGCCTCTGTTCCAGGTAGTGTGCTGGTCTTAGGAATTCTGCAAGAAACTGGAGTTCTGACTTCGAGTCTCTTACTTTCTAGTTGGGAAAGATAAATAACAAACATTAAAAAATAAACAATATAACTTCAGCTATGGAGAAGATAAAACAGGATAATATGGTGTAATGTAATAAAGTATAACTAGATGTGAAGCTACTGCTGAGAAAGTCAGAGAGGGAATGGGGAGGATGTCATAGGAGCTGGGAGGTGCAAAGCGTTCCAAATTGGATGAACAGTAGGAATATGGAGTCTGAGCTGGAAGCATGTTGGAAGACCAGTGTGGCTGAAAGACAGCAAACAAGGGGAAGGACAGGGGTAGACCAGAGTGGCGAGGGGGCGGGGAACACTAGATGAAACAGGACTTCTGACATTATCCTATAGGCCATGGGAAAAACCACGTAGCTAAATTTTCAGTAGGGGAGTGACACAATTTTACTTGTGCTTTAACCAGGTCGCCCTGGTTGCTTTATGGAGGATGGTCCACGAAAGGGCAGGAACAGAAGCACCTTGTTGTTTGATGGGCTGGTCTAGAGTTCTAAGTAACGAAGAAAGAAGAGAAGTCGCTGGATTGGGGATTATCTTTTGAGGATAAAACCCAAAGTACTTACTGATGGAACAGATGAAGACTAAAGGAAAGCAATAAACCAAGAACGACGCCTCAAACTGGGGAGAGGATTCCTGGCCAATGTTTAGGGAGTGAGGTGTCAAATGGTGGGTGAACTCTACCCAGGGAGAGCGTGGGGAAACCACCAGGCTGGAGGATCAATGTCTGAAGATTCTTCCCTGAATTAACACGCTGGCCATGAAGGTGTGGCCAAGGAAGAGAAGAGGTTTGATGGTAAAGCTTCAGGTGTTCTAACGTGTAGCAGAAGAAAAGGAGATGCAAGCAGGGAGCTTAAGGACACATTGAATTCAGATGAGGAATAGCCTTCTTCCATGCAGAACACCCCTCTGTTACCTGTCACCATGGTGATACAGATGGAGTATACACTGCCTCTAACTTTTTAATGAACTCAATAAAAAGATTCAATGCCTAAGGTGAGGAGGCAATTTCTAAAGCAGCCCAACTTATCTGCTATTAGTTTAATCTGCAAAGTGTCATTTGTCTCCTTAGTGAGTCAGTATTTGTTTTAGTGACTCAGTCTTATGGCACCTTTAGAAAGACACTTTTTTTTTAACCCTTATTTCCTGTTTGGGGGGGGGGAACAAACCACTAAATAACTCTGTTATGGTTTATAATAAGAATATCATGTATTTGCATAATTCTGTTCTCTTTCCCTCTAGATATTTTCAGCTACAACAACGAGCAGGGAGTTTGCATAACATTTGTTTCTGGGAGAGTCCTCAAAATCTGGATTGCCCTGAATAAATCCCTTGAGTTACAGAAAGTTTTCACTTGGCGTGAAAGGTACTAGAAAATACAGTATATTTGTTTCTGATGGTAGGAGGAACAAATGGAAATTGCTAGTATGTGACTGAAAGATTACACAACTGAAGAGTTTATTTCTCTCTGGGCTTAAGAATTCAGAAGTATCAATTATTGCAATTTTTACAGCTCAATTTTTTTTTACAGCTTATTCACTCTATATTTCCTCCTAAATTTGAAGTAAACCCAATGTTGACTTGCTGGTCTTCTAATCACTTTTCCTATTCTAGTTGATGGGCCAGTGTTGGCACTCCTTTAACTTGATCTGTTCTCAGACTAGCTGCTGAACTTTTTTGATTAGTTACAAATATGATATTCTTCTTCCTCAAAACAACAACAACAACAAAAACCAAAACTGGGGTATGTGCAGGGTGGGGTAGCAGGGCAAGGTTGTGGTTTGTGTGGAGAAAACATTTCTTTTGAGTCAAAAGACTATATTCAAATTAACTTTCCACAAAACATCCGTCCTGGTAAAGTCTGGATGCCTGCTTTTAAAAAATCAAAATGTCTTTAAACACATTAATAATACACTTTTTATAAGGCATTGTAAGAATATAGAATGTGCATAAATGCATTAGATAAAGAAGATAGCCGGGCACAGTGGCACATGCCTGTAATCCCAGCAGCTCGGGAAGCTGAGACAGGAGGGTCGCGAGTTCAAAGTTAGCTTCAGCAATGGCGAGGTGCAAAGCAACTTAGTGGGACCCTGTATCTAAATTAACATACAAAATAGGGCTGGGGATGTGGCTCAGTGGTTGAGTGTCCCTGAGTTCAATCCCCGATATACCCCCCCCAAAAAAGATTACAATAAACAATCTTATACAATGCTACATTCATGTAGAAGGGCAGGAGAAATAAGATGAAAGAATCTTGGGACTCAAGAGGGAAAGCCTAAAGCTGAGGACTGAAGAAGAATAGCAGGGCAGGCACAGCCAAGGGATGTGAGAGAGGGGCAGAGACTAAGAGTGGAGATGGTGGGCACAGTGGGGCAGGGAGGCGGGTGGGCACAGGGAGAGTGAGGGGAAAGGATATAGGGAAGGTAGGTTGTTGAGTATCAAGAAAGAAAAAAACTGGGAAACCATGGTGGCGAGATAAAAGGCTTAGGAGATCCAAATGTACTGCAGGAGTGAGTTATTTCAAGTAAAACTGTTGTAAACCCAGGCCCATCTTATAGTAAAAAGTGGCATGACTGACCAGTGAGGTTAACTAGTATTATTACAACGCTCCACTATTAAAAGAAATTTTATTAAACAGTCCTATCAGGCATCTTTTATACATATATTTTCTTTGAAATTTTTCTGTTACTATGAAAAGGACTTTGCACCAGGAAAGAGGTGTGTGTGCATGTGTGTGTGTGTGTGTGTGTGTTTTTAAAAACATGGTCTAGTCAATTAATCCAGTCATGATATTAGATTGAAAAAATTTCCTTCCAAGATCTTTATCGTTATTATGGAGTATTTGTTCTTTGATTTTCTTGCCTTGTTTTTGGGATCACCTTATTATGCAACATCTGCTCTGAATTTCAAATGTGATAAACAGAGTATGAGTGTTGGTGGCAGATGGCTAATGACCAGCAGTGACAGGGCATTCAAGCCTGCCTTGTTTTCTGAGAAGCGATATTTTCATGTTAATTTGCTCTGTGTCCTGCAAAGATGAGACAAATCACCTGCTCCTAATTCAGGCAAAGTGGAGACCACCAGGAGCCCAGGGGGGCCCGTGGCTTGGTTACTTTGGGAGTGACAGGAAGGGAGGATCTGGGAGACTTTAGTCACCCGCAGCACAGGGGACAGGGCAGTCACTTTGCATTATGTCAAATCAAGAAAGATGAATCGGCCCTGGGCATCCCATACTGACATCAGAGCCCCTGTTTACTGCAAGCAGATATTAGTCATGAAAGCAGATATTTCCCAGAGGCAAAAAACAGGTGCTATTAAGAGTGTGTGTCAGTCTCTGCTATCTGGGTTTTGTAAAACAAACCTAATAGTACATTTTATCTCTTCCTGAAAATATCAGAACCAACAGAAATCACGAAGAAACATTTCCATTGAAGATAAAATGAAATCTAATCTACAGAGCACACGACCCACACAGACACATGAACCTTGAGCCTTCTGGGCCCTCTCAAGCTCTATGGAGTAATTTATCATAGGGCTACACAGATATGATTTTTATTCAAAATTGAATCATGAAAAGAGACCACATGGTTTTGGGCTGAAAGAGCCCTGTCCTATTTCAGAGAGGCCTCTGATTTGTGTGACCTTTCAGTGCTTCAAACTTGTGAAATTACAGCGCCAGTTTTATCAAACATGTAACATGCAGAGAATGTCCAAGGACAACTAGGTAGGTTCCCAGAGAGTTTATGAGATGGTTGATAGCACAGGTTACACCCTAGGAAAGATACCATATTTACTGTACGGGTAACTGAGCAGTTCAGTAAACAGGAGCATTCTGTTCTTTACCTGGCAGCCTCTCCGCAGATTTAATCTGTCCTATAGTTCTTTTTCTGGGTAGCAGCTCCAAATGACTAAGGAAAACGGTGAGGGAAAAAATTTACAGTTCTTTCTGACCCTTTCTTATAGGGTGGGAGATAAAAAAAAAAAAAAAAAGAAAGCTTTTTAGAATTTTTTAAAATAAAGCCCCTCACAAGTGGAAGGTGATATAAAAGCAGATACTCCAAACTTATCATAAACTCTAAAAGGAAAAAATAATACAGTTGTTAAGGTGTCATTTATTACCTTATCAGTTTAAGAGTGGAAATCATGGGAGACTGTGTTAAACCTCAAGTGATATAAAAATACTAAAGATGGTCCTGAACTCCTCTATAATTGAACAAACCCAAAGACAATATTCTAAATCAAAAAGAGGAAAGCAAGATATGTCAATCATCAGCCTATGAGGCAGCATGAGAATATCTGCTGACTCCACAGGCTCCTTTATCCAAATGTCACTGTCAACCAAGAATGGGTGAACCTCAAGGACATCACCAACAGAGATCAAAGAATGTGATTCGAACCTCAGGATGAAGTATGAATGGGATGTGCACATGTGTTTGTTTATTTAGAATGGGTGTCTTCAAAAATGATTTTGTTTTATTTTTAAGAGCTTCTTCACAACAACGTTCAGCTCAGTCCTGCACCCTTAACTTGTTTTATCAAAGTCTAATATGAGCACTGTGCAGTATGGGATTTCCTTGATGAGTTAACTCAGCTATCGACCTCCACAAATACTTAGGGCTTCAGGTATGTCTATGTCTTTTTATTTTCTGATATTAAAGCATTTGAAACTGTCAGACGATAATCTGTAAGCCCACCATGAGTTATTCTTACTAATAAACATGTGGATGAAATGGTAAACAAAAGATTTTTCTCCCTATAATATCTTGTATTATACATACTATGGTTATCCAACTTCTAATGCAATTTGGCCCTGAATGGGTACTAGAATATCCTGAATTTCAGTGGCCAGTTAACGGTAAACAGTGCCACAGAAAACACAGCTGGTAGAAGAAAATTCCCTTAGCTGTGTTAAAATATTTTACATTCTTTTAATTATTTTGACAACAGGAGATGTTCCAATATGTGCAAGACAATGTCAATACTTATATTTGGGTCCTTTGAAAAAGATTTTAGGAAGTATTTTGATACCATAATGCAGAGAGAATTGTCAAAAACAGGACTTCTGATTAATTAGCCCTTAAGTTAGTAAAAAAAAAATGTTAAATTAATCATTAATACTCAAATTCATTGCTGGAACTATTGGACCGTGGTTATATTTTATTTTAAAAACATCAATACATTATTAAATATAAACTATTAACTTTAAATAACCAGAACCCCTTGCCCTCATCACTATTCTGGCCAGCTAATTTGGTCTCCACAGGATCAGTGGGAGTACTGACCCTGATGGCAGAAGAAATTTAACAGCCTCCAAGAGAATCTCCTGTTAACACAGAATGAAGTGACATTCCCTTTCCCTGGAGATAGAAGGAACAACTTGCAAAAACGTTTAACAAGTCACTTTGTTCAAAAGCTTCTAGTAATAACCACTTCCTGATACACACCCCAATTCCCAGCTCAGTCATTCCCTTATTCCTCCCCTATATCTCACTTTGGTGACCACCCTTTTGCCTGTTCCTATTCCTATCCTGCTTGCCCCTCCACAACCACCCTTGAAAATATTACTATCCCACTTAATTTCTACTCCTGTCTGATCAATGTATCATTTTGGCTCATCAATCATTTAAACTGCACAATACATCTGCAAATAATTCCCCTCAGTAGCTTATAATATCCTAAGAGAATTTAATGTAAAACTAAAAAAAAAAAATCCATGAAGGTGGAAATGTACGATATAAATATATGGTTACCTTGTCTTGCTGCTTAAAATATAAATGGCAGGCCAAAAATAACTTAGAAATGTATCAAAAAGCTACTATTATTTATTTTGGTAGTCTATTTAAACTACTGGAAGTCATTTTAAAAATAATTTTTAAATAGTTATATCTGAAGAATGTTTCTTACTTATTGAGTACCTACATGTATAAATCATTGTGAATGGCATAGTCATGACACAAGAATGCATGAATAGGTAAGATGTGTACATAAGTAATCACAATTAAAGGTACAAAACAATAATGAAGTAGAGATATGCAGGACAAGTGTCATAAGGCACATGAGATGACATCCAGGCATAAGAGATGATCAAATGGTATCTGGGGTGGGCCTTGAAAATTTTAAGCAGACAGTTATTGGTGGGGGAAGCAAAAGAAATGTCATAAGAAAGGGCCATCGAGATAGGAAGTCACGCATCACACACTAGGAGAACCGCAATTAGTCCAATGTGATCAGAAAACAGAACACGAGAAGGGACAGGGCTTGCTCTGCATGCTGAACACGGGTTTTTGACAAGCTCAAATAAGAAAGAAATGAAGCTACAGGGATGCCACAGACCACCAGAGGAAAAAAGGGGTGGCAGAGAGAGAAGGGGCCAAGAACACGTGATAAGGAACACCAAAATTCAAGAGGCTTTAATGTCCTTGCAACTGCTCAGGAAGAAACGGGACCACTGATGAGCACCACATTCTTTTGTGAATGCCAGATGGGAGAAAATATACTCTGTTATATCTGAAGAAAGTTATATCTGAAGAATAGTATATCTGAAGAAAGCATAAGAATGTATCTTACTCCTTTGTCTAAAATCAAATGAATAAGTCATTTATTAGATTAAATGCTAAATGTATCAGTCTCTGGGAACATCATCAAGCTGTCACTCAAAGACAATTCTTACTCTGTTGAGAACAACAATTACTTCCATATATTAACTCCTATCTAAAATGATGTTGAAATCAGTAAAACCACCATGGAAAACTTTACGGAGATTCCTTAAATGACTTGGAATGGAACCACCATATAACCCAGCTATCTCTGTCCTTGGTATTTATCCCAAGGAACTCAAATCCACATACCATAATGATATAGGCTCTCACCAATGTTTATAACAGCACAATTCACAATAGCCAAGTTATGAAACCAGCCCAGATATCCGGATATGAATTAAAAAAATGTGGTATGTATACACAATGCGGCATTACTCAGCCATAAAGAATAATGAAATTATGGCATCTGCTGGTAAATAGATGGATCTGGAGAACATTACATTAAGTGAAATAAACCAGATTCAGAAAGTCAAAGGTCAAATGCTTTCTCTCATATGTAGAAGCTAGAAAGAAGTAAAAAAAAAAAATTTAAAAAGTGGGTGGGGAATCCGAAGGAAAAAAAAAAGGGAGAACCATAGAGAAGAGGAAAGATATTGAGGGTGAAGGAGGAAAAATGGGAAAAGGAAGGAACTGCAGGATAAAATTGACCAAATTATGCTATGTACATACAGGAATATACCACAGTGATTTCCACCTTTATGTATATCTATAAAACACCAATTGAATAAACAATAAATAAAGGAAGACCTGTAGAGCAGAAGAAGGGGGTTAGGAAATAGAAGGAGGGGAGAAAAAGTGGAAGTTCTGGGGATTGGAATGCAGCTAATTATATTCCAAACACATGTGAAAATGAACCCCACCATTATGTATAACCATAATGCACCAATAAAAATGTTAAAAGTAAATAAATAAAATAATGCTGAGTTCTATAACTCATTTTTAAACAATGAATGAAGAGCTAGGGAGTCTGTTTAAAGAAGCCACCTAATTCACATAGACAAAAAAGACCTCGTCGTGATGTGCACAGACTTACTGGGAAAGTCAGGTACAGAGAACACAAGTTGGGACCAATAAAACTTTATAAGCAGCTTTTCCCATTAGACATTAAGAGAAAAAGAAACTTGTAGTCAATACACTGCATCTGGCTTGCTGACCTGAAGGGGCAGAAAGTACATCTTATTCATCTTTACACTCCAGGAGTTTGGCATATAACCTGGCATTTGGTCTTTCTCTGAATGAGAAAAAATATGAAAGAAAAAAAGAGCCCCAAACCAGTAATTCAGCTTTACATAACATAGGTATGTCCTATAATCAGTATACAACTATAACATACAATGTGCTAATGAATGACGTTTAAATCATGTCCCTCAGAGGCCATGGACCACCAGAAAAAGATTGAGCTATATTTACTATACTACACAGATAAAGTACAAATAGATATTTTAAATAATTTTAATATGCATTAAAACTGAAGGATTATGGGCCTGGGGTTGTGATTCAGTGGTAGAGCACTTGCCTAGCGTTTATGAGGCACTGGGTTCAATTTTCAGCCCTGCATATAAATAAATAAAATATAAAGATCCATCAACAACTAAACAAAATTAAAACAACAACAACAACAACAAACTAAAGGGTTAATTTCACTTCACCCTGAAATTAATAAACTGGATTACACCCCATTCTTTGAATATCCCAGTCTTTTGATATTCAAAGAACCAGATTATATCCCATTCTTTTAATAATTCTCTTACTTGATATTTTAATATATACTTGATATTTAAATATCAAGTATACTCTTGATATACTCTCTTACTTGATATTTTAATCATATACTGAGATCCAAGAGCTCTAATTGTAGCAATTTTCAGAGGGAGAGAATGTTATTGCTAAATAGACTATAACCATGGGCTGCCTGACCAGGCAGAAAGATGATTCTCTGTACCTTTATGGTTTCTGTGGGCACTCCAGGCTCCGGAACTTTATCCAGATAAGTGGTCAAGTCTTGATCAACGTGTTCAAACACTAGTGTTAGTTTGGTTTCTCTGTCTGTTCGTGACACTGTGCACACATCAAACAGCCTAGAAGAAAAAAGGAAGAGACATAAGTAAGTGAAATGAGCAAAAAAGCTAGCTGTATGTCTTACACAGATTCCTGTTTCATCTCGTAAGAAAAAAAGCCACATGGAGAAAAGGCCAGTGTTGATTGTTCCTTGGGATAGTGACACAACCATGCCTGGGAAAACAAGTATGATAGAATATGGACAGCCTTCAAATTATCTCCCTGGAAAGGGCATAAGTTCTTTAAAAGTCTTAAAATTCAAATATCCTGTTAATCAATACTGAAATTTTAAAAAGTCGCTCTTTAAAATTTTTGTTTTCAATTTACAGATAATAATTGTATATATTAATGGGGAACAATGTGAAGCTTTGATATTCTGGTGAATTATTACACAGAACAGAGAATTATAATAATGCACTGTATATTTCAAAATGACTGAAAGAGCAAATTTTAAATGTTTTTCACCACAACATATAAAAAATATGTGAGGGTTTGTTAATTAGCTCGATTACATCATTCCACAATATAAACAATGTGAAATTCCAAAATTTCTATTTTTTGAAGGAAAAAATCTGCATTGGTTAACTATAGTGCCCTTAAATGATAAAAACACAGATTAACAAATATAATTAATTATCCGTTTGGATAAACACATCCAATTTTTTCCCATTAAAAACCTTACAACTAATTCAAAATTTAAGTTTCAAGAACAACAAAAAGGGCTTCTGTAAAATTTTAGTCAGACTATCAGGGAAAGAGAATGGGATGGGGGAGGAGGAAGAGAGGCCCCAGGGAAGGCAATCAGAAATGTCACCCAAAACCCACTGATTTGTACAGTTAACATGACTAATTATAATTACTAAGGAAAAGCTAATAAAATGCTATTCATATCATTTTTTCATTAAAAATACTGAACAAATACTGGGGCTGGGGTTGTGGCTCAGCAGTAGGACGCTCACCTAGCATGTGCAAAGTGCTGGGTTTGATCCTCAGCACCACATAAAAATAAATAAATAAAATTAAGGTATTGTGTCATTCATATATATATAAATCCCAATTACGAAAATACTCCTATTTGTGTGGTTCATATATTGCTTTTTTGCTTTTATTAAATTTCCAATGCCTTGTTGGTTCACCATGCCACTTTACTACATTTCTGGTGGATACAGGCCCCACAACATTTGGTACTTCTCTGTGAATCTAAACTAAAATTTAAAAGTATCTAAAGAAGACTGCAATTAATTTAAATCTGGTGGGGCAAACAAGAGAATACCAACAACTCTATACACATCACAGCTAGATTCAAACTACTGTTCAGTTATGGGCAGTTTGAAGTGAGTTCTCTAACTACATTAAAATTAACCAAAATCAATGGAAGCTTTTCCTCATATTCCCTAATTCCAAATTTTCTAATTTTTGCTTTAAAATATGCTTCTAAAATTGTCATTTTCCCTTAGCTAACCTATTCTGGAAAAATATTCTGATAAAATAAAAACTCCTAATTAAATTTATTGAAGATTGTTTAATAATTTTTCTAAGTTCCATTATGATGAAAAGTATGACTGCTATCATGCATGGGTATAATACTGGGGAAGTTTATCAAAACTGTTCTTTGAACTTGATAATGAGGTAACTACCATTTATGCATATATTCCTTTAAGCCATCTTATTTTTATTAAATCCACGTCCTTGGGCAACTTCACCTTTTCCTTTCTTTTGAAGGAGACATAGTAGTTCCAAAATCATCCAGATTCTAATTTTAATGTAATTTAAAAATTTTATATATGACAGCAGAATGCATTATAATTCTTATTACATATATAGAGCACAATTTTTCATATTTTTGGTTGTATACATAATATATTCACACCAATTTGTGTCTTCATACATGTACTTTGGATAGTAATGATCATCACATTCCACCATCATTAATTGCCCCATGCCCCCTCCCTTCCCCTCCAATTCCTCTGCCCTATCTAGAGTTCGTCCATTCCTCCCATATTCCTGCTCCCTATCCCACTATGAGTCAGCCTCCTTATTTGCAAAAACAGCAATGAACCAAAAGTGGTATGACTAAAATCAAATGTGAATACAAGAACTGGGTCTTAACTACATCCACTACAGTTGTGCTTTTCAAACATTACTTTTAAAATGTTTCCCATTATAATCAATACATATCATACTGAAAAAATACACTGCTTATCACCATGCAGAATCAAAACTGATTTCAGCAGTTCCAGTTCTTATTACATTTAAACTCTGTGCTATATCAATGACATTTCAATAATTTCCAAAAGAAAAAATAAATCAGATAGAGACCTAATGAAATGAGAAGAATGAAAGGATCCTAAATACACAACCCAAAGGTCACCTGTTTCCCAAACTGTTGTCTTACAAGTTACCTAAGAGCCCTAACAGTATGCTACATTGCTTCATCTACTGAAACCGTTTTCAAACACTCTTTGTATGACACAATCCATGAATAACATCTAATCCACATAGTTGTTTTCCTCAAAATTATATAATACTACTCTTTCAAATCTATTAAGATTCACTGATGCCACTTACAGTAATTGAACTCAACATTGAACTTTCAAAGGATGCTCAACATATGTAAAGGCAAACTCACTGAAGGCACTGCTAATCACCTTAAATGCTAAACTTTGGAGAAAAGGCATCATTTAAATTGACAATATTTAAAGAGTGGAATGAATTTTAAAGAGACATGTGACAGTGCATACACCAAAATATTATTGTAAGAATTTTAATGTGTGTACTTACATATTCTAGGCTACCAAAAGAATGATGCTAGTAGAAGCTGATCAATTAGGTTCAAGGAGATAATCCTTTTAAATTTATGAAGTGTTATTATAAACCTTGTTTGGGAAGTGGCATGCATGACAGTCTCCCTAGAAATTCTCAGGTGGCATCAAGGGAAGTGAAAGTCCTAAGAGATGCTACAACATACTCCCCCTTTGGATCCAGTGCTGGTCATCAACATCCCAGAAACCCACTACTTCAGGGAAGATATCTGAGGAAGTACTTTATTATGAGTAAATATGAAATTTTGAATTTATTGTTTAATAAACATGAGTACAATAAAAATTAAGTTATATTAGTCATAATGGGCAGCAAATTCACTTTGAGCTAAAAGCTATAAATATTAATCTTACAAGTTGTAGAACATAACATTTATGAGTTTTTTCATCATTGACTCCTTCTAGAATTACCCCAAATCAAATAGTCATTCTGAGAGGTAGTAAAAGATAGACATTTTAATGTAAAAAAACAAGTTCCACAAAAAACAACCAAGCTAAACAAACACTGAAGTCCTGAGTATTTGGCTGGAGATTAACAATCTGTAATATATTTATATAAATCAATGAGGAATGTGGCTAGGCCGCCTATAACCTCTACACTTGCAAAACAAAAGAGCCAGAGACAGGTCTGAACATTTGGATATAAACACTGGAAAATAACTTCCACTGTATAATTCTTTGTGTTGACCAACAATTTACAACTTCCTAAAATGTCTTTTTTTTTGGCTAGATATTCAGTAAACTGACAAAAATACCATTTCAATGACTACATGACTGCAGTTACATAAAAAAAATGCAATCATGCTATACTGAATATGAACAAAATACCTCTCAGATACTTTAGAGGAAAATTACTATTCAATATTTATCCATTAAAGCTTCAGTTAATGTGATCCAAGTGAATGTCTATTCAAAAAGTAGTGAAAAGTGATTCTCAGCATTTACTAAAGCTCTGTATCCAGTTTAGCTGCACAAACACAATCCAGAAAAAGGCAGATAGGTCATTATTGCACAATTAAGTCAGCCAAGCCCCTGACCATTTCATAAAGTTAGCTCTCTGCTGTCTCTATTGTCCTGACCCTCCAGCTGCAGGGCAGAGAACAAGCCCTACAGCCTAGCACAGTGTTCAGCTTTCCAGCTGTCCCAGTGATGTAATTATCTCATAACAAAATATCTCCCTGAATTAACTCTGCATCCTACCCATTGTAATTCTTAATGACTGCTTCCTGTTCATGTTCTCAATTTAACTTGCTATTTGGTATCTACTGTATAGGTCTTCATCTGATGGATAGGATTACACTCAATAGGCCTGGGATTTTCAGATTACAATTTACAAAAGGTCTCCCAACAACATGCTTTGTAAAACACCAGCCCTCTCTAATTGTAGTTATAATAAAAGGGAAATCTGTATTATTTGCTGTGATTACACTTTGACCTGTCACAGGAAGTTCTATGAGGATTTTTATTTTCTGTCAGTTTTTTCCCCCCCATACTCTTGAATGTTTGGACATTAAACAGTTTAAGAGTCAAGGGATGTCTGGCATAGCTACTAAGGGCCACAACAAAATTCTATTTGAACCGGAGCCAGTATTTGGAATTGAGAAGAACTTTTTTTTTCTTTTCCTATATCTAATCTCTTCCTTGAAAGCGCATGAAGCACATTCTGTGGGTATGGCTCGAATGCACCAAAATTATTGTTCACATATGTCACCATCCCTACACCAATAGCTATTGGCCATGACATTTTCTTTTTGCTCATGAAATATGGACTGTGTGTGAACTTATTCTCCACCAACAGTGAATAATAGTATAGCTCCAGAGGTATTTGCCATCAATGATGAGCATGCTGGTAGAAGGAAATCACTATTTCAGCAGCATCCCAAAATATTTAGCACTATCTACCATGTGTAGGTGTTATATTTGATATAGTTAACAACAGATATATGTCTTTGAGAGTTTTACTATCCAGATGTGGGATAAAAGACTCATATAAAAATACAAGTCAGGATGTATCAGTACCAAATAAATTCTATAAACACTATGTGCAACTTTATGTATCACAACAAAGTAAATTCACTCTGCATCCTATCACAGTATTCCATAACGGGTCTCTGCCTCTCCAGCATCTGTTTACCTCTTCTGGATACCATATCCTTATTTCCTGTTGAGAAATCACTCCAGCCCCACACTCAGGTCATTTGATTTTGGGGATAGGGGTAAGGCTTGCATGTGACCAATCCTGGACAAACAGAATGACAACGATTGCTTCAGATAATAGACGGAACCATGAGAATTAGTCCCAGGAACTTTGCTACAACTTCTGGAAGAGTAAAGCTCTCTTTATAACAAGATTACCAAACTGGCAAGGCACCTGCCTGCAGCTGCTAGTGGCTCTCTTTGCTACCATGTTAGTGAGCCTCCACTGAATGCAGCCAACAGAGAGGAGAACCAGAGAAAAGAGACAGTAGGTGAGAGACTCTCAGTCCAGAACCTGAACCCCCTTGTGCCTGATCTATCTGCTGGGTATATTAGTTACATAAGCCAGTGAAGTCACATATTTGCTTACCCAGTTTGAGCTGGATTTTCATTACCATAACAAAAAATTATCATCATATTTTGAAATGATTAAATGACTTCAAAATGTTGGTATCTGACCTTAACTAAGTCCTATTTAGTGGACAAAATGTTAAGCTAAGTTCAGACACTTAAGTAGCAGTACTGTCCTCTAAGAGACTGTACCAGTTCTCTGACTCCCTGTAAGACTATTCACTATTCCATTTGCACGTCCCTGGGTTAGAAGTAATTGATAGCAGCAGACAGGAATCCCTCTCTTCTAAGGAGCCATGCAGCTTCCTTCCACAATTCCTACTTGAGGTTCCTGGTCTGACTAGAGACAAGTTATGATGAAAATGCAGAGAAAGGAAGAAAACAGACAAGCTCATCAGAAACAGGAACACGGAAGCCAGAACAAGAAAGGACTCCATAGGTAAGAGGAAGTGAGGGGGGAAGGAGAAGTACCTAAAAATGATACAGAGATACAGAGTTCCATTAATTTAAAGGTTCTCAGAGGCATGTTCTCCTGCAACCCTCAATTAAACAACCCCTTCCCACTAGCTATTTCTGAAAAGTGGAAGTGCAAAGAATATCAAATTGACAATAACTCCAAAGCAGGATGAAACCCCTTGTGTTCATAATTGGACAGAGATTGCAAAACCAAGAGCTTTTATTTGCTGTATCATTTTTATTTTCATAGCCTTAAAGACAGTGTCCTTAACAAAGTTTCACAGTTCATCTTTCAGTTCATCTTTAAGAGTTGCTATTAATCTGGTTTCCATTTCTATTTACATACACCTGGTAATTGTGGCTCTGTGAGTTAATATCTTTTGGATCTGTTAACCAAAAAATGTTTTACAAATGAAATGGGAATCCCCTAAACTGGGCAAGTTTACAAGACGTGACTCGCACTGCAGTAAATACTGAAAACAAAGCAAACAGTAAAATCTGTGTATATGGAAACAGTCCTACCACATGATCAGCAACACAACTGGTATACTACTAGGTAGGCCCCAAATAAGCTATTTAGGGTAACTTAATGAATATAGGAATGCTTATATACTGCTCTGCTCATATCCAAGATGAATTATTTTTTTAATTAATTAATCAATATTTATTTTTAATTTATCCAAGATGAGTTCTTGAAATGGACACTAACACAATTCAGACTTCTTCCATTGTGCCACAGCAGGCACTAGATCCACTCTTCCATTATTAGACACAATTCATCGAATTGCTAATGTATTTGAAGAAGAATGAGGTTATAGCCTCAGTCTGTTCTGAGAAAAAGGGAAATTTTACTTCAGAGTTGAAACAAATGAATATTATAAAAACACATTTGTTGTTTGAAGGGAACAGTAACAGGAGCAAAGTATTTAATAAGTGAACTCTGAATCACCAGGTGAATCACTATCTCATCAAAGATGAGAAAGAAAACACACGCAAACTAAACAATGATGAGTTGATATTTTGCTATGTGTAGTTCCAATGTAAAACGGTTTTGGAAATTTAAAGCCAACTCTACAAAAAAAAAAAAAAAAGAAAAGAAAAAAAAGAAACCAGCCAATTGAGAAACCAGTAACTATTTGCACTAGGTTAGAATAAACACCAATTCACTAACCCTAGCTATAGCTAGGAATGGGATACCACTCTTACCTCTTGAGGTCTCTATCTAGATGTTAAATTTCCGGTATTATATGACAATTTCCTTATACAACACAATAGATTAATCACATAGATTAATTGGTCACACAGATGTTAAAGGCCCCATGAAAGTGAATGGATTAAGAGACCCCAAAACCTGTGGCATCTGGGAACAGGGTGAGGACTCAAAACCTATAGGCAGGACAGAGATAACAGCTTAGCCAATTAAAAATAGCTTTAATCTAGAAGCACCTGTTTGTACTTTTGCTTATTCTTTTCTTATAACTCTTCATGGTACCTAGTCCAGTATCTGATACACAGTAGGTATTCAATAAACTTTTACTCAACAAATGAAATTTCCCAAAATTATAACTTAGGGGAAAGTCAGGAGCAAAGTAGAGGAGCAGATCCTTAGAGATGTCACCAGGGAAGCATGGCATTCAAAGCTGGAGTTGGTGGCTGATGTTAAATAAAGACTGAGGCACTAATAATACATTTCATTTATTAGTTAATATTATTACTTTGCTCCTATCTACTAGCTGCTTCTATATATTTTTTATTTTTTCAAATCTCATAGGAACTCTATGAGATAGCATTCATTTTAGAGATGAAAAAAAAATTGGTAAACAAATGAACCACCATCCATAATAGCCCAAATGTGAAAACAACCCAATGTCCAACAACTGATGAATGGAGAAGCCAAGTGTGGTATGCAATGGAATCTTACTTGGTAATAACAAGAAATGAAGTATGAATACTGTTACCACATGGATTAACCTCGAAAAGATAATATTAAGTAAAAGAAGCCAATCACAAAAGCCTCCAAGATTCCATTTACATGAAATGTCCAGAAGTAGGCAGATCCAGAGACACAGAAAGTAGATTAGTGATGGCCTAGGACTTGCATGGGAGGCAGAGGTGGAGGAATGAGGAATGACTGTTAATGGGTACTGGGTTCTTTTTAGGGTGGTGAAATGTTCGAGACATAGACCACAGTAATGATTGCACAACTCAATTAATGTACTAAAAATCACTAAACTGCTTGCCTATACAGGTGAATCTCATGGGATATATATACTATATCTCAAGAAAGCTATTTAAAAGCAAGCAAACAAGAGCCAGGCATGGTGGTGCCCCCTGTAATACCAGCAACTCGGGAGGCTGAGGCAAGAAGATTGCAAGTTTGAGGCCCTAAGCAACTCAGTGAGAGCCCATCTCAAAATAAAGCATACAAAGGGCTGGCGACGTGGCTAAGAGGTAAGCCACCCCGGGGTTCAATCACTAGTACCAAAAAGTAAAAAAAGAAAGAAAGAAGAAGCAGCAGAGTGGTTGAAAAGGTTCATTACTTTGCCTAAGGTACAGGGAGAGTAAATGGTAGAGATGTGATGGGAAGTCAAGACTGTTTGGCTTAAAAATCTGATTTTTTAACCTCTGCCATTCTAACTCCTTAGTTAGCACCACACTGGGACTGCAGGAGGGCAGGGGCCAGCGATGCTGAGACCTCTCCATGGCGGACAGGCACTGTGAGAATGCCAATCCTACAATGTCTGGTAAATTTGGAGATGCCAATATACACTCTATACACTTGGCTGAAAGAAGGATAAACATTCAGAAAATTCATTAAAAAAAAATCTGAAGACTGCAGATCTCCAACTCTCTTATGTTTCTCCCTTGATTAGTGAGAAAAAAACGACACAGTGCAATTTACCAAACAGAGTTTAAAAAAGATATTCTGATCTCAAGAATCTATGAGTTAAGTGATATTTTTAAAAGCAAAGTGAACAGCCCTGGCTTGAGTCAGATTGAGTGCGGAACATTCTGGACAACTTTCAACATTTCGTTCTCTTTCCATTTCTGACCTGTAAAAGCCCTGTTCTCCAGCGTGGGCCTCTCTTGAGGAAAAACGAAGAAGCAGCCAAAACTAGGCAGCCGTCTGTGATGAAGACTGTCTGCACGGTCTTAGGAGAAAACCAGCTGAGCTTTACCTACGCCACAGGCCAGAAGACTTTCATAATCACATCCTTACTAGGTGCCTAACTTTATCCCAGCACAAATTCACTCAGGTACTAAAGATTAGCTTCTTACTTAATGAAGCCCCCAATGAACTTTAGTGCTTTTTAAGGAAACACAAATGACCATTAACATATGAGAAAATGTTAAACCTTGGTAGTAACTTGAAAGAGAAATGAAAAAAAAAATCACGTAAACCTTCCAAACTGTAATTAAATTATTTAAAACTTTATAATGATAAAACTGCATGGCAATTGCGAAGATTTGTGAAAATGGGCCCACATCACTGTGGGAATGCAAATTAGTAAAAATTTCTGGACACACACACGTGTACATGGATATACATTATGTTGTACTTAAAATGATGCTACAGGGCAGGGGATGTAGCTCAGCAGAAGGGCACCTGCCTGACATAAATGAGGCCCTGGGTACCACAAAACAGACAAACAAACAAGAATTTTAAAAAATGATGCTACAGATCCATATTTATTGAACAAGGAAAGGAATTCACAATATGTTATTAAAAGAAAATGCAGGTTTCAAAGTGTGTGTACAGTGTGATTCCATACATGTAAAGAAAATGGTAGGAGGACAAGTCAGATCTCTGGGTGATGAGATTACGAAATTTTTGTTTCCTGCTATTCACTCACTGAACTATATACAATGAGTACTAACCCTCATAATGATCATTTATTTGAGGGCTTAGTAGGAATGTGCATGTGTCAAAAAGCCCACATCCATCCAGACACATTACAATAGAGCTACTGAAACACAGAGAACCTCAAAAACAGCAAAAAAGCAAATCACATATAATAGCCAATTGCTCATCAGCAACCACAGCAGGCAGAAGGCATGGGATGATGATTTTAAAATACTCAAAGAAAATACTGTTAATGAAGAATTCTGCATCTGGCAAAACTACATGACAAAAATCAAGGTGTCTAGAGAAACAAAAATATAAAAGGGAGTCCTTCAATCTGAAGTGAAAGGACAACAGAATCTCAAAGTCATATGAAGCAATAAAGAACAAAGGTAAATACATAGGTAAATACAAACCAATATCACTGTATTTTGGTTTAATAAAAACTTTTTCCCTTAGATGATTTAAAAGACAAATGCATGTGATAATAATTACAAATTTATGTTGATGGCATCACAATGTATAAATATATAATTTGTGACAGTGACAACATAAAGGGAATTTTTTAAATATAATATGCAAGTTAATAATCTTTCAAACCAGATTGCTATAAATTTAAGATGTTAATTATAATTTCCAGGGTAACCATTAGAAAAGTTTTTGCTTTGAAAATGTTTTCATATCCTAAGTGGTATGTTTTCTCTAATTAATCACTTAAGAGAACCTAGCATGAGCTAGGACTGACTGTATTAGGGACTTTATATATGCAAATTCATTGAATCCTTTCAGTATCCTGCAAAGCATGCATTATTATTTTTACTTTATAGATTCAAAGAATAATTTGTTCAGCATCATAGAGTAGAGAGAAGATACAGAACCAGGATTCAAACTAGACTCCACGGCTCTTTCTGCTCTTGACAGGGACTTCAACACCTGGTGTCTCATGGTCCTATGTCTTCTCACCCAGTACACTGCCACCACAACATAATTATGTAACAGCAGACAGTTATCGCCTGCAAGGCCACAGCTTCAAAGAATACCTCAAGGTTGGGGAATCTCTAATCTGTTCCTCCAACACAGCTCTCTGTCCAAATTTTACATCCAGCTATTTCCTAGACAACTTCAATCAGTATTCCGAAGACCTCAATTCCAAAGTGTCTGGGACAGTGCTCACCTTCTTTGCTGAATCATACTACCATCTGACCGACGTTATAAGCCAAGAAACCTTCCAGCAATCCTAGATTCTAACATTTCCCCAACATCCACTCATCCACCAGTTTCACCACTGAAATATTTCTCTATCCACTGCCACTTCCTAAGTTCAGGTACCCATCTCTCTTGGCCAGTGTTTTACAGAAGGCCTGTCTCCTGTTTCCCTGCCTTGTGAAGACCCCTGTATGCACCCCCTCTTTGTAGTCAGCAAACTTTCTACATTTAACATCTGATCTTAATGCATTTTACCAACAAATGTTTATCAACAAATGTTTATTAAGTATTTATTTCTAAGCATTGTCCTGAGTGACAGGGATAGAAGAATCAAAGGAGAAAATAAAATTTTCTTAAGTTGTTCACTCTAGTGTGGAAGGCGGACATAAAAAGACGAATATCAACTATTCTGTAAATGCTGAGATGTATGTGTGTGTGTGTTAAAATAATATACAAAGTCTCACCCATGACATTTTGAGAGAGTCAAAGAGGGGCACCCAACCTAGAAGTGTAGGAAGAGAAAATGAAAACTGAATTGTCTTAGAGTATCAGGAGGTACAAGCAAGTAGTAGAAAAAGGGCATTTGAAACGAAGAGGAAGTGTCAGCAAAAAGTCCCACTAGAGAGGAATCTTGTACGCCATAAAAACTTTTGTCCTCTAGAAAATGGGTATCCACGTTTGAATTTTCAAATAGCTCAATCTGAAGAAATTGGTAATTCTTGGGGAATAGTGACAAGAAGACCAGAAAGGAGACTGCTGCTGCAGTGGTACAGGGGAAATAAAGAGGGCCTGTCCTAAGGAATTGGCAGCAAGGACAGAGAGGAGAGTACAGATTCCAGAAATATTTAGGAGGTTGAATTGGCAGGACTTGCTAAGTGTCTGAATGTGGCGGGGGTGGAGGGATGGGAAAGGAGGAGAAGCCAAGGATGACTCATGGGCTTTTGACTTTGGGGACTTGGTGCCACCTCATGAGATACAGCAGTGTTCCCAGACCTTTGGTTTTTCAGGGAACTGTAAACTTTCCAACAACCTTAGAGCTCCAGCAGAAAGCTGCCAACTAAAGACATAAATATACCCTACCATCTACTATCACCATCCTTTTGTTAGGGAAAGTACATTTTAACACCCCAAATGTGAATACATTTAGCTTTCTGAAAAATTCACCACAGAATTCTTATTTTTCTAATCGCCTCACAGATAATGGAAAGCTGGTACCAGGGACACGTATCTCACATACATTAAGGGCTGAAAAAAAGTTTGAGAGTTGTTGGAAGCCCTGAAGAAGGGGCATTCAACTATGCCTAGTGGGAAATGGCTGGGGAACTGAGTCTCAAAGGACAGTCTGGAATTTGTGGGATAAACAAAGAAAGTTTGCATCGTCCCAGCAGAAGGAACAGCATGTCCAAAGGTGTGTAGGTACGCAGGAAAATTTGTATTGGGGGAGTTGTGGATACTCTGGCATGACTTGGTGATTATCTTGGAAAATGGCAAAGAAGAAATGGAAAAGTACACAGAAACAAAATTATAAAGGGCTTGGTACTCCAGGCTTAGAAGTCTAGAAATTATCTTATGGGCACTGGGAAAAAACCAAAGGATTTTACAGTGGGTGATGCTATGGGCAGATGTGCCAGTTAGAAATAGCACTCTGGCTACAGGATAGAATTTGGATTGTAGGGGAATAAAACCGGAGAGGAGGAAAACAAATAGGAAATGTCTGTGAAAGCACAGGTAAGAAACACAGACAGGGAAATAGCAGCAGAGAAAAACCGATCAACCAACCAACATTTACTAAGTACATAGTGTTTTTAGTAGTGTATCAAGGCCCATGAGACAAGGTCACCACTTTTTTGTTTATTTTCTATGATGGTTAAACAAAGTTATATATTACATGATGTTTTACAATTTAAAAAATTTAACAATATTCCAACTGCTTTCATATACTGATCTTTATTTTTAAATTGTACTTATATTCTATATTTATTTATTAAACCATTTTTCTGTTTTTGTAACAATAGCTCATTATTGCCTTATGATAAATCCCTAGAAGTGGAACTGCAAAAATCAAAAGGTATATGCTTTTTCTGAATCAAAATATACAGACCCTTTAAAAGCTCTTGATCCAAACCAACTGACAGAAGATTGCACCAATTTATATGTCCTTAGTGATATCCATAAAGTAAAATTCAGAGGATCTGGTAATCTACCAGGATGGAAAAGTTGAAGGGGACAGGAAGTTTTATAATGACCTTCAGGTTTAGGCAACAAGATAGATGGTGGTATTATTTCCAAAGGTGAAGAGAAGAAAGAAAACAAGACTTGGAAAGTGATTAATGAGTTTACTCTGAAAGAGATTAATTAGTGATGTCTGTAACATTCAGTTGGTAATGTCCAGTCCATAATAAACATATACTTAGAGCTCTGGACACAGATCAAGTAATAATTGTGAAGTTACCAGCATCCAGAATCTCAGAGGCCATAATGACATGCAGCAAACAGCACAGCATCCCTGAATGAATCAGGGATAGGCAAGAAAAGAACTGAAGACATGATATAAAGAAAATACTTAAAGTAAATAAGAAAACAATTCCATTTAAAACAACATTAAAAAAAACAAGAAAATACTTAGATCCAACCCAAAGAAATGGAAAGATACCCATATTCATATTAAGGAAGACTTGATATTGTTAAGAGGTCATATTTTCCAAATTCATCTATATCTTCAATGCTGGCTTTTAATAGAAATAGACAAGCTGATCTTAAGATTAATATGGAAATGCAAAGAATTCAGAATAGCAAAAATAATCTTGAAAATATAAAAAATTGAAGGACATACATTTTTCAATTTTAAAGTTTATTACAAGCTGTATACTTGAAGCAGTGTGGTACTGGCATAAACAGAGACATGTAGATCCATGAAAGAGAACTAGGAGTGTGGAAATTAACTGATATGCTTATGCTAAACTGGTTTTCTACAAGGGTACCAAAACATTCACTGGACAAAGAAGAATCTTTTCAACAAGTGATGCTAGGATAACTGTTTATTCACATACCAAAGAATGAGGCTGGACCCCAACCTCACAACATATGCAAAATTTACATCAAAATGGATCACAAACACATGTGTAAAGACTAAAAGGAAAAACAAAACAAAACAGGAATACTTTTTGTGACCTTGGATTAGGCCATGACATCTGAGATAGAACAAAAGACCCACAAGCAACAGAAGAAAGAAGAGATAAACTGAGATTCATCAAAATTAAAAATGTTCACTCATTTTTATGAAATGGACAGAACAGGAAAACCCACAGGAAAAGAAAGTAGATTGGTGGTTGCCCAGGGCAAGGGATAAGAGGGTTAGGAAAAAAATGTAGATGGGGTTTCTTTTAGGAGAATAAAAGTTCTAAAATTAGATTGTGACCACGGCTGCACAACTCTGCACATACACAGAGTTGTCCCCTTTAAATGGATTAACCGATGAATTGTAAGGCAGATCAATTACATCTCAGTAAAACTGAACCCCAACATGCTCTATTCCCTGGCTTATCGGGACCCTCAGAATCTTGCCCCTACTTATGACTCCATCCTCATCTTTTCACTGGATTCTACCCATTCTGAGGTACCAACGGTTCCTGGGGTTGGTGCTACACTTTGACACAAGCTATTATTACTGCCTAGAAAGCTCTTTTTCCTCTGTCCATCCAGAGATCTCCCACTCATTTCCTCAAAGATTCTGCCCATGGTGAACGGAATATTCCCTAGGATCCTTCCTTGTCTCCCTCCCATCCTCCCTCCCTAGAGCCAGGACCCCTCTGGGTTACCAAACATACCTGACTCATTGGAGGCACTCAGCCATGATTGCTGAATGAATAAGTCAGTGAATAAAACATTCAATTGTCTTACAACAGAGTGGCACTATATTTTTGGAAAGAGCCTGAGCCAAGTCTGATAAATTAAGTGGAGATTCAGTTTGAGTAATATTCTTTCGGGTCCAAAGAGAGGTGTGATAATAAAGTAAAGATGTTGATTTTTTTTTTCTTTTTCGGTTTGGCTCATGAAACAGTTCCGAAGACAATTCCAAAAGAGTCTGAAAATGTTTTGCTCAATTAGAGTAAAGCTAGAAAAACTGGACTGCGTCCCCTGGGACGAGATTTATTTGGTCGTATAAGTACTGGTACGGCCTTTTTCGTTTTTCCCTTTGTCTCATTATTTTCAAGTCATGTGGTACAAGGCGATTGTCCTTTTATTAAACATATTTCATTTCCTAAAGAGCAAGTTTTTGAATAAGTTATCCCCATTTTTTCCCCTCATGTTTTCTTTCTTCAGTAACTGTCCTGACATGTCAAAGAGATATTTTATTATAGGAAGGATGATTTTGCTTATTTCCAAAGAGGGAAGCAATTTGCTACTCTTTAATTTAAACCTACCCTTAAATCCAAGGAATGTCTGGCTCATGGAAGGAAAAACCAGGTCCAGAATCTATTAACTTGTGATCCATAGCCCTCAAAGCAATTTACATTCAGTATACATGTGAGTTCATTTAGCTGTCAGAGTACAGCCTAAATGCCCCGTGGATCTCGCCAGCACAAAGTATATTCAGACCAAAACTAGGTCACAAAATGTTTTAGAACGACAACGTGTTTTCATTCTTCCAACATTTTGAGAAACTTCCAAGGAACCACAGAAAGAAGGCTTCCTGAAAGAAAGAACTTCATACCCTAAATCACATTCTAGATAGGCCTCACCCCAGTCTGGATTTAGGGCACTGGCAAAACAACAGAAGAGAACCCACTTGTGCCACAGCATACATTCAACCACACTGCTTCTTCTGAGTCCCAATCTCGGTATACCCAATAAGCCCAGCTAATGTCCTTCAAAGATTTTGTCCAACCCTCTTTATTCACATATTTGAATTTAACCAGGGTTTGTTGGAATTTTGAATATTTTTACATTAACCATGTGGAATTAACGTATATGAAGATTAGACCCAAGCACTAATCTAAGTGCAACTCTGCTAATGTCAACTACAAGTGTTAGCAGTTCACAGAATGTCACTCTACTAAAGCCACCTACATGCAGGAGTAGAGGATGGGAAACTGTAAACCCACTGCAATGCTATCTTATAGAGAAGAAAGGCAACACCGTCAACTGCTGGAGTTAACTGAATAAAGAAATTCCACCCCCAAACACCCCACCAAAAGAATTTCACACAGACTATTTTAGTGTCTTTGCTTAACAAACAATAGATTTTTGAAAAATATAAGCTTTGGAATAAGTACATTTGTACAACTTTTTAAAAAGATATAGATGTGGACATTTAGTTACTATCTGCCTCACTTGTATTACTTTGTTAGAAATAAAATAGAAAAGAAAGCTTGAGATTCTATATCTCCCTTTGACAGCAAAATTACATAACAAGGAGCCTACAAGACAACAGTTTTTATTGACTTGTTTTTAGATACTAAAATGATAATAAGCCAGGTAGTCTACCCAATCTCTCTTTAGTCTTCCTGATCACTGTCACAGAAAACTTTCAGAAAGTTGTTTTATATTTGCTAAATACATAAATACTATTTATATAAAATATTTTTCAAATATTGCTTTCTTTGATATTTCGCCTCTCTTTTCTGTTTTTCAGATGTACAGTATATTTCCATTTCAGAATTCAAATAGTTTCTTAAAGAGAAACCTGGTTGTTAAGAGGACATTTCCCCTCTTAACTATATACACATAGTTATTCAAAAGAAAAATACACTGATATTCAAAAGAAAATAACCTATCAAAATTCTTAAACTTCAAAGTATTCTATTTATATTTTAGAACCTGTTTAACCATAGAGACAGATAAAATAATAGGAAACTCTACTCCACTTAACACTAGTTAAACTTTTAAAAAACACATATCATTATCAAACGGTGTGCCAAAAAGTTATCTCTAGGAGGTTAGTTTTTAGCTTATTGTAAGTCATTTCAATAAACAAACACAAAAGTGTCCAGAAGCACAACATGGGACAAAAAACACAGTAGCCCTGAGACCAAACTTTAAAAGTCTAAGGAAGGAAGGAAATATTAATTTGTAAGTGAGACGGGGAGTCAGCAGCAGAAAAAGCTCAAAACACTATGATCACCCCAAATCTAACATTAGGAGACCATGAAGGCAACTAATGGGCAGCAATGTAACTAATCAAACTGCACTTCTACCCAGTCTATATTTTACCTACCTAAAACTAAATTCTTGAAAGACACAATCAAACAGTACAGTCGGGCCCTTTTGGAAGAGGTTAATTCTGTCACAGATGAGGGAGTTCGAGATACAAATGGAACTTCTTTTCTTACAGTCCAAATGGATGCATCCAGCACCAGCGTCTGAGGCCAGAGGACATTAAGGTAATCCCTAACTCGTTCTGCAGGTTCCACATTCACCATGCAACTATCCCACTATAATCTGGCTATCCTGTTGATAAGTACACAAGGAAGACAATGGTTTCACTGGTAGATCCAAGAACAGTGGAGAAGTTCAGCTTTTACTGGAAAAGAATACACGAACATTTTGATTCAAACTCAGTTTCTTGTGAGGTTGGCAGGAATCTGTCATCCTGTTGGCTAAATACCTCTAGGTGTACTAATAAATCTAGGCTTCCAGCCTGAATGCCAAATAGATCCTGGAACATGGAACCACACCACAGAAGTGGGTCCCCATGTGTGAGCAGCCAGCCATCATTCTGACTGCCTCCCGAAAAAGCAGCACTGGTCATCTTGACATTCAGATATATCTTTTCCTCCTTCTGCATTTTTACTTTTAACTCCCACAGCAAAATTAAACTATTAAGAATAAAGACAATGCCTCAGGACATACTTACACAGGTTTGTTGGAAGAACTTCTAAACAGATCATCTTTTTGGACAGCTTGATGAGCACTTTCGGAAAAGGTTAATTTTTAGACTAGCTTATACTGAATGGTTCTGTTTATGAACTGCTTCATGGTATGGGAAATACTGAAGTGTAAGGACCAGACACAATCATACCAGAATCCCCTGTGGGCCCTTGTCAAACACCAACTCGCCCTCCACTGTGAATCAGACAGGCAACAAGGGTTTCCTGGACACCTGGAGATACTCCAGTGAGCAAAACTGTCCTCTCCGGAAGTTACTGGAATCGCTGTTATGGGGAAGCCACTCTGATGAGCCCACTTCCTTTCTCAAGTGTGTTGGGGTGGAAATAAAACTGAAAATGACTCATCCTGAATGATGACTTGACTTTTCAAGTGAATATTGTCAACACTGTTAAGAGAATTTTGTTCCTGGCTTTAGCTATTCAGACTCCAAATTTGTTCTATTCATTTGATGTAAAACTAAACAAGAGTATTCATTAATATAAAGCAGAGAAAATAGTGTCAAATCTTTGTGTATTTTAGCACATAATATATCCATCTTCTTCTAAACAAAAGGCCTGCAACTTGTTTCTAACTGAAAGAAAGATAATTAAAAAAACTGCTTATAGTAGAACAATAATTCATAGCTGGATGATCTAATGAAATTATTTTAAAATGTCAAACATAAAAATGCTGTATCAAATCATTTGACAAAAAAAGAATTCACCAAATTATAGCTGCATTTTAGGTAAGGTGTGCCCAACGTTTTATAAGTTCAGTTAAGTAAAATGCTTTTTACAGACAGCTACATGAAAGGGTTCTTAATTTTTATAAGACATTATCCTAACAATTTTAAATGTCTACACACCAGTGGAGTAATCCACTCTTAGTATATGCCAAAGAAGTGAACACACACACACACACACACACACACACACACATTATGACTTCTAAATAATAAACAAAGAACACAAGAAAAAGAAGTTCCTTAACATTAAGGTAAATCACCTACGTACAGTAGGGCTGCTAACCAAAAAGTGAGTCACCCCAGGCAAACCAGGGCTTGAGGCCAGTTAAGTGTTCAGTTAAAAATCCTTTTTAAGACGATATTTACAACTTAATCTTAAGAATTTTAATTTTTACTTATTAGAGCTATACATTTGAAAGAGAAAGACTTCCCCTGACGCATGCCATTGGCACTCTATAAAATCTTCATTTGCTGATGAATGAGGGAAGAGTCTCCCCGGGCTGAGGGACCTCAGGGCACTGACCACCTCAGGTCCTCCCTGTTGGGATGGTCCCTTCCTCCACTTCTTTGCCTTCAGCATCTGGCTGTCTTTCCTCCACCTTCTCTGTCTATTCCAGACATTTTTTTTTTTCAGCCTTTTAGGTCTCCCAATTCCTTTCCTCTTTCTGCAAATGGTCTATTCTTGTAGAAAATAGAAGACAAGCAGTTCGTTCTTCTATGGATCTTGCGTCCCTCAGGATTCACAGAGGTGTCCTCTTCGGGATGCATCCTCCTCTGCCTGACGTAGGCGTTCCTCTCTCTGCTAAGTCCTCGTTTTCATCCCTATTTACTCCTTCTGCTTCTCCCCTCTGGCTCCTCTTCTCATACAGCTCATATTTCCTTTGTATCACAACAACAAAAATGATAAACCATCTCTTCCCCTCCCTCTCTTCCATCACAGTCCGTCTCTCAAAGGTAACGGACGATCCCTTTCCTCTCTAAATGTGGTTCCTTAGTTTCTTCAACCTCTTGGCGGCCCCTGGGACACACGAATGGGATGCCACCTCCTGCAAGGCTCCCTTCCATGGCTTCCCTCGCGGTTTTCTTCTACTTCTTCCTCTACTTCTCAAGTCTCTGCTGTTCTCTCTTCTCCCCGCTTCAATCCTAAATGCAGGTAATCTCCAAGATTCCATATTCTTTTTCTCAGAATATAAAGGGTCTTGCTCATTAATTTATCTAACAAATGGGGTCCCAGCTGCCAGTGACCCGGAAGATCTACCTCAGACAGCAACTATGAGGCACAATCTGAACCACCTGAGCTGCCTGGGCTGGAGTGGGTGAACAAGTCATTAGCTGGAGACTGAGCCTAGTCCTGGGCTCAGTATCTATGGTGGGCACAGGGTTTGGTGCTTATTGGGACAAATTATGTATAACAGTGATATTTCCAATGTGAGACTCAAGGATCTCTATATGTCTCCTTTAAGGATATCATAGGTGGTGGCGCACACTTATAAACCCAGCAATTTGGGAGACTAGGCATGAGAATCACAAGTTCAAAGCCAGGCTCAGCAACTTAGTGAGGCCATAAGTAACTTAATGAGACCCGTCTCAAAATCAAAAATAAAAAGGGCTGTGGGTGTAGCTCAGTGGTAAAGCATCACTGGTTTCAATCCCCATTATCGAAAAAGAAGTCATAGTTGCTGGGTGGTAGTACATAGCTGTAATCCCACATATTTGGGAGGCTAAGGCAGAACGAAAGAAAGTTACTTGAGCCCAGCCTGAGCAATTTAGCAAGACAGTGTCTCAAAATAAGAAGGAAAAAGGCTGGGGATGTAGCTCAGTGGTAGAGCAGTACTGCAGAGGAGGAGTCAAAAAAAGAATGCCTTACAAGTTTTTTGGACTCTTCTGAAGCTGTGAGTTTGCTAAACTTTGACTATAACTCTGCTGTGGCTATTTCTTCAAAGAGCATATAACTGGACAAGTTCAAAACTGAGTTCATCACTGACCCATCAAACCTACTCCTTCCCCTGTGAATCCTATTTTCAACAGCAGTGCCACCATCCTCTCAACTGAGCTTAAAATCACAATATGTCCTGACCTACAGCTCTGTTCACTCACACACCCAACCAGCTACCAAGACCCAGCACTCAACTCTCTCAGAGTCAACCTTTCCTCTCACTTTAAGGGTTCAAGCCTAATTTAAGCACCATTTTATTCTCTCTCTCCAGGGATTGGTCCATCTTTTCCATCTCTAGATTCCTTCTATTTCAAGCTGGTTTGCCCTCTGCAACTCTTCTGACCCCATCACTTGAGCATTTCTCCATTCCTCTCCTTCTCCCGCACACTGGTTGACTCAACACCCACTAAATGATAAGTCACCAAGACACTAATTTATGAACATGACCCATGCCACATACTGCTGTTCCCTATAGAAATATTAACTCTGGGAAGGAAGATTCACACTATAGCCGGACTCCTTTAACATCTCTGGTTCCTTCCTAAAAACATCTTCATTAAGGCAATGTCATTACCCAAGTTCTAGAATGGACATTAGGGAGACAACCTTGAATATGCCAGAACCAATCTTCCAGTTTCTTCAGAATATAGAGGCACCACAGAAACAAGTTTCATTTCTTGGGATATATCTTTACCCTTGTATACATATCCAAACTGCCATTTTGGAGAATGGGAAAAGGAAACAGATATTAAAGCTCCATTAATTTTCCATCTAGCAAACAGGAAAGCTTCATCATGTGTTCAAAGTCCAACACTCAACTAAATAGTGGATTTAAAGCCTTAATGAAACTTCCAAATCTGTTTTACCCTAAAAACAGGAAACTTCTCATATTTGGAAGCATCTAGCATAAAATTAATTGTGTGAAAAAATTTGGTATTATTAGTACTACTAAGATTTTATTCATAATAAATACATGAGAAAATAGACAAAAAATTCAAAATTAGCTAATAATGGCATTTTTGAATTGGTTATAAATCTCATTAACTTTTTGTAGGGAACAACTTTTGCTTATAATAGGAATTCCTTTCTTTCTTTAAACACTGGAATTAAGCTTTTATTAAAAGAGATATTTCTGACATTTCTAACAAACAAACTAGAATAATTATTGCCTCCAAAGATTCATCAACAACCTTGAATAAATATTTTTGAAATTGAAATTACAAGGACACAGAATTTTAGAGCTAGAGATCATCAGCTCTTAGTCCTTTTTTTGAAATAAGGAAAGTGAGGCAGGTGGTTAAGATGACGTCCCTAGGATCATCTCCTCAAACTGTTCTCTCTACTATACCACACTGCCACCAAATGCAGCAAAGGTACCTCCCATACTTAATTTCAAGAAGGAAAGCATTCTTTTACCTTAAAACTGTTAATTATTCTTCAAGAAAGTTTTATAAATATTTGGGTGAACAGTTCAATTAAAATACTGAAATATACATCTATACATCTCTTATCAGTCCTTTTGGAGGAATTACAGTGTATTAAATTTTAACCCAATATTTCAATATGACCTTCTGGTTTAGCAAATGCCTTTCATTTTTTAAAAAAATCATGGGCTACATGCATTTGGCATTAAGAGAAATCTCTCTTCTGATCATCCATTACTACCAAAGGCTGGTCTAAAGGCATGAAGTGCCTGTTTATTATATAAGCAGCTATCACATGTCTTTTTAAACTGTCAGATTATCCTGGATTGTGTACATAGCTGCAGTTCCCACAGTTTAGGAGTGTATTAAATGTGTGATCATTTCCTCTATATAAAAATGCACTAAGTTTTTGCATGTTCTCATTCCATTAGGTGGTGAAGTTATGTTAATGGTGGTGCCCACACAGGGCTATAAATTAGTGTTTCTCAACCTTGGCACAACTCCACCCAAGACTGGATGGTTCTGTTCTGTGCTCTGTAGGATGCTTAGCAGCTTCCTTACCTTCTACTCACGGATACCAATAGCACCTATCCATTTGTGGCAACCCCAAATATCTACAGATATTGCCAAAAGTCCCCTGGGGCAAAATTACCCTTAGTGGAGTATTATTTTTACTGAGGGAGAAGATAGTTTACTCTGGGTATTTGCTTATATAATTTTAGAAAACAGTTTTCTGGGCTGGGGTTGTGGCTCAGTGGTATAGAACACTTGCCTAGCATGTGTGAGGCCCTGGGTTTGATTCTCAGCACCACATATACATAAATAAAATACAGGTCCATTGACAACTAAAAAAAAAAAAAAAGTTTTCCCATGCAATCAGAAGACTGGTAGTAATTAGTCTTCAACTACAATTGTTATTTATTTGTGCATAGTGTCCCAATGTAATTAAAAAAAAAAGAACCAGACTATCTCACACAATCTACCAAACATATATTAAATAACTGAAGTTTGGTTAGCACTATGTTAATTGCCAAAAAAAAGAAAGAAAGAAAGAAAAGCGTGAGGGCTGTGGGTGTAGCACAGTGGTAGAGAGCTTGCCTAGCATGTGTGAGGCACTGGGTTCAATCCTCAGCACCACACAAAAATAAGTGAGGAGCCAGGGGCTGTGGCTCAGCGGTAGTACACTTGCCTGGTACGTGTGAGGCACTGGGTTTGATCCTCAGCACCACATAAAAATAAATAAAATAAAGGTCTATCAACAACTAAAAAAATATTTTTTGAAAGTGGATAAAATAAAGGTATTCGGTCCATCTACAACTAAATAATGTGGATTCTCCTTATAAAGAACTTTCACCATAGTTGAAGAAAGAAGACACAATAACCCTAGGCACTGAAGGCTAAGATACAGTTCAGACCTAAACCAGGTGACACATGCTTCTCAAGGAAGAAGAGAACAGTGTTAGCTCTGAAGGTTCCTGGAATGCTCTTATGGAGATGATGAGAGCTGAGCTTAACTTTGAAGATAAGTGTGTACTGCTAAGGCATGGTGGCACATCCCTGTAATTCCAGCCACCTGGGAGATTGAGGCAGGAGGATGGCAAGTTCAAAGCCAGCATCAGCAGCTTAGTAAGGCCCTAAGCAACCTAGCAAGATCCTGTCTCAAAAATAAATAAAGAAAGAAACAAAATTTTTAAAAGGGCAGGGGATGTGGCTCAGTGGTAAAGCACCCCTGGATTAAATCCCTAGTACCCGCCCCCCCTCCCCCGGAAAAAAAAAAAAGAAACAAAAAAAAGAAGGTAAGTACATATCAACTAGGTAAGGAGATGAGCAGGCTTTCCAGAGGGAGTCACATGAGCAGAATGGCTGGAGAGAGCAATCTGACTCTGGCCCTCTAAGAGAGCACTCTTACTTTCTTAAAGGATGGCAGAGAGGAACATGTAAGACAGATCCAGATTACCCAGAGCCCTTGATAACAGATGGAAAAACCTAGACTTGAGGTGGTAGATATAACAGAACATTTATGAGCAAATACATGATATGGGAGGAAGGCATGATACGAACTAGAAGATAGAAAACAAAAGTCTCACAGCTCTATATTGATGGGACTTTGGAACAGTAACAATGACAATGAAAAAGAAAAGATGGGCATCAGGGACATTTCAACAGGAATATCCATCAGACTTGGGTAATACCAGAGCATGTTGAGTAGAAGAGAAACTAATCTTCAAGGTTCAAGCCAGGGTGACTAGAAAAACCAGTGAAGCCTCAAGCTACGTGAACCATCTACCACATTCATAGACCTCAGTATTACCCACATTAATTAATTGTAAGTCCATTTTTTGATTTTTCTATTTATCTCACATAGATTAATGACATTTTATAAATGGAGGCATTAAAAGGAAAACAATAAAAACATGATATACCAACCACCATGATACACATTAAGGCAATAAAGAACAGGGATGAGGCAATGTACCCACGATGTGAAGGGAGCTCTGATCTGAGCTCTATGTCACAGACTGAAATCACCTCAGGCTCCCTTCACGAAGGAGGGTCCAAATTCAAAAACTCGACAAACTAAAAATTCAACTAATTCAAAAATTCAATAAACAAAAAATTCAACCTTTTGACTCACAAAGGAAATCTCAAATTTTCCATCTATCTCAGTCATCTCACCTTGTTATCAATTAAACAATTAGGGGAAAATTATTCTCCCTGCTCTGGGTTTTTCTCTTCTCACCTACTGATGGTAATGCAAAGTACCAACACTGTGAGTGCTGACTACACGAATATTTGCTTATTAATGCTAGATGGTTGGGCCTGTGCATTTTCTCCAATTTACGATATAGGCCTTTCTATGTTTTTTGCCTTCTAGAAATTGATATTAAAGAGTATTCTTTTACGGTACAATTTCTAAGCCACGGCACTATCAACATTTTGAATCTTGCTTGTAGGGAGCTGTGTGCTGTGCGTTGTAGGATATTGAAGAGCATCCATGACCTCTATCTATCAAATGCTAGTAGCAGCATTCCTTCCTAGTTGTGACAAGCAAAATGTATCCAGAGATTTCCATGGGGGTGGGGGTGACAAAATGACTTGTGGTTCAAACATCACACCTGTAATGTGATCTCAGGGGACAAACACTGTTCATACAGTACTAGTATCACTCCAGATTAAGAGACTGAACAAATAAGTAGAAGGATTAGATAATATAGTAGTTCTGAAAGCCCTATGATTTCTTCACCTCTAAGTAGACCTTCTTTGGATTCAAAATGCCTGAAGTCCCAAGGAAAGAAAACTGGTCACTATAACCTAGGTCCCCTGGGTAGGCAAACTAAGGGTGGCATGGCTAGATGTGGGGTGAGTAGGAGGCTGAATCATGTAGTGGTCCACTCAGCCATCCCAACCATGCTGCCACTTCCCTTGGCTCAAGTCATTCGGGTCAAAGACATGCTGCTTTGGGGTTTGTTGGGTAAAAGCATCCGGTAGTGAGTTAATTATATGTAAGGTGTCTTCCAGCCATTATAAAGCCAAGTAGCATTTCCTCTCAATGGTTTAAAAGAAAAATCTGTTATTTATCATGATGTTCCAACTTTTCACTTTGAAGAACAAGGTTTTCCCACCAAAATGAGTGAACTCAAGACATCAATGTGGCCAAGAACTGGTAATACTCATCCAAGCCTCCTACACATCATGAACTTCTTCAGTGTTCTAAAGATGAGCTACCGCTGAAAATGAAGTTTTATGAATGTCAACCAACTTTCTTAACCATGTAAAACCAGAACCAAAGGCCAGTCTTTCCCAGATAGGGGATGTTTTCACCACACCATATCTCAGCTTTGGCATTAAAAACGAAAAGCAACTGCACACTGCTGTGGGGTACCACATCAAGATCATGAAGTGCTGTGAAGACCACAGTGGGCTCAGGGAAGGAGGAGGTCATGAGAGAGCCTCGGGCAGGGAAACACAGGAAGCAGCAGTGGACATCTCAGGACAATTTTCTGGAGCAACACAGACAGAAGCCCTGGAGTCCAGAAGCCCTGTCCCAGAAGCCAGATGTATAATGATTCTCAGGAGAGCCCTGCTCTCTTACAATGAGATCCCTCTGTCCTGAGTGACCTTCAGTGGGTCTCTGTTACTTCCGATCTGAAGACTAAGTCTGCTGGCTATGGCAGAAACCACCTCGTTCTGTTCTCCTGGCCTTAAAATGCCATTTAAAAATCTCTTGTGGGGAAGGGAGAAGTGGGGAGTCATTGTATAATGGAGACAAATTTTCACTTTGAGATGATAGAAAAATTCTGGAGATGGATGGTGCTGACAGTTGCACAACAATATTAATGTATTTAAATGTCACTGAATTATATGCTCAGAAATGATTAAAATGATGAATTTACATTATGGTTCTTTTACAACAATTTTAAAAAAAGAAAACCAAATTTATGTTCTTGAAAACAGAATAACAAAATATTCTATTTACAGAAGCTTCTTAATCCTCAACATGAAATAAACCTTGGGAATTCCCTGTATGCTTATAGAATATATATATACACACACACACACACACACACACACACACACACAGACACACACACACATATATATGTGAAAATATGTTAAAAACTCTCTCAAAAGTCAGCATTTTGAAAATGTATCTAGGACTGTCTTTTAAAAATGCCTCTGTTAAAGGTAGACAACTGCAGGCTATGAAGTGACCTTTTGTTTTTAGTGGTCTCCCTGCCCCCACCATTCCTATCACTACTTACCACTTTATTAAAATATGTAATTAAATTCAAAATGGACATGCACATGTCCCCATATGAAGAAGACCAGAGGGGTAGTTTTCAGGAGATGTGAGGGAGGAATGAAGAACCCAATTTCCTAAACTGATTACCAATTATCTATGTTTAATGTAGTCAGTTTAATGTCTGTCTAACTAGATAATGGGCACAGTATATACCTTGTATAATAATGTGAATGATAAAAACCAACAGAAAATTTGAAATATGTAGAACTGACCTAAAACTCTTTTTTGGCATGTCAAGTACAACTCTTTTAAAACATATTTTTTTCCCTACAATAAGACCCAAAACTGGATGAGTGCAACATGAATTTACCTTATGCTTCCCACAAGAGACACAGAGGATGAGAACAATGCATGTTTATTTTGATTGTGTGCCACAAGTCAACAATTTAAGATAAACCATACTAAAGTTGCAGTTTATACCAATTTGGGGGCCAAACTCATTTTAATTCTGTATTACTCCTTTGGATTTTTTGTTTTGTTTTTTTTTTCTTCCTTTTAACTTTATTTCTTCTGTTGAGTCTCAGAATCAGAAAGTTTTGCCATTCTGGTTTCCTTTTTTTAAACGCTTAATGATTTTTTAAAAAACTAAAATCATGTATTTATTTTTTTTTAAATTTGAACTTCCTTCATTTTGAGAGGGGTCATTTCTTTCTTTCTAAATATTTTATTTTTCTTCTCACTTTTCATTATTTTATTCTCCAGATAAACTTTCTAGGTTGCCTTTTACAACACTCTCAAATCTCGTAACTTTTCCCTCCACAAAAGAATTTAAGGAGTGAAACTTTTTTAACTAACCAAAACACAACATAGAAGTTGATTTTGATTTTCCGACAGGACAGAAGCCCTCCTCTCACCTACTGTGAATAACCAAACTGTATCACCGAGTGAAAACTTATGCACTGTGATTCTCTAGTAGCAGGCAAGGTATTGTTCCTTACAACTGCCATTTTATTAAGAATACAGTAAAGGCTAAATCCTGAAGAATGAATATTCAACAAAAACTTAAATTATGAGTTTTAGTATTAAATGTATTTTATCATATTCTAATTATTTAATAATAGGACTTATATCTTTCTTTTTTAGCAATGCTAAGTAGACATTTCTGCTATAGCTCAATACACAAGACTACTCACAAGAGAAGTAAAACCCAAAATGATTCAGAATGACAGCTTTTTGATGTTGTAGGGTAGCTTCAAAAGTCTGCAGTCTCACACACATGCTACAAAGTCTCACCTTTCTATAGCAGCATCTCAGAGAAAAAAAGAGAAAAAGTTTCTTCTTGTTTGTTTGGTTGGTTTTGCATGTACTGGTCATCATTATATTCTGTGATTTGAGATGCTTCAAGAAAGTAGATGTGTTTAAATATCTTACTATTAACCAGACCAGGTATTCTGCCTTTTAAAAAACTGGGTCTGTAAATTCTGTTTATTTTCACCCATTATCATTATTTTTTAAAATTTTAATCATCAATAGAGTGAAATTTCAATTTCCCACTGCCTAAAAATCTTATGCTTTGGAATGAAAATCTTCATGTAATTTCTCAAGTATTTTGAGGTTGGGTGATTAGATGAACAACCAGAACATAATCCATTTTCAGCTAGTAGGATATGCAAATAAACAAAAATACGTTTCTGAATGAAAGACATTCAAAGGAATACATATTACCACATATTTTCAATGTGCTTATGTAACACAACTCCACTTCAAAGCTAACTTTCATTTGGATTACATGTGCAAAAAAATCAAGGCTGTGTTTTCTGTAGGAATTTGTACTTTTGCTTATTTGGAAGTAAAGCGCCAGACATTCTTGCTATTAGAGCGCTGCAAAGAGGAAAACACATAAATACACTTAATGATACATGCTTATTTAGGTTTTAAGTATATGCATATTCTTGCTATAACACAGTTATTTCTTCACTGTAAACTACCAGTTTAAGATATTCTTTAACAAAAAATATATATATTTCTAAAGAAACCATTATGTCTATTTTTTAGTTTTTTAAAAAAAATCATTAAGCATTAAAAAAAAGAGCAATGCAAGAAGATACACCTGGGAACAGCTTTAAAATAGCTTTTTAGATTATTTCATGAATTTTTAGATAAATTAGTTGTCCACACAGAGAAACTCTCAACCATGTCCTGAAATTAATGTTATGAGAGCCTAGAAGAGCTCAGGTAAGGAAGTGTCAAGGTTTTCTGGAATTTTTCGTTTCCATCTGGGATCCATATTAATAATTTAAGGGTCTGGAAAATGTGGCTAATCCTAAACATAGAGCTAAAGTACTCTGGTTTTACTCACCTAGTGGGCCTACTCTGGATCATTCAGAAAGTGATGAAGGACATGAGGAGCAGATGTGTGATTCCCCTTGCTCACTTGGCCTTAATGGTCAGTGAACTTTCCTGAAAGTAAAGTGGCAAATGTGGCCACAATGGTTTGAACTCTACCATCTCCCACTTTGGCCTTAGTTAAGGGATTGCACAGAAACAATGCAAAGACCAAATGAATTACCACAGGACTGCCTCAACTTGAGAGGTAAAGACACATTTATTATAGTCCAGGACCAAAGCTATTTCCTTAAGACTGTGAACATCTCAAGAACAAAAAAGTAACTGATCTGACACAAAATAAAATGGTGCATCCTTAGTACTATGGATTAACTAAAAACAGAAAAGAAGAAAAGATCACTAATTTTTGATAATGAAGAAACCAAAGGTTCCCTGAAACCCTCAGTTTGTACCAAGGTCATTTGATAATATTATCCCATGTGTCTGCAAAGAGCAACCAGGAAGTGCTGAGTCATCAGGAGCACGTGCAACATTGTGGTCAGCACTTTTGGTGCCAGATTCAAAGGTGAGCCTACTTCCCTTGACCTGCCACTCTTACTTCCTTTTTTCACTGGCCTAGGGTAGGTGATGGAAGGCTGAATGCCACCAAGTTGAGAAGCAGCATGGCCAAATAACACTTGGATTTCATGTACATGTCTCTAGATATATCTATTAAAATAAACTGTTTCAACACACACACACACACACACACACATGGCTGTAGGTGTGGCTACTGGTATAGTAGGTTCTTAACATGCTCAAATTCAATCCCCAGTCCCTAAATAAATAAGTAAAGTATTTAATACCTGCCAGAACTGAGCAATTATACCTCTAGTATTCAGTAACAGAAGGAAAAAAAGTTTCTATCTCAAACAATTCAGCATGATTTTGTCAGCAGTTTATAATAGTTTATGTGCATTTAATTTTCCAAATAGACCTTAACAAAAAAGTGAAATACAAAAGATCTTTGCATGACTTAAAACACTTGTAGGATTAAAAAAAAAAAAAACAAACTATAAAATAGGGAAAATAACACCCTAGAGTCAAGACTTGTGGTCCAGTCCCGACTCTGCCACCAGACAGATGAACTTGAGCGAGTCATTTAAATTCTCTGAAATCTATTTCTTTATCAGCAAGATGGAAACTGTAATCCAGTTACCCTTTCTGTTCTGTGAGAACAGCACCTCAATAAACAATTGCCATGAAAAAAAAAGAATGTCATATCTATTACTTATTTTTAAAAAAAACTCATTCTATGAATTCAATGTACCTCTATCAAACATTTATCGGATAGTTCCTATGTCCGTGGTGCCTGTGCCTGGCAGCCACTACATGACACAGGGTCATGCCTATCAGGGGGAAAAAACTAGGCAGACCTCACAGATTTCTTCTGGAGTTAATCATTTTATCAAATAGTTTGACAAAGATGCAAAAAAAAAAAATTGGCATTTTAACAGGACTTTGTCAAGTACTAGGAACAAACTACCCCCTTCAAATCACTCATTTTGAGAGGGTATACCAAGGAGGAGAAGAAGAGGCAATTGGGTCACTAAATATTTACCAAGTATAAAGCACCTGGCTTCAGAAACATCACTTAGTACAAGTGCGGAAACTGAAGCTTAGAGGTAAGGAGCAAGCACACTGTGGCCAAGCTGTATAGCACATAGTAGAAGTAGAAGGCAAATCCACATTTGACTTCCACTCTGAGATAATCCACAATATTCAATGACTAACAAATAATAACGTAGTTGTTATTTCTGGAGCCCCACGTGCACCCTCAAAGTTTTAAATTTCCACACTCCAACTTTAAGGTGCCAGAAATAGTTCTCTTCACATGAACACAGTGTGTATGAATTAATGAACGTGAACGTGTTCATAATTTACCCAACAGACCTTAACTCCCTGTACAGTCATTTTAAATAACATATATATGAAGTTGATGCCAACCCACAATCAACAAAATATATTCTTAATTGTCACACTAACTGGATGATCAGATTTTCTATCTCGGGAATGGACTCCACATATGTGAGCTAATGCTTAGCACAAAAACTGCAGGCTTGTGATAGGAAGCAATATAATCCCATGCAAGCTGCATTCAAAATCCCAATTGTGGTCTGTGTAGCCATGGTCTAAAATCCCTTTTAACCCCTCCCAATAGTGGCCAAGAAAGCACATGTAATTTATGATTTGGGATTTTACTTCCATGTTAAAATAGGATAATTTTTAAGGACCTCATAGTCCTTCAGATTACATTAGGGTAGTAACCTATACCTGCCAAAATCCATTTATTGGGATAACTAAGTAAATAACTATGAAAAGGAGATGGAGGTGAAAATCAGGGTTGGGAGGGAAAAAAAGAACCAGTTCTATATAATATTACTTGTCTTAAAAAAAAAAAAAACCCACCAAAGCTTTCTTCATTCAAGCAGTTGGTTTTGTTCCCTAACTGCTCCCCCTACATATCTAAGTGCAGTGAGTACATTCCCAACTCCTCCTGCCAAGTTAAAATGAAAACGTTCTCAGTCTAGAAATGATTGAGGTGGTTTTCTTTAATCAAATTAGAGCAGCCAAATGTTCCTTTCAAAGGTAACTGTCTACTCTGCAGCTGTATGCAAACTACCACATCAAATGTGAGGGGAAAAAATAGCGATAGAATTGTGTCCTTACAGTACAGTGCTAGCTGCAGAGATGGAGAAACAAAAGCATCAGTACAGCTAAGAATTACATTCACAGCGAGCTTCCAGAAATATGCTGACTTCACAAACTCTGAACAATGTACTGAAACTTCCAGTATATAATTAGCTATTTTGGGGAGGGGAGAATGTAGGGGGGAAATTCCCCCGTAAAAACAGGCAGCAATAGATACCTTGAGTCATTTACCCTAGCGACTGAAGCTTCAATGAGAAACATTAAAAGACTGGTTGAGACTTCACAGAAAAAAAAATATATATCATAGACTTTGCTTTTTCATTTCCTGTCTCCCATCAAAAACACACCACAGTGAGTAAACTTGAGTATCCAACAAGCTTCAATTAAGTATGGAATGATTCATTTGCATGAAGAATTTATTCTTTTAAATCATCAGACATGGGAAATTCATGCAAAGGATTAATTTACAGTGGGCTTACTTTTCCAGTTTGCTTCCCTCAAGAAAAATCAGTTGGCTAACATTCTCAATATGATGTCAAATCAGCTTCTGCATGTTACAGTTTATACCAGCTGTTGTTTTTAGGGATGGTATATTAACAGTATGAAAGGCTAGCACATGACAATGAATTTAGATAGCCAGGTGCATGTAAAGAATGAGAATGTACTTTCTCTTTATAGCCCCTTTCAAGAAGATCCTACTGTTCCCAAAACTAAATAATGTGGAATAAACAGGGCAAAAGTGTATCTTGCATGAACCCCATATTTCTCCAGGGCACATGTTCTTAAACTTTTTTTTTTTCCCTGAAGAAAGCTGCAGATTATTTCCTTCCTTCACACTTTTTTTGACATACCCCAATTTAAGGACTGCCACATTAAAAAAAAAAATTCCTGCAGGTAATAAGCAATTCACATCCTTCTGTTCCCACCAGGAAAGCAAAATTAATTGCAAAATAGCAGCCTCATCAAAAATATTTACCTCCAATCTTTCTAGGATACTGATTAAGTCAAAGAAATAAACTCATAACTCAAAAAAGAAAGGTATCATCAGAATGAAAGGAAAAAAAAGACAAGGAGTTAGTAAATTCTCTGTATATATGAAAACAAGCATCAGCAAGTTGATGGTGGGAAGTCACCAAAAGGGAATCACCAAAGGGGAGAACATATCGTCAGATGTATTCCGAAAATATATCTTCATTTCAACATCATTATTTTTTGCTCATCTTAGTATACCGTATCTGTGTATGTAATTTTTAATAAATCATGAGTATTAGTGACATGCTGAAATATTTTCATTGAAGGGAATCCAATGCCATGGAAAAAGCTGTGGAGGAAGGAGGAGATGGGCCAAGAGTTAGCAGGTGCAATGGGAAAGAGAAGGAGGAGGTGCAGGCTACACAGGAAAGTCAGTTGTAGGTCTGATATAGGATAACTGAGCTGGTTAACAGCCCCACTGCCAGTCCCATACCCAGCACCTTGGAGTAAAACCTTTCTTACTGTGGCATTTGGAAGTTCTACATCGAGATTGGCTGAATTTCCCACTCACCCCAAAAGTGAAGCCTACAAAGTCTATTGCCATACCAAGTTCTCTACTCCAAACAAGCTTCCCAGAAATCTTACTCAGAAATGAGAGGTAGCAGGGAGGAAAAGGTCTATTAACAGCCACATCAGATACTCATTATAAGAACTAATGGATGAACAAGGCAGGAAGAAAGCAAGAGAGTCAAGACTTCTCATCTAGAACTAGAATCTGGGTAAATATATGAAACAATTGCTTTCACATGTTGACTTCAAGCAGTGTAGGACTGTAATACCTGGGATAGGGAAAACAAATTAGCTGAGCCCCAACTTTCTGCTTGAAGGCAATTTCTAGAACACAGGCATGGGGAGGAGGAACTCAAACAGAGGTCCACTGCCTCACTTGAGTTGAGTAGATGGAGATAAGATTTGAAAAGAAAAGGAGGCTAAAGTGGCTAAAAATTCATGGGACAGAATACTGAAAGCTATAATAAAAGCTTCAAAAATCTATATGGAATCTATTAAGATCTGGGCTGAATATCAAACTGTGCATGTGGAACTGTATGAGGGCATGCGAAGAACAGTTTTTGAAGCAAGATCACTAAGGAGTTGTGAGTTTACCAATTCCTAGAGTTCACAGAGAATTTTTCAAGTTCTTACCAAAGAGGAAAAACCACAAAAGAATAATGTTAGTGAGGCTAAGCTAGTCTTTAAACAGGACACTACATCTCCTCCTTAACAATACCACCACACTAAAAATAAGCCTTGGTCCGATTAAACTAAACCACCAGTAATCTTAATGCCTACCAGAACAAAATTTAGCATTCTCTAAAGGAATAGAACAAAATCCAGTAATTAACAATGTAATATTCACAATGTATGACATTCAATAAAAACTTACCAGATATGCAAGCATATAGGAAAGTCTAGCTCATAAGCAGAAGAAAAACCAGTCAATAGATATAGACTCAGAAATGACAGTTTATGGAACAGCAAAGACATTAAAGCAATTATTACAAATATTACAAATATGTTCAAAGACTTAAAGAAAAACATGAACAGAATGAGGAGAAAATGAGGAATATAAAAAAAACAAACAAAACAACTAATAAGACAGACTATATGCTGGACCACAGCAACTCTTACTAAATTTTAAAAGGACTAAAATCATATAGAGTTTTCTCTAATTACTACAGAATTTAATTAGATAGCTATCTGAAAAATCCCCTATGTGTTCAGAAATTTAAAAATCCACAGGTCAAAGAAGAAATAAGTTTAAAAAGGCTTAAGAGATTTTAACTGACTAGAAATGGAACAATAACATATTCAAAATTCGTGGGAAATCAATGAAAACCATAAGTGCTTATATTTGAAGACTCATACTTCTATTTTAATAAACTGAAAATAAAATTAAATCCCAAGTAAGTATGAAAAGAATATAAAGATAAAAGTAAATGTCAATAAAAGAGATACCAAACAATAGAGGAAATTAATGAACTCAAGCTGGTGTAATGGCAATAAAATTGATAAATCTCTATTTGTATTAACAAAGAAAAAAGCGGAAACATTCAAATTTCAATATCAGTATTGAAAGAGGGGCCCATAAACATTAAAAAGATGAGAAAAAGAATAAAGAATTTATATCACTAGACTAAAAAACCTGGATGATATACATAGTCTCCTTGAGAAATATAAATTATAAAATGTGATTCATCCTATAGGGACCCATATCCATTAAGGAAATAAAATTCATAGTTAAAAACCTTCTCATAATGAATATGATAAGCCCAAATGACTTCATTGGTAAACGTTATGAAACATGTAAGAAAGAAATAATAACAACCCCACACAAATCTTTCAGAAAAATAAAGGAGGTGGAAATACTTTTCCATTCATTTATGAGGTCAGCATTATCTCCAAGTCAAAATCTGAGATATTAAGGAAAAAGAAAATTACAGACCAAGATCCTACATGAAAATACTTTAGCAAAATTTTAGCAATATATGTAAATATATATCCTAACCAAGGGAGCTTGGTTTAAATTTCAAAATTCAGATGGTGTACTTTATCTCATACTAACAGAGTAAAAGAAAAACCATAAAACCAATTTGATGTTGCTGATAAAAATATTGACAAAATTAAAAACTCATTCATGGTAAAACTTTCAGCAAATTAGGAATATGAGGGAACTCAACCAACATAAAGTATGCCTAGGAAAACCTATAGTCTCAAGGGCAAAGACAGCGCTTTCTCATTATTGGAAACAAGGCCAATAAATCTGCTTTTGCCACGTTTTCAACACTGCAAAAGAGGAAAAAAATAAAAGACATACATGCGGGGGAGAAAAAGAAAATTATTTATTCTTAGGTGATGTGATGATATACGTAAAAATACTAAAACATGTAAAAAAAAGCTACATGACTAATTAATGAATTTTTCAGATACAACATACAAGATCAATATACAAAAAATAACTAAATATCTATATAGTAGCAATGGACACTTGGACATTGAAATTAAAAAGAAAAACCAGTTTCAATTACATTAGCATAATAAAACATGAAATGCATAGGGAAACATTTATTTTTTACACTAAAAGTTACCAAACAATGAACAAAATTAAAGACCTAAATAAATGGGAGATACATACCATATCCATGATCAGATCTCAACAGTATCAATATCTTCGTCTCCCAATCAAAATCTTGGACTTTTTATACTAATTTACAAGTTGATTCTAAAATCCATAGGGAAATGCAAAGGAACAAGAACATTCAAAACAATTTTGAAAAAGAAGAATAAAGTTGAAGAACTTACCCTACACCTGATTTCAAGGCCTACTATAAAATTATAGTAATCAAAATGTCACGACATTGGCTAAAGGACAAATCACAGATCAATAAAACAGAGCAGTGTTCAAAAACAGACCCAAATTTATATGGTCAACTGATTTCTGACAAAGCTGCCAAGGAAATTCAAATGAGGAAAAGATTGTCTTTCAACAAAATGATACTGGAATGACTCAATATCTATTTAGGTAAAAGAACCTCAGTGGTTAACCCAGGCCATGCAAAGAACTTGAGAATTTTACACTCTCAACATGAAAGCAAAAACTATAACATTCCAGAAGAAATCAGGAAAAATTCTATGTGCTTTTGGGAGTAAACAAAGATCTCTTAGGACACACACACAAAAAGCACAAACTAAATAATATTTTGATTAAATTAAAATCATCTCTTTGGGATATGCCACTAAGAAAAATGAAGGTAAGCCAAAGACCTAGGGAAAATATTTATAATACATATAACCTACAAAACACTTCTCTAGAATATATAAAAAAACTTTTAGAATAGAGTAACTTGGTTATTAAAAATGATCAAAATATTTAGATTAATACTTCCCCAAAGAAGGTATTAGAATAGCTAATGAAAAAGTGTTCGACAAAATTAATCATCAGGTAAATGCAAATTAAAACCACACTGTGAAATCAATTCACAAATGAAGAAGACACAATACCAAGGATTGAAGAGGATGAAAATCAAATGGAACCTTCATACATTGCTAGTGGTAATGTATAACTAGTTTGGAAAACACATTTGCCATACCTGGCAGTAACCCACTTTTAAATATTTACCTTGGAAATGAAAGCATATGTCATATCAATGCAAAAACCTATACATGAATATTCATAACAGCATTATTTATAATAGCACCAAACTGGAAACACATCAGCAGGCAGAGAAATAAACAAACTATGGTAAATCCATAAGATAGGAAAGAATCAACTACTTATATAGTCAACAACATGAATGAATCAAGACTATTATCTGTAAAAGCCAGAAAAAAAACCCCACAACACTGCTTGATACTATGTATATGAAACTCTAGAAAGTACAAATCTAAATGATTACAACAGAGAGATTAGGTTGTTGGGAGTTTAGGTAGGGAAGACAACTGACTGAAGGACCTCTAGGGATAATGAGTATATTTTAGATCTTAATTGTGGTGGTGGTTATATGGATGTATAAATTTACCAAAATTCATAAATCTTACATAATTAAAATGAATGCATTGTACTGTTTATATATTGTATGTCAACAAACTCAACTTAGACGAAACACTACATAAAACCAGAACAGGATGCTTAAAAAAGAAAAAAAAAGGCAGAGAAAAACAACATAAAAGATGCTTTTAAGTCAAAAAACAATTGCCAAAAGAGTGAATCCTAGAGACATGTGGAAAATAATATATAAATTTCTTTAGTACACAGAGAAAAAAAGTCAAATAAAATAAATTAATTAGAAAACAGAGGAAAAGAATGACCTAAAAGATGAATCTTTTAGAAGCACAGCAATCCCAACTGGAAGACCATATCTGACTAATAGGAGAACTTCAGAAAGAGAACAGAACAGAGAGAAAGAAGCTATTTTTAAAAGTAAAATGAAGCCATCTGCACTTAGGAATATTTCACAGAATGCCCAACAGAGTGAATAGAACAAAACAAAACATCAAACCTAGATAGTATTTCTGAAGAACATAGATTAGGAAAAGGCAAACAGGACAAGGAAAAAAAAAAGGCAATTATAAACTCCAGGAAAAACAATGGTACAAGAAAATCATGGCATGAATAAGAAATACACTAAAATAGGACATAATTTTAAACAATCTATGAAGAATAAGAAAATAAAATATTTATATTTAAGAAAGAAGGACTCCATAAGCCTCATAGGGTTGTTTTTTTGTTTTTGTTTTTCTTTTTTTTTTTGGTAGGGTCGGTTAGGAAAGAAATGTAAAACCAACTATTTGATCCAGCCCTGAATTCTACAGTTAGAATAATGTAAGCACTATTTACTAGCATTTGGTTTCAGAGAGTCAACCTTTAAATAAAGCAGGGAAGGTTCTGCTAAGGTTGTTGAACAGAATGCAAATATTTAACAACTTCAGCAAATTAGCTAAAGACATTGTGATGTTAACGGAAAGACAAAGGAGGAGGAAAGGTTAAGAAGATAAAATATGCTCCTCTTACTAAATCAGGAGATACTGTCCAAGGAAAGAACATAAAACTGATGTTTAGAAATGGTTTTAAAATTATTATATGAAATAAAGACATTCAAAAAAGCAAAAGGTGAAGAAAATGAATAATGAGCTAAATTCTCATCTTTGTGAGTAGAAAGTAAATAGATATTGTATGAAATTTAAATATCATGAAATAAGAGTATAGCATGTTATCTAGATTTATAGAGGTAACTACCAGCAGGAGTAAAAACAGTCAAAAGAAGTTGAGTACTGGAAATAGAGGTAGTCAGGGCACAAATCTTGCTTTTTTAAAATTATCAGTTGCTTTGTACTGATCAACAAGTATTAATGTCATGATTACAAAAAATGCTGAGGGTGGTGGTGGTACAAATTCTGTAACATTCCCTCCATTATGGTATCGTGTTTGTTCCTTCCCCTTGAATTTTTGGGGCTTTGAACTTACTTGAAACCAACAAAATGTGACACAGGTTAACACTCCTTGTTTCCTAATATGCTGACTTTTGAAGCCATGAGCTGCTACCTGGTAAATACAAGTGCTCTGAAGTTTTTGATGCTGAAAGGAAGCCCAGGCCAAGTGTACATGCACCGGTCAAGAGCTCCAGTGCAGGTTCTGTCCTACATCTATCAATCATGAGACTAAAGATTGAAAACACTTGTAGATCAATCACATTCTCAGATGTTGAGTCATTTCCAGCTTAAAAATCCACACACATCTTGGAGAGATACACCATTCTCACTGTGTACTGTCTGAATTCCCCAGTTACTACAACCATGAACGTAAGAAAGTGATTGTTTTAAACCTCTAAATTTGGGGGTGACATTACATAGCAATATTAACCAGAACAACATGTATTTTATATATATATATATATATATATATATATATATATATATATATATATATATATATAGCTAGTCATGACCAAGTGATGTCACAACCCATTAGATAATCAGAGAAGGAATGGCAACACAAAATAGGAGTAGTCAAGATTCATCGTGGGACTGGCCACTTGAGCCTCACTACTTGTAAGGAAAGCTATAGACATTTTTACAAAGGTGTAAAATTTATGTTAAACCCTTTAGTGGAATGTATGTCGATATTTTTAAATGAATGCACAGCCCAGAGAATCTGAAACCATGTCCTCAAATTTCCCCCAAAATATCTAAATCAAATCTGCAAAAATTGATCTGGCCACCTAAAATATCATTAAATATCACTAATATTACTGATATAAAAAACTATCTTCATAATTCAATGAAAAGAGTATTGGAAAAAATAGCTTAGAAGAGATCTCTCTCAGGGTCCAATCTACCTGTTAATCTTCATGTTATTAAAATAACTCGTGTCAAAATTCAATTCACTACATAATTATTATTAAAACACTTTCAATGTGTGGATAGAGAACTAAAAATGTCTGCTAAATTTTTGTGTTAATTTACATTTTGACTGCTGAAAAAATTACCATAAAAAGAAAAGTGATCAGTTACATTTATTCAGTTGACTTCTTAAAGATACTTATCCAACTACATGCCAGGTACTGTAGTCACTGGGATTACAGGTAAGCATGCCACAGCACCTGGCTTGTTTGTGTCTTTGTGTTCAAAAAAAAAAAAAAAAAGGGTTATTTAGAAGAACCTGTGCTCTACAGGTTCCCTGAAGGAACTAATTTACATGGACTTCATAATTAGCTTTAGGGTCCCTTCTAACTGTGTCTCTTTACCAAATCTGTCTCTTGGTTTTTCATGGCTCAACAGGAAAATACCCAGTTTTTACTCAAGATTTTGTAATAACTTCTCTAAGTGATTCTACATGGTTGGAATGTTTACTACATCATCTAAAACTCCTAATTTGGGATTACTCAGATAATCTCTTGGTTTCCACTAAAAAGTTTTTACATATATTGGTCAAAGCCAAAGCCCTAAAGGTTAAAAGTCTGAGCTTGAGATGCAGTCTTTTTTTTCCTTGTTCTGTTGTTGAATAAATGTAAGTATCAATGCTCCCAAATTCATACTTTTATGCCTTCTAAAAATAAAAGCTTTTTAGGAAAAGTAAGTGTTCTATTCTAATCATTAGGAATACCTAACACAGAAATTATGAGATTACTTAGCAATGAAAGGAAGCAAAGAAGAAGAGAGGATTCACTAGAGATTAGTGCCCCTGAAAGAGATCAGCTTCCTTCCTTCAGATAGAATTTCTTAGTTATTTAAACACAGAGTACATTTTAAATGTCATAAAAACAGATATACCATAAGAAGAGCCTCAGAAAATAAAGAGAAATTCCTATGTGTGGCACAAAAATGAATAATTCCGTTTGAGATTTTGAACTTAAAAAAAGAGAGAGAAAGAACAAGCAAAGACTCCAACTTGTCTTTGAGTTTTTTGGACAGTGAAATACAAAAGAAATCATGCTCCTGTGTGTTCTCAGGAGCATCTGGTTCACAACTCCTCCCACACACACAAAAAAAAATTCATTAATGAATACGATGCAGCATTAAGTAAACCTGACACCAATTTCCAATACCATGATGAAAGATTATATTTTACTATAATAAGTATAAATCCAATACATCTTTTCAGAAATACCTAACTCCATTCATACTTTTACATGAATTGGGAGGAAAGAAAATACATACTAACTGTTAATAATAGAGATATTGTTATACGCCAGTTTCCTTAAGAAAATTACATTAAACTCCTGGAGGGGAGGAATTAGCTTTTTAATAGTTCCTTGCATTTGTATGTTATTTGATCTTCATTTTCATAATTTCATCTGATCATAATAACCCACTAAGGTCCAAGCGTAGGAATAATTCCTTTTTTACTGTGGAGAAAGGGAAGTCAACAGTCATTAGGAATTGAACCAACACCACACAGCTAATAAGTTGAGTCAGAATACAATCAAAGTTTCCTGACTCCTAGTAGGTACACTTTTTAAAGTTGTTATTATGAGCCAGGCCCAGTGGTGCACTCCTGTAACTCCAGCTGCTCGGGACACTGAGGCAGAAGGATTTCAAGTTCAAAGCCAGCCTCAATAAAAAAGGCAAGGCACTATGCAACTCAGTGAGACCCTGTATCTAAATAAAATACAAAATAGGGCTGGGGATGTGGCTCAGTGGTAGAGTGCCCCTGAGTTCAATCCCAAGTAACTCCCACCCCGCAAATTATTATAATGAAAAAATTTTAAACATATACAAATTACAGACTTCCTAACCTTTTTGTTGGACAGACATTTCAATATGCAGATACTTTTGTGATAATTATCTTAATTTAACAAAGAATCAAATATAATAGATGCTCAATAAATACTTGTTGAATGCTAGAAACTCCATGTTTTCAGACATCATTATCTATTTTTGACTAAAAAAGTTAAATTCTGAATTCCTAAATACACTCATTTTTCCATTCACAAATATTTATTTTGGGCTACAAAATGCCAAGCACCATGCTAAGTGTTTGAGATACAATAACCAACAACACAACAGAATTTCTTCTTCCAGAAACTTTGCAGTCAATTGTTCTGCATGTGTATGTGATGCACATTTGCACACACACACCAGCCATATATGTCTTGAGGAACTGGAATTAGTTCAAGATGGAGGAACAGTTCTTAGCTAAACCTACTGATATGTCAAGGTGAAATCCAAATTCTCTCCACATAAATTATGTAAAAAAGTAGAAGACAAGGTCTGAAGGGAATCCAGAATCATCACCTTTGGGAGATTATTAAGATGATTTACCTAATTCTGCTCTAACAGTTTTTTCTACTACAGAAAGTCAAAGAAATTGAAATTAATGGGAAAAGACAAATGTAAAAAAAATTCAAGCAATTTATAATATCTTACATTCCTACATTTAAACATTTTTCAAGGCATTTTCAATTTTTACTGAATATGTGCTCACTTCCTAAAGTTAATATCTTCTTCACAGAATATAAATTCAGTTCATCTGCAAAGCTAACTATGGGAATGAACTACTTAAACTCCAAAACTCACTGACATAAACTATAGAGATTGCAGTTAAACAAAAATGAAACTTTATGTTTTCAGTATTGTTAAAATCATTTCCCAGGAAACCCATAAGTGTAATCCAATACACAGATCTGTTCTCCCTCTTTGTTTGACACTCCTTAATATCAACATTCTTTCATGTAATGGAAATAACCCATATGGTTCCCTCCTTAATAACTGGACCCTTTTTTATGATTTCACTCATTTGCTATTCATTCATTTTATTGCCAATGGATGAACAAGATCTCAAGACACTTCCTGCTTAGAGGAGCTTACAACAGGGATATGAAAGGGCAGCGAGTCAGAGAAAGGTAATAATGAGGGAAGGGGATTAATACTATATTTTACATAACAGATTTTATACAAAAGAGCATATATATGCTAAGTGCCACCAAGGAAGTCCAAAGTTAACAGGTTCAAAGGAAGCAGAAACATTATCCAAATGGAGGCACCCAGGAGTGTACTACAAAGGAGTATAAAACTTTGGCCCCGAAGGATAGGTAGCATTTCAATAGGTGGAAACAGTGGTGCAGGAAGGGCCTTCAAGTGCGATCCAAATGAAAATCATAGAGGTTAAGTGTAAGGCAAGAAGGACATTTGGGGACATGGAGGAATCTGACTATTGGGTACACAAAGAACACAAGAAAATACCAAAAACAAAAGCTAGTATTAAAGACAAAAATGGCTGGTCGGGAAAAGTTTAAATATGAATACATTTTTGATAAATAGATTTAAATAGACTACACATGCATGCATTAAATAGACTACACATGCATGCATTAGAGTTAATATTAAAAATCTCCTGGCGTCAATGTTAACCTTAGATATTTGCTAATGCTATATACAACTCTCTAAAAGAATAAAAAGTGCCCATCTGAGGAGTTTATAAGTTAATTAATTCTACTTAACTCATTCATTTAGGAAACATACACTGGCCAATCAATAGCTATGGATACCATGTTATTTATGGATATAAAAGACACAATCCTTGTCCTCAGGTCAGCAAACATAATCATTAAACTGAAAATACTTTAACGTCTCAAGGGATGCAATGATTACTCATCATTCTGTCCTGCTAATGTTGGATATAAACATCTACATGAACTTAGCTATCTTCAATCAATTTGTATCTACAATGTGTATAATTGTGGAAAAAAAATAGTTGACTAAAAATAATACAATTTTTCCACTTATAAAACAACTCCTATATGTACAAAAGGAGCTTGGATTAGGTTAAATCTAAGACCCTTTCCAATTAAAAAATTCTCAAAACTGTGATCCTAATTCTACTGAACTAAAATCTCTACAAAGGCCAGATAATAGGAATCAATAATTAAAATGACTACTTTGATCACAAAACCAGTAGTTGTCAAAAAAAGTTTCAGCCAAACTACATTATGGGCAAAGATTGATCAATAATGTTTAATACTCTGGGCTGGGTGTGTACCTCAGTGTTAGAGCACTTGCTAGCATGCACAAGAACCTGGGTTCAATCTCCAGTACTATAGTGTGTAAAATATTTAATACCTTACCTCAAATGGACTTCCAGGCTACAAGTGTGCACTTGTACAGATTCCTGCCACAATTTAGTGCCATTACTTCACTTCTCAGGTGTCAACAGTTACATATGAAGCTGGTAAAATAAAATCAGGTCTGGCAGCAAAAAAATATATTCAAAACAACTGCCTAGAAGCTCTTATAAAAATCCTTTCTGATTGCTGGAATGCCTGATTTACCATCTATGCATCACTACTCAAAACTGTCTTTTAGTTGAAATGTTTGTTATCAACTACAGGTGCCCATTTTCAGTGCTGTCTCCTGGATACTGGACAAAGCTCAAGATTACACACACTATCTTTTCCCATTACCAATTTACCTGAAACCAGATTTCACCTCTGCCTTGTTTTCTGCTACACCAGGAAGCCCAAAATTAATTTCTGAGGTTCTGATGAAGACAGAAAAGCTCATCTGAACCTCCTGGGAAATAGAAATAATGTGGTTAGTTACTCAGAAAGCAGGGGAAACACATTTGTTTATGTGTCTGGAGGTTGTTATACTGTCTAATTTTTAAGTATTATCATGTTTATTTCATTCAAAGGAATAGTTAGTAAGTGCCACATATGTAATACATCATTCATCACACAAGTACACAACATTTTGATTTTCCCCATTATTCTTTTTTCTAAAATGAATTTAATATAACTGACCTATTCAATCATTTCACTTACTTGTATTATTACTTAACTACAGCTACTTAAATGATCATTAGTTATAACCCAAAATCTTTTTTTTTTAAATGTTTCAATTCTCTAATATCACTCTTTTTTTTTTCTTTTGTATTGAGGATTGAATCCATGGATGCTTTACACACTAAGCTATACCCTCAGTTATTTTTATTTTCTTTCTAAGTTGCTGAGGCTCTCACTAAACTGCTGAGGCTGGCCTTGAACTTGTGATCCTCCTACTTCAGCTTCCTGAGTTGTAGGGATTATGAGTATGCCATTGTTCTTAACTCCAAATTTTTTAAAGCAGAATTTAATGGAATAATCATCATACATTTTAACAGATATACTTCAGTACTGCCTCATACTATAGACTTCAGGAATTTCCTGAACTGATATATATATTTATTCCTGGAAAACTATCACCTTTATCTTCATATAATTAATTTTCTTCAAACTAGAAATGCACTATTTGATTTACCTTTTCCATCAAAAAAATGAACAAAAATGTTTTAATTGATACTTAGATTTAAGAACACAAGTTATTGACTTTTTAATGGCATAACAGACAAATTCCTTGACTTCTAAGGCTTTAGTTTCCTATCTGTAACATGAAAGGACTGAAAGATTTACCAAGTGTCTTCTAAACCCTAATATCCTTGATTTTACAATGATATAGTCTAGGTACTAGGTGTTTCCTTCTTAAAACAAAATTCCCAAGGAATCATTAATAGCAAGGCATATTTTTTTTCAAAAAACAGAATAATGTACTGTTAACAAGGAGTCTATTTCTATTGTCATTTACCCAAGTCTTAAACACAGGAAAGTGTCCCAGAAGATATTCAAGTTTCCCTCTGATAGCCTATTTTCTCCTTGATTCCACTGAGAAATTCTAATAATTCCATGATGTTAATAGTTACATAAAAAGGATACAACTGCCAAGTAAAATATTCAGCATTATCAAATTCCTCTGAAGAAACAAGGAATGAGAAGAACTCCATTCACTGTGAAAACGTTCATTTACTAGGCAACCTTGATAAATTGGGAAACTTCCAAGAAACTCAAAGAATGAAGAAACAAATATACTTTTAACATTAGAATTTAAAGGGAGATTTTTAACTGCTTTTCCCATTTTCACTGAAATAAATTCTAATAAAATTATTATTTACCTACAAAATAACATTTTAATTCATAATGGGTCTTATGAACTAATTCACCCAAAGACCCAAAGACTGGGCTTTACTCTGAGTCAAATTATGTCATATTTCTTCTACCCTGTTAATGATGAAGTTTTTTCTAAAAAACAAACAAACAACAACAAAAAAACAAAACCACAAAAACATACTATTTTTACACAATATATTATTGAGATACTTAAAAAAAATAAATTTTGAAAAATTTCCTTGAATAATCATTGTGCTGCACAGCTTTTACTTTGTTCTTTGTTTTGTTTTAAAGCAGTGACTAAATATTCTAAGAAAGATAATTTAACATATTTAGACATTTAAATATTAAAATCTAACCACTAATATGTAGTAACCTTTAGTTTCTAGAACCAATACTTGAACTTGAACCATTTGGCTTTTACACTAATAGACTTAATGTTTGAGGACAATACAGGTAGCACTTACCTGTATCTCACTTGTGGCACATGATGCTATTATGTATCCATTTTATGATGAACTTTTTATTTCTTCCAACAGGGAAAACTTGAGGAGGACAGCCAGGTGTGATTTACTCAGTGTCTTTCCAGCACCTAGACCCATGGTTTTTAAAGAGAAGGTCCTTCCTAAACACTTGTTGAATAAATGGAGCTCAAATGTTCACCTATATTAGTTGCATGTCAATGCCTCTTTATATAAGTTGATCTGTATATCTCTAGGCTGAAATTTAATCTTCAAAAAGTGTTTGATTCTGATTAGGGTTAACTTGTTAACTTGCCTACTCAATCAGCAGTTTTCTGGTAGCTAAATTATCACAAATATTAGTTGCTTTATAAAACTGTTTAGGTTAAACATAGCAAAAAAGAGCGACTGATATAAAGACAAGTGAATTTTTTCTTAAAGAAAAAACGAGCTTCTCATTCATTACAATGCAAGTTCTACAAACATAGAGGCTTCCTCTAACTTGTTCATAGTTATACCCCCAGCTTCTGCAAGTGTCTGGCACACAGTAAGTCCTAAATAAATATTGGGTGAATAAACAGAGTGCTGATAAAACATACTATTGTTTTTATCTCTTTATATATTTTAGTTCATGATCGAAAATAGAACTCATTCATGGAATGCAGAGGCTTCAATATAAGTTCAGACTGAAGTCTGCTTCTGACAAAGGCTCCAGAATTAGGGACTATCAGCTATAAAATTAAAAATAAATTTACATCTCCGACACTGGCTGATCAAGCATGGGCCTGGGAGACATCAAGTGCAGGTAAGCAAAAATTTCAAATCATTATCCCTGTGCATGCGCAGAGTACCAGTGCCAGCAATAACAAGTCAGTTTTTCTGGCAAATCCACCAAAATTAGACCTTAAACTTTTGGGAAAAAAAAGCTAATATGTTTATTGCATTCCTTCAAGCTTAGAGGCTTAACTATCTGTGGGAAGGGCCTATAATTATGATCAATTACTTATGACTTGAAGGCACTTAAAAAGGCATCTGCCCTTTTAAGCAACATTTAAAGAACCAAGTATAAGGCTGTAAAACTTATCCTAGGACAACAACAAATCACAGTTTTGGAGGCCAACTTTGACACTCTGCCTTGGAAGGAAAAGGACTGTTGTCACTTGTTCTTGATTTCCTGAGCCTTTCTGAAAATATATTAGCAACCTCTAAAATTCGGAATTCCTAGTCTGGCCAAGCAAGTCACTGGGGACAGTGGTTACCCCAAGGCAAAGGCGGAAGAGAAGAAAACAGGAAGGAAACAAAAAGGGAATAGAGATCTGTAGCTCGTGAGAGTGACCTCATCAATAATTTCAAGTGTCACTGATTTCATAGCATATGACTGATGGCCTTTTCTGAAAAGCTTCAGGCTAAGTAGTTTCTTGGTTCCAAAGCCCACAAAGTCTGTGCTCGAATATGATTTGCTCTTAAAAAAAAAAAAAAAAGGTAAATTGAGGCCTTCCTGGGAACCTGTTTAAGGGTAAGGGTCCTATACTAACCTATTGGAATACAAATGCTCAGATATTCAAAGTACTTTAAAATTTACAAAGTGCTTTCACATACATTATCTCAATTTTATCCTCCCAACTCCAAGAAGTAAGAGTCATCCTTATCACTTAACAGATAAACATAATTTTAGAAAACTATGCCTTCATCTTCACTTCATAAATACATCCTTCCAGAATTCACAGTTCAAAATCCAAGTCATGGGTCAGTCAGAACTCTCTAAAAACAAAGCCACACTTAAAACTGGATAAATCACAATGGGAGAGATCAGCCAAATCTACCAGCACAATAGAAAAGCAGCCTTCCTCTGTTATAAGAATAGACTGCACTTTGTAAACTATAATAATACACAGGAATGCCTCTTTAACTGCTTTTCATGGTAGGGTTACTTTATTTGTAGACATGATGATCAACTTTAATTGGACACTCCATAGATAATGGGCAATAAAGTGAGAACTTTGATTTTAAAATTCTAGTGGTAGAATTCATCCTTTGAGAGAGCTCCAGTGATTCCTGTGGGACGATAACTAAGTTATAGGGAGCTAAAGGTACCCTTCTTCTTTCCCTCCAATGGCACAAAGACCACCCCCAGAGGGTTATTGTTGCTTTTTAACAAATATACAAAAGGTAATTATTGCTTTTACATAAATTCCATTTTCCTAAACACTCCTCCCAGTCTCATTATCTTTTGCCTCCCGCCACTTGACTAGCTAAAATGGAGGTATAATGGGGGTCCTCTCTCTATTGCCCTTGACTACCTTATTTATGTATTTATGATTCTTTGCTGTCTTTTCCCCTGATTCTCACTGTGTGGGGAACAAAACACCACACAAATCACCCAGCCCAGGATAAGAGGAGACAAGTTAAAACCTCCCAGTGAGATTCCATAGACACTTGGTCTCCCTAAGTCCACAGAGGGCTTGGTATTTCAAAGGTCAGACTTGGGTCTCTTCATTTTGAGGACTAATGTTAAACTGTTTGACTTCTTACAAGAATATTTAGCTGTGTTTATTTACATAATTTCATGGAGGTCACACGGTAGGCAAGCAGTCGCTCAACAGGATACCTAGATGGATGAGTAGACAAGAAGATCCCAGGATCTCCTTTCTCCAACACACTGAAGGTAAAGAGCTGAAAAGGGTAAAATCACAACCCAATTTGAAGAAGCTTCTGTCCACTTCTTTTCGATTTGAAGCTATGAAGCTATGCATCTGTTTAAAAAGAAAGGGATGACACAACCACACAATGGGGAAATTCCAGGATCACCAAGAGAACACCATTATACTAAGTCCACACACTTTCTTTTAATACTGGTTACTACTCACAAGAGAGACTGTTAACTGCTGTCTTCCCACCAACTTGCAGGACCAGTCCAAGGAAAGCAAGGAATTTAAAGATACCATAACATGGACTCACATCTAACCCTTGGGAAAGGGAATCTAAGGACTGTGTCAGTCCAGAGATATGAAGTCAGACAAACAGGTAACAGTTTTTGGAAGACATTTTTTAAATGACGCTGCTTGACACTGATCATCAGCAATGAAATTCCTTAGACCACCAGAACCCACTTTTATTATGAAACTTTAACAAAAAGAAACTGGGTGTGATTGGTAAACATGTTCTTGAGTTTCTTCATTTTCTTTAAAGCGGTACTTACCCTAGGCTCCACCCTTAAAGTCCCGACCTATTAATTATCACCTGCAACTTGTTGTCTTTCTCACTCATTTTCAGTTTCTCAAAAATTCCCCATGGCAGAGAAAAATATGTGGGGGCTGGCGGGGAGTGCCTCGAGTTGGTAGGTTCCACGTCCCTAAAAGGCACCCAACTCCCCTGGATCCCCTTCAGTACAGGCTTCGGAACTGCCCAGCAGCGGGGGAAGCCTGCGTAGGTCTCTTTTTCTGACTGGTCTTTCTGGCTGGTAAGGTCACCGGCTCTGGCAACAAAACTTACTCAGTCAGATCGACGGGTGGCCCTGGCCTTCCCCAGCCCCCCTGCCTGGAACCTTCCTAAGTCCGAGGATCCCCGGCCTGGCCTCACCAGAAGCGCTGCCCCCGACGGTGCGGGCGCTGCACCCAGCTCACCTGACCACGTTGGGGTGCTCGAAGGTCTCCAGGTGCCTCAGCACCGCCACCTCGCGGATGGTGGAGAGCGGCATGCCCTCCTCGCCCGTCTGCACCCGCACGCGCTTCAGTGCCACGAACCGGCCTCCGTTCTTCAGGTCGCGGGCTTTGAACACCTTCCCATAGGCGCCCTCCCCGATCTCCGCCACGCACTCGTACTGCTGGTCCGCGCGGCTCAGGCCGTCCTTCTCCATGTCGCCTTGACGCCTCCCGGCACGGCGCAGCTGGGGCGGGCGGGGGTGCGGTTGGTTCGCTAGTCTCCTCCGGTGCTCCCGGAGCTCGGTCTTGCTCGCCCTCGCCCCCGCTGGCTCCGGCGCTCGGACTCAGGGGCTCTCGCGGACGCTGGACTGGATGGAGCGACCTCTCCGCCGGCTGGCGTAACCCTGGTGCCGCCGCGAAACTCCGCCTGCCGAGTCGCCGCCGGAGGAGCGAGTGGATCCCTCCTCTTCCCTCCCCGAAGCGAAGTCCTCTACACAGACACCGCACCGATTACATAGTCTCTGTCCGAACGCGTCTCGGTCCACAATCTTTGCACCTAAAAGAGAAGACGGGAAAACAAGAAAGTGCAATCAGACATCCCAGGAGCCTTCCACGGGGTTCCTCTAGATTCCCCTCCTCCTCCTTCATGAAGCCCGAGTCGCTACCCTCCGCGAGCTCCGGCCTTCTCCAAGCCTCCTAATCCTTCCTGGTTTCACCGAGAAAAGCGAAGTTACTTTTCTTTCCCTACAGGGCTGGAGCCGTCTTCGCGAGGAGAGGTTGCAGGGGCCCCTCGGGGATGAGCGCGCCGCGCGGGACGCAGTGGAACGGGAGGGGGCGTGCCGAGCAGCCCAGAGTGTGCTGGGAGCGCGGGGGGGAGGGAGGCGCTGGGGACGTCAATGTCACGGCTTAATATTTATACCTTTATGATTGTATGCGCGGCTACCCTCCTCGCCTCCTGGGACCTGGAAGTACAGGGAGTGGGGGTCCTGGTGCCTTCAGGGACCATGCACAATGTGGTGTGAACGGACTGAGGGTCCACCCGTTTGGGGCCGCAGAATGTGGGTGGGGGCTCTCGGGACCCTGTAATCCGATGCTGGGAGTGTGCGAAAAGGGGTGGTCAGACATCTGCTCGGAAATTGCTTCCTTTCTTTCTACTTTCAGTTTTTCCTCGAGGAGACATTTAAAAACGATTCGCACACGCAAATGGTCTTTGGGGGGTAAAGGAGTCTTGGTGGGAAATGGAATTCTCCTCCGACTCGGAGGACCTCCCTGGTGGAAACCCAGGGAAGACAACCATCGGGTTGGGGAGGGCTGGGGCTACTTGGGGTGGGAGGACGAGAGGCCCTGGAAGGGGGGGAGTCCCCCACGGGAGCCCAAGAGTGGGAGAAAGGGATGTTCGCCACACTTTCGCTTGTCGTGTCCTTAAAAGAGTAACTTAAGGAAGAAGACACCATAACCGTGTCTTGACTTGAAGTTTTCTGATTTCAACCAGAGCAAAACGCCACCTCCCTAAAAAGGGTGGGGGTGGAGGTAGTAAAGGCCATGGCTCCTAGGGTGAGGGAGAGGGGGCTGTGCCGAGGGTACCCGGACTCAGGAACCTTTCCCCACTGCCAGTGTCGTCCTGATAGAAGTAGCGCGGGTGGCTGCTCCACTGCCCTTTGGGCCAGGTCCTGTCTTCAGCTGGGCGCCCCCAATCCCCAGAACCCTCTGCACAACAAAGTGCCTGAAAGGGGTACCCTAACTTTCCCTCCCCTATACAGGACGTAGGGAAACTCCCTCCCCCACAGGCGCCTCAGCCACCGCCGGACATTCGCCACGCTAGCAACGTGTCCAGAATTCCCAGGACACCTCGGAGTTACCTGCCCCGCAACCGCGGGCCGCTCGCCTTCTGCCAGAAATTAAAGAAAAAACAAATAGCGCGACCCCCACGGTGTGCGGGCGGAGCGGACCGCAGCGAGGGCAGGGCCTCTCAACACTTACTCTTTTCAAAACTTTCCTTAAAAGCCGAGGAAAGAGCCCCCAGAGCCTGCCCCGGGGTCTGAGCCAGGTCGAGGGCCACACAGGTAGCGGGGGAGCAGCCGGCGGCCGCCCAGTCCTCCCCTCCCACGTCCCCCTCCCCCTCCCGCTCGAGTCCAGCCCTGGGCCCCGCCGCAAAGGAAGCGTCGGGGACGTCCCACCCCCGCAGGGAACTGCGCCCGCTGCCCCCGCCCGGCCCCGCACCACCCGCGCTGGCTCTCCCCCCTCGCTCGCGGACGGTCGGCTTCAGCAGAGGGAAACGGGAGCAGCAATGCCTTTTCCCCCCCTCTCCTCCACTTTTTTTTGTTGTTGTTGTTGCTTTCCCACGCTGGCTGAATGTGACTTGACCCCATTTCAAAAAAGTTTGACATAGTGCTTCAACATTTCCGCATTCCTCCGCGACTACAAAGGCTGCAGCCGCCTCCTTCTGCTTTCTGTCTCTGCTCTCTGTCTTCACACTCAATGAAATCCTTCATGTGCCTCTCCCGAAGCCTGCCAAGCACCGCAAGGGTCGCCACCAGCGCAGCGAGAAGAGGCCGCACCGGGGACCGCGACTCCCGCGTGTGCGCACATGCAGATGCGCCCACGTGCACACGGACCAGCGCGCTGCGGGGCCCGGAGCTGCTCGCTGCGGGCGTGCGTTTTAACTTCGATATTTTAAGTAATAAAAATAAACTTGGAAACTAAAGCAAACGTGTGTCCTCGCGGGGCTGAAAGCTTGGGCACTGGTCGGCTGCGTGCACTCCTCTGTGCATAACACGCCCGCGGGGTTGCCAGCAGGAAGCCCGCGTTAACATTTATTTCATGGTGGGGAAGATGGAGCCCACACCCACACCTCAACAAGCTGCAGAGGGAGCTTTCCTGGGGAAATAATTTGGGGGGCACGGAAACACGTTCTCCAGCATGGAGTCCCCAGAGGCAGTGCATTTTACACGGTGAATGTAGATTATTATGTGAATGTCCGAGTAGAGTTCAAGTTCCGTTTGGAGAAGTTGGATGAGAAGTGTATGTGTGGGTGTTTGTGCGCACAGATATGTGGGAGCTGGCACAGGATCTTGGTATTGGGGTGTCCTAGTGCGGGATGTCCCCCTCCCGCCAGATTAGATAAAACTCCTTTTAGCTCCCCAAACCCAGCCCCCCGTAACTTACCCCATCTCAGTTCGTAAGGGGTTAACCAAAGTCGATTCCGAGGACACACAGTTTCCCCCCACCCCCCACTCGCCCCCACCCACATTCTTGCCTCCGACCCTAGCAATCCCCCAGATGTCCCCTGGGACCCCCCACCCCGAGCCCACCCACCAGAGACCAAAGCTCCTCACCTGAGGGGCCCAGGCGCGTCGGGCCTCCCGAGGGGGCTACGAGTGTCACTCAGACCTCCGCACGTGTCCACCGCGCGCGGAGCAGGTAACCAGACTGGGGAAGGAGTCACCAGCACTCTCTCCGGCGAGGGCGAGGGGGTGGGCACAACGGCGGAGGGCGGAGGGACCGCGGAGGGCGCCGCCCGCGCAGCTCGCTGGGGGCGGACGGGGGCCTCGGGGCTGCGGCCGGGGCTGGGGGCCCGAGCTGGGGAGGCGATGGGGGCGGCCGCGCGGCAGGGGCGGAGGCGGGGACCCGCGACGCGTACTCTGCCCGAGACCCACCGGGCGGCGGGGCCAGGGGCTCCGCGGCGCGGTGGCAAGCAAGTGTGCAAATTAAAGCCTTCCGGAGAGGGGGGAGGCGGCCGAGCCCCGGCCGTGCTCAGAGCCTCCCAGCTCCCCAGCAGTCCGCTCGGAATAGGGGGCGAGAAGGGAGGCGGGGAGGGGGGGGGTAAATGAAAATTTCCGGTTTTCACTGCAACTGGAGTGGGGGATCCCGCGACTAAAATAAGCGGCGTGAGTGGGTAAGGGTGGGAGGTGTCGTCGGGAGTCGGCAGAGTTTCCACACCCAGGGTCGCCCAGAGTTGGAGTTTTGACAGGGTGAGGCGGGGGTATCGGCGGTCTGTGATGTGGACGGATGGAAAAAACACAAAACAATCAACAATAATTATGAGGAGCCCGTGGGGGTGGTAAATACCAACACTTTCCAAGAAACCGAAAAATCAGACCAAAAAACAAGTCTTTTCTATTAAGAAAAAAAAAAAAAAAAAGTCTGGCAGGATGCCTTGTAGAAAAGAAAATACTAATCTGTCCAAGCACTTTTCACTTTCAGCATGAACTACATTTGTTTTGTTTTCCTTCGCTTCCTTTCGGCCTCACAAAGCCCTATCTTTTCCTTTTGGACAGACGCTATGGTTTGGAAATAGGACTCTTGTGGTTAACGATCTACTTGAAGGGGCTGGCGGGGTCACAATTATTAAGTGGTTAGCAACTGCTGAGGGTTCACTAAGGTATTTTTGAGGAGCTAAAAAGACTAAAATTTAGTGTAAATAACAGAACTGCAAGATAATAGACACACGTGTACACACACACACACAAAGAGGAGTGCTTAGTTTAAGTGCATTATTGAAATTTTGAAATGTGAAACCTTGTAAAAATGTATATTGTACCTGCTGAGAAGAGCTGAATGCAATTATTTCAGGTGAAAATGAGATTTTGAAGGGGGAAAAAGTCTTCAAAACATCCTACAATAAAGTAAAATAGCTATCTTTGGGGAAATAATTCAGTGTTCTCCAAAATCTGTATCTGTAGAACATTTGAAACCCTTTTTAAACATCTTAAAGCAAAACTAAAAAAAAAGGAAAAAAAAAAGAAAAAAGCAAGAAGAAAATAGAAATATTTTGGTGCTTTATAGAAAAACAAAAACCCAATAAAATTTGGTTTGAATTGGAAACATTCTGTATAAATCTTTTGCTTTTTTTGAATTATAAACCACATCACCAATTTCATTGCAGATCAAATTTTTGCCTTTATAAAATTAATTCTGTATTGCAGTGTGAAGAAAGGTTAGGGAAATAAGAATTGATGCATTTCCACTAACAAACATTTTGCATTGCATTATAATAATTTTTCTTAAATAATAAAGGTGAATAATTATATCTTTAAGCTTAAGATTTATAAAATTTATAAAATACATTTGTGTTTAAGAGCATATCTTCTAAAATTAAATCCAGTTTCTGAATAAATTTTGCATTTGTTGTCTATCATTTTATATTATACATTTAAGAAAGCAAATTAGAGTTTATCTTTACATAAAATATTGAATGACTACAAATCACTAATTGGACTTCAAACTAGAGATACAAATAGGAATCTTCCATTTTGATAATTGTGCCCACTTATTAAGGCTTTTTAAAACAAGATTTGCTTGCTAGTAATTAATATGTTTATATATCAAGAAATAATGACCAATAAATAGTTACAGGAACCAACACATGATGGCAAGAATTTATTTGAGTAAATAATTTGTTTTAAAAACATTAAGCTGTAAAAATCTTTAAAGTTAACAGAAGAGTGTCATTTCTACACTGGGTAGTATTTTTAATTACTGGATTTGACAACAATCATTACTAGATTAAAATTTCGATGAGTTAGGTTTTAGATCACTTGGGCAATGTAAAAAAATGTCATTTTATTTAATTATGTATGTAATAGCAGGTGTTAACTCTCTGTCCTCTTCTTTTTCTGGCATAGTTTATGTTTTATGTTAATTTATCATTGTTCTCTCTCCCTGGTTATGGTTCACATTAAATCCCAGTTGGTAAAAAATTCAGACTCAAGGAAGTTTTACAATGGATTGTACAAAATTAGTAAATATCAGATGGTTTTTGTTTATGGATAACTTCCTCTGTGGATACAGGTTATCATAACAAAATTTCTACAAAGTTTATGAACTGTGAACCAAATTCCGACTCCTTTGTTTAGGAGTCTTCTATGAACAAAAACACAGTATTCGAGAGTAATGACTGGACCCAGTATTTTCTTACCACATATCAGATATTCTGTCGTTACAATTCAAAATAATCTTACAGGTATTTTAAAGTTAGAGTTTATGGTTTTATCTCTATTGTGTTGTGACTTAAAACAAAAGTTTTCCTAGTGTCATATAACATGTATTTCATGTGGGAACATTTTTACATCAAATATCTGTAAGTGTTTTCCATTACATGGAAATTAAATGTAAAGTTCTGGTTTATAATTTTAACCTTGTTAAAGAAATAAGTAATTTTAGAAATTAGGAATCATATAATAGATGTCTAATTCTACATCATCTCTGATTTATTTGACTATTTGAATTTCTAACATGCCTTTTCCAAAGCTAAGAAATGAAATTTTGCTATAATTTATAATTATTTTAATTGGAGGTTCATATGATTTTTGTTTATAAATTTTTCCTGTTTGCTATTTTGATAAAAGTATTTGTTTTAATAACTTTGAAAACAAGTTACCCTGTGTTTTAAACTGATTTGTATATATATGGAAAATGTTGAACAATTACCACAGAAAACCGTACTTTTGGTAGAAACAGTATAATATTGTACAGTGCATTTTAGTGCATTCTTCTGACCCTCCCCAGGCATTTCCAAGATATTTTATTGGGTTTTCTCCTAAAATATAATATTGAAAATTTTCTAAATACCCTAGGAAAAATCAATTATATTATCAACTTTTTAAAATTTAAATTTCTGAACTTCAAATAATTTTTAAAGCTCAGTCTTCTAAATAAATTGCTTCCAGTTGATTTGGAAATGATCTGGGTTTTTCTCTTTTTATTGTTGCATGTGGTCTAATGTATTGCATTTGAGCACTGAGAGTTGAAAAAATTTGATGTTTGCTGTGATGGAAAGAAATATATCATATAGTAATATAAGGAGAAAAAAAACAGACATTATTATCTTTTGGAACATTCTGTTTCCATGGGTTCTTCTACTCTATAATTAACTCTGTGCAACATGTCTGTACTATGTTCATATTTGTATAATTGTCATAATCTTTTCTATTTTTTCCTTTCAATAAATACCCATATCTTCTTTTTCCTTTGTGTACGTGTATGTGTTTGTGCGCAAATACCTGTATGTTCTTGGCATTTTGTTATGACATGTTCAAAACATGTCCTAAAGATCCTTTCGTCATCTATATTAGAATTCTGAGTAATCAGAAAAATAACTCTGGAAATAGGTGGTGATTATCATATTGAAATACCTACATTTCCTTCCAATTTACAACGACCTATCATTTTCACTGGCATCTAACATTTCTTTTCTGAGATGATACTGCACACATGGCCTAATAATTGTGTTGCTATAGTTGCTTTTGGTTGAGCTAAAAGGTGTGTAGACTTCTTAGACCATTCAGATGGAGCAGGGAAGGTACAACAAAGTGGGGGTGAATAATGAAAAAGTGGGATTTGGGAGGTAGGAGGAGACAAAGAAGCCACCTGGGGAGAAACTTCTGTGAATGGCCTGGCAGCAGGGGCAAGTGAAGGAGGTGCATGCTGAGGTCCTGGGGCTAAGAGATGCAGCCCCAGTGCCCTAGGTATGGTGTATCCAGGCAACCTGATTCTTTCAGAGAGAATGGCATTCTGTGTCTCTTCTATTATGCAATTAAATCTGACTTATTGAATGAGATTGTATAGTGTGTGTGTGTCCATATTCATGTCATTCTATTTTATGTTGTCTTATTCTGGATTTTTCCTGAAAATAATATAGAATGGAATTCTTTGCAGAATTCTTTAAATTCCTAGAAGAAAGTATACAGTAGCATATGTTTGTGGAGCAAACATTTTACCACCGATTTACAGAGACATCTAATTTTTAAACTCTATTACAAATTCATACAAAGTTACTCTTCTCTTTGTATCGCCAGTACCTAGCATAGTAACTGGCATGTAATATACGTCCAACAAATGTTTGTGTATGGAAAAGTTGGCTTTGTGTCTTTCAGTCCCTTGTCTTTGGGACAACTTCTTTCTCTTTCTTTCAGGGGGATATATTAGAATTTTTAAAATGTATGCCAGCAGAGAATTTTGATAAAGTTTAAAGATCAGTGTGCTGATGTCAGGACCTCAGAAGCACATCTTCTCTATCTGCAGTTCTCCGTTTTAATCCTCTTCTCTAAATCCTGTCATCTTTTTAATGCCCAGATCCTATAAAACTTTTGGAATTCTCCCAGCAGGAAGATACACCTCTTTGCTCCAATACTTTGAGACCATTCACTTTCCACCTCATTGAAAGCTTGATGCCCTCTATTCACCACCCCGAGCTCCCCCCTAGAGCACCTACCAGGACTTTTTCCCTTTAACAGTCCTCCAACTCCTGGCTTTGTCCCCTGCCTGTAATAGGTGGCCGGTGAATGCAGTAATGGTTCTTGTCATCTTCCAGGAGTGTTACTGAATCAAGCAGACACAGAATAGACTGGAGCCATTGTGACATAACCAGAATAACATTTGAAACATGAGAAATCAGTGTTGCAAGTCGCTTAAACAGGAGAGAACCAGGTCATCCTGCTACTTTGGATGGATTAGGTATGTTTTCTTTTGGATTGTAGATGTTGATCATTTAAAACATTTTTGTCTGAAAGAAAATGTTCTTAGATAAATTTCTCCATTCCCTACTTTTCAAAATTCCAATTCAATGTTCTTAAACAAAAGCAGATAAAAAAATTCTGAGAGGTAAATTAAACACTGTATAGCCCAGAATCTGGAAATATTGCTCATTTTATTTGCCAGTATCCTTAATATCTATATGAGTATATCCTAAAAGATAGAAACCTTGACTTCTAAGTTAGGAGACTTGCGATTCTATTCTTAGTTCTTTGTCAGTGACACTCACTGTACCCTCAGGGACCAGTCATTTAACCTTTCGGACTCGGTGTCTATGCCTATTAAGTGGGTTTGCTAATCATTCAGAAGGATATAATGAAAATTATTTGGAAAGAAGCATCAAAGAATTTCATCTTTGCAAAGGAGGTATGAAGGTATAATGAAGGTTGCTGGTCTCACTATCAGAAGACCTGCAGTTTAATCTGGAATTGGCCACAAACTATTTGTGTGAGCTTGGGCAACACATTCAAGTCCCCAGGATTTAAGGTCCTTGGCAATAAAAGAGATGATTAGACTGAAATGATTTCCATAACTGCTGCAGCTTGAAAATACTGGGGTCCTGTCCAGCATGTTATGCCTAATGCCATCATTACGCATCTGCTTTAATAAATCCCCCAAACTCAAATAATGCCAGGGATGAGACTCTTAATGTCAGTAACCCAGAGAGGTGTCTGGATTTCAAAAGCAAATTATATTGGGTTCTCTCTAGCTCAAGTCTCTGGATTTTAAAAGGAAATAGAAAGACTTCTAGAAAAGCATTAGAAAACGTGTTTTCATTGGAGATAGAGAGGGAAGAGCCAGGTTTAATTATTTGGCTAAGGCTAAATATGGTAAATTAATCAATCCTGATTAATAAAAAATGATAAGTAAATTATAATACCACATCCAGATCCCAGATTATAACTCTTGGGTAATCAAGGAATTCTTCAAACATCATCAAGCATAACTTAGGGAGATGTGACATATCTCTAAATCATTAAATGTATCAGAGGCAGCAAGATTCCACTGAGGCAGTTGGAAGCACAATGGATGGGATGGCCAAAGGTAGTATGATTTGAATTTGAGGGACTTCAGTAACATTAGATATTCCTAGAGTTGACCAAAAGCTGTTTTTGAAACAGGTAGAGAAAGAGGTTGTGCCTCTGTTCTTTTTTCCTGCCACATCAGGCCATGCACATGATTTTAAGGTCCTAACTAGATGTACAGGGAAGGGAAATATATGGAGTTAGAACCAGATAGTCATGGATTAGAAGTTTCCTTACAGATCCACAGTGTCCCTCATCCATAAAATAGGTATGTTATAAAGTGCCACAATAGATTGGCATGAAAGTCAAATAAATGAGTGCCTACTATGTACATTTTGCATTTAGCAGACACTTATTGAGTATTGGTATGCAATCAGTATCCCTTTCACAAAATCACATTCCCTGTTCTTTCTCTTTCTAGGGACAGCAATTCTTTCATGGACATGCCTTTCTTTTTAGCTGGGTTGGAACATCTGCACATTGCAGGAGGAGCAACTGTAGAAACAGAACACACCCAAATTATCTTGGGCCTTTGCAAAACAACTGATGTCTCTGGGTGTGTGAGGAATGTTATAGAGGGTGGGTTGTCTCATTTGAGACTTCTCTTTTTTTGCTCAGATCTGACCCAGTACCACTTCATCCCTTTACTCTGTCCCTCACTATTTTCCCTACCTTTTTCCTTCCACATGGCTTTGTTCTTTCTTCCCCGCCTGCTTTAGTGTGGCCCAGGGACTACCCCATTCTGCCCTTTCTGTCTATACCCCCAGTATTTGCTGATGTTTGTCTTTAAAACCCTGCACTTGTTTGCCTCCCTGCAAGGGCTCTTTTGCAGTCCCAGGTCCCCTCCTGTTTTTTTCTTGCTTGGAGTCTGATTGTCTCCCAGTTTGTCATCAAGTCAGTCTCTTCCGTAGCCTTCTGCCTTATCTTCTTGGCTTAGAATAGCATCACAATTTCCTACCCCATACTCTCTCCCTAGAAACACTCGAGGGGAGCTAGCTCACTCTCCCCACCCACATTTTTGATTCCCAGATCTATCTCCGCAGTTCTATGGCTTCTTGTCTTATGACACTCAATTTTTTTTTCCCAGCTGTTTCTCTCATGGCTTTCTTAGCCTTGCCCTCAGTTACCTTGATTGCAGGGCTCCTGGACTTCTGTTCTCCACTGTCTCCTACTGTGAGGTACTGTGCAAGGGAAGGACTACATTCCTCAGAGTAGAAAAGATGATAGACTCCTTGTAGAAAGGGTCTGGGGGATTTTATTTCTTAATATATAAGTCCTGGTCCAGAGCAGTAAATAAGAAGTGTTTCCTGAATGAAAGGTCCTGAGAAACAAAGGGGTCACCAGATCATTTCTACCTTAGAAGTCACTTGGTACTCTTCTAGGCCACATCTTTCTCACCTATGTCCTCCCTTCCCTGTCCTGGATTCCATATTATCCTCTTGAAGGTTGAACCTTTAGGCAGGGCAGATAAAAGCCTCCATGTTTGCTGTTCCAGTGTTCCTAGTCTTCATCTCTGGGTTGCAATATCATGGTTTTCCTCAACAGGAACACAAAGAATGGTAATGGAAAGCTCACAAAGCGGAGTCGGTCTGACCAGCTGGGCTCATACTACGTTAAGAAAAGCCAAGGCAGAGAAGTTTTAAGTTTGATCATTATGCAAAAAACAAAACTGATTTAAGATTTGGGAGCAGAGAAAGTGGTCCTTGGAACAGTGAGCAGTCATAGGGCAAAAGCTGTGTGCAAGAAAGAGGACTTTGGTAGTAGCAGGGTGAGAGACTAGAGACTGGGAGGCCAATGCTCAGGTTCCTACCAGTGGTGAAAAGACCTCAGTTAACAGTCTAGGAGAGGTGGGGAGGGAGGAAGAGTGGCTACAAGAGACAATTCAAAGTAAACATCTGATAGGATTTAGTTAATAACAAGACAAAAAGAATAACGAGAGAGCTAACATGCATATCGCCTGTCAAGATATCTGTACGCACTTTACATTATTTAGCCTCTTTAAATCTCCTAATTACTTTCCTTTTTCAGACAATGAAACTGAGGCATAGCACCTAGCTACTTACCAGGTTTTGGGTCCAAGGCTAAAAAAACCATGGTGCAGCCCATAAGAGAGAGAAAGATGGCAAAAGAAGATGACTTGGTGAAGGCTAGGAGTTCCACTTCTGAATTTGAGATGACAGCCAAATTAAAATATCCCATGGCAGGTGGATTGGAGAACTTTTCACTTGCTGTCTGGTTCTGCCTTAGACCCATCATACTGGAGAAGCTTACTGCTGTTTTGAAATGACATTCTGCTTTTCTTCTTTCCTACTGGTAGGGCAGCTTCATGGGTCCTTTAGCAGCATAGGGCTCCATGCTCAAAAGGGCCCTGGGTTTGGTAGAATGCTCTATCATTGCCATCTACTGTGGTTTAAATGTCTGTTACCTCTAAAATTCATGTTGAAACTTAATCTCCATTGCAGTGGCATTAAGAAGTAGGATCTTTGGGAAGTGATTAAGTCACAAGGGCTCCAGTCTTATGAATGAATTAATGCCCTTATAAAAGGGGTTTTAGAGAGTTCATCTTTCTAGCTCATTCACTCTTCTGCCATGGGAAGACACAGCAACCATTCCCTCTAGAAGGTGCAGCACTAGGTCATCTTGGAAGTAGAGATTAATCCATTTATCAGACACCAAAACTGCTAGTATCCTGATCCTGGACTCCCAGCCTCCAGAACTTTGAGAAATAAATTTATGTTCTTTATAAGTCACTCAGTCTCAGGTATTTTGTTATAACAGCACAAACAGACTAAGATACAATCTCAATGATTTTTGAACTAGGAATTCCACATTTTTTTAAAAAAAACTGGGCCATGCCTACCTAATGGAAGGTCCGGGGAAGACATCTTCTGTGAAACTGTTCTTTCCAACATGATTATTAATGACATTTGTGCCAGATTTCCCCTAGTTGTTAGGGACAGCACTTCTAACACTGTTTTTATTTTTTTCCTCAAAATTCTTCCTCTCTTAGCTGTCATGACACATGGCTTCTGCCACTTCTTGATTTAATGTTCTTTTGTCCTGCATTGCCAGCTTTTCCTCTTGGCCATGCCCAATATCTGCACATACCTTCCAAGATTCAACAATCAGCAATGGAATCACTCTCTAGACCCATTTACTTCCATGAAAGTCATCAGACCATCTCCTGTTCCAGGCACATAAAAATGAGTTTTCAGAGTATAGGGGATTGAAGTGGAGAGAATTAGATTATAAATATGTCATAAATGTGTGTAAACATATCCAAATGAACCATATTATTATGTATATTAATACATTAATAAAATATACATTAATAAAATAATACAATACATTAATAAAAACATTTTAAAAATGAGTTTCCATTATTCTTTTTTTTTTAAAGAGAGAGAGAGAGAGAGAGGGAGGAGAGAAAGAATTTTAATATTTATTTTTTAGTTTTCGGCGGACACAACATCTTTGTTTGTATGTGGTGCTGAGGATCGAACCCGTGCCACACGCATGCCAGGCGAGCGCGCTACCGCTTGAGCCACATCCCCAGCCCAGTTTCCATTATTCCTGTAGTATTCATTGCTTCTACCCTAACCACAAACCATGTTTCATTCATCTTTCCCTTACTTCAGAACTCTTTTCTGGAAATTTATGGGCCCTTCTCACTCTGGATACCCTTGATCTCTGGCTTCTCTACTCAACCACCACTCAGTTATAAGGAGTTTCTTGAATCCAATTGTTTTAGGCTTTCTTTAGAAATCCTTTATTTAATCCAGTCCTATTCCCTGGTCTTTCTTCTTGACCAGGTACTAGAGACTGATGCTCTGTGAAATTTTCTTTAACTTTGTTAGTGTCCTTTCCCCTACTTATGTCCACCTGATACTAAAGCTGAGCAAGTGTGACATTGAGTATTTTGTCTCAGGGCCATCCTATCCACCTGGGTTCTCATCGTGTCTTTGTCTTGAACAGTCCACTACCTGTGGACAGTGCTACTCTCTTTCCTTAGTCATTCTTTATCCTGCTTTCTGGAAGATAATGTTGTACCTTCTCCCGCCCTCTCAAATCTCCAACTTCTTCCTGTGCTAATTGCCATGGCATGCCTGCTTTGGTTTCACTGAGAAAATAGAAGAAACCAGGGGAGAAAGTCTGTACTCTTCACTGCTCACCTTTCAGGTACTGCTTTCTCCACTGGCTGTCTCTGGACTCCACTCTTGGGCTGCTTTTCCTCCCTCACAGTTACTCCTATTCACACTCCTTGTTGGTTTCTCTTCATCTTCCTGACTTCTGGGTTGGTGTGTTCAGAGACTTAGTCCTTAGACTCATCTACTCTCTCTCTCCACTCTCAAACTCTTTGTGAGTTCCTCTAGTACTGTAATTTTAAATACCATTTACATGTAGATAATTCAGAATTTATGTCTCCATTCAGACATACTCTTTGAATTCCAGACAGGTATCCAAATGCCTACAAAGTATTTCTGAGATGTCTAGTAGACATCTCAAATATAACACATCCAAAATAATCTCTTTGTTTTCTTCTCAAGCCTGATCCTCCCACAATTTTCTCCACCTTCCTACATAATAAACTGCCTTGTCTGGTTGCTTAGTCCAAAAATCTAGCAACCAAGTTTGACTCTTGTCTTGTTTTCCTACCCTATAGGCAATCCTCCAGCAAATCCTGCCAGCCCTACAGTCACAGATGGACCACTAATGCAGCCACCTTCGCCAGTTACCTATTGCAACAGCCTCCCAACTGGTCTCTCTGCCTTCTCTACCCAGCAGTGAAAGTGATACTTTAAAAAAATGAAGTCAGATCATCTCATTCCTTCCACTGTCAAGATCCTCCAGTGTCAGGGTCCAATCTAGGTCCTTTCCACAACTTTCAAGGCCTTACATGCTCTTACCCTACTCCACCATTGCTCTGATGTTTCTCATCATGCTCCTTCTTGTTTCTGCTACAACCACACTGCTCCTTGCTGTCCCTCAAACCCACTAAGCTCACCATGCCTCTGAGCCTTTGCACTGCTGTTCTCTCAGGCTGAAATGCTCTTCACCCACACAACTTCAATCATTCTTAATTCTTTTGGGTCTCACTGAAAACTAGAGATGTGGCTTATTGATAGAATGCTTGCCTAGCATGTTTGAGTCCTTTGGTCTAATTTCCAGCATTTAGAAAAAAAAAAAGAAAAAAGTCACCAGAGGGACGTTCTGTGATCACCCTACATAAATTGCATCTGCTTCATTTTACTTCACTTTATTTTTCTTTCTTAGCACTTATCAACATCTGACACATTATAGGCTTATTTGTTTATTTGTTTAGTATCAGCTTCCACCCAACCTCCCTAGAATGTAATCTACTGAAGAGCAGGAACTTTGTTTTATATACTCTTGTATCATTAAAACAAACATTTGGAGCATAGTGGGCACTAAATAAATATTTGTTGAATAAATGAATGAGTGAACTCTCCTCCTATTACCAAAACTTAAAACTAGCCTATCCTTGGCTGAGTGGCAGTGTATTAATTAAGAAAACTAGCTATAATATATTATATGCTTTTTTTTTTTTAAGAGAGAGGGGGACAGAGAGAGAGATAGAATTTTAACATTTATTTTTTCTTAGTTCTCGGCGGACACAACATCTTCGTTTGTATGTGGTGCTGAGGATCGAACCCGGGCCGCACGCACGCTAGGCGAGCGCGCTAGCGCTTGAGCCACATCCCCAGCCCTATATTATATGCTTTCTTGAGTCCTCCTGAATTTAGGTATATTTATATCCAACCAATTTCCTTCTAGTGACTTTCAGCTGGGATTATTAAGGGTATTGCTTAAGGATAATTTGTTTCCCACTGTACAGGTAAAAATTAGATCTAAAATGACTAAGACTACAAAGTAAGTATTCAGTTCACTAAAATTATTCTTATACTACAATGTGTGTGTAGCAAGTTTCAATTTTGTTTAAAACATTTGTCTATCCTCAGATGAAGAGCAGGAAACAGTTTGGAAACACGAAGGGATCAGATTCGAGTCTCAGTCCATCATTTTATTGCTCCAGGTTCTTTCAGGCCTGATGAGAGCCAGTGAGGAGTAGCATAGTGCCTAAGATTAAGGACACCGGATTGCATTGGTTCAAATCCAGGCTCTGTCACTTGCTAGCTTTGTGTCCTTGAGTAGTTGCTTAACTTATCTGAATCTCTATTTATCTGAGTTGATAATTGATAAGCTTCCCTAGTTTATAGGAGAGTCCTGAGAATTTAATAAGCTAATGCATGTAAGGTACTTAGAGGAGTGACTACACATTAGTTCTGATTATTACTAATACCCCCCCTCTAACAATACATCTGTTGCTTCTTAGCATTTTACTATCCTGGTTCCTGGGCTCCTGGCCCAAGATTTATTGCATGATACTCTGTGTCTAACTGGTACAGCCACCACACCTTTCTAGCACTCACTGTGTTATATGCTCAGTCTTTTCCTTCTATTTCCTCCCTCCCTCCCTTCCTCCCTCTTCACCTCCCTCACTTCTATAAACTTCTCCTTCCCTGACTCTCTTCTCTACTTCCTCTCTCATATGCGCCAGTCTCTTGTAGATCAGCTCTCTCTGTCCTCCCCTCCTTCTATTATTTCTGCTCTCATCCACAGAGTCAGAGTTGGAGGCAAACAACCCATCCTGTCACCAGGAAGAGACCTCAGAACAAGTCTTTCACAGCTCTGTTTCTGGGCAGAATTTTGCTCTTTCAAGCAGCTCCTACTTTAGAGATCAGAGGTCATTTTATCAAAGACTGCATTGCTCAAGTGCATCAGAAATGCATCTCAGCACTTCGAACCCATGTGTTATACCAGTAGCCTCTGTTGCTTTAGAAAACCCTGACTTGTCTTATCAACAATCATGGGCTAACTGAAAAATTGGCCAGAACCAATTGTGATGCTGATTGCTCCTAGAGGGTATCCATGAAATAACAGGGTTGGTTGGGTGTCTAATAAGGTTCAACTCCAAAGGTGGTGAGAAAGTAGAAAGGAATGAAAGACATGTTCAATGCAAATAGGTTGGGGCTTTTCTTTTCTTCTATTAGATTAGGGATTCCCTGACTGAAGGAAACATGTATGCTGTATTTATTTTTAACATATACAGCTGGTGCCCAGGTTTGTACCTTACAATATTTTCTCAGTAAATAAACCCTCCCTGAAGTTCTGCTTCTCAAGAATTACACAAACATGGTAAAAAATCCTGAAAATATAAAGCCTTAAATCATGAATAAGGGCAGTGTTTTATGCTATTGTAATACAGGCACTTTGTAAAATATTTAATTCTAAGTACTAAGTTCCTATACTAGTAGAACAATTATCACAGACCTCTATTGTCTGGGTTTTTATAACCTCTCTTTTGTGGCAACTATTATTATAAATTATAGTCATATGGAAATTATATTAATTTTCTCTATTACTTGGGAAACTAGCTATTACTATGGATACCTTCAAGACCCATTTGTTGAATTTATGAAAGAATAGTTAAATAGATGACATTATATTTATATCATTCAGAATGGTAGAAAAGGTTTTATATAAGTGAACTGTCTTTTTAAGTAAAACTAAGTATGGAATTTATATAGATCAACATATCATAAAATTAAATAAATACGATATTATATTGAAAAACAAAGTGATATTTTATGATTCCAAAGACACCTCAAGATTTTTAAGTTACAAAATTAGGAAATAATCTGGTTTCCTAAAAATAATTTTTCCTTTTCTGTTTTGATCTACCAGCACTTTACCATGCCTTTAAAAGAAAGCTGCATTTTCAAGTTGTCTAGTTGTATGAGTTCTGAATAAAAAACAATTTTATATTCTGGTTGGAAGTTTTCAGAAAGCTCAATTATCTCAAGAAAGAAGCTATAATGCTGAGCCAAAGTGATTAAAATGTTTTTGTTTTAATATTTCTTTAATACATTTGTATCTTCACATATTACATTTCTAGACGAAACTGGTTTGTACATCTCTGTTGCCTGAGCAGGAGGAAATCATTATAATGAAAAGAGTTATTGAAAATGGTCCATGTTGTGTAATTCCCAGGATAAATGGGCTGAGTAGCAAATATTTCTGTTGTGAACTGTTTTATACTGAAATGTGCATTATTAAATCCATTTGTTGAACATATTGAAAGATTGAATATCTTTCTCTGACACTGGAAAATGTTTATTTGCCATTCCTCTCCTTCCTCTGCTCAGATCGTGTTAGATATTATTTCTGAATTTCTTGGAATTCATCCACATTAGAGGGGGAAATCATAGATTAAGAAACCAGAAACACAGAATTTACAATTTATAAAAACATATTTTAAACAAGATCATAAGAAATTTTAAAATCATATACATAATAGAAACAACATGTGGGACAGCAGAGAGGACAATGTGGTAAGGGCATTTTTATACTATCATCAAGATCCTATGCACTGAAGAACACAAAAAGTACATTAGCCACCAGGCTTCAAAAATAATAAAAAGAATGCTCATGGTCAGGAAGGTCTGGGGGTGATGTTATGCCCCTTCTGATTTTATGAGCATGTAACTTTAGGTATACTGTGTTCTAAACTAATAACTGTTGCCTTTTAAAACAATGTGTATAGAATCAAGTTTTTTTTTTTTTCATTTCAGTTAGAGTAATTTTATGTGTACCCAAGTTCATGTTCTAGATACATCCAGAGAAAAAAAAGAGAAAGTCTGTTGAAAAATCAATAGAATACCTAACAAGTACAGTCAAGGTTAACAGTAGAAAGTAGAAAAGTAGAAAGCTCCTTTCCACCCTAAAAGAAAAGACTTCTTCAATGATCCTTTTCCTTTCTTCTCTAGAAACTCCACTCATATAAAATTGAATTGGAAGCCGCATATGAATGTATGTGATTATATAGTGTATGTGAATATCTATATAATCATATGATTATAATCATATAATTATATAAAAATCATATAATTATATGAATATAAATATTCGTTTATTTATTCATATATTCAATAAATATCAATAAATATCTATGAAGGGCCAACAATGTATCAGCCCTAGACTAAGCATTGGGACATATTATAAATTGTTAATGTGGTATTGAGCTTCTGCAGCCAGCTGGAAGTTGAAAGTATAGCATTGGAAGTAGGAGAATGGTGATGATAGTACCTCTTAGGCAGGTGGAAATGGAGGGAAGTGAAAAGACAGGTGTGTATTGAGGATAAATGAAGGGGAGATGAGACCAGTTATATTTTATATTTCCCTCAAGTTTTTGCCACAATGGTACAGGAAAGCTATGAGGTACACAGACAAGAATTATTTATGTAGAGCAGTTAGAGTGTTTCCAGCAGTGGATCAGGGGATTGTTGTTGGTATTTCCAACACAGTGAAGTTGGCCTGAGCGAGTTCCAGGGAGATAGAGTAGCCCCAGATTTTCTCAGGCAATGTTCTTGATATAAATACAAAAAGATAGTGGGCATGGTGTGGGTGTGCCCACTACTGACGTGGCTAGAGTCTTGGAGTCAGAAAGAGCAATACAAGGACATGAGAAGAGAACTAATAGAGCCATTCAACTGCAAGGGATTCAGGGTTCATTTGGTAAGCAGAAAATGGAGGGAGGGGAGAATGCGGAGGGATGCAGCAATAAGAGGGTTGTAAGTGGAGAGTGGACATTCTGAATAGTTGCAATGCTTAAAGTCAGGAGTGATCATGTTAGTGCCTGGCTACAGTAGTGGGGGCAGGAGGTGTCAGGATTATGAGAACACACTATTGAAGTATTCATGGCTTCTTAGTATGAATTTTGAAATTGACAGAGGAGATGATGGAGAATGAGAATGTAGAATCAAAACATAAGCCAGGTGCTGTTTTCATTCAGAAGAGTGGAAATGCGTCTCATAAGAATTCAGTAAACAGCAGTCATGGTACCTGGAAGATGATGGAACAGAACTGGTATAAATTTCCAAGGAGAAGGAGAAAGAAGTCTGCAATTGAGTAGCCCAAAGTTTTGTAGTCTAGGCTTGTAAATGACTGGAAGATGAATCTTAAATGGATCAAAATTTATTTTGAAGATATTCACATATACTATATAATCAAAAGACCATAATTTTTTCCCTATGTGCATTGAAATCAGTGTTAATTTGTTGTTATTGATTTGATTATTTTTCATTACAGTTAAATTTGTAATAAAAATTTCTGTCTCAATTTCTTTCTGACACTGTTTTTGAAGCATTTCTCCATAGTTTCCTAACCTTAAAATTTTTAAATAGTGGGAGAATACACTTACTCAAATATCATATACCTTAGGTTTAACATACATCAAGTATAAGATCTACTTGGCAGAACTGCTCAACTGGAGAATGTGTTATTTTTCAAAGTAATCCTCTGAATCTAAAAGGAAAGCATGGCATACGGCTAATAGTTTTCCCCTGAAGACCATACTTTATTTATTTAATCTTACTCATATAATCACAGTCTTGAACTAGTTTGTAAAACCACCCTTGTATTAAAATGTAAGCAGTAACTAATAAAATTATTGAATTACCTTTTGCTTTAGAATGGGGAACATAAATTCCCCAAACATAAATAATGGTCTCTAACTTCATAGACATACCAGTATATTCACCGATATTCTGATTACTGCAATGCCCTTGGAAGTACTTAATTAAAGCATAGCAAATGCCCTTTAAATCACAATATAGCAAGTCCCTTCCAGGAAAACACTTTAGGGGCACAGTATATAGTAGCAGTAAAAACCGACGTTAACAAACACCTGTCCTGTATAGTTAGGTGCTAAAAGGCAGGTGTTCTTACATTTATGATGCTTCTATTGTGCTTTCCATCACTATTATAATGCTTATCTGAAAATTGATCATTCGAAAGATTTCATAGCTGCAATACTGTTTTTGCTTTATCACTTAAGAGCAAACAAACCCTATTCATTCATTGAGATGAACTTATTCTTTTCAATCATTCTTTAAGCAAATTGAGTTCATGAAATTCCAAAGTAAGATACTGCAGCTTTCCTACTTTCCTTCCTGCGGTGTTAATTCTTCTTTGGAAGATGGTCATCTTGCCTGCTGGATTCTTTTCTTAGCCTGACTCTGTTTGATATGAGATCAAAGGGCTTTCCGTTTTCTGTATCAATTAGGCTGGCTGTCTTGTCTCAATGAGATTAAGTAGCCTCTGGAGAGGAGAGACACCAGGCAGGAGGTAGAGGAGCTCATGGTCAGCACACAACATGGCTGTCTTCATTCTTTCTACAGGATAGTTTGTCTAGTCTGATGTCTTTCTTCAATGATTGTGTCTATGGCTCATTTGTTCAGTGCAACCATGCAGCACACACCAGATCTGATAATCAGTGGTTTGGGTTTCTAATAAGGCTTCTGAGACACATCAATTTTTTCCTCGTTTGACATTTTCCTTTACTAGAGAAAGACCCAATTATTTAAAAAAAAATTTTTTTTTTAGTTGTAGTTGGACATAATACCTTTATTTATTTATTTATTTTTTAATGTGGTCCTGAGGATCAAACCCAGTGGCCTCGCACGTGCTAGGCAAGCTCTCTACCGCTGAGCCACAACCCCAGCCCCCATTAGTTATTTTTGTTGCTGTTCTTTGCTTAATTTTTGTTCTGTAGAGTTCACACAAAGTACTAGAATATACCAAATAAATGCTAAATCTTATTCCCAATATTCATCCCAAAATTGCTTAAAGGAAACATTGTCAAAAATAGTTATTGTGCCCCAACAACTGTGCAAAACCACATCAGCCACTGTTCTCCTATTTAGGAACTTTATATCTAGAAGTTTCTAGCCTAAGTTTTCCACAGCCATATTGAACCACCTTTCTTAAGACTTTTATTATGTCGTTAAGAGAGTGAAGCAGTGTTTTAAAAAGAACAAATAAGACACCGGTATTTATTAACAACATTCTCTTAGCATATTTCCTCCCTATTCACTTTCAGAGATATCTTTTTTTAAATTTTTTTTAAGAGAGAGGCAGAGAGAGAGAATTTTAATATTTATTTTTTTAGTTCTTGGCGGACACAACATCTTTGTTGGTATGTGGTGCTGAGGATCAAACCCGGGGCCACACGCATGCCAGGCGAGCATGCTACCGCTTGAGCCACATCCCCAGCCCTTTCAGAGATGTCTTGCCAGTTGCTTTTTGAAAAAAAAAAAAAAAAAAAGAGGCCATCAGACATAAACTCCATGAGTTTACTGTTCTTGTCATCTTCAGACTTCTAGGTTTAAACATATTCTTACCTACTTCTCTATTATCCCACGAGAAAAAGTTCTACCTGCTACTAGGACAGCTTTTAACCTGTACCCAAGAGGTGTGGATCCCTCAGATATCTCCTATGTGCTCCTGTTTTTGAATTATCCTTTCTCTTCTGGTTAAGCATGTATTCAAGATGTTAAAGAAATAAAGAGCCGTGACCAACCAAAACAATCCCTCTTCCTTTAGCTCATGTTCTTTCTTACTGGGCTAACACCTTACCTTTCTTCATCATCAATTTTTTTTAATTATTTAAAAATTTTTAGTTGTAGATGGGCACAATACCTTTATTTTATTTATTTATTTTTATGTGGTGCTGAGGATCAAACCCAGTGCCTCACATGTGCTAGACAAGAGCTCTCCAATTGAGCTATAATCCCAGCCCCACCATCAAGTTCTTAAAAGAGACATTTGCATGATTTATTTCATTCATGGGTTCCTATTCTTTTATGAATTCACCCCTGGCTGATTTCTGCTCCCATCTCACTGCTTTCCCCAAGGTGAGTTAGGACATTGATTTACCGATCAATGGACAATCTCCCATTCTTCTACTTCCCCCCTTCTCCATTTCCCACTAATGATTATTAATCCCTCCACCAGAAAAAAATCTTCACTTCTGAGTTTTGTTTCCTTCCTTTTCTTAGTCTCCCCTCTGTCCTTTTAAGTGTTCTGTCTCTTCCTCTATTTTCTCTTCCTTGATTCATCCCTTAGAAGTTGGGTTTCCCTGGGATTTTCCTCACCCTTCCCTCCTCCTTCTCCTCTCCTCATCCCTAGGAAATCTCATACACTCCTGACTTTTCTTCCAGCTACAGATCTACATCTCCAACTGCTCATAGGAATTCTCCTTAAGGCACCTCAAAATTCAACATTCTTAAAGAATCGGTGGACTACTCACGAATTCCTTCTCCTATTCTCCTAGCTCAGTCAGAGCCCTGCTATCCCTTCCAGATGCCCAACAGTAAACCATGACCATCCTTCTTCTTGGTCCTACCTCCTGAGAAGTCTTCTTCTGCCTTTCCATTCTTTATTCCATAAATTCCATCTAGATCTGAACTCATCATCTGCAAGATTGCATCTGGGCTTTCCCTTAATCTTCTTTCTGAGGTCAGATCATGTCATCTCCAGGATTAAAGTCCTTTGGTTTCCAACTGCCTGCAGGATCTTCTGTAGCCCAAATTCTTCAATGTAGCACATGATCACCTTTGTAATACGGACAAGCCCAGTTTTCTAATTACTCCCTGGTCTCCTACCCCTTACACACTTACACACTCCAGAATGTTCATCATCAGAGCCTTCACAGCTAGGCTCAAGATGCTCCTTTTCCCTCTCTATTTCTCTGTCCCCCCACCCCCATATCTCTATTCCCCCTTTAATCGGAGCCCAGAGGTCACCTCTTTCTATTTTGCCAGTCTTCACTGCTCCCTGCCCCCACTCCACTCCCACACCTCTCACAAAATTAATTGTTCTGTCTTTGCTGTCCCCAGAGAATTTTATGCATGCTTTCACTTAAAGTTCCTGTCTCATTGTATTATGGCTGTGTGCCCCTCTTCCTCTGCCTCCAGATCACCAGGTTCTATAAACCACTTCTCTTTTCCCCTGTGAAGAATGCATCCCTCAGCTTCAACACTGTCTTTAAGATGAGATAGAAAGACTTAACCTTGGATAAAATTAGTAGTGCCAGATCCCTTACAATTTTCTATTTATGTTGTCTATCTTAGCACTTAGTCTATTAAGGTTATCTGTTTACTTTTCCATTTCTTCCAACTAGAATGAGCGCATCTCAGGAGCAGGGGTTTACCTTATTCATCATTGCCATCCAAGTGATTAGTGTCCCAGCACCCAAAAGAGACTAAATGCCTGTTAAATAAACTGTCAATCCCTTAAGCCTCCATTATTTGTAATTTTAACTACTTTTACTATTTATTTTTACATGTCAAATGGTGCTTCCTTTTGGAGAGATAAGTAGGATACATTTTATTAACTGATTATTATTTTGCTATGAACATTCCACCCACAGTAGCCACCACCTGTACAGATAATGGGAAAATTGCAATTGTTAGAGAAGGATCATATTAGGTTGGCAGAAAACCATCTTGATTTGTGGGAAACCAAGCCTGAGAGAATTAAAAGGAAAGGAGTGAATACATAGAATGATATATGGTGCTAACTCACGGCATTGGAATGCCAATAAATGTGTAACATCCCACACCCTGGAGTTTGTTATAATTATTAACCCCATTTATTAGAAAAGAGAATCAAAGAGAAGGCAACTGAAGTTGCTTAACAAATTTATGCTAAGAACCAAGAGAAAATGACACTGAAAATCCCCTCTATTCCAATAACCATAGTGTCTCTGTAGAGTATCTTCTACTGATGTTCTCTTTGTAGCCATCGAGTTATGGGACAAAGGAAAACATGGTCGTATTGATCAGCAAAGGTGGGCTTCAGGGTAAGCTGGGAAAAGTTGTAGAGGGAGAGATCAGAAGAACCAGCTCTTCCCTCTTCCCCTACTTTTCCCTATCCTTGAAGTTTTGCACAGGTAATGCAGGTTCACTGTAGAGGAGTGGATCAGTACAGATAACTCCCCTTGGCTATCAATTAGAATATTGATCTGAGTGAATCTAGTCTCAGAGCCCCCATTTTCCATGTGCTAAGAAGTAGAATTATTTTGTGAACTCTTCATTGCCTAGTTAGCTGACTTAAATAGTAATATTAATTAGTAATTATGTTAAATAACTCTACATTTTAGGTTGGTGAGCTCTCTCAAAAGAGGATTGCTTCAGTCAACCAAATACACCTACTATTACTGTATTTCTGTATTTTCCCCTTCACTTTTTTGTTTCTTTCTTTCTTTTCTTTCTTTCTTTTCTTTTTTAACCTTGAGTCATGCTGTGCTGTGCTGTGGGTATTTCCCAATATTAACCAACCCATGTGTATATATCTCCACTTAGCCCATATCCTGCTTCCTACACCCTGCTAAGCTTCATTTATGAATCATTCAAAATTTTACATATTTCAGAAATTACACATTTTCTTTTCAGTATATAGCAGCTACTCTTCCTCCCTTATTTGAAATGTTTTTAACATCCCTGCTAGATGAGCTCGCCATTGCTCATCTCAATTTGACTGATCATCTGTACTCTATTTCCTTTGCTCATCTTTTTACTTCTCCCAGAGCATGAGGAGTTGGGAAGAGTTGTCTGATAGGGAGAAGGCAGCACCTGGCTGTGAGGGCACTTCATAGTTCGTTAATTACCTCTTGATCATTAGCTCATTTCAAGAGTATTAGGCAGGTAGGTGTGGTAGTGCATGCCTGTATTTCCAGTGGCTCCTGAGGCAGGAAGATTGCAAGTTCAAGGCCAGCCTCAGCAACTTAGTGAGGCCCTAAGCAACTTAGTAAGACTCAAAGTTAAAAGGTCTGGGGATGAGGCTCAGTGGTAAAACACCCCTGGGGTCAATCCCAAGTTTAAAAAAATGGCAGATGGAGGTGCGAGATTGGAAGAGCCAGGGTGGGACGCAATTTGTCTACTTTTTAGATGGAGAGCCCTAGGTGCAGATGACTGGCCTGCTAGAGGGTTTGATTTTCACAGCTGAGAGAGGTGGGGAGAGGGAGCACCCTGGTAGAGAGACAAAAATCAATTCAATGGGTATTTTTAGAATCCAGATCACCTCCTTATTTAGCAGAATCATCCTTGATCACTGATGCTCAGGAGGTGAAGACCTTCCTTTTATTTTCAGGGACAGGGGAAGGCAAAGGAGGCAGTAAAGTACTAGGTGCTGTTAACGAGATAGTGGATTTTCTTATGCATTCTGTAACATCGTGAAATGTAGACCCAAGAACAACTTCCTATGCACTCCTAGTGAACTGGAAATAGGAAGCAGCGCTTCAAGTTATTTAAAATGAACAAACTCAGCTTCACCCAAGGAGATGAAATTTGGAAGTTTACATAAGAGGTGATTTAGGCTAAAATTATAAAAAGCTTCCTGGAAATGAAACCATAACTGATTATTTAGGAAAGATGGGATGTTTGGGAGCTCAGAATTGCCTAATATGTCACACATACAAATAAATGTGTTTACCATGGGGATATATTTTGACAGCAAAACTTGATGAATCATTTCTTCAGATTGATATTTAGATTGCCCTCCCCTCTTCTGCTATAGGAGCTGCATCATGATTGAGCAGAGAGAACCAGGTAAAGAGCTTCTGATGGGAGGGCCAAAGCAGGGTTGGGCCAAATGAACCACTGATTTCACATGAACCAAAACTTTATAGGTTTCGGTTCTCTCTGTGCCTCATTGTCATGGATAAATGAAAGGTAAACATGGGGAGATCCAGGTGAGGGCCACCTACTGTGGTTTATTAGGTCAGGCACATTTCCTTTCTGTGGCATCAGTATGTAAAGTATTCAAAGTTTATACAGAGGTGGGCATGTGTGTGAGGAACACACCTGAGTTATTTGAGAAGGTAACAGTTTTGTGGAAGGACGTTGGGTTGCAAGACATGGTGTTCAAGCCTCAGTCATGCCATTTACCAGTGTGGTCACTGGAAGCCATGTTAGCTTTTCTGAGCATGGGAAGAATTATACCAAATCCATCCTCTGAGGATTTAATGAGATAATAAAGTGATTGTGTCAATCACTGGTCCTCAAACTGCATCATGCATTTGAATCACCTGAGAGCTTGTTAAAATACTGAACACGACAGGCCCAGAATTTCTGGAATGGAGCTCAAGAATTTGTATTTCAAATAAACTCCTAAAATAACGGATGCTGCCAGTCTGGGGAAAAGAGTTTGAGAAACACAATGTAAGCCATAGGCACTGTAGTTTTTCTCCAGGAAGGAACAGGACCTTTACACATGCCCTTAGAGAAACGGAGAAGCAATGGTAATCACCTTGGAATTAAAGTAAAAATTATGCCAGCCAATTTGAGCACAGTGAAAACCACAGAAATCTCCAAAGAAATTGAACTTGTTTGGGGGCGAGGGTATTAAACATGTAATTATGTCCACATTGAGTTTATTTTAAAGGTTCACCCACCTCTGAATTTGCTGGTTAACAGCACTTGGCAGGAAGTGGAAGTACGAAAATAAACAAGAAAGGCTCATCTCGTGGCATCACTGGGTTAACTGAACACAGGAAGTCCTGGAAATCTTGCAAGATTCTCTGTTCCTTTAAGATGTCTAGCCTGATTTTAAGACCCTGAAGTATTTTATGTTGATGAACATCTGAAATCAGCTACTTTCAATTTGCTTATCACTGGCTTTCCAGGCCACAGTGCTGCTTTAAAACATTTGAAGTTTCAAGGAACACAAATCTCAACCATAGCTACATGTGTAGTCGGTTTCTTCTTCCAGTTGTCACACGCTTTATAGCAAAAGATTCAGTGGATTTCTTAGAGTTAAACCTCAATAAAAGTTTTAAAAACAGAAACATTTTAGGCTGTGATAACCAACGTTGTCATCATCAACATCACCACCTTTATTAGTTCTATTACCAAGAGAGATGGTGCCAACAGGTCTGTCTGCCAGTGTATAAATACTGTTCAGCATTGAAGAGTTCAGACTAATTCAGAATTGTTGATTTATTGTTGTCATAAGTGCATGGGAATGTAGACATTCAGCTTTGCGCATCAAAGTATCATTCTTTTTTCAAAATTGCCATAGATATTTCCCCTATCCCCATCCGAGTGAAATAAAGACAGCACATGGAGTCAAGCACACACAGCACAGTACTTTATGGACTTCCACGAGATATTTTAAAAGACAAATGGTACCATTAATGGGACAGCCACAAAACTTTGGCAGTAAATTCCTAATAGTCACGGAGCAAAATTTTCAAACCACCACAGAGCAAGATGTCAAGTTTCAATGTGAACACTGCTATTGTGAATATGACATCCTACTCTGGCGGGTTTCCTAGCTTTCTGTCTCACCGATTCCTTTCTTGACATTGTACAGCTATTTCCTTTGTAATACAGAAACTCTCCCTTACAGAAAATTTTTCCACAGCTGGCTTTCATCACTTCTTGATAAATATTTCAGTTTTTTTCCACTTTATTTTCCTTTAACAATAACTGCTGCCCAATCAAATAATTCATCTTCCCCCCCATAAGTATTTGTGGTATTGAAGGAGTGTACAATTCCCTATTTTCTCTTGCTTGGCATTTTCAGAGACTCTTAGTCTCAATTACACTTGGCAGTTTGAATGAAGTTTATTTAACTACTCTAAAATTTAGAGTCCAAAATTCATTGTGAACTTTCTTCCTTGCACTATAGAGACTTTTATGGGTAAATAAAAGGCTAACCTTAAAACCTAAGACTTTCTTTGTAACTTGTGTAATAGATTGTACACATTTATAAATAATATCCAGTTGTGGCACAGAAAAGCAAATATTATGCTTTAGAATGTTCACAGTGATAATAATAACTGACATTTATTTTCTATTTACAGGAGGAGGTAGGTACATGACTAAGTTCTTCCTGTGCAGTAATTTATTAATCTTTTCATTAACCACAGACATTAGAAATTTTAATGTAAATCCCCAAGATGTTACAGATCCTGTCCTAGTTAGCTCAAAGTGGCAAAGTGGGATTTTCTAGTGTCACTCCTGCTTCCTTTGTCATTCTATCTATCCAAGAATATCTTTCTGTATGTTGGTGAGTTTGATAAAACAAATACTATTATGCATCTTGATTCTAAGCCACCATCAAGGGTATCATTTATTTAATATCATGTTTTCAAGAGAAGATGAATCCCTACCAACTATATATATCTCATATTATGTTTAGTCTTTTGGTCTCAATTATACTTTTTGGTATTGAGAACATGTACCCCTGATATTTTTTCATAAATAGAGATATTTGCAAAGATTGAAGTGTAGTATATAAAATATTTAAGTATATACTTATGATATTACACTTATACTTAATATATAAACAACTATATCTAAGCATATGTATATACTTAAATTTGTAGCCTTTTGCCATTATTTTAATTTTTATTGTAAACCTCCACTCTGCATAACTTAATCTTATTGATTTTAAGGAAGCTCAGTTATTTAATATTTTAAACTCAATCAGAATTTATTCTTTTGCTTTTCCCCTAAGTTACCTCTCAGCTTCTGGAGGTTTCGATAATATCACAGAACTAGTAGTAAGAGGGTATTTCCTCCTCATGTGTCCTTTACCCTCTGCTGGCCTCTGTGGGGAAGACAAATTCTGTATGACTTTTGTTGTCCACCTCTATCCCTTTGGCCTCCGCTCACAAGACCCTAAGCCCAGGGAACCCTTGATAACAAAGACTACCAACTCTGCCTGCTCCTTATCTTAAACATAAGGACTCTGGGATCTGATGACTTTCTGTCAGTGGCAGCCACACCTTTCTTTGGAGTACAGGGATGGTCAGCTGTTCCTGGGTACCATGTTGGAGTTGCTTGAGGCTGTTTCTAAATCCTACCTCACTATTACTTCATTGTTCAGGGTGAGAAAGAGGAGCTGGGCATGGCTCCTTCTTAGCTCTTTACTCACCTATTCTTCCTAGAGCCACGAAAATCTCTTCCGCAGGGAAGGAGAACTCAGCCTTAATCATTAGGTACACTCCTACCGCTATTGATGGTATATATACCATGGACCAAGTCCTTTAGGGGTTTGATTTTTTATATTCAAAGACAAGCTTTTTTATTTTTATTTTTTTTTGAGAGAGAGATAGAATTTTTTTAATATTTATTTTTTGGTATTTGGTGGACACAACATCTTTATTTTTTTAATTTTTATCTGGTGCTAAGGATCAAACCCAGCACCCCGTGCATGCCAGGCGAGCGTGCTACCGCTTGAGCCACATCCCCAGCCCTCAAAGTCAAGCTTTTAACACTCAAAAAATACTTTTTTTTAAAGAACCTGGGATATACCAAATCAAAAGCCCCAAATCAAAATTTTTCAAGACTGAAGCCTTTGCTATGGCTATTTTAAATATTATTGCCTCTTGTCTTCCCTGGGTTAACTTTTGCCTTGCTTTCTCTAGGGGAAATAACTGTCCCCCTGAGTACTGTTGAATAATGTTTACACTTGGAGGGGGTGATCACCAGGACAACATCAGAAGTCTTGTTTAACATCTCCACATGTAATCCCTCTACACATATGAAAAGATGTGAATATATAATACACAAGAATAAATAAATATAAGACATATAAATATAATAAGGCATATTATAATATAATGATTTTGTGGATTATATACAATTTATGTGTAACATATAAATGTATATCATTTTTATGTCTTCTGTTATGGTTTGGATGTAAGGCTCACATGTGAGACAATGCAAGAGAGTTCCAAGGAAAAATGATTGGATTGCAACAGTCTTAATCCAATCAGTGATTTAATCCCCTGATAGGGATTAACTGAGTGGTAACTGAAGTGGTAGGGTGTGGCTAGAGGAGGTGGGAATTAGGGCGTGGCTTTGGGGTATATATTTTGTATCTGGCAAGTAGAGATCCCTCTCTCTCCATCTTAATCACCATGATGTGAGCTGTTTCCCTTTGCCATACTCTTCCACCATGATGTTCAGCCTCACCTTGAGCCCCTGAGGAATGGAGCCAGCCTTCTATGGACTAAAACCTCTGAAACTCTGAGCCTTCAAATAGACTTTTCCTCTTTACAGCTGTTCTGGTGAGATCCTTTAGTTATAGCAGCGGAAAAGCTGACTCAAACACCATTCAATGTGCAGATGAATGTCATCAGAACCTGGGGGAGAATAATGACAATAAGAGTAGAATAAAAAAGAAGGGCTAGATAGCAGAGAAATTTCAAGGACTAATTGCATATTGGTAATACTATGAACACAAAACATTATCTCCAGTTAGCCCTCCGTATCTGCAACTTCTGCATTTATAGATTCAACCACCTGAGGTTCAAAATACTTGAAAAAAATTGCATCTGTCTTGAACATGTACAGACTTTTTCTTGGCATTATTCCCTAAATAATCCAGTATAAAAACTATTAACATGGCATTTACATTGTGTTAGGTATTATAAGTGACCTAGACATGATTTAAAGTATATGAGAAGTCATACATGGGTTATACGCAAATATTGTGCCATTTTATATGAGGCATTTGATATTCCCAGGTGTTTTTTGATATTTCTAGGTGGTCCTAGAATGAATCCCCAAGGGATACTGAGAGACAACTGTATACTGGTGGGGATAATATTACAGATTAGACAGATTCTAACAAATCACCTTCTTTCACTTAAAGGTTGGGCTCCTCTTAGACCAGGCACTTACTATCCTTTGCTATTACAGAAATGATCTTGGAGGTTAAAAACCTTAAACAGAAGATTCAGAATTTTTTTTCACAGTCTGTTATGGTTTGAATATGTGTTGCCTCTATAGCTTATGTTGAGATTTCATTCTCATTGTTACAGTATTAAGAGGTGGGGCCTTAGGGAGGGGGTTTGGGGGTAGGAAAGATGGTGGAAAGAGAAGAACATCATTACCCTAGGTATATGTATGATTGCACAAATGGTGTGACTCTACGTCATGTACAACCAGAGAAATGAAAAGTTGTGCTCCCTTGGTGTACAATGAAATGAAATGCATTCTGCTGTCATGTATAACTAATCGGAACAAATATGAATAAATAAATAGATAGATAGGTGTGGCCTTTATGAGGTGATTGGGCAATGAGGAATCTGACCTATGAGTGAGTTTAATGCAGATAAAGAAAGACAAACTCAGCCCCCTTTGCCTCTTTGCTTTTCGGCATTTCTGCCATATGGTAACAGCCTTCCTTTCCTCCAAAAGATGTAGTGCTCAATGTTCCATCATGGAAGCAGAGACCAGGTCCTCCCCAGACACCAAAAACTTGAACTTGGACTTCCAAACCTTCAGATCTGTAAGAAATAATTTCTGTTCTTTATAACTTACCAATTTCAGATATTCTGCGATAGTGACCAAAATAGACTAAGACACAATCTAAATAAATTACATTCAACAAAATATTTATGGAACATATGCCTACATGCAGAATTCTGAGTATAGTGTCACAAAGAATTCAGAGCTGATTAAAACTTAACTTCTGAGCTGAAAGTCATATAATAGGAACTGAACTGGTTATTAAAGAAGGGCTTTGTAAATTATAGAAAATTTAACGATCTTAATAATAATATAATTATATACTTATAAGATATCAGAGACTTAAAAGATATCACAGAACCAACAAGGTAGAAGCTCGAAAAATACAAAATAATGAAAGTTAGAACTGCATTTGCAACTAGAAACAAAAAAAAGAAAATTAGCAATGTCAAGTATGCTGAGAATGGTGATGTAGGCAGGTTTATATCTTGCTCTGGTGTTGCAAACTTAAACCACCTTCCTGGGAAATAATTTTTTACGATGAGTCAAAATTCTTCAATATGTTTGACCCAAAGAAATTATCTGATAAAGATGCAGGAATGCATTAATAAAGGTTTTCTATAAAATTGCTATAAAATTAGCAAAAGCCAAAGTTGAATAGGTTTCCTAGTATCATAACATACACCTACCTTCTGATTTGGATGCCAAATGAATTGTTTCTCAAAACCACCCCTTCACCTACCTCTTTCTACTTTGGGCTGGCATGTGATTATGTAGCAGACCAGAGCTGATTGACCTCATTGAGACCATCACCTGGGAAGCTAAAAAAAAAAAAAAAAAAAAAAAAAAAAAATAGCAAGAGCAAGAACAAAAACCAGTGGTATGCATGAGAAAGAAAGAAACACCATGTTCTCTGTGTGTAAATGACTAGGAACACACATACACCAAGAGATGTTTGCAACCTTTTAATCATCATAAGGATCAGAGAAGCACAGGGAGCCAAATAGCAAAAGAAAAATTAAACAAGTACATATTAGAGACAGTCCTGATAGCTTAATAACCTCTGCTTTCAGTTTGTTCCAGAAGTTTAAGTGTTTTCTTGCCCTTAGTGTCTGAGGAAATATCTCAGTATAAGTGAGTACCCAAAGAGCATTCACTATGTAAACATGATCATGTTATCATATATGCATATGTCTTTGTGGGTAGATAAAATCAGGTATAGTGGTGCTGGGATTGTGACTCAGAGGGAGAGTGCTTGCCTTGCATGCGTGAGGCACAGAGTTTGATCCTCAGGACCACATAAAAATAAAATAAAGATATTGTGTCTTCCTATAACTAAAAAAAATTCTTTTTTTTTTAAAAAAATAGGTATATCTCTAAAAAGGAAATATCAGAAGTAAAAGGACAGTATTCTGTACCACACCATTTGCAAAGACTGAATTTATAAAACCCTAGGGTAACCTACGGGGTGGTGGTGGTGATGAGAACCAGACCAAGGATTTGGGCTAGGAGGATAATTTGCAAGATTTCATTTGCAAATACTTCATGGGAAGGATTCAACTTTAAGAAGGAAATTTGAACATAAGGGGAATTGAACAGGCAAAACATAAATAGGATTTAAAAACCAGAGTATAAAAGGGTTTACAATAAAAGTCCTCCCTACTATTCTTGTCCTCCTCTGATCAATTCCCAATAAATTAACTATTCTGCTTACCATCTTATGTGAATTTCAATTGTTTCTTCTAACTTATAAGCAAAACAAATACACATTTTATTTTTCTTCATTTGCTTACAAAGGTAAAATATTGCATATACAATTCTGCACCTTGCTTTTTTAAAAAATATATTTTGGGCTTTCCCTATCAGCATAAAGGAATCTTCCTTTTTTTTTTTTTTTTTTTGTAGTTGCCTATATGCTCTAAGGTATAACTTTATCATCATTCATTTAACTAGATCCTGTTGATAGACATTTGAGTTGTTTCCAGTCTTTGGCTATTATAAACAGACTATAATGAATAACTTTGCACAAAAGCCACTTTTTACCTGTGCATTAATATCCGCAGGACAGATTCCTCCTAAGGTAATTTTGAGTCTTTAGTACCTTTCATTATTTGAAAGCATCCACTTGGCTGTCTTCTCTGTGGGGATGCACCCTGGTAGGAGAAAGAATGTGTTTGTATTAAGCAAAAAAACTGTGACATCATAGGGTCCAAGTCACCCTATAACACAGACCCTTAAGGGAGCCCAGCCCAGGAAAAAGAGCCAGATTTCTATAATTTCAATGGGAGGAGGAGAAGTGGTTCTAAAGCTATTGAAGAGGTGATACTAAGGTGGGGATGGTGGCAGGACTGGAGCAATGGACTGTCGCTCAAACTTGAGGCCATGATTGCATTGTGGCTGCTGAGGCCTGAGCAGTACTTTGCAAAAATTAGTGACCCCCACAGTGCAGGAGGGCCTAGGGCAAAGATGGCACTAGGGTAACTCTTTTTCTTGTTCTTACATTCTCTCACATGGTACTAATTAGGTAATGGAAGCCACAGTCCTATGAATCTGTGAATCCTGGACATATCTGAGTAATATATGTGTAGAAAACAGCAGGAGAGGGGGATAAAACACTATGAATGTTCTGTAGGGTGCAGGGTCATAAGTGAATATACCACTTTGCCGATCTCTTGATGTTAATAAATGCAACCCCTGCTGAGAACTGGGGAGTCCGTTTCTGATCTTTTCCAATATAGGCACATGTATTTACCAACATAAATAGTCTTTGTTATTATGTGAATAGGATATTTCTACACATCTATGTAATTCAGCAATTATCTGTTTTTATTTCAAATATATGTTTGGATATCTTTCCAAGTTAGCATATGTTTTTTAAAATATTGCACAAGTTTGTCATAATTTATTTAACTTATTATTACTACTAGTAATAACTTATTTATTCTATTATATAATTAATAATAAATTATTTATTATATATTTAATATATTTAATAGTTGATAATAACTTATTTATTTATTCGTGATTTTTGCCACTGGAAACAATGCTATAGCAAACTATCTTTACATTTGTCTTTGGGTATATATGTGGTTGTTTCTCAAGGACAGATACCTAGATGTAGAAATCTGTGATTGAAGAGTACATATATCTAAAACTTCAAAGAATCCACTATCATATTGCCTTTCCAAAAAAGTTTGTTAGTTTATGTTCTTGCTAACAGTATAAAGGAGATCACTTACATTCTTATAAATACTGAATCTCACTATTCTTAAATGTTTGCTAATTATAAAGTTATATAATGTTGTTTTAACTTAAATTTTCTAGATTGCCAGAGAGATTTAACTCCTTTTCATGTGTGTCATTTTTATTATTTCTGTAAATTGTCTATTCCATTTCCTCTGCCCATTTTTCTCTTAGGTTGTTGTTAATTGAGTTGAAGAAATAGTTTTTGTGTTCTGTTGTTTGTTATGTCTTCTCCTAAGTCTGCTTATTGTTTTCTAACTTTTAAGTAGTTTGCATCTATCCGGACTCTTCTCCTAGCTGTGTGAGTCTGAATAAGTTCTGAGCCTCAGTTTTCTCCTCTATAGAATGGAGATAACATGACTTCCTGATTAAACTGTTGTGATAAATGCCTCCATAACTTTTGTGAAATGACAAAAGGTCATTCCTAGTATGTAACAAACATGAATACGTAATAGTATATGAATAGTGAAAAGGAAGAATACTCTTCAATAATAGAAAGTGGGTTTAATAAAATATGACAAATCCATATGATGGAATGCTATGCAGGCGTCGAAAATCATATTTTAGAAAACTATTTAATGACATAGAATAATGATAACCATAAATTTAAAATAAGCAGTTTACAAAAATATATAGTCTCATTTCAATGTTGAAAAATATGTGTGATTATATATGTGATTTTTATTATGTCTTTAAAAGAAAAAGACAAAGAAGGAAAGTCTCCAAAATGTTAATAATGGGTATCTCTGGGTTCCAAGCTTCCACATTTTTATTTTTATCTTTTTAATTGTTTCATTTAAAATTTTCCTGAGTTGCTTTTACAATTAGAAAATGTTATAAAATGCTGTGTAATTTGTGCTACAGTGTAGTACCTGCAGATATGGACAAAAGGAGGAGAAAGGCACAAAAACCATAGAAGGAGTCTGAAGAAGTGGATTTTGGAGTTTTGGGAGGAGGGGCCAATAAAAAAATCTGTCTACACCATGGACTTTGGTACTAAACTCGAGACACAAATGGAGATCAAAACAATCACACAATCACAGTTAGGAGCACAGATATTGCATGATCTCTCGTAGATGTGGAATCTAAAAATGATCTCAGAGAAGTAGAGAGCAGAATGGCTGTTATCTGGCTGAAAGGGACAGAGGGAGAGTTGGTCAAAAAGTGCAAAGTTTTAGTCAGACAAGAGGAATATATTTTGAGATCAACACAACAGACTGATTATCATCAATAAGGATATATTGTCTATTTCAAAATCACTAAGAGTAAATTTCAAATGTTTCACCACAAAAATAGTAAGTAAATGAAGTGATGGAAATGCTAATAAGCTTGATTTAATCATTCAATTGTATAAAGATTACATTGAACCCCATAACTAATCATACAATTATGATTAGTTAATTAAAATGACTAATTTTTAAAAAGTAAAAAAAAAATTAAATACATTGTTTGTATTAGTCAGATTCTCTAGAACAGAACCAAGAAGAGGTATGATCATAAAACAGGGGATTTATTAGATTGGCTTACACAACCAGAAGTCTATAGTCCACAATAGCTGTCTGCAGGCTAGAGAGATGTAGGCACCAGTAGCCATGCAGTCCAAGATGCTGAAGGCTCAGAACAAGAGGGATCAACAGTGGTATCCTAGTCTGAGACTGAAGGCTTCTGGAAACTCCCTGGGGAATCACTGGCAGATTTCACTTTGGAAAAGTGAAGGAGCAAGAATCTGATGTCCTCAGATGATCACAGCAGCAATCAAGAACCTGTTCAGGAATTCAGCTTGCATCTGCTGTTGCTTCCTTGTTCTTCCAGCTTTTATTCCACCCAGGCCTCCAACCTATTGGACAGTGCTGCCCACATTTAGGGAGGGTCTCCAGTTGCTGTCTCACATACAATCATTCCTAGACACACCCTCATTGACACAGCAAGAAGCTTCTTAATCTTAGGTATCTCTTAATCTGATCAAGTTGACAATTCAAATTGACAATTACATTACTCTAAAGAAACTTTCCTCTTTGCCCCAAGCAAAAACAATCACTGTTATTATTAATAAAGATTATAGGATGTGCCTTTAGGTCTGTTAGCTAAGCCGGCTTGTGAGAGAATTAGATGGTCTACAAAGGCAGTCTTTGAACTACCTTCAGCAAGGAAAGGCAAGGTAGAATATATTCATTGCAAGGAAGAGACTGGGGAAGCAAAGGAAAGCTTGTTCCTTATCCAAAATTTATCAATTAAAAATTCACTCCTCTGTGGAGGGTAAAGAAGCATTACTTTAGGGACCCTTGCTCCATATGCAAATATAAAGCTAGAAAAAAAAATGAATGTACCCACAAGCTTGGGAAGTGTTCCATCATGTTAAATACCATAGGAAGATCAGCTAGGAAGCATGCCAAAATAATACCTGTGGAAATGTGGAGAAGAAATCAGATGTGGAGACTTAACTGGAAGTAGGATGGTAGAGATAATCTTCATAGATGTCCCTTTTGAGAAATTTGGCAGTTAAGAAGTAAGAAAAAGGATTATAGGTTGAAAGGATGCCTAGTGGAAACAAGGTTCAATTTTTATTTTATTTTTTTAAAAATTTGTTTTATAGAATCAGAGAAACTAAGGTCTATTTATTGCCTGAAGGGAGAGACTGGTGAGGGAGTATTTGAAGAGAGAAGGGAGACTGGAGGTACTAAGGTTGGGAGTTGGTTGGAGGCAATGTCAAGTGCATTTTTCTGCAGGAGTTTCCATCAGTCATTCAGCCAAGAGAGCAGCAGTGCAGTATAACCAGGAGCTGACTAAGGGTACGAGAAACACATTTGGTTAAGTGTTTAATTGACCAGTTTAATTGACCAGTTATTTAAATTTTCCAGGATCTCAAAAGCAAAGGAAATAATATTTTGATACATTTATTTTTTTGGAAATGGACCAGACAGAACTGTTTTTTTTGAAGACTGGGCAAAAAACCCAGATAAGTAAAATACATAAAAAATTTAACCAATGAAGAATCTTGTTTTCTGAAACAAAGAAATCTATTCTAGAGAATAACATTTAAAACAAATTTGGAAAAACAAAAAGTTTAGGATGTGGTGAGCTTACAGAGTAAAGGTTGACTTTGTTAACCAACTCTTGTTTTATCATCAAGTACAGTTCTATTAAAAATACATGTATTTATTAATAAGGTAAATTGATATGTCAGCTACATTAGAAAACCATGTGGGGTCTGGATGATCTACTGAGGAACTGTGTATGTCTGTAGCAGTACCTGATTTGGAATCCATATTCAGATTTGGACATATTCAAGAAGACAAAACAGACCAACCTACATAAGCATTGGTTTTATCTGGTTACTATGATTGTTAAATCCTTTGCTCTCGTGGAGCTTTATAACTGGCAAAAGAACAAAGTTAGAACTTAACAGTGCTGCTATTTTTAATCAGTCATGTGTTCCAAATTCATTAATTGCATACCAGCTCTTTAAAATGAGTGTGCTTGGCTAGGAGACAGACGTTGTGTTTTTTAAAGAAAGCATTTTCTTCAATGTCTACTTTATAGGAAGATTTTTAAATTACAGATTAACCATAGATGGGATACTGAGTGCAATGTGATATTAGAAAATGCAATATGGAGTATTTGACCTCTTCCACATTTGATCCTTTCTGCTCTATAGGCTGTTTTCACTGGAAGCCTTCTTCATGTATATGGGAGGTACTCATCCCTCCCTCCTAAATCAAGAAACAGACATTCAATTACCTGGTTTAAATAAAAACCCAGGGGAGCATCTAGGAAAGATGGAGATGAGATGCAGATTGCATATTTAAGTCAAAATTTAGAAAACAAAGCAGATTTGCCATATCAGGGTCAGAAACACATTCTAATTAGTTAAGTAGGAGGAAACAATATATGGAGGATAGAAAGATTCCTCCATATGACTCCCTTGATATGGTTTAGATATGAGGTATCTCCCCAAAACTCATGTGTGAGACAATGCAAGAATTTTCAGAGGTGAAATGATTAGATTATGAGAGACATAACCTAATCAGTGGATGAATCCACAGAAATGAATTAACTAAGCAGGAAGTAGGTTGGGTGTGGCTGGTCACTGGGGCTGTCCCTTTGGGGTTTATATTTAGTCCTTGGTAAGCGGACCTCTCTCCCTCCTTGTCTTTGTGTTCTGAGCTGCTTTTCTCTGTTACATACTTCTGCCATGATGTTCTGCCTCATCTGAGGTTCAGAGCTATGGAATTGATCAACTATGGATTGAACCTCTGAAATTGTGAGCCAAAATAAAATTTTACTCCTCTATGTTTTTCCTGTCCAATCTTTTGGTCACAGTGATGAAAAGTTAACTAAAACACCCCTCTTAGATCAACTCATGTATTTTCATGAATGTACCTAATAATGTGTTCCATAAAAACAAGTTGTTTATTGCTAAGAGCCACAGCCAAGTAATATGATGCATGGCATTTTTGGTTGAAAGGTGACGCCAGCTAGCCATTGAGATGATATGATTATGTTAAGATTTACATTCATATGGATATTGGACTCCTGCTGTCCACCCCGCCTGCTAGGGACTCCTGGAGAGTTCCCATTGGTTGGGGAAGTGCGGTAGGAGGGAATTCCGGGGGAGGAACTTCCTCTGGTGTGCCGGGAGAACACCCTGTGGGTCGATCGGGATTGTTGGGGGGGGGGGGCGTACGGGGCATTGGCGGCATTTTCAAATAATAAAGTTTGTTCCTGCTTGAGTGGCTCGTGATTTTGTGCCTAGCCAGACTGCGGCAGTCTATCACAAGTAAACAGAATGTTTCTGAACCACCATTTAAGGAAATGTTTCTTGAATGATTGCACCAAAAATGATAATGAATTTTGAAAAGTCCAGAGTCACGTCAGAGATATTATTTTACCATGTTTTGATGAAATAGCTGATTGGAATTAGTTTGGGTTTGTATTCAAGGTCTTTGTATACAGTAAAACCAATTAGGAGTCAAAATCTTGACTTTGGTGTCAAGTAACACCCCTCTCTAATCGATTGAATTAATGTGACAAAGACAGTGATCAAATTTGTGCATACTCAGTCAAAGGGAAGGAAATTGTCAGACTCTGTCTCTAAAATTTAGTTTAACAATTTTATCTCAGGCTTCCCTTTTTAGCCCAAGTAATGAATCCATCAATTAGTCAATCAATCAACAAAAGGGGGGATGAAAAGATATGAATAAAGGAGAAATTTCTTTATACTTGTATCTGAATATTGTAAAATGAGTAACAAGGTTTCTTTGGGAAAAATTAACTTTTATGCATTGGAATTAACAGTCGTTCTTGTGAACGTAAAATATTTTCTTTTTATTTCTTTTAAGTTATCACTTTTGTTTTCTAAATCAGAGATCATCATGCTTTCTTCATAAAGGAGAAAATGTTTTATTTTTTGTGGGTCATACCTTTTCTCTGACAATGATTCAGTAGTCATAGCAATGTGTAAATGGTTTGGTGTGACTGTGTTCCAATAAAACTTTATTTATAAAGCAAGTGACTAGATTTGATTTTGTAGTTTGTTATATTTAGAAAACTTGAAAACAGTCTTTTTTTTATCATAATAACAACTAGCATTAATTGGAAACATTATGTGCCAAGTATTGTTGTATAATCTTTATTAATTCATCTAATATCCAACCTAGCCCCAATGCTATTTTTATAGATTAAGTAACCAGGCTAACATCATACAGCCAACAAGTATTGAAGTAGAGATGTGTTAATGGCCTAGCTTCAGTCTTAATTCTTCACTGTAAAAAGTAGATGTCAACCAAGCAACAATCTGCCCTTTTACACTGTCACCTTATTAATTTCCAACTTAGGAAAGACTGGTAGGTAGGTTTATTTCATAGGGCCTTTGTTGTCTACCTGATGTCTCCTCTTCTCTTTTCATTTTACCCCCATTTAGGGCTCTCCCTTGACTGAGCCCAACCAGGAGTCAGAAACAGAGAGTGTTGCATAACAAAGGCCAATGCTCCTTTCAACTTAGGAAAGACTGGTAGGTGGGTTTACTTCCTAGGACCTGTGTTGTCTACCTGATGCTTGTTTGCCCCTTCGTGACTGGTTGGCCTTAATTCGCTATGCTGCAGCTTCCCCATATGAATAGCTATAAGAAAGAAGATATGAGCCAGGCTACATCTCTATAATGCTCTGGCTTTTTGTTTTTCACAACATATCACATGAGCTTGTAGAGATAAATCCAAATTATCAAGAAGTCTTGGTGTGGTTAATGAGATTTCTGACTTAAAGAGCCACATTGGAAACTGTACACTGCAAAGGTCTACTCAACATTGCCCAAAGGAAACTTACACACTAAAAGACAAATCTGGTAAAGGGAAGTCTTAGGTGGACACTTCCCTGCATCTCTCCCTCTCTTGTGGTTTGAATATAATTTGTGTCCCTGGGGGATTCATTGTGTTCGAAAGCTTGGCTCCAAGGTGGTTCTGTTGAGAGATGGTAGGACTTTGGGGAGGTCCTTAGGTCATTAAGGGTGTGAAATATTTCCCAGGCAACACCTTTGGTAATCTTTGAGAGAGTTGTCATTAAAGGAGTAAACCTGGCCCACTCATCCTTTCTTGCTGAGAGCCACAGCCCAGTCGGAATGGCCTCTGGCATTTTTGCCAGAAGTAATGGTTGAGAGGCGAGCCATTAAGATGATGATAATTTAGTTAAGCTGTGTATAATTGCTGTGACTGGATGATCCTGGATTGAAACAGGCTGTGTATTCAATTGTATATAGACCCCTGCTGTCCGACTCGGGTGCCCCATACTTTGGAGTTCTCCGGGGATTCCTGGAGAGTTTGCATTGGTTGGTGAAGTTCCTGTGGAGGGAGTTCCAGTTGGTGTGTGGTGTCCCTGGAAGGGCCGCGTGGGTGGCGTTTGGGGGAGTTCAGAAATAAAGTTTGTTCCTGCTTGAGTGGCTCGTGATTTGTGCCCAGCCAGACTGTGGCAGTAATCTTTGAGAGAGTTGTCATCAAAGGAGTAAACCTGGCCCACTCATCCTTTCTCTTTCTGTTCCTGTGCAAGATGGAATCATCTTCTTCTGCATGTGCTACCATCATGATGTGCCACCATCTGTACCAGAGGCCAAACAATGAGGTCACCTGCTATTGGACTTTGAACCTCAAAAACTAAGCAAAATAAACCTTTTGTCTTTATAAAGTTAGCTCAGTGTTTTGTTGTAGTAATGCAAAATGACTACTACACACTTGTTCCTACTACACACTTGGGGACTCTTCTTCAAGGAGAGTCCCTCATTTATGTTTTTGAGAATTCTCATCTGTACCCCACAGACTATGGTGTGGAGCTTGGTTCTATCTATGCCCCTATACTCCAGACACTCCATAGAGTCCAATCCCTGTAAGGATTCCATCAAGGGACTCTCTGCTTCTGACTACTGGTTGGGCTCAGTCAAGGGAGAGCCCTAAATGGGGGTAAGATGGAAAGAGAAGAGTGAGGTCAGGATGTATATTCCTTGGCTCACTTCTTCAAGGTAGCTGACCTGGTCAGTTTTAGGTGTCAATGTGGCTAGATTATAGTCTTCCACATTTGATCAAACAGTAATCTAGGTATTGCTCTGAAAATGTTTTATAAATGTGATTAAAGCCCATAGTCAATTTACTTTGAGGAATATTATTTTAGCTAATTTGGGTAGATCTGACTCAGTCATTTGAAAGGTCTGATGAGCACACCTGAAAGAAGAACAAATTTCAGCTGTGAACAATTGCTTTACCCTGTGCCTGAGAGTTTCAGCTTGCCCTTCCCGATGGTGGCCTGCCAGATTTTGGACTTATTTAGCCAGCTCTTATAATCATGTAAGCCAATTTCTCTCTTAACACATAGCTCCTACTGTTTCTGATTCTCTATTTGAACCCTGACCAGTAGGGTGGCTTTGAGCTGACTGTGTTGCATAACAAAGGCCAACACTCCTCTCAAAGACTCTACCTGACTCCCTCCCTTTGTTTTGTAACTGCCTCAAGCCTATGGGTGGTAACATCTTTAGTTACTGTTCCATTACTAGCAGTCTTCCTGTACTCTGTATTTGTACATAGTCCCTCTATGAGTCAGCTGTCCCTGAATTTTTTTGCTTTGAATGTACTATTTCCTCTTTGGATCCATGTTATATGTCCAGTAATTAATGCTTGAAATCCAAGACAATCATCAAATAAATTACTTTCTTATGCAAAATATATTTGAGTGTCTATTAAGAACTGGCCAAGAGTCCAGAGAGGTGGTGGTTAATGAAAACAACGGAGTCCATGTCTTTGGAAATTTACAGTTTATGGCGAGATAGATAATTAAGTAAAGAATTACTGCTCTGTGTGGTAGGATAGCAAGCCGTGAGAGCACAGAGGAGGTGTTCTTAAGCTAATATTGCGTGGAGGCATTGGGGAAAACTTCCTGTAGGATGAGGTACCTAAGATGAGGTCTGAAGTAGGAGAAAGAATGATCCAGGAAAATGTTGGGGTAGAGTGGCTGACCTATGTATGTGGTACAAAGTATTTCAGACAAGAGAGTGACATATGGAAAGCCCTAGGATCTCAGGAGAGTGTGACTTTCTTAATACTTTCAGGGTCATGGATAGAGGATAGAGAGCATGGGCTGCAGAGCTAAGCAGACACCAGATCATGAAGGATCTTGCCACCATGATTACAGGTCTGGGTAGTGTAAATTATTGGAGGGTTTTAGGCCTGGGAATGTTGTACTTAGATCTGAGTTTTAGAAAGAATATTCTTCAGAGTTGAAAAATTCCTTAGGGGGTGGGCCTAGAGTTCCAGTTATGCAGGCAAGAGATGACAGTGACTTGCACAATAGTTGAGGTCAGATTAGGAAAAAAAAAATGATGGTAGGTTTCTAGAGATGTTTAGAAAGCAAAGTTGACTGACTTTAAGGAAAAACGAGACTTTTGCCTCTGGGAACTAGGGAAGGTAAAAGAAAAAAGAAGAGTGAAAGTGAACATTAGGTTTTTAAAATTGAGTAGACAGATGATGGTGCATTTTCTGAACTAGAAAGCACAGGTTTGGGGAAAAGAAAATAGGTTCAGTGGTGATTGTGTAAGTTTGAGGGACTTGTGGGATGTGAAGGGGGAGGGTAAGCAGGAAGGTATAAGGGCCTGAGTTTGAGCAAACTCTCAAATAACAAGTAGATGGTAATTGACACTATGGAGTTGGGTGAGAATTATCAAGGAAAGACTATAAAGTAAAAAAAAAAAAAAAAAAAAAAAAGTAGGGTCTGAGGCCAAAACAAGAAATGCAGTGTTTGAAAGGATAGTGAAGAAAGGATCTTATGAAAAAGAGTCTGAAAAGAAACAGAGAAAGACCAAGAGAGGAGGGGGTGCTCCTGAACTCTTGGAAGATAGTGTTTCAAGCATTTTTTTTTTTTTTTTATGCAAAGGTGTAGCAGGAAGGGCCTGGGAATTGCACTTGGGGAATAAAGACATAAGTCTCTCCTTCTATCCCAGAGTGAGTACAGGGAATACATAACCTCTGTCTGAGAGCCTGTGGAAAAAGTGTAGCTTTCTCAAGGGAGAGGTACGTCTTCTTTAGGTGAAGGCTGTGTACTTTCAGAGGAGTCTGAGAGAAGGGGTTCCTTCATCACTCCAGGGGGTTCCGTAGGATTTGGAGGTAGTATTGAAGAACATGCCCAGAGCTGCATGGTGATGTCTTTACAGGGCAGTGTGTGCTCCTGATGTGGCCTCTGCCCCTTTCCTACCACTGTCACAGAGTTCCTAACATTCCGGCAGTATAAAAGCACTAACTTTCTGGTGTGTGATAATATTCCATAACTGAAGAGGGAGAATGGATAATACCATATGCATGTAGATGATACTCCATAACTCCAGCTGGTTCATAATCATGACCAGTGGGGCTAATATGTAAGAAAGAAGAAAGGGTTTTCAAAATAAATCAAATCTGAAATAGTTAGGGTTAATTTGACAGGGTTCGTGTGCTGCTATATACATTAGTAACTCCCAAAGGACAGACGGAGAAACTTTCTGATTCAAGGCAAAATGACAAAAATACCAGTAATGTAGATTTTTAATTTTTTATATTGAAAGGGAACAACACAATGTTTGAGATATGTATATATTAAAATGATTATAGGGCTGGGGATGTGGCTCAAGCGGTAGCGCGCTCGCCTGGCATGCGTGTGGCCCGGGTTCGATCCTCAGCACCACATACCAACAAAGATGTTGTGTCTGCCGAGAACCAAAAAATAAATATTAAAAAAAAATTCTCTCTCTCTCTCTCTCTCTCTCTCTCTCTCTCTCTCTCTCTCTCTCTCCTCTCTCACTCTCTCTTTAAAAAAAATGATTATTATAGTTAAGCAAATTAACATATCCATCATCCTTTCCTCTTTCTTCCTGGAGATTTTCTGAGTCTCAGGGAGAAGCTCTGGTTTCAAGTCTTCCAAGAAATGGTCAGGATAGAGATGGCTAGAATTTGAAGGTAGGGACAGATGTGCCGCTGATGGGGGCTTGATGATCCCTAATATCAATTATATTGCACCACCACCCCAATCCTCTGCTCAATGCTTAGACTGTCATATGCAATTAACCTTTCATTTGAGAAGAAATAAAATTCTGCGTTGTGCCTTTTAGGAAAGTACTTACACAAAACTAGTGACTCAGTTGCCTCCACTAATACAATTATTTTATACCACTCTGAGAGTTCAATGAACTGGTAATAACTAAAACAACTAGTGGGAGGTCTGGAAAGTTTCACTACTAATTTAAGTTCAAGATTTTCTGCTCCCCTTCTGTGGCCAAATTCCTCTGAGAAAACACTTCCAAGTACCTCTGGATACCTTCAAATTTCATCCTACATTTCAAGGATATGAAATTTAGCATACTAAAAACCAGTCCTCTTGGGTGGGTGGGGGAAGCTGGAAAGCTCTAATTTAAAGGAATTAAAGCAAGAACTAAATGGTAAGAAAGTCTTTAGAGTGGAGTTGAAACAAAAGCCATATTTAGTGAACAGCAAACGTGCTTTTAACAAAACCATATAACACTGTTAGTTGCATAAATGTAAGTAGCAAATCTACTTGGCTAATTCGGAGGATAAAAAAGCATAGAAGGTGGGAAAAGGTATTTTGTTCCTCAGACATAAGCAATAAAAATCCAAGGATGGTAGGGTAGAGAACTTTTTCTTCTGTGAATTTCTTCCTTTCTTTTCCTAAAATAAATGTTTTCTTCCTGTTATCTTGCTTCTGCCCCTTTCCCATGAAGCTGAGAGAAGAAATTTCAGTTTATCACAGCAATGGCTGGTCAGACTGGAAATCAAATGGTAGGGTGTCTTGGTAATCCCTTGATAAATCATACTGAGATAAAAGCACTTTGCTCATTCCGAGATGGAGTGAAATATCTGGGGGCCAAAACTGGTTCATAGACCATGTGCTGATAAGCTCCTGCTTCAGAGGAATTCAAGCTTTTGAGAAATCCCTTCTTAGTCTTTGGGTTGCCAGTTTGTTTTTACTAGTAATTGCACATTAAAACTGTACTTTGTTTCACATTACAGATGACGTCTAGGACGATGGATGACAAAAGACAGATTACCAAGGGAAGTTGTGGAAAATCTAAACTATTTTAAGAGAAGAAAAATTTTAAATTAGTAGTAATTAAGAGCAGTCAGCCTAAAGTCAAGGTGTACAGACTGTATAGTAAGGTCACTTCAAACCCTATAATTAGACAATTTTGTTGTTAAGCCCAGTATTTTGTGCAAAAATAAACCTATTCTTTGAAAGAGCAAAATTAAACAGAAAAAAATCATAACTATTACCAGACAAACTAGGGTCAATGGTAGATTATTTTCCTAAGTATTTGTGTTCTTATAAAAAACACAGGATTAAAAAAATGCCCATAAATGTCTCAAACTACATATTCATGTCTATTATTTTCTCAGTGAGTAGCTTTATAGCATATTTAATGCCCTTTTTTGGCATTTATTTGATTCCGCTTTGCTTTTAGACAAGGATATATATAAACACTGGCTTAATAACATAACAAGAATTTGACTCAAGTAGAAAAAATGCCTGCAGGCATAGAGGCATTTTCTGTTCATTTTTTCTGGCCTCAGCTGAAAAAAAAAATCACCTTTGTAGGGTTGGGGATGTAGCTTAGTGATAGAGCACTTACCTAGGCATGAGGCTGTGAGTTTGATCCCCAAACTGGAAAAAAAAAAATGCAGTCTTTTCAGAAAGCTTTCTTAGCTTTACTGACTCATGTAGTCATTCTCTCCTCCATTCCCCTTTCCCATAGCACTTCGTCTGGATCTCTGCTATAGCATTTGTCTATCTTTCTAGTGAAACTGTTTGCTTCTCTCTAAGCTAGGAACTTTTCAGAAGCAGAGGCAAAAATATGACTAAAGAGAAGCTCCCAGTCCCCGTTTTAAAACTTGTAACATCCACAGTGAACGCGTTTGTGGAAACCACAAAAGTTGGGAATGAGAGTGGGACGCGTGCATGGACCAAGAACTTAAAAACAGAACAAAACAAAAAAACCACAGAGAAAGAAAAAAGGCATCACTTCCACCACATTGCCCCTCCCTCAAGTCAGCACAGTGCTATAGAGAGGATTCCCCTGACCTCCAGCTTCCATGGTGGGAAAAGAGAGCCTGAGTTTCCCAGAAACATGAAGATCTGAGAGGCAGTTCTGTTCCTGCCAGAGGTGATGCTGGATCAGAGAAGTCAGCCAACAGCACAGCCTACCATAGAGCCAATCTAGTCACTTTTAGAAGCACAGCAAAAAGTTCTACCAGTCTTGAAACACTAGACACCACCTGGACCAGGCTCAGAGCCCACCCCAAGGCTCTGATGAGGCAGGGAGATGCCTGCTACAGTGCAATTTCTGCAGAGCATAGGACCTGAGAGTCCAAATGACAATGAGGCCCACTATCAGAAACAACTCAAAGACTCCACCTAGGCAGGGAGGCAAGTCACAGTTGTGCATTTCTATGCTGCTTAGCTTCTGTGATTCTGCCTAATCCTGGAGCCTAGTCTGCAGCCTAATCCAAATAGCTATACACCCTAGTGGAGAATACACCTGTGACCCTGCTTGACCAGAGACAATTAAAGTGCCTAGCTAGGTGTTCTGCCTAAGTGCAGAGGCCAGCAAATGGTCTCACTGGACAGAAGAGCCCAGCCAGCAGTCCCCCTTGATTTCAAAGACAAACCTAACTAGAGAACTCAACAGTAAGCCCTGAAGGGAAAGTGAGGAACGAGACATGGGTAAATGAGAAATAAAAGACGAAGACCAGGCAGAGATACACACGAAAGTTTATTTGTCAGAGCTGACAAATAAAGGCCATCTCTCTATAGGAGAGAGAGGCAAAACAGGCTTGGGTTCTGAGACTTTTATGGGGGAGGCTCAAGAATCAGAGCCAGGTGGGTCCTAATGCGGGTGGTTAAGGGTTGGGTTGGTATGAGAGAGTGGTGAGCCTTTCTCAGAAGCACTCTTGGGCAGGAAAGTGAAACTTTTTCCTTAAAATGGCAGCTGTCACTTAAGATGGCCATCCAGATGCTAAGCAGGACCCCATAACTAGCTCACAGATGATATCATATTCAATGGTGAAAATTTGAAAACTTTTTCATTAAGAACATAACTGTTTTGTCAGCTTTTTGCTTCTGTGACTAAAAGACTGACCAGAACAATTTTAAAGGAGGAAAAGTTTATTTGGGGGCTCATGGTTTCAGAGGTCTCAGTCTGTAGACAGTTGGCTCCATTCTCTAGGACTTGACATGAGGTTGAACTTCTTTAGGACTTGACATGAGGCTGAATGTGATGGCAGAAGAGCATGGAGGAGGGAAGCAATTCACATCATGGTAAGAAAGCAGAGAGAAAGACTCCACTCACCCAATACAGAATCTATACCCCAAAAGCATACCCCAGTGACCCACCTCCTCCAGCCACACCCTAGCATCCTTTAGTTACCACTCAAAAAATCCCATCAGATTGAGTTAAGACTCTCATAACCCAATGTTTCTCCTCTAAACCTTCTTTCATTGTCTCACACATGAGCTTTTGGGGGACATTTCACCCAAAAAGCTCATGACCATCTCAGAACACAAAATAAATTTTGTCCATTTACGAGGGTCCCCATAATCTCAACAGTTTCAAGATTGCTCGAAAATTCAAGTTCAAATTCTCCTCTGAAACTCAGGGCAAGCTCATGTCATGAGCTCCTGTAAAAGTCAAATCCTGTAAAAATCAAATGTGATTTACAAGTATCCAATATGTAAAGGTACACAGAAACATTTCTATTCACAAAATAAGGGCATAGAAAGAAGGGCTAGGAAAAAGAAAGACCAAAATCCAGCTGGGCAAACAAGTCCTGTAACTCCATGTCTGACATCTGGGGCACATGGCAAGGTGATATATTGTCCAAAGAGCTTGTGTAGTTCTGCCCCTGTGGCCTTGTTTGTTGCAACCCAAGTGGCCTTTCTGTTGGCTTGTCTCTGCTCAATTTCTGTTGCTTTCCTCAGTAGATGTTCCAAAGTACTGGCATTTCTTAATCTCAGGGGTCTCCACTGTAGCTTTTGCTTCCTCCTTATATCTCTATGCATCACACTGTCAGGGGCTGCATGCAGGGACTCTAACCCTCTTGCACTTTGCCTGGCCTCCAAGGCCTTCCTTTGAAATCATAGTGGAAGTATCCATGACACTCTAACTCCAGTTTCCCGCATTTCTGCAGAATCAGCACCATGTGGTTGGCACCAAGGTCTGTCGCCATCTTGAGCAGCAGCCAAGCCTCCAGGGACCCTTGCCGCATCAGCCTTTGAGTGCATGGGTAGCTGAACACGTTGAAAAAACTTCCTAGGTCTCCTTGTGCAAGGTGTCCTACTGATCCTTCTCAAGAGAATTCTTACTTTTACTTCCTTGAGTCTGAGATGGATATGATCTTGCCAATTCCTGAGATTACCTCAAGCCATCTTTCTTATTGCGAAGTCTTTAATATTTCTTTAGTGGCAGTAATATCTTTAACAACTGCAACTTCTTTAGCTCCAGTTTTATTCTTGCCTTTAAAGTTCAAGTTTTTCAAGTCTTTCTGCTCCACTTTCTGCTTCTGAATAGCACAAAAAATTTGGCTAAAAGCCTCCAGCAATATCCATGACATCCTCTGAATGCTATGCTGCCTAGAACTTTCTTTAGCTAGATTAAGAAATCCATTGCTTTTAAAATCAGCCTCACACAAAGTCTTAGAACATAGGAAAAATGCAGACAACTTCTTAGCCAGAACATGACATGAATTGCCTCTAGACCAATTACCAGCAGTATCCTCCTTTTCCTCTAAACCCTCTTGAGCCCTGTCTTCACTGTCCATGGACCTATTTGGCATTCTGGTCTTCTGAGCTCCCATCAGAAAAGGCCATTAAACTCTGCTTAAAACAGTCTAAAGCATTTCTAGCTTGCACTGCTAAGCATCTAAAAATTCCTCCCACCAAATCTAAAAGCTCCAAAAGGTTTGGAACACATGGTCAGGTTAGTGAAAGCAATGACCCCATTCCTGGTACCAATTTCTGTTTTAGTCAGCTTTTTGCTGCTGTCACTAAAAGACTGACCAAAACAATTTTAGAGTAGGAAAACTTTATTTGGGAGCTCAAGGTTTCAGAGGTCTCAGTCCCTAGACAGCTGGCTCCATTCCTTGGGGCTTGAGATTAGGCAGAACATGATGGTGGAAGAGTGTGGCAGAGGGAAGAAGCTTATGTGATGATCAAGAAGCAGAGAGAGAGAAAGACTTCACTCTCCAGATACAAATCTATACCTCAAAGGCATGTCTCCAACACCCACCTTCTCCAGCCATGTCCTACTGGCCTTTGGTTACTACTCAATTAATCTCATCAGAGGATTAATTTACAGATTGGGTTAAGACTTTAAGAATCCAATTGTTTTGTTTCTCCTCTAAACCTTGGATTGTCTCACACACGAGATTTTGGGGGAATTTTAATATCTAAACCAAGACAAGGATGCATACTCTTATCAATTCTTTTCATAGTACTAGAAGTCTAAGCCAGAGCAATTAGGCAAGAGAAAAAAATAAAAGGTATTCTAACAGGAAAGGAAGAAGTGAAGCTTCCTCTGCTGATGTCAGTTTAGTTTATTTATATATATATATATATATATATATATATATATATATATATATATATATATATATATATATATAAACTCTAAAGACTTCTCCAAACTACTTTTAGAACTGATAAACAAATTCAGTAAAGTTGCAGGTCAGAAATCAAGATCCAATCCTAGCATTAATGTATACTAACAGCAAACTATCAAAAAAAAAAAAAAAGGACATAAGGTCCCATTTATAGTAGCAACAAAAAAATAAAAATACTTGATAGCAAACTTTATCAAGGAGGTGAAAGATTTGTAAACTAAAAACTATATAATATTTATGAAGAAAACAAGAGAAAACACAAATGAATGAAAAGATACCTTGGTTAATGGATTGAAAGAATTCATATTATAAAATGCCCATTTACCCAAAGCACTCTACTGGAATATACATTAATATATCCATTATGGAGAATAGTATGGAGGTTCCTCAAAAAACAAATTAAAATTCTGATCCAGCAATCCTACATCTGGGTATATATCCAAAATAATTGAAATCAGTATGTACAAGAGATAACTGCATTCCCATGTTCTTTGAAGCATTATTCACCATAGCCAAGATAAGAAATTAATGTCAGTGTACACCAATAGCTAAATATTCAATGAATGGGTGAAGAAAATTCCATATAGATGAGGGAAAGAGGAAATATTGGGGAATTATACTGGCCAAATTATATTGTCATATTTTGTACATGTACAAATATGTAACAACAAATTCCACCGTTATTACAACTATAATGCACCAATAAAATATGAAAAGAAAAAAAATGTGATACACACACCACACACACACAATGAAACACCAGTTTAAAAAAAATAAGGAAGTCTGTCATTCCTACAATATGAATGAACCTGGAACACATTATACTAAATGAAATAAGCTAGGTGTAGAAAGACAAATACTGCATGATTTGACTTTTACCTGTAATCTATAGAACCTGTAATCTATTGAATTTGTGGAAGTGTCGAGTAGAATGGTTATTACCAGGGTCTGAGGGCAGGGATGGGGATGAGTGAGCATGGGGATAAATTGGCTAAAGATTAAAAAATCCAAATTAGGCAGGAGGAATAAGTTTTCAAGATATAGTGCACATTGTATTAATAATAATGTGTTATATATTTTTAAATTGCTCAAATAATGTATTTTGAATATTCTCATTACAAAAAAAAATATTGGCACCCGTGGAGACGGATATGTTAATTAAGTTGATATAATTGTTCTACAATGAAAACAAGATCTCTAGCCATCAGGTAATATAGATCAAATTTACTCCTTGAAAATATATAATAATGCCATTCACATCACATGAAATTAAATCCCCTAACATCCCTTTAGGTTGCTTAGACAGCCCCAGCAATCACATAAGCCAATCCATGTTCATAAATTTCAAAGGTCTATGGGACACATAAGACCATCACATTTACTCTTTGAAAATATATAACAACATAACATTTATTCCTTGAAAATATATAATAATGCCAATCAAAAAATAAAAATTTAAATGCAAAAAAAAATTAAAGAAAAAGCTGGGATATAAAGATGAACCATTTTCCATATATCCAACATCAGTGCACCTTTGTAGTTACCCCATTCTGCTCACTGAATGAATGGGGATGTGGCTGGGCAGTCTCTCTGTCATCCAGTTTTTAAGTTAATTGTGAGTGTGTGTGTTTTTAAAATAACAGCTTTATTGAGATATAATTCACATTCATACACATTCCCTATTTAACATGTACAATTAACTTGTTTTAAGTATATTTATAAAGTTGGGCAGCCAATATTGCTCATTCCAGAATATTTTCATAACCCCCCCAACACTCTGTATTTATTAGCAGCCATTCCCTACTTCTCTCCAACCCCTGTTTCCAGCCCAAAGAAAATACTAATTTACTTTGTGTTTTTATAGATTTGCCTCTCATGGACATTTTGTATAAATGGAACCATATAATTTGTGGTATTTTATAATTGCCTTCTTTCATTTAGCATGTTTTCAGTCATTTATGTTAAAGCATGTATCTGTACTCCATTTTTTTATTTCTGAATAATATTCCATTGTATGTGCATAACATTAATTGATTAATTCATCAATTGATGGATATTTGGGTTATTTCCATTTATTGAGTATTATGAATATTGCTGATATGAACATTCCTGTACAAGAGCTTGTGTGAACATATGCTTTGATTTCTCTTGACCATATATCTATTGGTGGAATTGCCAAGTCACAGATAACTCGGATGTGGAACTTTTTGAGAAACTGCTATTCTGTTGAACAAAATGACTTTATCATTTTATATCCCCACCAGCAATGTTTGAGGCTTGCAATATCTCTGCCTTTTCACCAGTACTTATACTGTTTATCCTTTTTTATTATAGCCATCCTAGAATTGTAAAGTGATAGCTCGTTATGGTTTTGATTTATATTACCTGATGGCTAGTTATCTTAAAGATTTCTTCATGTGCCATTTGTGTTTATTTATATATATGCATATATATATTTGCAGAATATATATATATATATATATATATATATATATATATATATGCAGAAATGTCTATATAGAACCTTTTCCAGTTGAAAAGTTAGGTTGAATTTTTATAAGTAAATTGTAAGAGGTCTTCATATGTTCTATGTAGAAGTTCCTCATTGGGTATATGATTTGCAAATATTTTCTCCTGTTTTGCAGATTATCTCTTCATTTTCTTGAAAGTAAGTTTTACATCACAAATGTCTTCATTTTGATGTAATTCAATTTTATCTGTTTTTTTTGTTACATATTATTTAAGTTACATATCTATGAAATCATTGCTTAATTCAAAGTCCCAAAGATTTAGGCCTATGTTTCTTTTATGTTTTATAATTTCAGCTCTTACATTTGGGTGTTTGGTCGGTATTGTGTTAATTTTTCTGTATGGTACGAGGCAAACTCTTATCACTATTTGTTGAAGAGGTTATTCTTTCTCATTGAGTGGTTTTGAACCTTTGCAGATAATTGCTGGTAAATCTGAGGGCTTATTTCTGGAATTCTAATTCAATACCATTGATCTATAGTTATGCTGGTGTTTTTATTAAATTATTGGCTTTATTAGACTATTAAAATCTCTCTAAGGCTCAAATTTTGGTTCAAAAACAACCTCATCTTTTACCATTTTAAGAGTAACACACCTTTGGCCGGTAGATAGGTCTTATGTGTCCCATAGACCTTTGAAATTTATATATATGGATTGGCTTATGTGATTGCTAGGGCTGTCTAAGCAACCTAAAAGGATATTAAGGGATTTAATTTCATCTACAAAATGCCTCCACAAGTGAACCAAGTGTTTGAATAATTAGATATTGTAGCCTCACCCAGTTGTTGCATCAAAAAAGCTATCACACGTACAAATTTTAAAAATCTATATATAGTACATATATGATTACGTGACCAGTATGATTCTATATCATATATACTCAGAAGAATGATAAATTATACTCCATTTATGTATGGTGTGTCAAAATGTATTCTACTGTCATGTATAACTAACTAGAACAAATTAAAAATAAAATTAAAAAGAAGAAAAGAAGGAAATGTCAGAAGAATTCTGAAAAAGTTATATCACCAAGATGTATTCTTGAACACTCTAGTCAGCAGAGAATTTTACTGTTCAAACAACTTGAATACAGTTTGCAATAAAAAAAAAAAATCTATGTATAGCAAAAGACACAAAGATAATCTACAGACAGGTGAAATAGATTTACAATACAGGTAATAGACAAATGATAAATATTCAACATGTATTGAGTTTCCCCAAATCAACAAGAAAGATAAGAAACAGCTGATAGAAAAATGGGCCAAGAATATAGGTAATTCATTAAAAAAATTAGTGTGATGATGAAGTAAAATGCTTTTCAAGAGTAGAAAAGTGGAATTTGAAACAATAGCTCCTTTTTTCCTGTTCATTTTAGTAAACATTTAAGAAGGTGGGTAATATCAAATGTTGGCAAAAATGCGGAGGAACAGGCATTCTCATTTATACACATAAACCTTGATGACAGTATATAATAACAAATCTTTTAGAAAGGAAATTCATCAGTATTTATGAAAATTTTAAGTTAGTATGCCTTTCACTCAGCAAACTACTGCTGATCACCAATGTTCAATGCTTTATGATGGAGTCTTCCAATTGCATTTCCTGATTCTTCTCCCTGAGTTCACTTTGAATACTACTGCTAGATAGATTTTCCTAATTCTCAATCTTTCCCTCTTTCTCTCCCTGTCTCCCCCTCCCCCACACACCTCAGTATTGCTTGCCACATCCCCAATCTGGAAACAACCCTATGTCTAACAACTGTGGCCTGCACAAATAACTTTTGACATATTTCAGGCAATATGAAAGTGAGTAGACTATTAGCTATACGCATCAACATGGAGGACTTTCAGAAAATATTGTTGGGCAAAGAAGTAAACCAGAGAAGAAAACATCAACTTTACTCTCAAACACATTTCAAAAAAGGTTAAGCTAAACTAGTTGATAAAACCTAAAGAAAAACAAGGAAGAATTACCCCACATATTAAGGTGGGAAGTGGAGGGAAAAGGGGAAACTCTAGAGATTTTGAGGGTACTGTTGATCAAAATCTACTTGATGATACTATCATGCTAATGTGAATGTCCGTGTTTTGTGGTTTGTCTCTATTTTGTTATTAAGAAAATTAAAAGTATTACCAGGCAACTTTTGGAAGTATTGGCAGCATTCCATTTCTTTCTTTCTTTTCTTTCTTTCTTTTTTTTTTTTAGAGAGAGAGAGAGAAAATTTTTTTAATATTTATTTTTTAGTTTTCAGTGGACACAACATCTTTTATTTTTTATTTTTATGTGGTGCTGAGGATCGAACCCAGCGCTCCGCCAGGCAAGCGCGCTACCACTTGAACCACATCCCCAGCCCAGCATTCCATTTCTTGACATTAACAGTGGTTGTATAATTTTTGCTTTATTTATTTATTTACTAAATGTACTTATGTTTCCCATGGTTTTTGTTTGTTACATTTGACTAAAAATTCTTAAAAATAAATTAGATCGAAAACCTTTATGAATTACTCCTTGCCTACAAAATGAAATTCAGAGTCTAGTCTGAATTTCAAATTTCTCTGTATACTATTCTGACTACCACAGACTTTCTATTCCTAAATTCCCCTACTGTCTTCCATGGAGAAAGAAAGAAATTAAAAAGAGAAGGAAAGAAAGAAAGAAGGGAAATGACAAAGAGAAAGAAAGAAAGAGAAAGAAAGAAATAAAAAGGAAATCCCCAAGAGATGCAATTTTTACTAAATTGCCTTTAACCAAGAAAAGAATTGACCTTTTCTCTTATTCTTGATTTGAAGGTAAACGGAGAGGATTTTGAATAGCCTACCACACATTTTTCTAAGATGAATCAGAGCAAGATGAAATGCTGTTTAGTCTTTGATGATCATGAAATGTGAGTCTATAACCCAATTCTCAGAATGAGCACGTTTCTCCCAAGTCGTTACTTAGCAGGTATTGTGTGTGTAAGAATGTTCTCTCTGATTGAAACCAGCTAACACCATTCTTTGAAAGGCATGTGTATGTGACGCTGCAGAGTGGCTTGTCCCCACCAAACACAGTGAAAAGTAAAGGGCCTGAATCGAGCCCCGGGTCTTTGCATACAGCCTTCACACTTAGTCACAGCCAACTTCACACAGAGATGCCACCGAAAGAAGCAGGGCCAAATGTTCCTGGGACATGGACTTTTAAGTCTACAGACATTTGCTGCAGATCCCTGAGCTTTGCTGTGCTTCGTGCTTCGGGTGGAGAGCTCATCAAGGACACTGGCAGCTTCCAGGGGAAAAGACAAGGGAGGGGCAGGATGTGGTCTTGGTGATTCAGAAGTGGCCCCCCTTCCCCGCTCCTCTGAGTCAGCATTAGCCACATGGCCCCACATGGTGCAGTTATGGCTCTCAGATGAGCTGTCACATCCATCGGGTCCTCCCTGTCTGCCCTCATTAGAGCACTTGGTGATTTTTAGAAACTCAATTTGTCATATGAGTAGTCTCTCTCAATCAGCCAAGTGATGAAGTTTTTGAAGTTTTCTGATAAACCACATGGTGGCATGAGGTGGTGTTGAGCTTGTGTGTTTTACCTGGTTATTAATAGTGTAAGGTAACCCCAGGAGCTTGGAGAGAAGCTTGATTAGGTGTTGGGTCCCTGCATGTTGGAAACAAGCCAACTGGGCTGAAATCCCTCCTAGCCACCTGTCCGACTTGGGTTTCTAAGTGTGTCTATCATTATTTCTTTGGCCCACAGCATGCATCTTATGCCCTTAATACAGTTGGTGTTGTGGGGACTGAGTGTCATCCTTGCCGGTAGTGCCAATGGCAGAAGTTACTGACACTTCCAACAGAACAGGGCAGTTCTGCTACTGGTCGTATCTGGGTTCCAGAGATAGGGTGGCAGAATGGGTCACACCACCCAAGGGGGATAACAAAAGAGCATTTTCCCGCTGGACCAACTCCATGACTTGATTTGAAATAGTGTTCACAATTGCTGTGTTCTCAACCTGGCTATCCTAGCAATTCTGGAAGTTATCCAATGCCCTTTTAAATACATTCCCTTTTGCTTTAATAAAACCATCAGCTTCTTTTAAGTGGAAATAAAGATCATGCTATGGATTGGATTAGTGTCCCCCAAGGGGCCACAGGTTAAAGACTTGGTCCCCAGCGTGGTGTAACTGAGAGGTGGTAGAACCTGTATGAGGTGGAGCCTAGTGGGAGGTCCTTAGGTCCTTGGGGGAATGCCTTTGAAGGGATGGTGGAACCCTGCTGGCCCTTTTCTCCTCCTCCCTTTTACCTCCTCACTGATGAGGTGAATGATTTTTTTCCCATCGCACATTCTTGCCATGATGTGTTATCTCACCTCTGGCCCAAAGCAGATGGTCCAATCAATCATGGAGTAGAAGCTTCAAAACTGTGAGCCAAAATAAATCTCTTCTCTTTGTAAGTTAATTGTCTCAGGTATTTTGTTATTGATGATGGAGAGAATACTAATACATGACTGATAATGTAATCTTGGGAAAATTCAAATTTTTAACCGTAAAGCAGTTTGATATTGGAAGACTTACAAAAGTTTGAGACCAATCTCAAACTTTTGACCCTGATGTTACTCCCTCCAAAGGTAACTACTATATAATATATAATATATATATTCTATTACCATAAATTAGTGTTGTCTGCTTTTGAACTTTTATAAATAAAATTACATAGTATGCACTATTTTGTTGCTAAATGTTCTATATTTCAGATTCATTTTCTTCTTTGCTATATAGTATTCAATTCTCTCTCTATATATATATGTATATATATATTTACATTTTAAGAAGGTAAAATGATCACTCATTCCATATCTATCTATCTATCTATCTATCTATATATCATACCTTATTCTTTTATCAATGAACTTTTGGGTTGCTTTCATTTTGGTGCTATTAGTAATAATGTGCTAAGAATCTTGTAACTATCCATTGTGTACATACATATGCATTTCTGTTGGGGTTAACTCATAAACTTGTGGGTTGGAATTGCTAAGTCATGGGGTGTATCTTAAACTTTGCTGGTAACAAAGTATCCAAAATGGTTTTACCCATTTACACTCCCACAAATATTCTATGAATTTCTGCTGCTTTATATTCTCACAAACATTTGGTACTTTTCTTTTTCTTTTTAAAAAAAATGATGCTGGGGATTGAATCCAAGGTCTAGTGCAGCTAGGAAAGCACTCTGCCACTGACCTACATCCCTGCCCCACTATCAATCTTTTTAATGGTCATCATTCCAGTTGTAGTTGAATACAATATTTTGATTCTATTTATTTATTATATGTGGTGCTGAGGATTGAACCCAGGGCCTTGTACGTGCTAGGCAAGTGCTCTACTGCTGAGCCACAACCCCAACCCAAAGTCTTTTTCTCTTTTAGGAAAAATATTGAGTTTGTCTTCCCTTATTAATTTATAAAGCATGGTACAGATATGAATTCTTCATGGGATTTAAACATGTCAAATATTTTCTCCCACTTTACATCTTGCCTTTCGTTCTCTTAATGGTGTCTTTCAGAGAATAGACGCTTCACATTTTAAGAAGGTAAAATGATTAACCTTTCCTGTTATGGTTAGTACATGTTGTTTTAATTAATAGACTTGTTAAAGCAGTTTAAGGTAAAAACTGAGGAGAAACAACAGATATCCTCAAACACTCCTTCTCTTTCTAATTTCTCCTGTTATTAACCTCATGCATTGGTGTGGTAGATTTATTATAACTGAAGAACAAATATTGGCACATTGTTATTAACTTAGGTCCATAGTTCACATTAGGATTCTTTTTGTGTTTTATGGTTTTGTTGGGATTTGACAAATGATAATGTATTTACCATTATAGTATCTTAGGGAATATTTTCACTGTCCTAAAAGTTCCTTGAGCTTTACATATTGGTCACTCCTCCTCCACGTCCCCAACCCCTGGGCAATCCTCAATTTTATGTGTCACCTTGACTGGGTTAAGGGAAACTGAGACAGCTATTAAAACATTATTTCTATGTGTTTCATTCTTTTTTCTTTTTGCACCCAGGAGCAGTTAACCACTGAATCACATATCCAGACCTTTCAGCCTCCTGGGTCCCTGGGATTACAGGCATACTACTATGCCTGGTTTATTTCTGGGTATTTCTGTTAGGATGCTTGGAGGAAGAGATTGCAGCTGAATCCATAAACTGAATAAAGAACTGTGCTTAACAATATGGAAAGGCATAATCCAATCTGTATAGGGTCTAATATAACAGAGAGGGGGAGGTAAGGTGAATTCATTTTCTCACTTCATGAGTTGAGACATCCAAATTCTTCTGCTGCCAATGTTGCAGTTCCTGGCTGGAGTTCCAAGCTGCAGGACTTACTTACCCTGTAGCCCTGACAGTTCTCAGGCCTGGACTTGGACTGGGAGTTAACATCAGGGGTTCCCCTGGTTCTCAGGCCTTTGAACTCACACTGAGTTACACCACTGACTTTCCTGGTTTTCTAGCTTACAGACATCATGGGACTTCCCCAGCTCCATAATTGCATAAGCCAATTACCATAATAAACCCATATATAATATTCCATTTGTCTTTTTCCCTGGAGAATGCTAATATACTCCAGTAACTGCTGATCGTTTTACTGTCTCCATAGTTTGTTTTTGGTGCTGGGGATTGAGTCAAGGGGTGCTCTACCACTGAGATACATTCCATTCCTTTTTATTTTTTCTTTTGAAACAAGGTCTCACTAAATTGCCCAGGCTGGCCTTGAACTTGTGATTCTTCTGCATCAACCTTCTGAGTAGCTGGGATTTTAGGTGTGTGCCACCAGGTCTGACTGTGTTGTTCCTGTCATTTTGCTTTGTGTAGAATGTCAAATGGTTGAAATTGTATAACAAGTAGCCTTTGTAAGCTGGCTTCATCCACTTGGCAGTATGTATTGAGGTTTCTTCTACATCTGCATGTGCCTGATTTCTTCTTATTGTCAATAAAATTCCATATATAAAGGCATATATTACAGTTTATTAATCCATTTGCTTAATTTTCTTCCAATTTTTGGCAATTAGAAATAAAGCTGTGCTAAGCATTCACATACAGGACTTTGTTGGAGCATACATTTTTGGCTCATTTAGACAAAATACTTAGGAGTGTGATTGTGGGACCATGTGGTAGGACAATGTTTACCTTTGTAATAAAATTCCAACTGTTTTCCAAAGTGGCAGCACCATTTTGTACACTTACCAGCAATGAATGAGAGATCTGCATAAATACATATGAAACCTGACCCAATTCATACCATATATAAAAATTAATTCCAGATGGATTGAAAGGTAAATCACTAAAGCTTCCAGAAAATCACATAGGAGACTATCCTGTTTAAGATTTTTTTAAAATTATTAGCTTAAGGAAAATGAAAAGATAAGTCAGACTAGGAGAAAATATTTGTAAAACACATGTCTGATAAAGGACTTGAATCCAAAATATAAGAAGAGCTCTAAAAACTCATAAGAAAACAAAAAAACCCATTATAAAGCAAGCAAAAGATCTGAGCAGGCACTTCAACAACAAAATGTACACATAGCAAACAAAATGCAAGAAGACTTATTGGATGTCATATGTTACTAGAGCATTTCAAATTACAGCAAGGTATCACTATGCATCTGTTAGAACTGTTAAAATTCAAAACATTGAACACATCAGAGACTGATAAAGATGTAGACCAATTAATATAGTATAATTTGTTGAAAAATCCATCCTTTCTCCACTGCATTATAGTAGCATTGTTGTTGAAAATCCAGTTAAATAAACAAATATATATATTTGTTTGTTTATATATATATTTTTTATTTATTTCTGGACTATTCTGTCCTTTGGGTCTGTTTTTATTTCTTATGCCAATATTTCACTCTTTCAGTTTCTGTAACTCTAAAATAAATCTTTATAGCTGTTAACTAATTCTCACAATTCTCTTGGCTATTCTCGATCCTTTGCATTTCCATATGAAGTTAAAAACAGCTTGCTGATCTACACACACAGACAAACAAGCTCCAAACCTGCTGTTACTCCATTGTGAATGTCTTAAATCTGTAGATGACTGTTCTCAAATGTTTTAGTCTCAGGAACCCTTGATATTCTTAGAAAATATTGAGGACTTTAAGGAGATTTTATGAATGTGTGTGACAGCACTTGATATTTATTATAATGAAATTGGAAACTGAGAAAAATTTTTAAAATGTTTATTAATTCATTAAAAAATAACAAACCATCATACGTTAAACTGTTACGTAATGTATTTTAAGTGAAAATATTGCTACTGTTTTCTAAAACAAAAAATATTTAGTGCAAAAAGTAACCTTGTTTTACATTTTTACAGATATTTTTATTGCCCAGTTTAATTGAAGACAGCTGGATTCTCATACATATTCTGTATTCAATCTGTCATGATTAGGTTGTTTTGATTGAGGTATCTGAAAAAAAAATTGGTCTCAGACATATATGTAATTTAAAAGAGAAGAATGCTTTAATAGTCTTTTCAGAAAACGGTGAATATTCATCTTTGATACTACATTGAAGTACACAAAGCAGTAGCTCCTTAAGTTTCAGTTGCAGTGTTTGACACTTTAAAAAAATAGATTTCAATTAATTCCCTCATGAAACTCTTTTATCTTCTCATCTCTTTCCTTTTCAAAACATTAATCAAAGCTATGATTTTGAAATCAAAGTCTAATAACTGCATTGTCTGGATCACCTATGATTCTATTTTTATTGTATTTTTTTCCCTGATTTTTTTTGAGGGGGGCCTGATTCCTGGTATTCATGGAAGCATTTTACTATCAGAAATTTATATAAAAATTGTGGATTCTCTGGATGATGTAATCTTTTCCAGAGTAGATTTAATTTTTTTCTGAAAAGAAGATATTGAATGTGCAGAACACCTTAATCTAGCATCTTAATCTATTTCTGAGTTTCCAACTCTTAGGGTGTATCCTTTCTACTGTCTTAACTGAAAGCCTGGGAGTTTCCTAGCCCCTCTTTTCCTTGATGGTCCCTGAATTCCAATATTTGTTTCCTTGGTTCCCTGAGATTGCCTAAATCTCTGTTTAGCTTTCTCACCTTTTAACACCTACACTCTGCTTCGTTTCTGCCCTCTTGCCCATATATGCTCATTTAGAAATTAGGAAACGCTCCATAGCAAAACCACATGCAGAGTATTACTTACAATTCCCTTTTGTCCTGCATCTAAATAATCTTTTAATCCTGTGCCTTCATTTCTCTCTGATGCATAAAAATATATTAAAAGAAGAATATGATGCAACCAAATAAAGTTTGTTGCAGAAAAAAATGTATTTAAATATTAGGGAATCCATTAATATAATGCTTTAAAATCAGCAATGGTTTTTAATTAGACATGTTTTTCTTGATAAACTATAGCTTAATGATTATCTTCTTAGTAAGCTTTTTTAAAAAATCTAGTTAACCATGTGAGGGGTTAGCAATTAAGGTCCATGGTCATCTAGTTTTGTAAATAAAGTTTTAAGGAAACACAGGAATTTACATATTATCTGTGGCTGTATTCATGCTATAATGGCAGATCTGAGTAGTCATGCCAGAGGACGTGTGGTCAAAAGGCTAAAATAATTACTCTTTGTTTCCTTCAGCAAAAGACTGTCAACTTTTGTCTATCCTATCATAGACAGTTTCCTCATCTGTAACTTGGGGATAATATCACCTACTTCATTGGGTTGTTTGGGGGATTAATGAAATAATTTTATACATATGCATAAAATTATACATGTGTATCTATCTATCTATCTATATATGCTCCTATACATATGTTCTTCTTACTAAAATTAACAGTAAGAGGCCAAAAATAGGTGGTACTGCCATTTCCTTCTTTCTTATTAAAAAATTCTGGGGTTATAGTTCAGCAGTAGAGAGCTTGCCTCGCACATGTGAGGCACTGGGTTTGATCCTCAGCACTACATAAAAAATAAATAAAGTAAAGATATTGTGTCCATCTTAAAAAAAGTTCTGCAGATAAGCTAGGTTATTACAGTGTTTAGGAGGAATTAGGAAGCAACCTCATAAACATATAAACAGGAGGGCTACAGTCTGTGCTCCTGAAATAGAAGGAACATCCCACCTTGCACAGAGAGATTTTTCTTTACTTTTCATCTAAGGGAAGGAACTCTCTAGACCAAAAGAATTAGAGGACTCTCAGGATGGAAGGCCAGCCCTGGATGGGCTAAGTCAATCAGGACAATCTCATTTCCCAGTTATCCCAATAGGTTCAGGGACATCATGCGATTCAGAACCAGGCCAACAAGGGCTGGGGCTGCAGCTCAGTGGGAGAGTGCTTTCCTAGCCTGCATGAGGCAGTGGGTTCTGTTCTCAGCACCACACAAATATGAACAAAGAAAATAAAGGTCTACAAAATACCATAACATTAAAAAGAAGAAAACCAGGCCAATCAGTATCTGTCATTTTCTTCCTTTCTTTTTGAAATTATTATTAGAGCTTTACAGTTATACACAGTAGTTGTGTTCATCCCAACAAACTCATACATTGCATGGAAATTGATTTCAGTTCACGACCCTGGCTTTTCCCTCCCCATTTTCCATCCAGTCCTCAAGCCCCTCTCCCCTTCTCCTTCTTCTACTCTACTAGACTTCCTTGGCTTGTCTATTAATTTGTATTTGATTGGTTCTTGATGTGATCTTATCCTTCTCTCCCCTTTCCTTTTTCTTGATCACAATGATTGATACAGGGGTGTTCAGACAGTGAATATCGGGGGCTCCATAGGTGAGGGAAGCAGTTTTCTCTACCTGTGAATAAGGCAATATAGAACTCAGTGTCTGCTGGCAGCTGTCCTCTGGCCTTGAGGAAAACAGGACTAACAGTGAAACCGTAAGTTATAGGAAGACAGCACAATGCACCACCGAAAAATAAAAAAACAAATGAATACATAAAAATGGGGCTGTAGCGCTGGACTTTTCAGTGATGCATTAATGCAAGAAAGTAAAATATTAGTTGCTGAAGCCAGTTAGAATTGAATTCTCTGTCTTCTGACAACAAAAAGCATTTTAACTGATGGAACATTCAAGACATAACCAGGAAGCTGAAGTTGGGAGAAAGATGTGAGCAGGAGATGTGGATTTTTGAGTCAGTGTATAGACAATAGTTGAAACCACGATGGGGAAGAGGTTACCCACGGGGAGAGCATAACATGAAAACAATCCAGATGTTGCAGCAAATATTTGAATTGATTAGGGGGAGCTTAGGAAATCATGAAGGGAGCTAATATATGTTGGGTGTCTACTACCACTTTACCTACATTGAGGCCATAATTCAAGTAATACTGGTAACAACTCTATAAAGTAGGTGATATTTATACTTTATAGTTGAACTTGGGAGATATTAAGATAATGAGTAGCAAAAATTTATGAAGGTATTATGTTTAACTAGGTAATATATGTAGTTAATATCACTTTCAAGTCTCAGTTAATTCTTTTGCAAGCAATCTGATGGCAGTGCTATTTCCGTTATTGCTCTAAGGATGTAAAACAGGCATAGTAGCTAAGAGATTAAGAGGTCAGACTTTGATCTGGGTTCAAATCTGTGCTTCACCCCTTTGTATCTGTAGAAGGGGAAAACGAATCTTCCTAAGCTACCCTTTTCTTACTTGTAAAAATGACATTAAGAATACCTTGTAGTGGGGCTGGGGATGTGGCTCAAGCGGTAGTGCGCTCACCTGGCATGTGTGGGACCCAGGTTCGATCCTCAGCACCACATACAAAGATGTTGTGTCAGCCGAAAACGAAAATAAATAAATAAATAAATAAAAATTCTCTCTCTCTCTCTCTCTCTCTCTCTCTCTCTCTCTCTCTTAAAAAAAAAAAAAAAAAAGAACACCTTGTAGGATTGTTGCAAGGATTCAGTGAGATATACAAGATCTTGCCATGTTGGGGCACAATAAATTATAGATTCTAAAAAAAATTGTTCTAATTAGTTATACATGACAGTAGAATACATTTTGACACAGTGTACACAAATGGAGCTAAATTATAATTTTGGTAATATTATTTTAAGCAAGCAGTAAAGCCAGAATTCTATTTGGACTTATTTATTTTAGTATTTTCAGAGCTTATAGTAGTTTGTAGACTTGAAAAGAGAGAGTACCCATAGGGAACAGAGAAAGTGAGTTAACAAAGAAATAATTAAGAATATTTAAGGAAGTAAGGATCTTAAGGCCAGGGAATGGGAGTATTGCAATACGTGTTTCTAACAACATAAAAAGAAAATGGTTGCAGGATGGCTGCTGGAGTTCCAGACATCACATGTTGACATCTGCTGCTGCCGCTGAAGGTTGCTGTTGGCTTCTTCTCATCTACCTCCGTGTTTTTCTTTAGTCAACAAAGATATATATATCTTTGCTGACTCAGCAAAGATATATATATCTTTGCTGACTAAACATATATATATATACATATATGTATATATATATATATATATGATTTAAAGTCACACTTGAATATGTAAAAACTGAAATAAAAAGAAATGCATATAATTAGTTTCTAAGTCAACCCTTACAAAAGAGAATATTTACTGTTAATATAAATTGCTTGAATGCAACAATGTGTTAGTTTTGGAGAAAGTATGTCAATGTAAATTTATGAAATGTTAAGAAGGCATTTATGGTTATAGTAAGTATAATAATTTCGACATTGCTTTTGAAAAGTTTAATAGATGAGGGCTGGGGATGTGGCTCAAGCTGTAGCGCGCCCGTCTGGCATGCGTGCGGCCCGGGTTCGATCCTCAGCACCACATACAAACAAAGATGTTGTGTCCGCCGAGAACTAAAGAATAAAAAAAAAAAAAAAAAAAAAAAGATGAAAAATTATTTTAAACATCTATAGTATTTTATGTTTTTGATAAAATTCTTAGGAAAAAATAGGAAATCTGTCATGAAGACTAGAGAAATATGTACATGAGTATATTAAAGTAAGAGAAAGTATTTTTAAAAATTATGAAAAAAACATTTAAAAATATAAAATTTCCATAAAGAATGATATAGCCAAAATACACGAGAAAATTTATACATTTATTTTTTGGTTCTAATCAACAAAATGAATATTTTATTTAACTTAGGTAATAAGTCAAATGGATTAAGAAAATTCTTTTTTGCTAAGCACATGAAACAGTGATAAGGGGCCTGTTTGAACTCATTTATTATTAGCTGTTTTGAAAAAATAGAGTGTATGATGTGAACATGTTCCTTAAAAAAAAAAAAAAAGGACCATATTGGTTATAATCTTGTTTTAACATATGTGTAAGACTCCTGCTTCTGAAATCTGAAGAGAAAACAACTACAAATCACCCTGTTAATCCGCTGGGCATTCCTAGCTGAATTAAGTTTGTCCTTGTTAAAGAAATTATCTTCTTTTTTTCCCCCTCAGGCATGCATGTAAAACAGTTCCTGTCTTGATGTATGCCTCAGACTAAAAGTTCAGTGCTCAATTACCTGCTGACTGAAGTCTCATATTTTGCAGGGAGCCAGTGAAATCGCATCGTAGTCAGAAGTCTTGACCTCTGCTCTTCTTTTCCCTTCACAGCCCTGCAAGCTATTTGGCATATGAAGGTCTCGACCTGAGAAAACCATCGTGGATAACCATAACCACGGCCAGGAGAAGGGAAAATGCAACACCTAGGAGATTTCAGTAAACAGTAGAATCATGCCAACCTAATCTGTGTTAAAATGCTTGGAATGTGGGAGCCGCTGATGATGCCTGTTGTCTGTGTGTCTGACTGAATCCTTTCTTTTCTCAGAGCAGCAAAGCAAAGCCTGGGAACCAGGCCAAATGCCTGCCACTTACCTTAAATTGATCAGCCACTTTGAGATTAAAACCCCTGAAAGCTGCCACACCGTGAAAACAAGGCCTCCTTCACATTAAAGGCAAATTGCGACTTTGGGTTTGCTGTGATCTTTTTTCCATTTTATGCAGTTTTTCACAGTGCACATTTTTTTTTCCCCCATTCCATTTATGCTCCCATGTAGAAGCCAATAGTTACAGCATCTTGGCCAAGCATTCATTAAGGTTTATAAGAGCAAAATTTATGGTTATTTAGGAATTGGCACAAAGGCAGACTGTTGCTGGAAAAAGAAAAAGGAGTACAGGTGGGAAACAGAAGCCTGGACAAAGGCCCGTGCTATATGGTAGTGTGTTAGGCTCCCAGGAGTGATCTGGGAGAAAAGTTAAATAGTGTTGGAATCTACTCCTCTCTTCAGAGTCTTTCTCATTTTGTGGCTTTGTGGATTATTGAAACAAGTATTCTGGTCATTCTAAGAGATGCTTCTGTCTCATGTAAATGTTACCACTTATAGGAGGTGGTAGTTGTAGGGAAAAATATATGTGTGGTAATCTGAGTGATAGTCTGTCATCTTGGCTAGTGGACTAGGTGCATTTAAAAACACACACACATATGGCGTATAATATGTGTGTTTATATACATATATACATACACACACATACACATGTGCTAGTAGACTAGATGCATTTAATATATATATATATATATATATATATATATATATATATATATATAAATAAAACTGGGCACAATGATGCATGCCTGTAATCCCAGAGGTTGGGGAAGCTGAGGCAGGAGGATCATAAGATCAGCAATTTAGTGAGGCCACCAGCAACTTGGTGATACCTTGTCTCAAAATAAAAAATAAAAAGGGTTGTAAATGTGTCTCAGTGGTTGAGTACCACTGGATTCATTCCCTGGTTAAAAAAAAAAATTATATATATATATATATTAGTGGACTATTGAAGCCAGCATTAAGAATATATTTACTTTCTACTCTTTGTCCATATATTTAAAAACTATATGTATACATATGGTCAAATAAGGGCTCACCTTTGAAGAAAAGAGTTACCTTACTTCTCAGTAGATCTTACATAATGGCTGAGCTTATGTTCCCTGAAATTTATGGTGTGGGCAAAATAACACCCTTAATCTTTGATTTGAGAAAAATTTGGAAGTCTTGTGCAAATTGGAACTACATATTCTCCTTCAGCAAATAGTGTTAATAATTCTTTTCCTTTTCTTTTTCTTCTTCCTCCTCCTCCTAATAAGTACTCTTTACTAGAGGAATGAGAAGGCCCCTTGCCTTATTTATGGTATTATTTGTGAAGCCAGCATTAAGAATATATTTTAGTTTCTACTCTTTGTTCAAGAAGAATCCAAAAATACTTGTAATTATAGAAAAATATACTGATTTAGTGTTTCATGATGTAAACTGTCTTCAAAATATCACTTATTTTAGCAGTACCAATCATTCACTGGGGCAAGTTGATTTAAATATGTAACCATCTCCCATAATAATAAGGAAATATTAATACAAACCACCAATAATGTATGCCTTATTCAGTGCACAATGATAAGGCATTTGATTCTATTTCCTTGACATTTCACATACTAGAATATTTGCCCATTTTCTTTCCCATGTAATTAAAGTTAATCTCTTTTACTAACTTAATTTTAGAAATCTTCCACCTTTTCTTTTTATTCCATTTTTTCAGTATACACATACAGAGTTCATTAGCTTGTGTGTGTGTGTGTGTGTGTGTGTGTGTGTGTTTAATGTGTTGCCCTGCCCAGGACCATTTAATTGTGCCTTCTCCTAACTACATGCTCAAACTCTCCAAGGCAGGGGTTGTGGCCTTCTTATTATCTCACTACCAAACTTATTATAATCCTCTGTTCTGATAAGATACTTATTAAATTTGGAAAATTGAATATGAAAAGAATCTTTTGCATTATTTCATAAAATTCCAAATGCAACTGGATGCCTGATCATACAATCATTCGCAGATAATATTGATTATTTCTGCATGAAATGGTTTAGTACTCATAAGAAGTCATTTCCCTTTTATGTAGAGTGCCAGAAAGTCAGAGTCATGATAGAGGGAAATACAGAAAAAGTGGAGGTTCATTCTGTTTCCTATTAATTCTTTTGTTGGTGTATAGAGCCCTGAACTTGGGATCAGAACACCTAGGCTCTCGTCTTGTTTCATTATTTTCAAGATGTGCAATCTTGAGCAAACTAGTGAATCTGAACCTTAGTTCTTGCATTCACAAAATGGGGATGATAATACCCAGGTGCAGCCCACCATTAAGCCACTGAAGAGAGTAAGTGTCAGGGGTACAAATCAGAGAGATGCTGACTCATTTACCTGTGCCACTCCCTCACAAAGTCATATAGCTCAATGCCAAGAGAGACCTTCTTGGGCCCATTATTTTACACAAGGGGACAGTGACAACACAGTTACTAAGCAAACCTGCTTCCCAGCCATACAGGATGCTGCTCAAGAGGGCCACTTGTATCCTCACAAAGAAAACAGATATGAGCAGTACAGCTAGTGGTTAGGAGAAACTCTGAGCTGGGAAGAGAGGCAAAGACTCACAAGAATCAAGAGTTAGAACTCAACCAAGGGTCACAGATCTTACTAACAGATATGAGGCCCCATTAGGAATTCTGATGTGAGCTGCTTGGGCGGCCTCACTTATGGACCCCTCCCCCATGAGCACTCTCAACATTCTTCGCATCTCATTGCACCACTGTGGTGGCTGGCTCTGTGCATATAGCTCCATGGACAGTGAGTGAGTCTCTCTACAGACAGTTTTTGAGCATGCACAACCAACTTGGCTCTGCAGGATTAGAAGACACACAAATAAGGCATTGCCCTAGGAAAAACGAAAGATAGACTTTAAGCATCCCAGGTTATCTTTCTGAGATTGAGAGAAGGTATATAATTTTAAGAATCCTCCTCAAGAAGAAATTAAAAGTATGGAATGGGAAAATCTATAGAAAAGTTCTGAGACAGTCTCAGAATCCCTTGTGAGGCTGACTAGTAAAGGTGTTTCTGTCCTGAAAATGAAGGAAATGGTGCTCCTTCAAATGTAAAGACAGCAATCCAAAACTTCAAGGAAAAAAGAAAACCAAAGAAATATGATACCATCAAAGATGACAATAAATATTCAGTAACTAATCCAAGAGAAATGAAAATATATGAATTGCCTGACAAAGAATTCCAAATAATTGTTTAAAGAGAGCTTAACTATGTTTTGTGCCTCTTGAACACAGGTAGGCAATAGAACAAGAAAAGATCAAGGAAACAATACATGAACCAAATGAAAAGTTCAACAAAGAGGGAGAAACCATGAAAAGAAACCAAACTGAAATTCTGGAATTGAAAAATTACAATAAATAAATGAAAAATACCGTCTAAAACACCAGTAGTAGACTAAGTTAAGGAGAAGAAAGAATCTGTGAACTTGAAGACAGGCCACTTGATATTGCCCACTCACAGGATAAAAAAGAAGAAAGAATGCAAGGGAGCAAAGGGCAGAGCAGAAATAAATGAAACAGATAATGGAAAAACAATATATAAGATTTTTTTAAAAAAACTAAGAATTGGTCTTTTGAAAAAAATCAACAAAACTTTAGCTAGATAAAGAAAAAAGAGAAAAGGATGAAATAAATTACAAATGAAAGAAGAGACATTTCAACAAATACCATAGAAATACAAAGAATCATTAAGAACAAATTATTTCCAACAAATTGGATAACCTTAAAGACATGGATACATTTCTAGAAATACAAATGTACTAAGACTGAATCAAGAAGAAATAGAAAATCTGATCAGTCCAACAATGAGTAAGGATATTGAATCACTAATCAAAAATCACCAACAAAAGAAAGCCCAGGAACGATGTTATCACAACCGAATTATAGCAAAAGTTTAAAATTCTACTTGAATTCTTCCAAAAAATGAAGTGAAGGGAGTACTTCCAAACTCATTTCAAAAGGTCAACATTATGGTGATTTCAACGTTTGATAAGGACACCAAAAGGAGAGAAAAATCATAGGCCAACATCCTTGATTATAAATGCAAGTCTTCAGTGAAATACTAGCAAACAAAATCCAACACATATTAAAAAGAACATCCACTATGATCAAGTGATATTTATCTTTCAGGTGGAAATCAATAAATATAACAGAAATTGATTAAAAGTCATGTGATCATTTCAATTGATGCAGAAGAAGCCTATACTAAAATTTACATCCTTTAATAATTAAAAATCTGAACAAATTAGGTATAGAAGGCATATACCTCAGCATAATAAAAGCAATATATGACAATAAGTCCACAGCTAATATGATACTCAATGATGAAAAGGTGAAAACTTTATCTCTAAAATCAGGAACAAGACAGAATGCCTCCTCTTGCCACTTCTATTTAATATGGTAGTAGAATTTCTAGCTAAAGCAGTTAGGCAAGAAAAAGAAATAAAAGGAGTGCAAATCAGAAAAGAAGAAGTAAAGTTTTCTTATGACGTGATTATTTATATAGAAAACCCTGAAGACTCCACCAAAAAAACCCATTAGAATTGATGAACAAAAAAGTTGCAGAATAGAAAATCAACATGCAAAAATTGATACATACTAACAAATTATTATCCAAAGTAAAAAAAATTTTAAAATAGTCTTGTTTATTATATCAAAAATAAATTATTTATAAATAAGTTTAATCAAAGACATGAAAAATCAGTAAATTTAAAACTATAAAACATTGGTGAAAAAAATTGAAGAAGCTAATGAATAATAAATGGAAAGTTAATCTGCATTTATGGATTCAAAGACTAATTATTGTTAAAATGTTCATGGTATATAAAATGATCCACAGATTCACTGCAATTCCTATCAAAATTCTGATGACATTTTCCACAGAAATGGAAAAAAATCAGTCTTCAAGTTTGTATGGCATCACAAAAGGCCTTAAATAGTTAAAGAAATTTTGAGAAAAATAAACAAGGTTGAGGCATCACACTTACTGATTCCAAGTTACAAAAGTAAAGTATGGAGCTGGCATAACAACAGGCATTCAGACCAGAGGAACAGAGTATGGAGCCCAGAGTAAGCCTATGCCAGTGTTTGGTCAACAAATCTTTGACAAAGACTCTCAAAATACATAAAGAATATCTTTTCAATAAATTGTGTTGATCGTGCTGGGAAAACTGGATATTCACATGTAAGGAAAAAAAAAAAAGAATAACAAACTCGGATTCTCCTTCCTTTACACCATGCACAAAGTTAACTCATAATGGATAAAAAACCTACACATCAGATTTGAAACCACAAATCTACAAGAAAATAGGCTAAAAGTTCCTTAACATTGGTCTTGGCAATAATTTTTTGTATATGACATAAAAAGCAAACAAGTGGAACTACACCAAGCTTAAATGCTATTGGCAAGGAAAAAAACTGACAGAGTGAATAACAATCTACAGAAAATAACTACAAATAGTATATCCAATTAGTGTTCATATGCAAAATATATAGTCATACAACTCAACAGCAAACAAAATCCTAAACAAATAAAACTCAATTAAAAGAGCCATATACATTTCTTTAAAGAAGACATTCTAATGGTCAACAGGTATTTGAAAAGATTTTCCACAATACTAATCATCAGGGAAATGCAAATTAAAACCATAATAAGATATTACCTCACATCTATGAAAATGCCTAGTATAAAAAAGTCATAAGACAACCAGTGTTGATAAGGATGTGGGGAAACGGGAGTCTTTAATACACTGTTGATGGGGATGCAAATTTGTGTGGCTATTATGAAATACAGTATTAAGGTTGCTAAAGAAATTAAAAATAGAGCTCTCATATGGTTCTGCAACTCCACCACTGGGTATGTATGCAAAGGAAGTGAAAGTATGTGAAGAGACACCTCCACTCCTGCATTCATGCAGTATTAGTCACAGTAGCCATGGCATGAAAACAACCTCAGCCTCTGTCAACTGATGAGTGGATAAAGAAGATATATATGTATACAAGGCCTTGAGAAAGGAGAAACCCTTGCCAATTGAAACGACACATGTGGACCTGGAGGATATTATGCTAGGTGAAATATGTCAGGCATAGAAAGACAAATACTACATGATATTACTTATACGCGAAATCCAGAAAAGTTGACCTCAAAGAAGCAGAGAGTAGAATGGTGGTTACCAGGGGCTGAAAGGTAGGAGAAATGGAAAGATGTGACTGATAGGGTATAAACTTTCAAGTATAAAATACCTAGTGTATTACATGGCCACCAAAGTTAATGATAGTAGATTGTATACTTGAAATTGCTAAGAGAGTAGAGTGTTTAAAAAATTTTTTTTAATTGTAGATGGACATAGTACCTTTATTTTATTTATTTATTGTTATGTGGTTCTGAGGATTGAACCCAGTGCCTCACTTGTGCTGGGCAAGCACTCTACCACTGAGCCACAATCCCAGTGCCCCCAAGTAGAGTGTTCTTAAAACACACACACACACACACACACACACACACACACACACACACGAACGGTAACACTGTAATCCAAGTATATCAATAAGCTTGCTTGTGGTAATCCTTTTACAATGTGTATGTATATAAAAACATCACATCAAACACTTTGCATGTGCAATTTTTATTTGTCAATCATATCTCAGTAAAGCTGGGAAAAGAAAAGAATACACTTTGCCTAATCTCCCACTAGTTCTTTCCTTCCTGCTGGTCACTGATCTTTCTGATTACTTGTTACCAGCATATTTCCTATTCACCCTGTCCTGCCATCACTTTGCTGAGTCTCCTTGCATCTGAAAGGATTAGGAAGCCACACTAGTAATGCAAAATCCTGATGAGGAAATGGAAAAATGGAAATTCATATGGTGCTGGTAACAGTGCAAATTGGTACAATCAGATAGAGATGGATTTGGCAGTACCAATTAAAACCAAATGTACTTGGACCCTGCCCCAGTAACAGATCTTATTATTGGGATCAACACCTGGAAAGAGGTTTTTGTATCTTACTATGTGCAAGATCTGTTTTTACTGCTTTACTCTCTAAAAGGAGGTGTTGTCATTATCTTAATTTTATGATAAAGAAACCGAGGCATGAGGAAATTAAGTAACATGCTCAAAGTCACACTGTTGTGACTTTGTGATGGATCTGGGATTTGGATTAGAGCACATGGGTTCTAAGGCACCAACCTCTGTGCAGAGAAACTCATCTTCCAGCAGTGATTTTTATAAAGATTCACTGCAACACCCTTGGAACATTAACAAGACCTGAATGTACCAAAATGCCCCTTCAAAGAGGAATGGTAATGTCCAGAAGCTAAAATGAATGAATTGTATCTACAAATGGCAACATGGTAAAATCTAGAATCTTGGGGCTTGTGGGGGAGCTGGGCGGGGGATAAGGCGTAGCAAGATATATGCAATTATACCTTGAATACCAAATGTTGAAACAGATAAAACAATTAATACACAATTTATAGATAATCACATATATAATAATAATTTAAAATCCCAAATGTGAATAATACAGATCAACTAAAAGATATCTTACCTGGAGGGATGGATGGAGGAAATGAGAGGAATGGAGGAGATTTTTCTCTGTATTGGAGATTTTCCTTCTTTTTCATGTAGGCATTTATTGCTGTAAACTTCCTTCTTGGAAATGCTTTTTCTGCATCCTATTTTTTGTTATGTTGTGTGTCCACTTGAGTTCGCCTCAAGATGTCTTTGAATTTTCCTTCTGATTTCTTCTTTGACCTATTGATTGTCAGGAACATGTTGTTTAATTTCTATAGTTTGTCAATTTCCCCAAATTCCTTCTGTTATTGATGTCTAGGTTCACATCATTGTAATTAGAAACAATACTTGGTATGATTGTGATGTTCTTAAATTAGTTAGGATTTGTTTCACAGCCTAACATATGGTCCTATCTGGAGAATGACCCATATGCACTAGAAAAGAGTGTGCATTCTGCAGCTGTTGGATGGAAAGTCCCATATGTATGTAGGTTCATTTTGTAGAAAGTCCAGTTCAATTCCAGTGTTTACTTATTGTTTTTTGTCTGGTTGATCTGTCCATTATTGAAAACAAAATATTGATATTCCTACTATTATTTTATTGTTATCTATTTCTGCTTTCATGTCCATTAATATTTATACTTTAGATACTTAGATTCTCCTATGTATATAAAGCCAATTTTGGCTTGGGTCCACACATGATAACAATTGTTAAATTCTTTTAATGAGTCTATTTCTTTATTATTAAACAATGACTTTCTTTGTCTCTCGTGACAGTTTTTGACCTAAAGTCTATTTTATCTGATGTAAGTATATCCACTTTTATTCTAGTTATCATTTGCATGGAAGATTTTTATCCATTCCTTCTCTTTCAGTCTATGTGTATTCTTAAGATTAAAGGGGCAGCACATATTTGGATCTTGCTAGTATTTTTAAAATAAATTCAGCCACTCTTTTTTTTTTTAAGTTGGAGAATTTGATCTATTTACATTCAAATAATTATCGATGAGTAAGGACTTACTACTGCATTTTGTTGACAGTGCTTTGTTGTTTTGCAGATCCTATATTCTTTTTTCCTCTTATTATCTTTGTGATTTTATAGTGCTTAAGTTTTATTCCTTGCTCTTTTTTTAAATTTTTTTTAGTTGTCAACGGACTTTATGTACTTATATGTGGTGCTGAGAATTGAACCCAGTGTCTCACACATGCTAGGCAAGTGCACTACCATTGAGCTAAAACCCCAGCCCTAATTCCTTGCTTTTTATCATTGTGTATCTGCTTTAGTGTTTGCTTTCTGTATATGATGAGGCTTACATACAACTTATTATAATAGACTCTTTTACACTGGTAACAACTTCAGTGCAACAACTACAATAACTGTAGATTTTGTCATACCCCCAACAACATGTAAATATATTTTTGATGGTAATATACATTTTAAAGTATTCTGTATTTCTTAAAATTTATTGTAGCCATCATTAACTTTTGGCTGTTTTGACTTCATACTAAAGACATACATGATTTATAGAAGTGTAACTGTATTAGAGTATTTTGGAAATGACTGTGTATTTTCCTTTACCAGTAAATCTTTAAAAAATATTTATTTATTTATCTATTTATTTTTGAACTGAGGTTTGAACAGGGGCACTTTACCACATCACTATATCCCCAGTCCTTTTTATTTTTTATTTTGAGACAAGTTGTAAGTTGCTTAGGGCCTCACTAAGTTGCTGAGGCTGGCCTTGAACTTGCAATCTCCTCTCTTAGCCTCCCAAGTTTCTGGGGTTATAAGCATGTGCCATCATACCTAGTTTTACCAATAAATTTTATACTTCTGTATGTTTTTACATTAGTAATTTGTATGCTTTTATTTCTACTTGAACTACTTTAAGCATTTTTTTTTATAAGGCAGTTCTAGTGATGATAAATTCTTCAACTTTTCTTGTCTGGAAAAGACATTGTTTCTTCTTCATTTGTGAAGGACAGCTTTGCTGGGTAAAATATTCTTGGCTGGCAGTTTTTTTTTTTTTTTTCTTTCACACTTTGACCATATTATTCCATTCTCTTCTGGACTGCAAGGGTTTTGCTAAAAAAATTTGCTGATAGTCTATTCTATATTCCTTTATATGTGATTTTACCTTTCCTCTTGCTGCTTTTAGAGTTCTCTTTGTCTTTCACTTTTGATGGTTTAATTATAATGTCTCAGAGGGGACGCTTTTGGGCTGAATTCATTTAAAAACTTTTGAGTTCCACACACCTGCATGCCCATATTCTTCCTAGACTTGGGAAGCTTTCAGCAATTATTTAAGGAAGTTTTCTCTCTATCTTTGTCTCTTCTTCTTTAACTTCCCTAATGAGAAAATTTGTTTGCTAAATGGTGTTCTATAAGACTATGTTTTCATCCTTTTATTCCATCCTTTGCTTTCTAACAAGGTTATTTTAAAAGACCTATATTTAAGTTTAGAGTTTTCTTTTTGCTTGATCTAGTTTGCTGTTAAAGCTCTTTATTGTATTTTTATTTCATTCATTGAATTCTTCACATTCGAGGTTTCTGTTTGGTTTTGATGATCTCTATCTCTGTTAGATTTCTCATTCATATTATTAACTATTTTCCAGATTTTGTTGAAATGTATTTTCTTTTTTTTTTAAAGAGAGAGAGAGAATTTTAATATTTATTTTTTAGTTTTTGGCGGACACAACATCTTTGTTTGTATGTGGTGCTGAGGATCCAACTGGGGCTGCACGCATTCCAGGTGAGCACGCTACCGCTTGAGCCACACCCCCAGCCCCGAAATGTATTTTCTTGTATTGGAATGAGTCTTCTTCAGATCATTTTTTGCATTCCTTCTCAGGCAACTTGTAAATTTCTTGGGGTTGATTTCTGGACAATTATGTTCCTTTGTGGCATCCTGTCTCCATTTTTTTTTTTTTTTAGTGTTTCTTGTGTTCCTGCATTGATACCTATGTAGCTATTGGAACCATCGATTCTTCTAAACTTTACAAAGTGGCTTACAAAAGGGAGACTTTCACCTAACAGTTGAGTCTTAATGTGCCAGAAAAGGGATTGGTGGCTCTAGTTCTGAGGAGAAGTGGTGATAGAGCCCCCTTGCAGCTTCTTCAGCTGCAACTGTGGGTGCTTCAGTGGCCCATGCGATAGGAGTGAGTTTGTAGCAGTGACAGCAGCAGCTTAAGGTTTTAGAGTGCTTAGTGGCAAAGGGTCTTGGTGTCTTCCTGTTCTTGTTTTCCCCATCATGAGTAGTCTTAGCCTATGTGATCCTTCTTGGTGTTGGGTCTAACAATGCCTTCAAGCAGCTGCAATGATGCAGGGTTCCAGGGTAGAGGTGTTCAGAGCAGCTGTGGAACTGGGATCATGGGGTCACGTTCTTGAAAATCTATTATGGAACCTAGGATTTGGAATAGAGGTCCATTTTTTTGAGGCAGAATTGGATTCCTACTGACAAGAAAACTGGCACGAATGACTTTGAGGTACCCTCAGCAGCTTTGGCCAGGGTATCAAGCTGTAGTTGTAATTCTGATCCCAGAGGCAGTGCACAACACGGGCCCAACTCCAGGAATAAAGGGTGCTATGGATGTTTGGCTTGGGAGAGCAGGATACAACTGCAATTCATCAACAAGATTCAATAAGGCACAGTGGTCACTAAGCCCCAGGAGGTAAGGTACTACTACACAGTGGTGATTGTGAACCCTAGGATGGTGGGACATGAGTGCATCCCAGACTCTCAGCCAGATGTAGCAGCAGCAGGGACCATAGATTGGCAAAGCACACCTGTGGTTTAGGTCCTGGAGGGCAGAGAGTGAGTGGCACAGTGATGATTCTGCTCTCTAGGGAGAGTTCAAACTCTAGATGGCTAGTTCAGTCCCAGAGATGCAGGGTACCATAGCTGTTTGGCCTAGAGTGCAAGGTGTCCCCGCTCAGCCAGTGCTGTGTTTCCCTGGGATTCTGGATACACATGAACTCAGGCCTGGGATACGTGACTCCTTGGCCCAGGAGGCGATGTGTGGCTTCACTTCAGGACTGGGGAGCTAGCTTTTCTGGGCAGCCAAAGGAGAATTTATCCATTTCCCTAGGAGGCAGAGTGCCACTTCAGCTTGGGCCCTGAAAGGCAGGGTGTATCAGTGCCTGGAGTACCATTCCAAGGGGTGGAGTGTAGGATGACAGACCACCAGCAGGGGTGGTCCAGTGGTGACAGGATAGAGGGATGCCATGGTTATTCAGCCCTGGAACAGGACTCATTCCAGCAGTGGCTCTGATCCCAAGATAGTGCAGTTCAGTAGCCATGTAGACCACAGGGGCTGGGAGAGGCAGGACACCACATTGGCTCCTTCTCTGAGAAACCCCAGCTGTGTGGACTCCAGGCAGCTTCCTGTCCTGGGTTTAGTGCCTCTGAAGACTGCAGGAGTCTCCAGCGGTGAGGACTATAGGTATCCAAGGTAGTGATTGGGCGGGGGCCTCCCTGGCAGCTTACCTTTTCCCTCTGGGGAGAAGCCCTGTCTGGTTCTGAGCTGATCTTAACTGGGGGATTGAATGGTGGAGGTGAGGGATTTCCTTCTGTGATCTATATGGCCATCCTGGGTTTCTGTGCTCTATAGGATTTCCTCTATTCCTTTGATGTATGTTAGTACTCATCTTTAATTATTTTTATCAAAATGTAGTTGTTTATTCACTGCTTTGGCTGGAGAGAGAGAGAGAGAGAGAGAGAGAGAGAAGCAAGCATTAGGAATTTCTAGCTGTTCATCTTGCTGATGTCTCACTCCACCTTGTAATAATATTACATTTCAACAAGTGCATTTTGGGGGACATTGACACCTCAGCAGGGGACCATCATTTCTAGGCCCTTCCAAGTCAAATCAAGTAATTCTTAAGCACAGAATTGTATTGTAGAGGAATGGAGAAGAAGGAAAAGGCCCTTTTTAGGAGCCTATAGTTAAGATCACACAGACAGACAGACAGACAGACAAACACACACACATAGGAGAAAACAATATATACACAGGCAAGGAATTGTGAAGAGCAAACTACCTGCTGGAGGAATTTCACCTGAGAGGTTTCAGTAGCTTGGCTGTGGTTGACGTTGCAGGGGAAAGATAAATGTATTGGGCTGTTCCCCGACTGGCAGCTGGCACGTTGCAAATGATCACTGTATGAGTGGTAGTTGGGACTCAGCTCTCAAGGAGTGAAGGATTGGATACACCTTGGCCATTCATCCACACTGACAGCCTGTTTCCAAAATAGAGAAGCCAAAAACATAATTTTATTATTTTGTAGCCAGCCCTCTGATTATACATCTCATGTCTATAGACTTGGTATAATTAGAGCCTAGAGATAATACCTAAGGTATTTATTGAACAAGCTCCTTCTGACTGTGTAATATTTGTTATTTATTTAGCTCTCTAAATGTACACGGTACTTGACAAATATGTAGAAAGACAAGTTTCCTGCCCTGAGGAGCTTATGTTCCAACACAGACAAACCGAACAGAAGGGGAAGAATCTTGACTTGGGGAAGATTTGGCAGGTTAGGGAGAAACTGGGTAGGTAGGAGAGAAAGAAAGCTGAGAATTCTTGGGAAAAATGGAGAATTGGGAAGGTGGAGGGAATGGAGGATTTTTAAGGAAATCACCCAACAGTAAACGTGATGTTCAATCTAATGCCTAGGAAGAACTTTTTGAGATTCATGCAAAGAGTTAAGAAAAACACTAAGATCAGCAGCAGAGGAGTTGTCTTCCATCAGCAGCTCCACTGCATGGAAGCCACTGGCACCAGGTGAGGCACCACAATCTGTGCCAAGCTCTTTGTCAACCTTGTTTCAGTTCTGAAAGGTGGATTTTAGTGACATGTGGAAACTGAGGTTCAGAGAAGTTAGGTAACTTGCTCAAGGTGGCAAGGCTGGCAAGTACAAGAGCATGAATTCAAAGTCAGATTTGACCCCAAAGTTTAGTATGTTACTCTGTGCTGCCCGCCAGGGCTAAGAAGGGCTTAAGGAATGAGGAAGGGGTGGAGGGATAGAACACAGGTAGACTAATCACACCCCCTCAGCAATAACTGGCCATAGCCAGTAGGTTTGATGAATGACTTGAATTGCATTCTCATTAGGAAATAAAAAAAGAAAAATCTGTTGAGATTTAGATCCAAGTTGTGGGAATAGAGTAGGTAGAAAGACATGGTGTGACCATGGAGAAAACTAGCAGCAATAACCTAAGTAAGAGTAATGCTTATACATGTATCTGAAATACTTTTTTTCCAACCCTCGATTCCCACTCATTCATCCATCAAACTCATACTAATATTTTAAGACTAAGTCAAGGACTGGGAATGTGGCTCAGTGATACATGTGTGAGGCCCTGGGTTTGATCCTCAGCACAGCACCACACACACACAAAAAAAAAAAAAAAAAAAAAAAGAAACTCCCTATCCATCCAATGCTTCTGTTTTGTTTTATCACTGTTCTATGTGCATAATTTTAGCATTTATTATTTTATGTTACAGTTAGTTATTTCATGTAAGTTTTTTCATTGGGTTTTTAAGGTCCTTGAAGATGGGAATCAAGTTTGTTCGCTGTCTGACGTGTACTAGGTACTTGAGTAGTTATTGAATAAGTAAATGGTCAGATAAAAATCAGAATCAAGAAAAAGAAGAGGAATCAAGTATTATAAGCCTAGGTATTAATACATATTTCTGTTGTTGAGCAACAAATTTGGCTGTGGAAGCTAGAGAAAAAAAAAGAGAATCACATGATCTTAATGTCAAAGAAGACAAAGGAAAATGAAGGAAAAGGCAAAGATCTCAGAGAGGCAAAATTTGTAGCTTAATATGCCCAATTAACCTTTATTGGGGGTGTTTGAGATGTTTAATGTAAGTAACATGTTATAAACCAATTTTTTCAAGCAGAAGTTTCCTATCAAAGAGTTATCTCCTTATCTACAAAATGATGGCCAGGTTGTCAATGGGCTACAACAAGAGTTCCCCAGTATCCTTGACAAAAGATTCCCTCAATTTATTTTTTTTTAAATTGAAAATATTACCATGAAAATGCTTTTTGTTTTGTTGTTGGTGATGTAGTAGATTACCAAATGAAATGTTCTAATCACCCATTAATTGTTGAGGGCCACAGACTGTGGCAATTAATGTAATTCACATTGGCATTTTGAAAATTCCATGTTCTTCAGCATATTTTTTAATTTAAAATTTTAATTGAAAAATAATAGTTCTGTGTATTTATGGGGTACATGTGATGTTTTGATATATGTATATATTGTGGAATGCTTATATTAAACTATTTTTAAAAATTAATTAATTAATTAATTCTAATTAGGTATATATGACAGCAGAATGAATTTTGATTCATTGTACACAATTGCAGCACAACTTTTCTCTGGTTGTACATGATGTAGCGTAGCACCATATGTTCAGTCATACATGTATGTAGAGTAACCATATCCATTTCATTCCACCATCTTTCCTGGCCCCTTCCTCCTCCCGTCTTCTCCCTCCGTTGTGTCCAATCACAGTTCCTCCTTTTTCCCTTTCCCGCACCCCCCCTCCCTATTATGGATCAGCAACCACTTATCAGAGAGACCATTCAGCTTTTGTTTTTTTGGGATTAGCGTACTTTGCTTATCATGATATTCTCCAGCTCCATGCATTTACCTGCAAATGTCATAATTTTATTCACTTTTAATGCTGAGCAATAGTCCATTGTGTATATGTGCTGCAGTTTTTTTTTATCCATTCATCAAACTATTAACATATCCATCAATTCCCTCATCATATTTTGTAGTGAGAACATTTAAAACCTATTTTTAGCAATTTAGAAATATGTAACAGGTTATTAACTACAGTCACTTTGCTACACAATAATTTTTTTTTGCTTCTCTGACATCTGCTTCCTGAAGGCCTTTATTGCCTATTATGATAGGAAAAATACATTAGCACTCTATGAGACAGGACTTTTTGATCCAAAATGGTAGAAAGACATTCAATAGAAGTTGTTTGCTACTACCCTCAAAAGCATTAGTGTCTGTCTCTGCTATGTAGCCTCCGGTGTTCCCTTATTTTTTTCCCACATTTTTAAAATTGGTACATTATAGTTGTACATAATGATGGGATTTATTGTTACATATTCATTCATGCTCACACTATAGCAATATAATTTGGCCAACAGCAATTTCTAGCACTCTACCCCCGCCCACCTCCCATCACTTGGTTCCTTTCCTCGACTGATCTCACTTCGATGTTTCTGAGATCTGCCCCTATATTTCTTTTTCTTTTTCCTCTATAGCTTCTGCATATGAGAGAAAACATATGACTCTTGACCTTCTGAATTTGCTTTATTTCACTTAACATGATGGTGTCTAGTTCCATCCATTTTCCTTCAAATGACATACTTTCATTTTTCTGTATGGCTGAATAAAATTCCATTTACAATAGATCTGGAAAGCTTATTTCCTCTAATTAGAACATTGTGAGCTTCTTCCTATGTCCCTCCTTTCCCCAGACTCTGGTACTCACCATTCTATTCTCTACTTCTACAAGTTTGTCTTTTTTAGGTTCCATACGTAACTGAAAGCATGCAGTATGTGTCTTTCCGTATCTTGTGTGTTTCACTTAACATAATGTCCTCTACATCTATCCATGTTGTTGCCAATGACAATATTTCCTTATTTTACAAGGCCAAATAGAATTCCATTTTGTATATATAATATATTTTAATTTCATTGTCTATTCTTTCATTGATAGACACTTAGCTTGATTTCATAGCTTGGTTATGGTGAGTATAACTTATTCATTTTGAGATATTGTCCTCTACTAAGTAAAAGATATATTTTGGAATCAGGCATCCTTAGGGTCAGTTTCTAGATCTACCATTTATTTGCTATGCGATCCTAGAAAAACTATAGAACCTCTCTAAATTTTAATTCTCAAATTTAAAAATTCCATAAACAGTGTATAAGACAGGTAATACCAAATATCTTGTGGTTCCCATATAGTGACTATTCCTTCATTGAAGGTCCTTACTAAAAAAATCCAATCTTTCTCTAGTTGCCTTTAATTAGGCTACTTTGAAGCAGTCTTGTTCCTCGGGGGCATGTAACCCTTGAAGGTTGCCCTGCTGCTTATGGCCAAGTTGATCAAGTCGATCAAGCTCTCCCTGGGGATACCATGGTATGCTGTCTCAGTCGCCTTGCTTCTGGTGGTACCATTTCCCCCTGGCATCTCTTGTGGAAACCCCTCCTGCAGCAGACACTAGATGCTTAGATTTATGCTTTCCCTTTTTAATTTTCACCAGCTGTACCCTGGTCTTTTCCACCTGTCTCCACTCAGCTTGTTCCACTTCATTCCATATGAATGACAAGAACAATCTTCTTCAACTCTGAGTTCAGGATTTGGTTGCCCTTTTGGAGAACTTAAGATAAAAGACATACTTGCCTAGATTGTGTGTCTATCCATATTGATATTTGGAGTTCTACAACAAGGAATGCTTCATGAGGAGTCTCGAAAGTTATGAAAATGGCTCAGTTACCTCTAGGAACTTCCACATATCTGCATATCTGGAATTTGTTTCGTAAGGGTGATTTCTTGAGATAGATAGTGGCATACCATGGGGTAGAAAGCACCCAAAAGATGAAAGAATATGGGTCCTTTTGATCTTTTCTTTCTTCTTTTTTCTTTTATCTCAAGCTTTCTGTAGAGAATAGGAATCAGTTACCTAAGGCAAATATGACAGAAGGGCTTAGGCTGGGGGTGATATTTGGGGTCATGTGTTCATTTCAACACAGAAATAGAAAAATATTCTGATCTGGTGATTTCTGCTTTCCCCAGAAAATGGAACTTCAGAAACAGGGAGGAAGGTGCTACGTAGGTACACACAGAGAAGAAATGATGAGGCTCTATCTACAAGGAAGGCTGGTAATAACTATTGTGATAGGCACCACTGACGTAGAATTTTCTGATCCAAATTTTCATTGCCCTTTTTCATCCTCATTTGTGTTCATCAGAGAAAATAAAACAAAACACCTCAATATTTAGGTATGAGATTCTGCAACTTCTTATTGATGCCCTCTAATCAAATCTAAGCTGCCTAGTTTTTCATCAGTCACAAGTATTTGTTCATTGACTGCTGCAATAAAGGAGATGACCAGGTTTTGTAGCACAAATAAAGTAGCATATAACTGTAGCAGGCACTTTTGGAATTTTTTTTTCTTCCTATGCTCTGTATTCAAGCTCCTTTCTACTTGAGAAATACCCCATATGAGACTCTCAGAAATAAGAATGGGCAATGTCCCTTTCTCCTTACCCTTCTTGTAGCTAGTGTTTGGATGTATAATGTAGGTGGGGGTCATTTCGCCCTTTGGAGAGAAAAACTTTACCCTGAAAACAGTGACCCGAAGACAAAAGGACCACCTAGAAATTATTTACCACAGTAACCAGAGTCCAGCAGAGATGGTGTGGCCAGCTGCAGTGCCTATGCCGGTCATTCCTATGGCTCAAGTTGGTCTATGATTCTTGTGGTTGAGTCTCTGGTGTTTCAGAACTTGTTCCTCAGTCTCACTTTGATATTTTGTCTGATTTCTGTTGCTTGTCACCTAAGAAGTCTGATTTAGGAAATATAAACACACTCCTCTCCATATACTCTTTCTCAGGGATTCAGTCTACCTCCACCTGGTGCCTTTACCATTTCAGCACAGCTTGCTGAGTTGCTGCTGCAGAACAAGAAATAAATGTGAGAAATAAATAAACTTTCTCTCTCCTAAATGCTTTGGCTCAGGGCACACAAAACACTTCATGTCTCATGATTATAAGGAGGCAGGAGGGGTATCCCTGGGGATCTGGGAGAGAGAGGAGATTCACATACAGGTGGCCAATAGAAGCCAGTGCATAACGAGTACAGAGAAAGTGTTAAGAGTTCACTGAAGTCAGAAAATGATGGAGATTTTAGAAATTCAGAGCAGCTGGGTATGGTGGTACACACCTGTAGTTCCAGCTCCTCTGAAGTTGGAGGTGGGAAGATCACTTGAGCCCAGGAATTGGACACCAGTCTGGGAAACATGGTGAGACCCTGTCTCGTTAAAAAAAAAAAAATAGAAAGAAAGAAAGAAAGTCAGAGCATACTGTATAAGAAACAGCTTTAGTTTCAGCTGCAAAGTTCAAGTGGTTCCAGCACCTGGTGCCATCCAGTCACTGGAAGGGCCAGGCTGTCACTTCTGTCCTTCTCTTCTGGGTTTGAATGAAATCTTGCACAGTGGTGTGTGGAATCTGGCTTTCCAAGTGATGCCTGAACATGGCTTCCTGGAAGTGCTGGGGAAAAAACTGCCTGTGGCTTAAACTTTGGCCAATGGAGACTGGGAGTCAGGAGGAGATAGGGCTCTTCTTCCTCATTTCCTAGAGTTTATCTATAAAGTCGGTCAGGAGACTCCGTGTGCCTCTTCCCTGCTCATTGGAATCCAGGCCCAACATGGAAATCTTTCACCTTGTGAGATTTCCCATCTTTGCCTGTTTTATTTTCTTTCTTCCTCACTCTTGCCAGCCTGTGATAACAATTTCAGATAAAGCTTTGACACTTAATCCCTGCAGCAGGCTCTGATTTTTAGGCAACCCAGATTAAAGGAAGGTTTCATATAAAATGAATTAGTAGTATGTGTGTTTATTTAAAGTTAATTTTTTTATTATATACAGCATTTACATAAAGAGAACTTGAAGAATGAAAGTTTAATTTCTTCTAAACTGAGAGTTAATTGTGTACTTTTAGAAATAATGCTTTACCAATCTTTCACAGTCAAGTCAGGAGAAGATGATGAATTTTAGGAACTTTGAGATCCTAAAAGAAGTTTATAACTCTGAAGTTTCTGTGAAACTAGAACTAGATTGTTGGGAAAGTAAATCCAGTAATTGCATTTCAGATACAGATGGATCTAAGTAGGCAGGTTACCGTACAGAGTTAAATCAATTTGCCAATTCCAAAATCACTCAATTGTTTGAGAACAAATTTAAGATTGAAAAATGTTCTTACTGTTCTGGGAATTTCTGAATGGGATATGCCTGGTGGAGGGAACTTCTATAGGAAATGTGTTAAACAGATTCAGAATCTGGAAAGATATTGAGAGAACAATATTGGTATTTACTATCTGAAAGCTCTAAATAAGAAAATAGAAATCCAGTCTTCCTATGTCTGAATCCCTCATATAATATCCTTACCTGTGGCCCTTCAGCTTCTGCTTGCAAAACTCTAACCATGGGGAGTTTGATTTCTCAATTAAAAGATGATTTTTGATGTGTGTGTGTGTGTGTGTGTGTGTACATGTTTTAAAAGCAAAATCTGCCACCCATTAACTGATCTCAGGTCCTTAAACCATGTGATAATGGTCCAACAATTCGTCTTCCATATGACAGTCCTTAAAATACTTGAAGACAGTTTTATGTTTCCCCTGGATCTCCTGTGCTCTGGGCTAAATGTTTACTACTTCATCAATCACCTCTCCCATGAGTCTGTGTTTTTGTTTTGGCACAACCCAAGTCAAGTTTCTAAGTGAAGGAGGAGAGTCTTAGTTACTCTCCCAGATGGAAGTTTTTGTATCCTAAAAAAGTGTGATGTCCACTTTATTTTAAGTAAAATAAACCAGACACAGAAAGGCAAATACCGAATGTTCTAGCTCATATGCAGAAACTAAAAAAATTAGTTTCCTAGAAGTAGAGTAGAATAGTGGTCCCTAGAGATTGGGAAGGATAGTGTGAAGGGGGAATAGAAGAAGAATGGATAATGGGCATTAAAATACAGTTACACATGAGAAACAATTTCTAATGCTCTACAGAACAGTAGGATGACTATAGATCAGAACAATTTGTTACACATTTTATGAAGAACTAAGATTAGCAACACAAAGAAATGATAGTTGTTTAAGGAGATAGATTTATTAATTACTGATTTGATCACTATGTATCGTATACATATACCAAATTTTCTCATTCTATCCCATAAACATGTTTAATTATATATAAAAAATTATTACAAAATGTGATGCCTGGACCTAAACACACTATTTTAGATGTTGTCAGACTAGTGCGAAACAGGTAAGATTGTCAATTTTTGTTTCAATAAAGATTCCATCTTTCCATTTATTTAGTCTAAAATTATCTTTCTTTCTTTTCTTTTTTTTTAATGGCCACTATTGACTGCAATAAAATTTACAGTCAGCTGAACTAATAGCTTTTTGCTCCCTTCTGTTGCTTCTCAGCCAGGTCTTTTCTATCTTGTCTGTATACTGATTTTTTTCAAATCCACAATTTAGTGCTTCACATGAATTGTTATTTAAGTACACACTTATTTATTTCTTCTTTATTTATTTGGATTCAGAATTTTCCACATTATGATCTGCTTAGATTTTGGGCACATGACTCAGTAATTACCAAGTGGATAAGAAGAAACTAAGAATGTTACCTTGTGATGACCTCCACCTATAATCAGTTACTCAGTGGGTACCATGAATTAAAATCAGTTGGATAAAATGCCAAGTAGCTGAACTAGACTCTTTTTCATAATTGTTGAAATATCTTTCCATTTGGTCTGCCATTCTCTTCTATTACCTTAGAAAGAGAAAATCAGTCCCTGGTATCCTGCTCCTTGCAGGCACAATCAGTGAGGCCTTGGTGTTGCCGGTTGGCTTGGCATGCACAACTAGGTCTTGGTTTTCTTCTGTTGGATATGAACAATCTCACAGAATGTGACAGTGTGACAAGACCACTCTGGGTCTGTGAAGGATCAAGACCTTATAATCATGTCAGAACACGGACAAATCATGAATGTTGTCCAAACTGCAAATTCCCAAATAGCCTTCCCTTCTAGACAATGTATTTGACTTCTTTGGAGTTATATCTTTATCCTTATACTTGTCTGCTCTTCCTATAGATAAGATTTATTGAGATACCTAAGCAAAGATTTGTACCCACTTTCTGACAGCATCCAATCTTCCTAGAAACCTTCCCAAATCATCCAGCCAAAGCCCAAATCTTTTATTACATTCCTTGAATGCCCTCTTACTGAGGTGCCCCATAGCTTCCCCATTAGTGAGTGCTATCCCTCACTGCAATGAGTAATATACCCAAATTATTCTCCTTTAGCTATGTTCCTAGTGGCCTTGGTTGGAGGGCATAAATACCCTGCCAGAAAAGAAGGAGGCAGTTTTCTATTCACACACACACACACACACACACACACACACACACACACGTGTGCATATGCACACACGAACGTGCACACACGTGCGCACACACATACACACTCCAGATTTATTATTTTTACTTTGGTGCTAGGGGTCAGTTCAGAGTACATAGTCACAGAATCCTTTTAGCATTCTCTCCACCAAGGATCCTTGTTTTCCAAAGAGGTGGAAGAATAGTCCAATCTCAGCTCTTCCTTGGCTATAGCTCTCTCTCTCTCTTTTTTTTTTTTTTTTTTAAAGAGCGAGAGCGAGAAAGAGAGAGAGAGAGAGAGAGAGAGAGAGAGAGAGAGAGAGAGAGAGAGAGTTTTTTAATATTTATTTTTTGGACACAACATCTTTGTATGTGGTGCTGAGGATCGAACCCAGGCCGCACGCATACCAGGCGAGCGCGCTACCGCTTGAGCCACATCCCCAGCCCGGCTATAGTTCTTTTTAACGTTAGTGCCCATGTTAATGGTGGAACCCTGTGCAGAGACTTTATGGTCCTGTGTCCTGTGTCCCTTAGCAAAGTCTTCTATTTTTGCTGCTGCCACCAGATCCAGCGATGTGTAAGTGGCATAAGGAAACTACTTTGCATGTGGGGACTGTGGTATCTGGCTATGGGAGAGCAATTCTTCTCTTGAGTCATGGACAAGCCAGGCTCATGGGTTGAGGCCAGGGGTGGGAGAGAGATGAAAGCATTTCTCCCTCTGCTGTACCCAGTGAGAACCAGACTCATTGAACCAGACCCAGAGTTACAAATGGTATATTCATGTGTAGCTTGATATATTCATTTAGTTTTGGGGAACATCAGGGTTTTCTTGGCACTAGATTCTATTTGCACTTGAAGCCTGTGATTTTTTTTTTTTTGCTACCAGTTTACATACTAACTGTGCCTCTTACCTCATAACAGACTCTTTTCATTGAATTTAATAATATTTATTCAGCACCGACCATAGCACAGTGGAGAGTACAAAGATGAATCAAGTATCACCCTGATCTTAATTGTATAATCAGCCATGTTCATAAATAACTGAATGTCTCTCAGTCAATACATATTTATTAAGTTCAAAGGAGTTCAAATAATAATGATTAATTTATTGAGCACCTTTCATGTGTAAATACTGAACCATGAAAAACTTTTACCTTCATTCTCAGATTGACCCTGAGAGATGGATATGGTTAAATCCTCCATTTTTCTGATGAGATAGTTGAGATGATGGTCTAACTTGTTAAGATTGAAGCTAGTTAAGTCCTAGAGTCAGGATTCAAACCCAGTCTGACTTTAGATCTGTGCCCTTAACAAATAATTAGCACAATTTGTGTTTTGTTATTCTTTTGTTCCACTTTGTGTGTGTGTGTGTGTGTGTGTGTGTGTGTGTGTGAGAGAGAGAGAGAGAGAGAGAGAGAGAGAGAGAGAGAGAGAGAGAGAGATGTTGTTGATCTCTGAAAATTTCTGCTTTGGGGAAGCTTAGAAAATTTATAATGTGTCTGAACATTTTAGGAGGCATTTGAGTTTTTTACCTTCAGCTCCTTCATCCGGGAGCACACCTGAACACTCGGGCACCAAAACAGCCCCTGGAGTCTGCAGCTCTGACTGTACGCCCGTTGTTCTATGTATTCTGTACAGTCTTGGGAAGTTATTTTTAATGCAACATGCCAGAGTGGCATGTTGAAAGATCCATAGTAACCAGCTAACAGTAACAGCAGGGCCTGCCAAGCAAAAGTTCCGTAAATCAGTCATAAACACAGTTACAAAATCAGGGCCAGCGTTGTGCGCGTGAGGGAGTGTCTTTGGAGGAGGCACAATTCAGGCACAGTTTCATGGGATTACCTCAAAATTCCAAGGGGGTGAAGAGTTCCTGTGGCAAATTATTATTATTATTATTATTATTATTATTATTATTATTATTATTATTTACAGAGGAAAAAAATGGTGAGTGATAAAGAGGCTTCCCGTTACTTTATTCAAATAGGAAACTTTCTCCCAGGTCATCAGGTAACTCAGGAAAGCTAAGGAAAAGCTCAGAGTAATGAGTGCTTCAGATACCAGCATCCTCCTTCCTTGTGTTTTTAATATTTTTGGAATCATTCCTTTTCCACTACCACAGTCTATGTTCAGGCCTTAGTAACTTGGTGTACTGAAAAGCCTCCTTGCTTGGATCTGTCCTCCTTGAAATCTACCAAATTCACAATAGTAAAGATCACCTCGGGTGGAATTTCAAATATCTTATTCTTTGAATAAGAATTTTTCAAGGAACTCTCCCAGTGCTACCAAACCAAATAAAAGTTCACAACTTGAAACAGAGAGGCTTTCTCCTATCACAAGCTTACAGCATACTCTTTGAGGGAGTGAGAGGCTTTATTTGGGTTTGAGACTTGTAAGCCTTTGGGAATTGTAAGGACTTGCTTTGCAGAGGATGGGTACATTGCCAACAAATATTAACGGAGTAATGAGCTACCTTTGAAAAGTCAAGAGAAGTCACCCTTACTGATTTGGCTCCCTCCTGTTAGAGAGGACCCAGGCATTGAGAGCAGGCATTCATCACCCACAGAGAATATTACCCAAGGGCAAAATACACCAGGGGCAGGAAATTGGAGCATTGATATTCTCTGCGGGTGATGAATTTAATGCTCAATGAAAGATTTAATACGTGTTTACAGGAGTGGACTCCCAAGCCCCTTCCCTACACTCTCACCATTCACATTCCACATGCTTTTACCCACTGGATTTACAAATGACTGGCTGTCTCTATGCTCCCCTATTTGTTTACAAATCATTATCCTCTCTGTAAAGGGAGGTGTGGGGTAGGTGTGGGAAAGGATTGCAGAAACCTGAAAGGAAAAGTTTTAGCATAATGCCAACTGAAGAGCAATTTAAAATTAGAGTAAACCCCTCTGCCTGTATAACCTAAGTTATTGGCAAAAATTATTTAGCCTACAACTTTACCGAAGCATGGGTACAGGTAGGAGGAGATGTGGCAGTATAACCTGAAAGGCCAGAGGTAAGATCAGTGGGAAGCTGTGTCCAAGGTGCTTGTTCAGGAGGCCCACCTGTGGGTGTCGGTCCCCATTTCAGGTTTTCCCTAGAATGAGATTGGACAGAAGGGGCTTGTGAGCTGAATTTTCTCTGTTGAGAAAGTTTTAATTTCTGGTACTTTTAATACTTTAGACTTTCTTTTCTTTCCTTATAGTGGCGAAATTAACTATTTTACCCATTTTAAGTGTATATGCAATTCAGCGACATTAACTATGTTCACAACAACCAACAGCCATTTCCAGAACTTTTCATTCTCTCCAAATTAAATGAAAAGTGCCCCATATCCTTTCCTTAGCCATTGATAACTTCTACTTTCTGCCTCTATGAATTTGCCTCCTAGGCACCTCGCGTAAGTGGAGTCATGCAATATTTGTCCTTTAGTGTCTGGTCTATTTTGTTCAGCATGTCTTTAAGGCTTACCTAGATTGTAGCATGCATAAGAATTTCATTCCTTTTTAGGGCTGAGTGATAATGATACCATGGTTTGTTTACCTATTCATCCATTTATGGAGATTCGCAATGTCTTCACCTTTTGGTTGTTGTTAATAATGTTATTTTGAACATTGGTGGAGTATCTGTTTGAGCCCCTGCTTTCATTTTCTCTAGGTATATACCTACTGGAGGAATTGTGAGTCAGATGGTAATTTTTTATACCTTATTTATTTATTTTTATGTGGTTCTGAGGATCAAACCCAGTGCCTCAGGAGTGCTCTACCACTGAGTTACAACCCCAGCCCTCGTATGGTAATTTCATATTTAACTATTTGAAAAACTGTGTCGCTTTTAGAGAAATTATAAATCATAGAGGCAAACTCAGAGTCTGAGATTTCCTAAATCAAATGAGGAGTATCCATAGGATTTAAGGGGGGGAAGTGATTGGCAACCCTGATTAGCATTTTGGGTGGAGGGGTTGGTACAGAATCCAGATTGGAGTAGTGGGTGGGCAGGTGAACTGGAGACAAATAAGTAGAGATGGCTGTTTGTTCAACTATTTTTGAGAATTGAGATTAAAAGATAGAAGGGTCAGATGATGTTTGGAGGGACAAGTTTGAGTACACTCACTTTTAAGAGGGAGAATATTAAGCAGGTTTAAGAGATAGGGAAGGGAGGGGAAAATTGGCAGAGTGAGGTCTCCATGGAGGCTCAAGAAGACTGCTGTGGGAGCAGTTAGTTGCCTTGACCTGCCCTGAGAATTTCCCTCATTATGAGGGGAGAGGACATTTTCATGTGCATCCCTAGATAGGAGTCGAGTTTGGCATGGTAGAAGAATACAAAGGGTAGCATGGCTCAGATTTTACTGTGAGTGGCACAGTGGAGGAGAGAAGGCATAAACCTCAAAACTAAAAATAGAAAATGCTAAATTTCACAAGAGAAAGGTACCGAGCAGACATTATGACCTTCTGTGCAGGGACAAAGTACTTCAGGCCATGAAGAGGCCTGATGATAAGGAAAGTCCTCACCATGGTGTAAGCTATTCAGGATGAGATTTGAGAGCAGGCAAGAGATGGATTTGTGGCAAAGGTCGTGTTTCCAAACTGTGTTCTACAGGACATTTAGACACTCTGTGAAAAATGGAAATGGTGGTCAAGTTAAATTAAAAAGTGCTTCTATAGGAAAACCATATTGTATTATAATGTAAGGCATTTTTAAAGGCTAAAAGAGATGTGCCTAATCATATCTCATAACAGATATAAATTGGGACCCTCCTAAACAAACTGGTAGGAGTGGTCACTCTAGTTCTACAATGTATCCACTTTTGGGAGATTTAAATAAACATTAGGATTTTTAAAGGTTCTGAAAAGTCCTAGAGTAAGGAAACATGTTTTATGTTGGCTAATCCAGCATTTTCCAAATTTATTTGACCACAACACCATTACTCTTGAGATTCTTTTCTTCCCAAAGAGCATTTATTTAACACTCAAGAATGCTCCAAAGGCAGAGGAATTAAAGAGATGTGAGAATCCAGGAGAATTTGGTTTGTCATAAAGACAGCAATGGAAGATGAGTTTGGAAAGGTGGGTTGAACCGTATCCCAGGGGACTGTGAGGGCTGGTTCTAGACCTTTTCTCATAGCAGCACATTAGAAATAAATTTTTTCCTTGTTTTCCTATTTTTTTTAATCTCTGAGATTAAAGGCAACGAAAATCACCAATTTAGGTTTTTTTTTTCATTCATGAAGTATTAAAGACTGAATTATGAAATTCCAATCTGAAGCTGAGTGGTGTAATCCCAGCGACTCAGGAGACTGAGGCAGGATAGCAAGTTTGAGGCCAGCCTGGTCAATTTAGCAAGACCAAGTCTCAGAATAAAATAGAAATAGAAAGGGATCGGGATGTAGTTCAGTATAGAATGCTTGCCTGGTGTGGGCAAGGCTGTGGGTTCAATCCCTAGTAACAACACTCACTCCAAAAAAAGTAGATAAATAAAAAAATAAAAGTTCCAGTTTGAAGTCATGTCTCCTCTTAATCTGATTTCATTTCTGAGGTCTGAAGGATAAAGCAATGGGGGAATGCATAGGCTTCAGAAAGGAGAGTCACCTAGGGGTTGGGGCTGAGGCTCAGTGGTAGCACGCTTGCCTGGCAAATGTGAGGCATTGGGTTCAATTCTCAGCACTACATATAAATAAATAAATAAAATAAAGATTTATCAACAATTAAAAAAAAAAAAGAAGAAGAGTCACCTAGATTCCGTTTGCTGTGTGGGTGCACCACTCTAAGAAGCAGGGCTGTGCTTCTCTTAACTAGAGATCACATACCTGGCAACCTGACACACAATAAGACAGTAGACACACAATAAGCAGGATTTATTTAAAGTAAACTCCTTGAGAAGTTAGGGCACAGATTCAATACACACTCAAACTCAAACAGTTTTTAGAAAGACTCTCATTTCTCATTTGAACACACAGTTTCAGTAAATTGAGTGAGGCAGATTTCGAACACAATAAATTTAACAGCAAATTAAAAGAGAAGGAAAAATTAACAGTGGTCGGTACATTTAAGTGAAAAGGGAAAATGTAATACTATAAAAATTAAATGAGAGGTCTAACATGATGTTGTGTTGAAGGCATTTTAAAGGCAAAAATTCCACCGAATTTCAACTGTACCTTCTGAGAGTTTAACTCTGCAGTTATACCATACAACCACTTTTACTTATAAGAATTATTTCTGATTCACTGAAGGATATTAAAGTATCCATTATCCTGTTGAAGATGGCAAGGAAGCATATACCACATTTTGGAAAGATTTCAATGCGAGATGCTTATTATTTGAAAGGGTAGGTCACTTAACAGAGTCTGTTATCTGGAACAGTCCATGTATGAATCTGATATTCCATCCAGGTGGCTTTTCCTTTAGAAAGAAGTTCATTGTCAAAATTTTTTTCCAACCATATTTCAATATCAATTATTAATCCTATAAGTTAAAAGAGTGGATCAGCATGGCAACAAAGTGTTTTGAAAACAGCCTCTTGTGATTTAAGGATTAAATAAATGATTAAGTTAAATTACTCCATAATCAAACGTTTATGACTGTTTAAAGTTGGCCAGCCGGTGGCACTCTGTAAAGGGGTACCGGCTGAATTATGTCATAAAATACAGCAGCCCAACTCTATCTTATCACCTTAAAAGCCACTTGTAGTTCTTATGTGAGGATGTTGGCTGTTCAGGTTGGCAGGCAATGTCAAGAAGCAGTTGTGGGCACCGGGTCCGATGCCTTCCAGGAAGCAAAGGGCCGCCAGCTCAGTCCACAGGGAGCTATTTTTTTCCTCCTTAATATTTGATTTTAAAGTGTTTTATTCCCTCTCACTTTAAAGAAAATTTGCAATTTTTACCCCATCCAAAAGAGGGAAAAAGAAAACAAAATTGTCTTTAAGGTAAATATAAGTAGAACATGCAAGTTCTGGAAAAAATAACACAGATGCACATTTGCCACTGTTCAAAATAATAAAGCACAATTTAAACGTATGGCTATTGTCCTTACTTCTTGGCAAACAATAGCATTTCCACTTCCCAATCCAAATTGATCTAGACAACCAAAGAAAAGATCATAATTAGAAAAGTATGTTTCCTCTCTGATAATCTGAACATGCTAAGATTCATCAGTCTTTTATCTCATCATTTAGAATGGTTTGCTTGTATCCATTATTTCTTTATCAGAAATATCAATGGATTTCTAAAAATAAAAACTGTCTCTCATCTCTAATGTATTAGCAAACTCTGGGATTTTTAAACAACTGGCTATAAAAGGCTACTTAAAAAGCATGTAGGAAGGTCTGTTGCCTCTGCTGAGAAAACGAGAGCAAACCATAAAACCTCTCCGTATGGCTCAGGAGCATTATGGCTGCCATTCCATGAAAGTGGTTTGTGAGGGACAAAATTGCTCCAATTCATACAGTTTGACTTTTTAAAAAGGACCAGCATTTTAGGGTTTAAGGGCTCTCGATGTGTGATCATGGACCAGGAGAATGGCATCACCTGGGAACCTGATGGAATTGACCTTCATGGACCTCACCACCCCAGGACACCTGAGTCAGGACCTCTTGGGGTGGAGAAAGCACTCTGTGTTTTGTAACACTCTCCCAGGTGATTCTGGTGTGTTTTAAAATTTGAGATTATTCTTTGATTGGCTTCCTTCTCTGACATTCCTGAGCATCACTGACTCTATGTTGTATGCCTAGAGGGACAGGCAGCTCAGTTGGTATTTGCATAATTTTGACTTTGCAGAGATAAATCTTCTGGATATTGAGCTGTTTCTGTGTCTCCTGGTATCTTTTCTATGTCTGTCCTATTCATTAGGATCCACATAGACAAGCATAGTCACATTTTTTCTGTAGGGATGTGAGACAGCCCTGTGAGATGGGTAAGACCACAGATATGCTCATGGGTTTGAATTTGAATTCTGGCTCTATCACCATTAAATTATTTACTTATTCTAATTTGTTATACACAGTGGCAGAATGCAATTCATTTCATATTACATGTATAGAGCACAATTTTTCAAGTCACTGATTGTACACAGAGTATTTTTACACCATTCGTTTCTTCATACATGTACTTAGGTTAATGATGTCTAACTCATTCCATCATCATTCCTACTCCCATGCCCCCCTCTCTTCTTTTCCCTCCCCTTTGCCCTATCTAAAGTTCTTCCATTCCTCTCATGCTCCCCCACTACCCCCATTATGAGTCAGCATCCTCATATCAAAGAAAACATTAGGCCTTTGGTTTTTTGGGATTGGCTTACTTCACTTAGCATTATATTATCCAACTCCATCCATTTACCTGCAAATGCCATAATTACATTCTCTTTTAATGCTGAGTAATGTTCCATTGTGTATATATACCAAAGTTTCACTATCCGTTCATCTACTGAAGGGCATCTGGGTTGGTTCCACAATTTAGCTATTGTGAATTGTGCTGCTGGGTAAAATGGTGGTTCCATTCCAAGTTTTCCAAGGAATCTCTATATTGCTTTCCAGATTTTACTGAACCAATTTGTAGTCCCACCAGCAATGTATGAGTGTGCCTTTTCCCCCACATCCTCACCAACACTTATTGTTGTTTGTATTCTTGATAGCTGCCATTCTGACTGGAGTAAGATGAAATCTCAAGTAGTTTTTTTTTTTTTTTTTCATTTCTCTAATTGCTAGAGATGTTGGACACTTTTTCATATTTGTTGATTGATTGTGTATCCTCTTTTGAGAAGTGTCTATTCAGTTCCTTGGCCAATTTATTGATTAGGTTATTTGTTTATTAAGATTATTAAGGTTTTTTGTGTACTTTATATATCCTAGAGATTAGTGATCTATCTGATGTGCCTGGTAAAGATTTGCTCCCATTCTGTAGGCTCTCTATTCACCTCACTGATTGTTTCTTTTGCTGAGAAGAATCCATCCTATTTATTAGTTCTTTGTTTTAATTCTTGTACTATAGGAGTCTTATTAAGGAAATTGGGACCTAATCTGACATGATGACGATTTGGGCCTACTTTTTGTCCATTAGGCTCAAAGTCTCTGGTTTAATTCATAGGTCCTTGATCCACTTTGAGTTGAATTTTGTGCACAGTGAGAGATAGAGTTTTAATTTCATTTTGTTACATGTGGATTTCCAGTTTTCCCAGCACCATTTGTTGAAGAGGCTATCTTTTCTCCAATATATGTTTTTGGTGTCTTTGTTTAATATAAGATAACTGTAGTTAAGTGGGTTAGTCTCTGTCTCCTCTATTCTGTACCATTGGTCTACAGGTCTATTTTGGTAACAATATCATGCTGTTTTTGTTACTATTGTTCTGTAGTATAGTTTAAGGTCTGAAATAGTAATGCCACCAGCTTCACTCTTCTTACTAAGGATTGCTTTGGCTATTCTGGGTCTCTTATTTTTCCAGATGAATTTCGTGGTTGCTTTTTCTATTTCTATGAGGAATGTCATTGAGATTTTGATTGGGATTGCATTGAATCTGTGTAGTGCTTTGGGTAGTATGGTCATTTTGACAATATAAGTTCTGTCTATCCAAGAACAAGATTTTCCATCTTCTAAGGTCTTCTTTAGTTTCTTTCTTTAGCAAGTTGTAGTTTGTATTGTCGAGGTCTTTCACCTCTTTCATTAAGTTTATTCCCAAGTATTTTAGTTTTCTTTGAGGCTATTGTAAAGGGGTGGTTTCACTAGTTTCTCTTTCTGAGGATTTATCACATGCCTTTGATTTATAGGTGTTGATTTTATATCCAGCTACTTTGCTGAATTCATATATTAGTTCTAGGAATTTTCTGGTGGAGTTTTTTGGGGGGTTTTCTAGGTATAGAATATCATCTGCAAATCACTATTTGTATATCCTCTTTTGAGAAGTGTCTGTTAATTTAAGTTCTTCTTTTCCTATCCGTATCCCTTTAATTTCTTTCATCTGTCTGATTCCTCTGGCTAGAGTTTCAAGAACTATGTTAAATAGAATTGGTGAAAGAGGGCATCCCTATCTTGTTCCAGTTTTTAGAGGGAATGCTTTTTTGCCGCAGTCTGGCTGGGCACAAATCACGAGCCACTGAAGCAGGAACAAACTTTATTTCTGAACTCCACCAGCACACTCCACACATGCTCCCGGGAACTTCCCGGAACACCACGGGGTTCCTCCAGGAACCAGCGACCAGAAAATATCCCTCCTCCGGCACTTCCCCAACCAATGGGAACTCTCCGGGAATCCCCGCCAGAGCTCAAGCGGAACTCAATGGGAACTCCGCCAGAACTCAAAAGTCATCATCTTAATGGCTCGCTAGCGTCACCTCTCAACCACTACTTCTGACAAAAATGCCATGCATCATCCCGACTCGGCTGTGGCCCTCAACACTTTTTCCCCATTTAGAATGATGTTGGCTGGGGGTTTAGCATAGATAGCCTTTACAATGTTCAGGTATATTTCTGATATCCCTAGTTTTTCTAGCATTTTGAACATGAAGGGATGCTGTATTGTATCAAATGTTTTCTCTGCATCTATTGAGATGATCATATGATTTTTATCTTTGAGTCTATTAATATGATGAATTACATTTATTGATTTCTGTATGTTGAACCAAACTTGCATCCCTGGGATGAACCCTACTTGATCATGGTGCATTATCTTTTTGATATTTTTTTGTATTTGTATTGCCAGAATTTTACTGAGAATTTTTTGCATCTATATTCATTAGTGATATTGGTCTGAAGTTTTCTTTCTTTGATGTGTCTTTGTCTGGTTTTGGAATCACGGTGATGTTGACCTCATAAAATGTGTTTTATTTTTTTCTATTTCATGAAATAGTTTGAGAAGCATTGGTGTTAGTTCTTCTTTAAAGGTCTTGTAGAACTTGGCTGTGTATCCATCCTGTCCTGGGCTTTTCTTTGTTTGTAGGCTTCTGATGGCATCCTATATTTTTTTGCTTGAAATTGATCTGTTTAAATCATGTATATCGTCCTGATCTAGTTTGGGCATATCATATGCCTCTAGAATATTTTCTATTTTATTGGAGTACAAATTTTCAAAATAATTTCTAATTATCTTCTGTATTTCTGTAGAGTCTGACATAATATTTCCTTTTTCATCACAGATGTTAGTAATTTGAGTTTTCTCTCTCTTTTTGTTCATTAGCATGGCTAATGGTTTATCAATTTTATTTATTTTTCCAAAGAACCAACTTTCTGTTTTGTCAAATTTTTCAGTTGTTTCTTTTGTTTCAATTTCATCTCTGATTTTAATTATTTCCTGTCTTCTACTGTTTTTGGTGTTGATTTGTTCTTCTTTTTCTAGGGCTTTGAGATGTAATGTTAAGTCATTTATTTGTTGACTTTTTCTTCTTTGAAGAAATGAACTCCATGCAATGAACTTTCCTCTTAGAACTGCCTTCATAGTGTGCCAGAAATTTTGATATGTTGTATTGGTGTTCTCAATTACTTCTAAGAATTTTTTAATCTCCTCCTTGATATCTTTTGCAACCCATTATTCATTCAATAGTATATTATTTAGTCTCCTGGTGTTGGGGTATTTTTTATTTTTAATTTTATCATTGATTTCTAATTTTATTCCATTGTGGTCTAATAGAATATAGGGTAGTATCTCTACTTTTTACTAAGATTTTCTTTGTGGCATATTATATGATCATCTATTTTGGAGAAAGATCCAGTGCTGCTGAGAAGGAAGTGTATTTGCTCGTTGATGGATAATATACTTCATATATGTCAGTTAAGTCTAAGTTATTGATTGTATTATTGAGTTCTATAGTTTCTTTGTTTAGCTTTTGTTTGGAAGATCTATACAGTGGTGAAAGAAGTATGTTAAAGTCACCCAGAATTATTGTGTTGTGGTCTATTTGATTCTTGAATTTGAAAAGAGTTTGATTGATGAATGTAGATGTTCCGTTGTCTGGGGCATGTATATTTATAACTGTTATGTTTTGTTGATATATGATTCCCTTAAGCAGTATGAAATGTCCATCTTTATCCCTTTTGATTAACTTTGGCTTGAAGTCTACTTTATTTGATACAAGGATGGAAACCCCTTATATCGAATAAAGGATGGTCTATGTAGACCATGTAAACGGTATATTTCATCCCAACATTTCACCTTGTCTGTGGGCGTCTCTTCCTATGAAATGAGTCTCTTGAAGGCAGCATATTTTTGGGTCTTTTTAAATCCAATCTACCAGCCTATGTCTTTTGACTGGTGAGTTTAGGCCATTAACATTTAGGGTAAGTATTGAGACGTGATTTGTATTACTGGTCATTTTTGTTTATTTTTGGTATTTAGCTTGGTTTCTCCTTTGGTTGGCTTTTCCTTTATTGTAGTTCTTCCCTTTGCAGATTTTCATTGTTATTTTTCATTTCCTCCTCATGAAATATTTTGCCAAGAATGTTCTATAATGTAGGCTTTCTTGCTGTAAATTCTCTTAGCTTTTGTTTATCATGGAAGGTTTTTATTTCATTGTCAAATTTGAAGCTTAATTTTGCTAGATATAAGATTCTTGGTTGGCATCCATTATCTTTTAGAGCTTGGTTTATGTTGTTCCAGAATCTCCTGGCTTTGAGAGTCTGGGTTGAAAAATCTGCTGAGATCCGAATTGGTCTTCCCTTATGGGTAATCTGATTTTTCTCTCTTGCAACCTTTAAAATTCTATCCTTATTCTGTATGCTAGGCATTTTCATTATAATGTGTTTTGGTGTAGATCTGTTGTAATTTTGTACATTTGGTGTCCTATAGACCTCTTATATTTGATTTTCTATTTCATTCTTCATGCTTGGGAAATCTTCTGATATTATTTCATTGAAGAGATTATGCATTCCTTTGGTTTGAATCTCTAAACTTTCCTCTTTCACAATAAATCTTAAATTTGGTCTTTTGATAGTATCCCATAATTCTTGGGTATGCTGTTCATGGTTTCTTACCATCTTCACTATGAGGTCAACTTTATTTTCAAGATCATATTTTTGTCTTCATTGTTTCCAAGTGATCTAGTCTGTTGGTGATGCTATCTGTTCAGTTTTTTAATTGGCTTATTCTCTCTTTCATTTCAAGGATTTCTGTTTGGATTTTTTTTCAGTATCTCTATCCCTTTCTTGAAGTAATCTCTTGCAACCTGTATTTGTCCTCTTATCTCTTTGTTGGCGTGATGGATCTTTACCTATATCTTCTCACTAAGGTCATTCTTTAATTCCCAAATCATTTTGGTTATGTATATTCTGAACTACTTCTCTGACATTTCACTTACTGTGTTATCTATGGATTCTTTTGTCATAGTATCTTGGTTTGTTTGAGGCACATTCCTCCCTTGTTGTTTAACGATGTCTATGTGTCTTCCTCTCTTGCAGTGTAGATCCGAGGTATTATAGCTTCGGCCCTATTGTCTTATAGTGTCCCTATAGGTTACCAATACCTCACTTTTAAGGGAGAGATCAATATTACAGCACTCAATGTACCCAAAGTGTGGCCATATATCAGTTAACTTTTATTTACATTTACAGCTTTGTAACTATAATCAGAAATGATGAGTTTGTTTATCTTCTACCATATAGTCAATAGATTTGTGTAATGGTTTACAGTTTCTAATGGTAGAAGGGGGTCTTGGGGTTGGCTGAGATGTTTATGAGGTAGGATGTGAGAATATGGAAGTATTAGATTATATGACTAGTGAGAGGGTAATCATAAGAAGTTGGCTGTTAGCAGGAGAAACAAACCCATGCAAGAATCCCTGTTACTTCAGCAACAGGATAACTGTTAGCATCTCTAGTAGAGAAACCTCTGGTGCAGCCAGGCCCACAGAGACCTTTGTGACATCTTACCAGGTCTTTATTGTTGTTCCTTGATAGAAGTGACGATATCCCTGTTTTGTGGCAGTGACAGCCTCAAGCCTATTTGTACTCTGATGTTGGGCTATGGAGCCACACTTTGGTGAATAAGGAACCCCAGAGTGGAGTGGCTGCCCATGCAGGTGTGGGTTGGACCTCTGTCTGGTTCTATGGCTGTGGTGTGGTGGAGCAGGTGGGCAGGTCTCCATATTGTCTCTTTGAGCTTCAATTTTCATATCTATTAAAGGAGGACAATTTCTTTTTTAAATTTTTTTATTAGTTGTTGATGGACCTTTATTTTATTTATTTATATGTGGTGCTAAGAATTGAACCCAGTGCCTCACACGTGCTAGGCAAGCACTCTACCACTGAGCCACAACCCTAGCCTATAAAGGAGGACAATTTCAATGTCCTCCTAATTTCAATAAGTTTTTAGTGAGGAGTAATTGAGATAATGCAAATGCTTAGCCCATTGTAATGATTATTATCCTGGGATATGATCATTTTAAATTTTTAAGAAAGCTATTATGTTGTCTTCAGAGTCTATTTTTATCAAAGCTAGATGTTCTCAGTTGTCTCCACCATCAATATTGTGAGATATTTTTGAATCTTCTTATAATTCTGATTGGTTTTCCCTAAATACGCTTCAGTATCTTTATCAACGTTGTTATCAAAGGTGGCTTCCAAAATGGAAGGAATTGGATATTCCAGAATATATATCTGATCTTTGAGTAGTTGCACACTGTCACAGTCTCTTTATTTTAAATATTATTCTTCATTAATGTAACCAAATTTTGTCATTTTGATGGTTGTTTTATCCAGTGGACTCACATTGACCTGGCTTTCAACTAAAATGTTGAGTCTTTTAAAATAATTATTTTTAATTACTTAACTGACACATGTTGAATAAACAAAAAGAGAAAAAAATATGCCACCAATATTTACTACACGGAGATAACTATGGTTGAAATTCTGAAATACCTTTCTAGATAGTAAAATAATGGTATTAGTGAATGCTCTAGAGCATAACCAACAGCATGGACTTTGAAGCCTTTGGTCTACACTCAAATATTCATTTTTTTATGTCTTTCCTCATTTCTTCCCCAATTTCTTGTCTATAGCAGTCATGTATAAAATTCCTGGCTGTTCCACAAAGGGACAAATGATTCACCTCTTCTCCCTCCCCCACAGTTAGACCTATCTGTCTGACATCAAAGTTGCAATATATGTGAGATAAAACTTCAAAGAATTGAATTCCAAGTAATGAGACATCTTTATTAATTAGATGTCATGCATTAATTTGCTAAAAAGGAGATAAGTTGCATGTAAAATTCTTATACCCTGTATTTTTAAGAGTGTTTTCTCATTTGATTTTGGATTTATGGATCTTTAATAATAGTATATAACCAAGATAAGCCTGAAATACTGATAGTTCCTAAGTCATAAAATGAATATTAAGTCATTTTCTTCAATGAGAAACACAGACCAATACACCTTTAAAATATTTTCAAATTTGAAACTTAAAAGTGAATTTCTGGTTGTTCCAATCATTGCAGGAAGCCATCTGTGATTTACATGAGGATCTTCTCTTGGTATGGCAGCCAGGGAGATTTAGGTTTGGCATTGCGAACTATCCATGGCTCTCTGGCAGCAACAGATTGCCCAAGGCACATGATCTTTATTTCCACTCTATTAGGACATTCATCCTAGTAGCTCTGGAGATGGGCATAACCCGTTGGGAACTGGACAGCCCACTTTTAACCTTTTTTGGTGAAAAAACATACTATGGAAGGCCTTTGATATTTCCTGATATAAATAAAGCAGGCACGGGCTTCATTTTGCCTTTTAGTCTAGAAGCTTGATCCATCTAATTGGCTTGCCCATCCTGCCCCTGCTTTTAAAATTATTTTCTGTGCCCTGAGATTTTTTTTTGTCATTCTATTTTTCTTAGCTTTTATTTCTCAGCCAGCCTGTTCCACCAAGGGGAACCCCATTTCCACTGCCTGCATGGGATGCAGGCGGGAAAACATATTAGTCTCAAATAATCTAGTTAATTGAAGTTTACTATCTTCATTTTTTACTGAAGCGTAGCTTTATTGTGGGTTCAGAGAATGAGCATATCGATCATTAGCTATTTGCTTGAACTCTACAAACTGTCTCACCAATTCCTCACAACAAAGAAATGTATAGAACACGTTGAGAGGAAAATAATTCAAATAGACTTCTAATGAAGAGGTCAATTATTTTTAATAACAAATGTGTACAGTGATAAAAATAGGTTTTAAATCATAATATTTTGAGGTCATATTAAAATAGGCAAATTTAGAAATCAAATACAAATAACTAATATAAGACATCATTCAGATGAATGACATTTGCTTGATATGATGGATGGTCTTGTTTACACTTGGGGCTCAGTATTGGAAAGAAAGATTCATGTTGACTTGCTTCTTTTGATTTTGAGCATTAGGAACTATTGTTTGAATCATCATCATTGTTAGTTTTCTTCTTAACTCATGATCTTGTTTTTAACATTGACCTTTTGTTTTAATGGGATAATCATTTGAATAATGTACTTTCAAAACAATGCTAAAATATTTTTTAAAGTTTTATAGAAAACTCTTTACTATGAATTTACTGTCACTCTTACCACTAATGAGCTGGGACAGATCGATCGGTAGCTACATAAGACGGACAACAGCACATCTGCTCATAGTGTGTATGGGGTCCTTACTGCTGTGGGTAGCTCATTTGAATAGTTCCCCTTTATTGCCATAAATCACATGATGGCTGGGTTTTCCCAACACTTTTCTCCATTAATGACTCTCAACCTGCCTGGGGTTTTTTTTTTTTTTTTTCTGCCTGTTTGACGTCTTTTGGCTTTTATGTACTGAGAATGAGATTTTAAACACAAAGTGTGGGTTATAATGTTTATATTTTTCCAATTTTTGTTGAGATGAATTAAATTTAATTATAAATTAAAAAGAAGTCAAATTACCTATGTTTGCTAATGACATGGTCTTATATCTAGAGGACCCCCTCAAAAAAACCTCCACCAGATGAATTCTAGAGCTAACAAATTCAGCAAAGTACCAGGATACATAAATCAGTTGTTTTCCTATACTGCAATCATGAATTTACTGATAAAGAAATCAGGAAAACTATTCCATTCACAATAACATAAAAAAAACTATTTGGGAATAAATCTAACCAAGGAGGTGAAAGACCTCCACAATGAAAATTACAGAACACTGAAGAAATCAAAGACAATGTTACAAATTGGGAAACCCTCCTATGTTCTTGGGTAGGCAGAATTAATATTGCCAAAATGGCCATACTACCAAAAGTGTTATACAAATCCAGAGCCATCTCCATCAAAATACCAATGACATTCTTCTCAGGACTAGAAAAAAACTGTCCTAAAATTCATGTAGAAGAATAAAAGATCCAAAATAGCAAAAGCAATCTTGAACAATAAGAGTGATGCTGGAGGCCTCACAATACCTGATCTCACATTATATTACACAGCAAGAGTAACAAAAACAGCTCACTGTGAAGACCAATGGAATAGAATAGGGGACTCAGAGACAGACCTGGATAGTTACAGTGATCTGATTCTTGAGAAAGGTGCAAAATAACTCACTGGGAGAAAAGATAGCCATTTAAACAAAACTAGATCCCTACCTCTCATTATGCACAAAAGTCAAAGTGGATCAAAGATCTAAGAATTAGACCAAAAACTTTGCAACTTCCAGAAGAAAATAGTCTTGACATTCCAATGTATTAAAAAGACCCCTGAAGGTCAAGAGACAATAGCAAGAATCAACAATTGGGCAGCATCAAATTTAAAAGCTCTACAAAGCAAAGAAAAAAAAAAATTAAATCATGGAGCAAGAGTCTGCAGAATGGGAGAAGATCTTGGCCAGCTGCTTCTCTGATAGGGGATTAATATATGGATATATAAAGAACTCAAAAAGCTTAACTTCAAAAACAAAACAAAACAAAAACAACAATAAAAAACAAAAAAACATAACCCCATTAATAAATAGGCAAAAGAACTCAGCAGACACTCATATAAAAGAAGAAATACCGGGCTGGGGATGTGGCTCAAGCAGTAGCGCGCTCGCCTGGCATGTGTGCGGCCCGGGTTCGATCCTCAGCACCACATACCAACAAAGATGTTGTGTCCGCCGAGAACTAAAAAATAAATATTAAAAAATTCTCTCTCTCTCTCTCTCTCTCTCTCTCTCTCTCTCACTCTCTCTCTCTCCTCTCTCACTCTCTCTTTAAAAAAAAAAGAAGAAATACCAACAATATATGAAAACAATTTTCAACATCCCTAACAATCAGAGAAATGCAAATCAGAACCACATTGAGATTTCATCTCACTCCAGTTAGAATGGCAGTTATCAAGAATACAAATAATAAATGCTGGTGAAGGTGTGGGGGAAAAGATACACTCATACATTGTTGATGGGATTACAAATTAGTACAATCACTTTTGGAAAGCAAGGTGGAAAGTCCTCAAAGACTAGAAATGGAGCTACCATATGACTCATCTATCCCACTCCTTGGTATTTATCAAAAAGAACAAAAATCAGCATACTATTATGATGCAGGTACATCAGTGTTCATAGTAGCATAATTCACAATAGCCAAGTTAGAGAACTAACCTAACCCAGGTGCCCATCAACAGTTGAATGGATCAAGAACATGTGATATATAAGCACAATGGAGTTTTACTCAGCCATAAAGAAGGGTGAAATTATGGCATTTGCTTCTAAATGGGTGGAACTAGAGAACGCCAAATTAGGTGAAATAAACCAGACTCAGAAATTCTAGGATGGAATGTTTTCTCTTCTATGCAGAAGCCAGACCAAAAATAATGAAAAAATGAGGGGGATTGGAATCCCTTAAAGATAGAGGGAAGATCAGTGGAATGGAGAAAGGAGATTGAGGGGGAGGGAAGAGGAATGGGAAAATGGAGGAACAGTATAATGAAATTATGCTATGTACCTATGTGAATATGCCACAGTGAATTTCACCTTTATGTATATCTATAAAGCACTAATTTAAAAAAACTATAAATAAATAGAAGGAAGACCAGTGGAGTAGAGAAAGGGGAATTGGGTCATGGAGGAGGAGACGAAGAGAGGAAGCACTATGAGTGGAGCAAATAATATTCCATGCTTGTATGAATATATTAAAATGCAACCCAATATTACATATAACTATAATACGCTAATAAAAACAGTAAAAATTCTAAGATAGTTTATAGGAATCGATATTTTAAGGAATATTTTAAACACATTTATTAAGATATAATGTATACACCATATAATTCACCCATTTGAAGGATACAGATGATAATGGACTATTCACATACATGTGCCCACTAACACCACGGTGAATTTTAGAAATTTAAATCACATCCAAAAGAAATTTTGCACCCTTTAGCTTTCACCCTCTATTTTTCTGTCAGCCATTACCCCTGTCCAACACTAATTTGCTTTCTGTCTACAGATGTCTTCATTTTGAACTTTCATATGAATGACTCATGAGATATGAGGTCTTTCTTGACTAGCCTTTTTCTTTTAACATGTTTTCAAAAATCATTCTGTATCAAGTAGCAGTACTTCCTTTTTATGATTGAAATTATATTCCACTGTAGTGGTATTTGTCATTTAACTATTTGTCAGTGGGTCATCGTATGGGGTGTTTCCACTTTGGGGCTATTATGAATAATGCTGCTATAAACATTCGTGTACAAGTTTTGATGGAAATATGTTTAATTTCTCTTGGGTATATATCTAGGAATGGAATTGCTAGGTCATATGGCAGCTACATTTGAGGAATTGCCAGACTGTTTTTCAAAGCACTGCACCATTTGACATTACCATCAGTAGTATATGTCAACTCTTCTTTCTCTATATCCATGCCAATACTTATTATTATCTGACTTTTTAATTTTAATATCCTAGTGGGTATGAGTGAAATCTCGTTCTGGTTCTAATATCTCCTAAATTATATTCAGTACTAACTTTGTTGCCCTGTTTTGTTTTCTCATTTCTTGTTTATCTGCCCTTTTTTTTTTTGTAAATATAGACCACTCCTTTTTTTAAAATAATTTGTACACTCTAAACTTACTTATTTTGAAATCTTCATCAGACTACTTCATAAATTATTTCTGTCTAGAGTTCCTAGATATTCTAATTGTTTAGTCTATGTTGCATTATATTTTCTCAAATATTTTGGAGTTTCAGTGTAGACTCATTTTTGGCTGGATATATTTGATTATAACCCTCCTCTCATTTTGCTCAAATCTACTTGTCTAAAAGTTTGGTGGTGGCATCACCAGGCTCACCAGGGACCCATATCTAGAATTTATAATGGTATTTTACAGACCCAGCCTCAAGGTGATCCTGTGATATTGGAGATCCAGCTTGTGAGCCAGCAAGAGAGTTCATCCCAATGTGTATTTGATCTGTAGCCTTTCACTTTGCTGGAACATAGCTCTAGGAGGGGGTCAGTAATGGTTTTCCTCAGTTCTTTTGGCCCACAGATATAGCCAGAGGGGCTGATAATACAGAGGATAGAGAATGGAGCTAGGGGTGGAAAGACAACCCAGATTTGCGCTAAGCTTAAAAAAGTAAAGCTGTCATATGTCACCAACTCCAGCTCTGCTCAGAGCTTTGTGCATTGGTGGTGTTTGTCATTACAATTGCCTTTTATTTTATCATACCCTGTTCCATGCATTCATTTTTACTACCTATGTGGTCTCTGTGGGCATTTTAGTTTGTGACTCACAGATAAAACCATTTTCAAGTTTTCCCTTCAGAGGTTGAGTTTTTATAATTATTTCTTCTAAGTATTCTAAGACAAGCTAACAAGCAGCATTAGTGAACTTAAATACTGAACAGCTGAGGTCAGGCCAGCTCTTTCTTGGTTGTCGCTCATGTATGCCACCTTTCTTGGCTCTGATAAGTTTGTGTGTATACTGAGAAAGGAGATGTGGCAGGAGTTGTTTTCTGGGTGAGGTTAGGCCAACAGACGCTGTGAAATCATGCCAACACATGCCAAGCTGTCCCTTCGACATCTCTGTTTTTCAGGGGGTTCATTGTACAAGTCCCTTTCTCTATTACATCATATTTACTTTCTCAGATAAAGATCAATACCTAGATGAATAAATTCTTAGGAGGATGCTATTTTTACCCAATTCCCTAAACCACATACGAGTGACAAATATTTCCATAGGATTAATGAATAGGTGTTTCAGTCTCCTCCACCCTTATTAAATACTAGCTTTTTCTTTCAAACTTGGAACGCTTTAGAATTTGTGGATGAGAAACATTTTCCATATGTAATGAATCCAAGGACTTTTTAACCTATTAGATTTTGTTGTATATATTGGTCACTCTTTTAAAGAATGGTTTCCAATCTAACTGACATTCAAAAAAAAAAAAACCCAAAACTAAATCCAGTACTCCTTTATTCAAATATGTTCATGTTTTAAAAGTAATATACGTAGGGCTTATTTTTGATAAGGTTAAGAATTGACCAAAAGAATCATGTAGCTTTAGCCATCCATATTTTTATATCATTTGCCAAAAAATTTCCTTAGCTTCACAGAAACCACATAGACACCAAATGACTTGGTTTTATTTCCACTTCTCTAGGCAACAAACCAATTTTTCAGTCTCCATGGACACCCAGTTGAGCAACAGTAGTTAGATCTGTAAAAACTGCTATCTGTCTTGGAGTCTAGTGGTGACTTGATTGTCAGCCCTTGGATGGTAATTCAGGCTTTCTCCTCTAAGAGACCAGCTATGCAGAGATTGCACATGTCAGGGACAGTGCCAAGCTACTGACCCTTGTGTTTGACCAGTTTCTTAATTTCTAGAGATTCACAAATTTTTATGTATCTTGTTTTGATAGCTGGATAGTTACCAGGCTGTGGGAGTGGAAAATAAACACACACACACACACACACACACACACACCACACACACACACACCACACACACACACACCACACACACACACACCACACACACACACACCACACACACACACACCACACACCTACATCAAAAAACAGATCTGGTTGAAATGGTTTTACTTTCCATTGGTTAAGCAAGAGGCCTCACATATGGATGGATACGTTAACTTAGCTAAGGAATAATACATATTTGGAAGTCTTTGTGGAAAGCCAAAATAATATGTGAAATGAGAGAAGTCATAAACTTACATCTGAGTACAGATGAAGGGTAGCTCTGAATGTAAGCAAAGTGTATGCCCTTTCAGTCTCAGCAGAAAAGACTGCACTGAATTGCTCCATATCCTGTACTAATTCTCTAGGACCTGTTCCCTCCCATCTAGGATAGTGATTATTCAAAACAATTAATCTGATTTCCAGGTTATGAATACATAGCTCTTTGCTCTGGTTTGCATTATAAAAACTCTCCATTTCTTGATTGTCCAAAATTAATAAATTAAAAACTGGGCCTTGCAGACTATTAGCCAGTGCTGGAAAAAAAAATAAAGGGATTGAGAATTAATGAAAATGATACTTTCATTGGCATTAGGGGGACACAATTCTGCCATAAATATGATAGACCATTGTAGGCATGTTGTTTTTCCTTTCTGGGTCTGTGTCTCTTGGTGTAATGAGCAGAAGATGGTTACTAACATTCCTTGTAGCACTAATATTCTACCTCTTAATGAAAAATCTATTTTCATTTCACATACAACAGAGGACATGTTAGGATCTTGAGAGATTTAGTTTTTTGCGGGACGAAACCCTGCAAGTTCATTGCTACAGGGAATTGGATGAAAGAATCAATCTTGTTTTTTATTAAAAAAAAAAAAAACAACCTTCTAATCATTCCCATTTTTCCTTGTACCATGGAAGATTTCCATGAATACCACAGAAAATGTATTCCTAGGATAAAAGAGTGAGTACATTTTCCCAGAGACTTTTATTTTTGGTTTGCTTCTAGGAATTTGAGATAGACAAATAAAAATAGAAATGCAAAATGTAATTTATTTAAGAAAAGAGAGATAGTAATAGACGACAGCTAGCTATCAGAAATCAGCCGCAGTTTTGTGGATGTATAATGAACCAGTGATTTGAAGTGATATATTTACTCATCATTAGTAAAAACTATATTGGGAACAGAAGAAAAATTTAGGAGAGATGTTGCTGCTGAAACTTTTAACTTTTCAAATGCAAGGATTGACACATTTACATTCCATAGTTTCCTGACAACTCCTTCACTCTATGCAGTTTCCCATCTGAAAATAAATGAGCAAATAAAGAGGGAAGAGCATTTCAAGAAGTAATATCATGCCATATGTGGTAGCAAGTGCCTTTAATCCCAGCGTCTCCAAAGGCTGAGGCAGGAGGATCTCAAATACAAAATCAGCCTCAGCAACTTGATGAAGCCCTAAACAATTTAGCAAGGCCCTATCTCAAAATAAAAATTAAAAAGGGATGGGGATGTCATTCAGTGCTTAAGCACCCTGGGTTTAATTTCTGGTAACATAGAGACAGACAGACAGACAGACAGACACACACACACACACACACACACACACCCATGAACAGAGAGAGGAAAGTATGAGGTAGTGTGTGGAAGCCATGCAGGAGTCTGTTCAATCTTCCTGGAGTATAAAGTGTAGAGGGTGGCTGGATCATTCAGAGTCCAGGAGCAGATAACAAAAATCACTTAAGCAATTTTAAGTAGAAAGGGATTTGATACAGGCACGAGATGTTTACAAACCTGTGGGAAGGGCTGCATCAGCAGACTTTTGGTGGGTGCTTCAGGAATGATTTTTAAGGACTTGCCTTTTTCTTGGCCCAGGGAGCACACACGTTAGCTGTTATCTGGGTACAAGCAAGCTGAGTCAGAACCAGCTGCAACTGCTAGATCATTCTCAGCAAAATGGAGTCTTCATCGCCCTTTTTTCCCATTTCATTCTATTGTAAAATAAAGTCTAGAAATAGTGCATCTGATTAAGAAATTTAAATCACTTCCAGAACCCTCACTGCAAGGGACTTTGGGAAATAAATTAATTAGCTTTCCAGCTTCTATTGTATTGGAAGATGCAGAACCCACTGATCTGTCTCATCGACTGTAGTAGCTATTGCTGAAGGCCAGGAGGATGTCATGGAAGGCTTGAAGCAGGGCAGAGAAAATAGAGAAGGCGATGCAAAATCAATCAGTGTTTATGAAGAAGAACCTTAGGACCATTTAGAAACAGGTGTGAGGGAAAGGAAGATTTCCAATGTTCTAGTTCAGTCTAGAATTGATAAGTTATATGGGAAGAAAAGCAGGCTTGCAGTGGCAAGAGTGGGGAATTGAAATTGGGAAATAGTGATGAGTTTAGTTTTATACAATTTGAAGCCAACAGATAGCTAGGTCTAATAAGCACTTGATACTTGGTCTGAAGTTCCAGAGAAAATCTTGAGTAGAAATAGACTGAGAAACCCGAAATGAAAAAGATTGAAACACAGCAGGCACTGGCAAGGATAGGGGACAATTGGAATTATTATACAGTGCTGGTGGGAGCAAAAAGAGTTTCCTCCATTCTGGAAAACAGTTCTGTAGTTTCTTAGAAACACACACACAACACACACACACACACACACACACACACACACACACACACGCTCCATAGAGTCCAGGCATTCTATTCTCAGATGCCATAAACATCTGTGTATAAGACTTTGTATGGACTACCTGAAGGAAAAAGAAATATATGGTATACAAAGATTCATGCAATGTTCATACCAATTTTATTTAATAATAAAAATGGAAACAACCAAAATATAAATTAGTAAAAGAATGGTTAAACAAATGTGGTATATCCATACAATGGAATACTGCTCAGCAATAAAGGGGAATAAACTATTGATTGCACCAGCAACATGGAAAAATCTCAAAATAGTTACAATGGATGAAAGAAATAAAGACAAAAGAGGAAAAATAATGCATTTGTAAAATAATTTAGAAAATCAAGACTATACTGACAGAAAGTAGATTGGAGATGAAGTAGGGGCAGGCATGGTGAAAAAAGAGAGAATACAAAAGAGCACAAGACCCAAGTTCAATCCCTAGCACCAAGAAAAAATGTCACAAGAAAATTCTTAGGGTGATGCACATGTTCACTATCTTGTTTGTGATGATTCTATAGCTATGTTCACAGATCGAAACCTACCCAATTTAAAATTTTATATATGTGCCATTTATTATATATATATATTTTTTTAAGAGAGAGAGAGAGAGAGAGAGAGAGAATTTTTAATATTTATTTTTTTTTAGTTCTCGGTGGACACAACATCTTTGTTGGTATGTGGTGCTGAGGATCGAACCCAGGCCGCACGCATGCCAGTCGAGCGAGCTACCGCTTGAGCCACATCCCCAGCCCAATTTATTATATATTTTAATAAATCTTTTTAAAAAAGAAAATCTCATGTTTAAAAAATGGAGAATAATTTAATTATGTTATGTAACAGTATGTTTTTGAATACTGTGTATTTTTTTTAAAATCATATTTTGAGGAGTATTTATTTATTTTGAGTACTGGGGGAGTATGTTATATCATCATAAATACTCATAGTATTCAAAGACAATTGTGATTCTGATGTATAATAGTTTATTTGTAAATATTTGTTTAAAGTACCTATGGTTTGAATGTGTTCCCCAAGACTCATCATCAAATTTATGTTAACAATATTTGGCTTGGGTTTTTTGGGAGGTAAGTAGCATTAGTGAGGTCATGAGGGTGGAATCCCCAAGATGGCATCAGTGCTTTTATAAGAAGAGGAGAAGAGACCTGAGCTGACCTTCTTGCTCTGTCTTATTACATGACACCATCTGCCATGTTATAATGCAACAAGAAGGCCCTTATCCGATGCCATACAAATGTTGGCACCATGCTCTTGGACTTCCTGGCCTCCAGAACTGTGAGCCAAATAGACTTCTATTCTTTTCACCTTATGTAGTCTTAAGTATTTTGTTATAGGAATAGGTAAAAAAGACTAAGACAGATGTTAAATGAATGATATGGTGTTTAATGAGTAAAGTAAAATAGAAAAAAAAATACATGTATAATGTAATATGATTCCAATTGTGGTAATGTTCTCTCTTTTCTCTCATGGTTAGGAGGGAATATACCAAAATGTTAATATTGGTTGAGTCATTTGGGTGGAATGACACATTATTTTCATTTTCCTTCTGATACTTTTGGAGCTTTTCTAAAATTCAGCTTCCCTTACTATCAAAAACAGAGGAAAACCCAATAAATGTTCTTTATATAGATTTTTGCCACATAAAGAAATTCACTGGTACAAATGGCACAAACATCATTTTCTGCACTTCTTGCATAACAACATGTTAACAAATGCTTTTCAGGGATTTTAATGAGAAATGGTGGAAGTGGCTGGAAGTTCCAGTTCCAGTCTGCTGGCTTGTGACCTACAGGCCAGAAATACTTACTCATAAATATGTCTTACATAGCTTCAAGAGTTCCCTTTCTTTCTTTATCACTTTACTTCTATCAGTCTTTTAATATAATAGGTCAAAGACAAGGGTAATAAATTTCCTGGACCATTTCTAGAACAGTTCTACTGGGAAATGTTCATCAAAGATGTTCTGGTCAGGAAAGAAGAGCAGATGTAAGGGGTTTTCTTGTGAAATGTAGATAATTCTTCAGTCTTCTGTCTGGTCAATGGTGAGCCTTATGCACTTTTTACCTTTTTTCTTCTTGAGTGATAAAAATTAAATTATTAGTCATTTTCCATTTGCCATTTTTTATTATAACTCATACTTGTATTTATCTCCATTAAATATTTAGAATAATTTCTTGCAATTAAATTTGAGGTGGCTGTCCATCAATGAATATATACCATAATCATGGAATGTATTTTCCACTTGAATCTATTAGAAATCCTTTTGTATTGACACAAGTTTCATGTAGCTTCGTGTTCTTATATAGATAGGCCTAGATAATAATTTAATCAGTGAGTTCTATTGAATTTTTAGTATCTTGTTTAAATGTGCTGTATTCTCCTACACTTTTATGGGTTTTTAAACTTTCCATTTTTAACACTATTGGGACACAGATGCAGTATCCATAGAATATTTTATCACCATGCCTGTGGAATGCATTGTAGCATTTTCATATTTCTCATATGAAAATAAATTTAAAATATATTGTTAAAAAAAAAGAAAACAAAGGCAGAGATCAACCTGTGGGGTTAGATCAAGAGGAAAGCTTTTGCTTGTGAATGTGAGAGTCTAAGGCACAAAGATGCCCCAGAGATGTATCTTCATTATTGTCCACACAACATGATAAACATTTGCCCTGTGAGACTTCCCTTCTGATTTTCTGCCTGCAGGAAGAAAGACAATGGCCCTATGCTGACTTAAGGAGTGAATTGGTAGGAGGGTGGCGCTGGGATATGAAGGAAAAGCATTGGTGAAACTCTGATTTGCTAGGATATTGGGTTTGGATTTTAGAGCCTGGTCTATTCTGACCTAGCAATGTGGGAATTAAAAACTAAAATAATTTTGTAAGCTTCTTTTGAAAAATCAGGTCTCTCCTTCTCTACTTATAAGGCACTAATGCCATCATGGGGGTCCTAAACTCATGACCTCATCTAATGCTAGTTACCTCCTAAAGACCCCAACTCCAAATACTGTTAACATGATTAACATGAGATTATATAGAGACTGCTCTGTTTGGTCTTCAGTAAATACATTATTCATGTATTCTAAAATAAATTAATAATTTTCTCCTTTGCTATTTAAAGAGCTAATGAGCAAATCCTTGAAAATGTGTTTCTTCAAATATTCCTGGGACCTATTGTATGCTTTCTTTTTCTATGCAGATAATCTTATCAGTTTGCAAGTCAGATAATTAGTACTTAATGTTAAGTATCCCGATTTCCCTAGAATTTTGAGAGGACACCTAGTCACTGCACCATAGCTTTTTGGTTTTCCATACTTCACCCTCAGCATCTTTGTACCTCCTCAATGGGATCACCAGATGACAGAGACCACCACCAATGGTTAAAAAACATGGAAATCCAGTTCCTCTTGCCTATTGCTAGGGTGGTGAGTAGAATAGGGAGTATGGAGAGTTCTCTATCTGGGAACAAACTTTTAAGCATGACAATCAAAAATGAGAATGAAGGAGTAAGAATCAAAAATGCTTTTTGCCTTAGAAATACTGTTGTATATGGAGATTAAGTTCTAGAATGCTATGATAGTGGAGTTTAATGAACTTTTAATGTGATTAAGTTTTAATGGGCTCACTTGGGCATTGAAAGTCTTTGAAAGGTATCATAAACGTGTGTATACATAGTATATATCTATGTTACATATCTATTATATGTCTATATACATTTTTTTGTTAAAACAATCTTTTATTGAACATGAACCTTTAAAAAGAACAACACATTTTGCAATTATGCTTTTAACAGAACTTGTTGCATTGCAATGCGAAAGAATGAAATGATGTAGAACAGTTTTATGTTCGTGGATATATTTTCTTATACATGAAAGTGTTTTATGTTATATTTTCTTTCAAGCAATATAAAATCTGACCTCTGATCTAAGTTCTCTTATTTTACAAAATCTCTAACATTTAACTAGACTATAGCTAATTCATAATTCACTCTACCAGACTATTATAGGATTGTTTAATTAATGGGCAGTAGTTGTTTCATAAAATCCTTTCAGTAATTTAAAAAAATGTTTTATACCCAGGCAGGTTCCACACATTTGTGAATGAATAATTAGTAAAATTCTGATTATGATATTAATAAAATATGTTTTAAAGACATTCTTGAGAATTTGAAGATGATCATGGTATACAACAATATAAAAGATGAGATATATAAAATTATATTTGATGGGGGAGAACTTTCTAAAGAAATAAAATTTTTGTGTGCAGTCTTCAGTAAATTCATTTAAGAATTCTGATGTATATCGGATCAATCTAGGTTTAAATCTTAAGATTCAAATTTAGAATACATAAAAAACACCAACTTCAAAATTTTAAAACCCTATAATATATTTCTAAGAACAGTTTATTATGGTACTCTGGTCAATAGATTATTGTTCTTTTTAATTTGTATTTATGCCTCAGATGGTACCTTGATTACTGCATTAATTTTTGAGTTTTGAAGATTGGAGATATTTGTCATATTTTCTTGTATCCACAGAGGGAAAAGTCATTTTGAAACAGAAAACTTCTTCATCGCATCAGCATGCCATTAATGCATAATTCAAGTTGTCATAGCTTGGATGAGATAATCAAATTCCTGAGATGAATCAGCTGAAAGCAGCTGTTTCTTTTAGGAATAATTTAGAGATATGTAAATTGAAGATAATAGATTGAAAGGGGAAAAAGATAAGTGTATGTTTATTACTGAAAATGCCAAATGATTAAAATTATCATTATGTCTCTACGTCAACTAAAAATTTTTATTCTCATTCATCTTTCAAGAAACTACCTCCAAATGAAAGTACAGTTCTAGCTCTGCTAGTAAAGAGTTGAGCTTGTTTAATATTGACAGACTTTAATGCCATGATTTTGAAACTGCATTTGAAACCTTTGGGAATCATCATAGAAAGAATGAACTAATATTCTTTGAAAAGTCCTGTCCAAGAAAGGTTGTTCTTGATAATAATAGCACTTCATGTTTATAAGGTACCTTTCATTCAATTCATAAGTCTTCACATATAGATGTGTTTAAATATGCATGGTCATATATTACCGTCTCCATACATCATAGCCTGACTGTTTAAATTTTTGGGCATAAAGCAATGCTTTATTTCATATGTGAAAAAAAAATCTCAACTCCTGCCACACAAATTCTCTACCAATAACACCTTATTATTTATGTTCTATATTGCTCATGCTGAAGGATTGTAAATGCAATTTTTTTTCTTATAGCAATGTTCTAAAAAAATTCTTTAAAAACAAAACACCTGTGCTTTCTGGCAGGAAAACAATGTATCAGCCAAAATAGTTTTATTTAATGACTGACTGTGGTTAGCTAGCGCCCCATAATTCATTTCATAATTGGGAAAAAATGTAACATTTGCTGACATCATCTGAGTGCTGATCTGGGCCCATTGAACACAGAGTTTTCCAACAAAAATGGTTTCATTTTCCACTTTCAATTCAGGAAGTATTTAAGATTAGGCATTCATGGAGTCTAGAAATGGTTTTCATTTTCAGGATTTTTCATTCAAAATTTGGATAAGTAGGAAGGTTGCATGGACATAGTTTAATTTCCAAAACAAAATTTCATTTATAAAAGTTTACTTTTTCTTTTGTTTTTAATTTTTTTTTTCAGTTGTAGGTGGACACAATACCTTTTTATTTTATTTATGTGGCTGAGGATTGAACCCAAGGCCTCACACATGAGAGATGAATGCTCTACCGCTGAGCCCCAGCCCCAGCCCCAAAGTTTACTTTTTCTTAGACATAGTGATGCCACTCTGAGATCAAACATATTAAGTTCTGGAAATAGTCTTAGAAATTAAAAAAAAAATCTAATGAGTTGAGAAAGGTAGTTATCATAAATTCTACTCTGAGAGTTTCTTAAACAAACATGTGCTCATTTGATTCTTCAGAAGAAATGGACCTGAAAAGTAATGTGCTACCATTTGTGGTAGCATTATTTGATGTTGATATGGGAATGAGCATCAGATTTTCTATAAAATATAGCCCATGTAGTCTAGTCTTAGTGTAATCTTTAAGACGCCTCATCCTTTATCAAAGAGGACACAGAGAATTTTTTGAAGTTGCTGTTGTCAATACTTTTGTCTCTTCTCATTTAAATACTGTTTTGTGAATGTCCTTAATTCTCTCTACTTCATTTCTTGGCTGGACTAGCCTCCAAGGTCATGACCTGGGTTAAAACCACGTGACTGCTTACGCTGTGCCAGCATCTGAGCCATTGAAATAGTCAAAAAAGAAAGAAAGAAAGAAAGAAAGAAAGAAAGAAAGAAAGAAAGAAAGAAAGAAAGAAAGAAAGAAAGAAAGAAAGAAAAAGACATACTGTGTAACTTGGTCTCTCTTTAAGAGAGACAAAAATCTCAGATGGATGCTCAATATGTCCCAAATCTTACTAAATGTTCATAATATTTTATCAGCATACATTCCCAAATGACCTATTTATTCTTCGCATGAATATCAGCACTCCTACATTATCTACCTTGCCCTCTGCCATGCACAATCCTCATTATACATTGGCCTTACATTCATCAGAAAAGTAGGAACAATTAGACAGGAACTCCTTCATCTTTCCCCTGAGCCTAGCAGCCTCCCCACACCTTTGCTCCTCCTCTTTGGCCTCCTTCTCACTGCTTGGCCCCTGTCGGAAGATAATCTGGTCAGTAGCCTTTGTTGATTTCCAGATCCTTTCTGGACTTTTTTTCTACTATTAAGTAGAAATGTGTCTACATGTCTACATATCCATATGTCTTTGGAATTTCTATCTTATTTCTCTGCTCCCCTTCATAAAAAGTGTCTTCCAGGAATTACCTAGAGTGGCTTGCTTTTATGGACAAAATTATATCTCCCCAAATTTATCTATTGAAGCTCTAAGACCCTAATGTGACTGTATTTGGAGATGGGAACTGAGGGAGGTAATAAAGGTTAAATAAGGTTACAAGGGTGGGGCCCTAATCTGATAGGACTGGTGTGCTTCTAAGAAGAGATGCCAGACATTTCCCTATCCACAGAGAGGCAGCCATGAGAGGATTTGACAAGAAGGCTAGGAAATGGTGCCTCACTGGAAACCAATACTGTTGGTACCTTGATCTTGGACTTCCAGTCTCCAGAACTGTGAGAGAATCAATTTTCATGGTTTAAATCACCTAGCCCATGTGGTATTTTGTGTAACAGCCTGAACAGAATAATACAGTGCCCTTACTTTTTCAACTTGCATTCCCTGCTAACCAACCTCAATTAAACCTCTGTCAGCACAACTTCATTCACTTTACACTGGTCAAGATGACAAACGATCACCTTATTCTAAACACTAATGACCATTTTTCCGTGCCTGGCATGTTTGTCCTGTCAGCAACATTTCTGACAACATCAATCACCACTTCTTTCTTGATAGCGTTACTTTTGGAGATTGTGCTGCCATCCTCTTTTAGCTTCTTTCTATTACTCTCACTGCTGCTTCTCCTTCTCTGCCTGCATCCCGAGGTTTGTATACCCTGGGGCTCGACCCTAGTCTCCTTTCTTTTCTCTGTCTTCATAGTTTTCTGAGTCAACTCATAGGTTTAAATGCTATTTGTACCCTGATGACCTCACTTCTGAGCTCCAAATTGTCTATTCCTATTTGACACCTCCATGTAAATATCAAATAGGTATCTAAACTTAAATGTGTCCAAAGTAGAATTTTTATTTGCTTCCCTTGACTCTAATTCTACTGGATCTTTTCCTCAATATATGGTTCTGACCCAGTTATACAAGCCAAAATCCAGGAGTCAACCTTTACTTATTTCTCCTCACATCTAACCCTTAATCAGTTCTGTGGACTCTACCTTTATAAGTATTTTGAAACCTACTTTTTTTTTTTTTCAATTCCTATTAACTACCCTTTTAGTCCAGGATCCCATGGTCACTCCTTGGACTATTTCTATAAAAATTTAACTATACCAGGATTCCCCCTATTCCCTACTTCTAGTCTAAATGGAATTCCAGTGACATAGATATGTGGCTACCAAAGTAGATTTTAAAAATAAGAATCAAATCATGACCCTTTAACTCCTTTAATGATATCTCTAATGACTTCTTGTCAGGGTCAGAATAAAATCCAAAGTTGTAGCGTACACCATTATGGGGCTTGCAGCCTTCTAAATTTATTCAGTGGGAGAAGTTAATGTGAATTTTAGAGAGACACAATTCAGTTGGAAACACTAATGACAGAGTTACCTTTATCAATGCTCTTTATTTTATTTTTAAATTTTTATTTCTTTTGGTACCAGGTATTGAACTCAGGGGAACTCAACCACTGGGTCACATCCCTAGCCCTTTTTTTAATTTTTTTTTTTTGTATTTTATTTAGAGACAGGGTCTCACTGAGTTGCTTAGTGCCTCACCATTGCTAAGGCTGCCTTTGAACTTGAGATCCTCCTGCCTCAGTCTCCCCGGTCTCTGGGATTACAGGTGTGCGCCACCACATCTGGCTGCTCTTTATTTCTTATGTGGATTTGGGTTACTGTCTAGTGTCCTTTTATTTCTGCCGAAGGATTCCATTAGCACATCTGTAAAGCAGGCATATTCATGATAAATTCTCTCAGTTTTTATTTATTTTGTGATATCTTAATTTGTCTCTATTGGGGAGGTATCAGAGTAAACTCAGGGATACTCCACCACTGAGCCACATCCCCAGCCTTATTTTGTATTTTATTTAAAGACGAGGTCTCACTGAGTTGCTTAGCACCTCGCTTTTGCTGAGGCTGGCTTTGAGCTCCTGATCCTCCTGCGGCAGCCTCCGGAGTCACTGGGATTATAGGCATCTTGCCACTGCACCTGGCTTGTCTCTGTTTTTTTTTTTTTTTTTTTTTTTTATTGTTGATGAACCTTTATTTTTATTCATTTATTTATATGCAGAGCTGAAAATTGAACCCATTGTCTCACACCTGTGAGGTTCTGTGAGGTAGACACTCTTTACCACTGAGTCACAACCCCAGCGCTTGTCTCTACTTTTGATGGACAGTTTTGCTGTATAGAGATTCTTACTTGATATGCTACTGTATCCTGGATTCCATGGTTTCCACTGAGAACTAGCAAATATTATTGAAGATTCCTTGAGAAGAGTCACTTCTCTCTTTCCGATTTCAGTAGTTCATGTTATCTAGATGTGGGTATCTTTGACTTTATCTTATTTGGAATTTGTCAAGTTTCTAGATGTCTTGATTAACAGTTTTTTTTTTTTTTTTTTTATCAAACTGGAGAAGTTTGGGGCCATTATGTCAATATTTCTTTTGTCCCTTTATCTCTTTTCCTCTCTGTAAATCATTAATATACTTGTTGTTATCAATATTCTTTATTAGATGTGACATGACCTCATTTCCATACTTTCCTCAAATTCTTTAGACAAAATTTCCTTGCATTATTTTTTGACTATATTTAAAACTCCTGATTTAAAGTCTGTCTGGTAAGTCTAAGATCTGAGTTTCTTTAGGAATAGTTTCTGTTGGCTGAGTCTTGTTTGCCACAATTGTTAACACTGCCTGAGGCAGCTACAATGTTAAACAATTGTTGTTGCTCAATTTTTTGATGAATGCATTTGTGGAAAAAAGGTGTTCACACTAAGTGAAGTCTTATGCAAAATAAAGACAAGCCCTATCAGTGATGTTTTTAGGAAACTGCCAGACTAAGTCAGATACTGACAATATTATGAGTACTGTGGGGGAGATTCAAATCCATTCTACTACTAACAATGGCTTCTAGGCTGCTGATTTCTCTGTGATTCTGGGTTGTTGGTTTTTAAGGCTACTATGGAATTGGGGAGGGAGTATGGGATTAGGCAAATTAGGCAGATCTTGTTTTGATAAAGATTCAGCCACTTTTCTTGGATAAAGCCTCCTTGAATTGTTAGAAGATTGGTTCATTTTCAGTGTTCTTAAAAAGTCAATTTGGACACTTTTTTTTTTTTGCCAATTTTTAAAGTTATTTTTATATAGGAGCAGCTGTTCATTGGTCCTTACTCTACCATTTCCACTGATATTGTCACTTACTATTGCTCTATTATATTTGTTGGCATCAAATACAAATTTAGTATTTCTATATATGTTTGGCATTTCTTTCAATAGGTGTATTGATGGCAATACATTCACTTTTTGCTTGTCTGGATATGATTTTTTTTTTTGCCTTCCTTTTGAAGATATCTTTCTATTATTTCTTGACTTTTATTTTTTCTATGAGCAGTCATTTTATGTTCTTCCTTAGAGGGCAACTCAAAGTGGATCAAAGACCACTTCTTTTCCTCTAGCTGCTTTTAATATTTTCCCCCTGTGTATACTTTTATCAGTTTTTTATGTCTTATTTAAAATTTTTATCAGTGCATTATAGTTATGTATACAATTGAAATGCATTGTGATATACTCATACCTGCACATGGCATAGTTTGGTTAACTTCATTCTCCAGTTCTTCTCCTCCTTCTGCTTGATCCCTTTCCTATTTCCATGAGATTCCCTCCCCCCCCTTTTTTTATTCCTTTTTCCTCTCTGTCTTTTACATATGAGAGAAGTCATTTGACCCTTAACTTTCTGAGTCTGGTTTATTTCACTTGTCATGATATTCTCTCATTCAATGCATTTACCCGCAAATCCATAATTTCATTCTTCTTTATGGCAGTGTAGAAGTCAGGTGTGTATCTATATATTTCCTTTATACATTCATCTATTGACACACATCTAGGTTGATCCATACCTTGGCTATTGTGGATTATGCTGCTATAAATAGTAATATGCACATATCACTGTCATATGCTGATTTTAGTTCTTTTTGATAAATACCAAGGAGTGGGATAGATATGTCATATAGTGGCTCCATTCCTAGTCTTTTGAGAAATGTCCATACTGTTTTAAAAGTGACAATACTAATTTGAAGTCCCACCCACAATATATGACTGTACCTTTCCCCCCACATCCAGACTAGCATTTATTATTTGCATTCTTGATGACTGCCATTTTAACTGGAGTGAGATTAAATCTCAATGTAGTTTTGATTTGCCTTTCTCTGAATGCTAGGGATGCTGAACATTTTTTCATATATTTGTTGGCTGTTTTTATTTCTTCCCTTATTTAAGAAATGTCTTTTTAGATCTTTTGCCCATTTATTGAGTTACTAGCTTTTTGCTGTTAAGTTTTATGAGTTCTTTATGTACTTTGGATATGAATACTACCAAAGATCTTCTTCAATTCTATAGGCTCTCTTTTCATGTTCTCATTTGCTTTGCTGTGTGGAAACTTTTTATTTTAATACCATCCCACTTATTGAGTCTTGGTTTTATTTCTTGTTAAGGAAGTTGGCGCCTGTGCCAATATGTTGGAGTGTCCAGCCTATGTTTTTGTCTGGGAGTTGCAAAGTTCTTAGTTTAATTCCGGGGTCTTTGATCCACTTTCAGTTGTCTTTTGTGCAGGGTGAGAGGTAGAGATCTAGCTTCATTCTTCTACATATGGAAAACATAACCAGTTTTCCCAGCACCAATAGCTAAAAAGACTATATTTTCCTCCAACATGTGTTTTTTGCACCTTTGTCAAATACCAGATGACTGTAACTATCTGGGTTTGTTTTGGTGTATTCTATTAAATTCCTTTGGTCTATATGCTACCAATACCATACTGCTTTTGTTACTGTAGTTCTGTAGTATAATTTGAGATCAGGTATTGTGAGGCCTTCAGCATCATTCTTCTTGCTCAGCATTGTTTTTGCAATTCTGCATCTTGTATTCTTTCAAATGAATTTTAGGACTGTTTTTTCTCGTTCTGTGAGGAATATCATTGGTATTTTAATGGGGATTGCATTGAATCTGTATAATGCTTTTAGTAGTTTGGCATTTTGACAATATTAATTCTTCCTATCCAAGAACATAGGAGGTTTTTATATCTTCTAAGATCTTTGGTTTTTTTCCTTCAGTGTTCTGTTGTTTTCATTGCATTTCATTCATTGATTAGGTTTATTCCTAATTATATTTTTTAGACTCTTTTGAATGGAATAGTTTTCTTGATTTCTTTCTTGGCCAATTCATTATCAAAGTATAAGAAACCTATTAATTTTTTATATGTTGTCTTGTATCTGGTATTTTGCTGAATTTGCTTATCAACTCTAGAAGTTTTCTGCTGGAATTTTTTGAGTCTTCCAGCTGTAGAATTGTTTTATAAACAGATAATTTGACTTCTTTTCCTAATTCTATCCCTTTAATTTCCTTCTCTTATCTGAATACACTGCCTAGAGTTTCAAGAAAAAAATATTTTTAAGATGAACAGAATATTTTTATTTATTTATTTTTATGTGGTGTTGAAGATCAAACCCAGTGCCTCACATGTGCAAGGCAAGTGCTCTACCGCTGAGCTATAACCCCAATCCCAAGAACTATATTTAACAGTTGTGGTGAAAGTGGACATTTTTTGTCTTATTCCTGATTTTAAAGAAATACTTTCAGCTTTTTTCTATTAAGGATGATGTTGACTTTGGGTTTGTCATATTTAGTCTTTATGATGTTGAAGTTAGTGCTTTCTGTCCCTAGTTTTTTAAACCATGAATGGGTGCTGAATTTTGTCTAAGGCTTTTTCTGCATTTGTTGAGATAATCATGTGATATTTGTCCTTGATTCTATTTATGTGATGAACTATCGTTATTGCTATATGTTGAACCAATCTTGCATCCCTGGGATGAAGCCAACTTAATCATGGTGTACAGTCTTCTTAATGTGTTTTTAAATATGGATTGCTAGTATTTTCTTAAGAATTTTTGAATATATTAATAGGTGATATTGGTCTATATTTTCTTATTGTGTCTTTTTCTGGTTTTGGTAGAAAGATGCTACTGGTTTATAGAATTATTTTGGGAGTGTTCTCTCATTCTAGTTCATTGAATAATTTGAGAAGGATTGGTATTAGGTTTTGTTTAAAGGCCTTGTACAAGTCAGCTGAGAATCCATCTGGTCCTTGGCTTTTCTTTGGAGAATAGCTTTTTATTACTATTATAATATCATTGCTTGATATTTATCTGTTTGGATTTTCTTATTTGCTCTTGATTCAATCTGGGTAGGTCTATGTGTCTAGAAATTTGTCAATATATTCTAGATTTTCCAATTTATTGAAATATGAGTTTTCAAAATAGTCTCTAATGATCATGTGGATTTCAGAAGTGTCTGTAGTGATATCTCCTTTTTAAATCTTTTATTGTGTTGATTTAGGTCTTTTCTCTAATTATTTTGGTTAGTTTTGCTAGGCATTTATCCATCTCATTATCTTTTGAAAAAATCCAATATATGTTGCATTGATCCTTTGTATTGTTTAAAAACATTTTTTTAGTTGTAAATGAACGCATAGTATCTTTATTTATTTTTATGTGGAGCTGAGTGAACCCAGTGCCTCACACATGTGAGGCAAGCACTTTATCACTGAGCTACATTCCCAGCCCCTCTATTTTTTTTTTTTAATTCTCTATTTCATTTCTTTTGGCTCAGATCTTAATTGCTTTCTGTCTTCTACAGGTTTTAGAATTATTTTGTTCCTGCTTTCCTTGGGCCATGAGAAGTAACATTAGATTGTTTATTTGGAATCTTTCTGTGTGTCTTAGTCATCTTTTTCAATGCTGTGACTAAAACACCTGAAAACAACAATTTTAGAGAAGGACAAATTTATTTAGCACCTACAATTTCAGAGGTCTCACTCCATTGCTCTGGGCCAGAGGTGAGGCAAATCATCACGGCAGAAGGGCATGGAGGAGGAAAGCAGCTCAGGACATAGCAATTAGGAAGCTGAGAGAGAGCTCTGCTCACTGGGGACAAAATATAAACCCTAAAGACACATCCCTCATGACCCACCTCTTTCAGCCACACCCTACCTGCCTACAGTTCCCACCCAGTTAATCCCTATCAGTGAATTAATGCACTGATTATGTTAAAGCTCTTGTTATGCAATCATTTCACATCTAAACTTTCTTGCTTTGTCTTGCACATTAGCTTTGGGGAGACACCTCATATCTAAACCTTAACACTGTTTTCTTTTTTTAATGTAGGCATTTAATGTTATAAACTACATCTACATAGTGTCCAAAGATTTCAGTTCATTGCATTACTGTTTTTGTTTGATTTTTGTGATTTTAAAATGTCTCTTCTCATTTCTTCTATGATCCACTCCTCATTTAAAAGTGTATTTTTAAATTTTCATGTGTTTATGTGGTTTCTATAAGTTTTCTTGCTGTTGATTCCTAATTTTAATCCACCATGAGCTGATAATATGCTTGGAATAATATCTATTTTTTGGTATTTGCTAAGACTTGATTTGTGTTCTAAAATATGATCTATTTTTTAATAAAGTTTCCATGAACTGCCTAACATAAAGTGTACTCAACTGTTAGATCAAGTAGTCTATAGATGTCTATTACGATCATTTGATTTATAGAATTCTTTAAGTTAGAAGTGTCTTAATTGATTTTATGTCTGGATGACATACCTCCCAATTGAAAGGGGTGTATTGAAATCACTCAGTATTATTGTTTTTGGAGCTATCTTCAACTTGAAGTCCAGAAGTGTTTGTTTTATGTAATAAGGTGCTCTGACATTTGGGGGATAAATACTATTGTTATACCTTCTTATTGGACTATTTTCTCTAACAGTATGTAGTGACCTTCCTTATCTCTTTTGATTAATTTTTGCTTGAAATTGGATTTGTTAGATCCGAGAATAGTTGCTCCTGCTTGATTTTGGACATATTTGCATAGAATATCTTTTTCTGTCCTTTTACTTTCTGGCTATGGACATCTTTACCTGTAAGATGAATTTCTTGCAAACAGCATTTGGTTGTGTGTTGTTTTTTAATCCATTTTCCTAGTCTGTTTCTTTACATTGGAGAGTTGAAACCATTTCCATTCAGAGTTGTTATGGAGGGTTGTTTATTATTCTTAGTTGTTTTGGCTTGCTTCAAAGATTAATTAATGCTTAATTTTCAGTTGCTTAATTACCCTTCTGAAGAGCTTTATCCGCTTGAGAGCCCTGAGGTTTGTTTTTGAGTTCTTTTTGTAGTATTTCTTTAAGTATTTTCTGTAGCACTAGTTTATAGGTCATGACTTATTTTAGTTATCTTTATCATGGAAAGTTGTTTTCTATCAGAGGTTGGGTTATCTCATTTTAAGCCCTCCTGAATTATAGAGTGTGTTAAGAAGTCTATTAAAGTCTTATTGTCTGCTTCTAAATGTGTTCTGATATGTTTTCTCTTTTAGCTTTTAATATCATAGCCTTATTCTTTATGTTAGGAATTTTAATATGATGTGTCTTGGAAAGGTTCTTTTTTGATCTTTTCTCTTTGGGGTTCTAGGTGAATCCTGTGTGGATGCCCATCACATTCCTCAGGGTCGGAAATTCTCTGCTTCCTGTAGTCATGTCCTAAGCTGCTTTCCTCCTCCACACCCTTCTACCATGATGTTCTGCCTTACTCTGGGTCCAGAGCTGTGGAGGTGACTGACCATGGACTGAACTTTTAAAACCGTGAACCCTGAATAAACTTTGCTTCCCTTAATTAAAAAAAAAATTCTTGAATCCTGTGCTATTCTTATTTAACTAAAATTACTGAAGTAGTTTTCTAGGAATCAGTGCTTTTAATGAATACTCCCTTTAGTCATTGTTTTTGCTAAAATATGAAGAAGTAATTAAAATAGTCTCTTTCCATCCATCCTAAGACATGCCTGTCAGATAGCTTCCACACCCATGCTAAAGAGGGGTGAATAATTGTTGATGGCACAGGTTGTATAGATAGGCACTTGAAATCTAGTCTGGAGATGATCTGTAATAGATATTGATACTTCCTTAAGCTACTAGGGGATTATCCATCCCTTTGACATCTCTAGTGTAAAATCAGGGACATATTTTACCATAAAAAGAAAGGAAAAATGAAAACCAAACAGAAAACTTTCCTAATCCAACTCCCATTTTCTCCAAAAAGGCAAAGATAGATAAATGGCTACACCATGACTGTGTTAAAAGAGAAGACCACGTTTTTCATGGATTGAATTGTACCATGCTCCTCTGTTAATAAACATCTCTTTAGGCTTTATAACCTGAGAAGAGATACCCTCAGCAGAGGAGTCATAGTGAGCACCAGTGAGGTATCCACTGCTCACATGTCAGCTGTGTCGATTCGTTTAAGTGTGTAGTATGTGAAGTGGTTTTGAAAAAGGAGGTTTACTGCCTTCCTTGGATTTTCATGAAGGTGTATGGACTTCACTTGAGTCAAGGTCTGGTGGATCTGAGTTTTATAGCCAATATGTACCAGTGCCAAATGAATCCAAGCTACAAAGCATACTGATAAACAACTGGCACCATGGACATTATGTGCTTTGAGTTTGTTCAATAGCAATAATAGCAACAACGTCTACGGCAATAAACTGAGATAAAAGCTAACATTTTACTTTTCACATGCCTACCATTGTGTTAAATACTGCCCATGGATAATCTTGTTAAATCTTCACTATAACTCTATGAAGAAGTTGCTGAAATTATACCTATTTTATGATGAGGAAATGGAAGCACCAAGAAACTTAAGTAATCTACTCAAATTTACACAGCTATAGAATGCTTGAGACAGAATTTTAGTGTCTCTATACAGATCCACCTCCCCTTTCCTCCTAGGGACTAAAATGGATTTACAATTTATGTAGGGATATGGTGGGGATGTGTTTAATTAACACATAGGAAGGAAAGGTTAGCAGGATTAAAGGAAGAGTGAATCCATGACCTTGACTTCATTGACTTGTACTCCACTCCACTAAATGAGCCTAGCAGACTTGGAGTTTCTGAAGACTTAGAGGTGATTAAAGCTTTGCCTCTGAGTTAGAGACTCCTTCCCTGGGGAAGGACAGGCTTCAGGAGGCCCTTTTGTTGGTGTGGGACAGACAGATTAGAATCATAGAATAAAAGCAGAGAACACGCAAGTGGAAACCCACACCCTTTAAGTTCAATGAAAGCAAGAAGAGAGTTCATTCATTCATGGCCACTGCCAGGAAGTCCTCATTTATTCAATCTTGGTCTCTCAATAAAATATTTTGTATTTAAAAAATAATTTTTTTCCATCCATATTAACTTTAATTCTTTAAAAATGATGGTAGAATTAAAAAGCTTTTCTTGGTCTTTTCTTCAGACTCTAGGAGAATTAAGAAGTAGCCTGGTGGCCTCCAAAATTGCTTTGAATTTGATGCACAATTATGAATCTGTTAAACTGGGGAAAGATTTAAACTTTCTAACACTGGTTTATTATGGTTTTTCTAAACCAGATATTGACACAAGAAAAAGAATGGTCCTGACTCAAAGATCCTTAGTAAAGAGCTCCCAGTTTGTTTTTTCTTCTAATTATTGTCAGTCCTTGAGAAATGTACATATCTGTTGCAATAAGCAGGAGTTGTGGCATGCTCTGTGCAGATGGGCCAAGCCTCCTGCAGGACGGTGTGAATGGAATTCAGTATACATTGCAGCCTAAAAATATTGTAAGAGCATTCCATTCTTCTCATGTGACTTTTCTTTCTTTCTTATTCAGCTGTACTTGGATCTCTGTGGGGAGCAAGCGAGAGTCTGAGGGTTCAATGGAATGGAAAAGCAGTGGAGACTTCCAGAGAGCCTTCTTTCCATCCTTCAAGGTTTTCATTTGTTCACCACACTTGATAGATCAGTTTAGCCCAGAATTCACTGATACAGGAGAGATATTGACTTGCCCTATTGTGCAAACATAGAAAGCCCAGAATCAAAACCCCTGCCACTGACCCTGAGCCCCAGGCTCTAGGAGCTGTGGGGTCGAGACAAGAAATTGTGAGAGTCAACAATGGCACTGACAACCATACGTTATTGACTCAGACTGATTGGAAATTAAAGCACCAACCCCAGGGGAAATTCTGCAAAGAAATCAGGGTGTGCTCTCTGGTGTTCTGCCTTCCTGAGCTCTTGTTCTTGTCTCAACTGGGTCATTATTAGTAGAGACAAGTAGAAAAACTACCGAATGCCTTTGTAAGGTCCTCTCCATTAAAAAAAAAAAAAAAGTTGACTAAGTTCCCGTGTGAGAAGCCAGGATGAGATGTGGAAGATTAATGTTAAGTTTTGTCTCTACCTTTGAACTTTAGGGAATTCATGTCACCTCTCAATTCCCAATTTTTTCAATTTGTGAAAAGTCAGGTCATTATATCTTCCCCTTCCTAATTCTCCAGGACAGTTACCAATCAGGGTATGGACAACAAAGGGTTGACGTCTAAGCAAAGACTGATGAAATTCAGAAAATTCCCTCCTGCTGTATTTACCCTTTGTTAAGAATCAGTGTGATTCCTTTACCTCTGACAGACAACAGTGTAGCACAGATATGTCCTGTCTTGTTCCTGCTATCTTCCTTCTCTCCAAAACATTATCAGTGACTTCACCAATTGCAAAACAAGAATTTGGAGACTTGGATTAGTCAGTTAACTTGTACTCCCTCTGCTGGTTGGATGGCTTGTATTTCTTTTTCCATGACTCTTAGACTCTAAGGCTTATTCAGTTATTTATTTATTTTCAGTAAAGCTGAAAACTATGTGTATTTTTGGGAGAGTGATTAACATAGAATGAATTTGTGATATTGTGCATTTTCCAGTATTTAGAAGAGTTGCCAATTTTTTAAAGGAAAAATTGTTAAAAGGCAGGTTCATAAAACCATTTTTATTGAGGTGGTATTAGCAATTCTATCCAATACAATTTTCTAATGGTGGATACCAATAAAGGAGTAGGAAATAAATACTTCCTTGGCATCAGGTACTAGCCATTGTCTATTAAACACTATAGGAGTAGCTCAATGCACACAGGGGCAGTCTGATAAAAGCAGCCAGAACCATCAAATATTTTTAAATTCATAAGTTCACAGTCATATGAAGGAAAAATAAAACTGATTAGTCATCTTTGGAGGCTGGTAATAATCAATTATTTATTTTTTAAATGGACAAATAAAGGGCAACAAATCAAGAAGTTATTCTGTTTTCTTTTTCCTCTATGTACAAACTATTCTATTGGGTCATCTAAAGTAGACAAAAGAAGTAATTCTTTTTGAAAGTATTCTAGCCAAAAACATAGAGAAAAGAAATGATGGAACACCACCACTTGACAATTCCTACTTGATTGGCAACTGTTGGCCTCAAGCATCAAAGTCTACCAATGTAGTACAAAGAGCTCCATCACATACTTCTTCATTTAAAGAGTACAGCACCACCCACGGACTGGCCAAAGATATGGAACCTCAGTCTGATGCATCTTCTGGACACAGCTGCCAATTTACAGTGAAGGACAGTTTGGCAAAAGCACAGAAATCAAACTTTATGTTACCACACTGACCTTCACATTCTCCCATGGATAACAACTTCCAGTCTCTTGTGATAAAATGGGCATTTTGTTATTGACAAAGACTCTGCTGGCTCAGTTTATCCAATCTGAAACAAGGGTGCTAGGTGGAGTGGATTTATTTTCTGAGCACTGGCATGTTAATGAAAAAAAAGATCAGCTTGTGTGGCTCGTTCTAATTTATCAAAAGCTGCCAGCCTGGGCCACACTGCAGATCTAGCAATCCACTTCAACGTAAACATTTTAATTATGATTTCTAACATTTGGCTTTCATTAAAAGTTAAGAGAAAAACTTAAAAAAAATTTTTCATAAAGTAAATATTGGAAAACCCCCTTAAGAACACACCCTTTCCACATAAACACACACACACACACATACACACACACAGGGTTTTGATTTATAAGCAAAAAAGGAAAATCCACAAATAAAAGAATATGAAGAAGAAAGAGAGAAGGAGGGAGAGGAGGGAGGAAAAGAAAATTCTCCAGCAGCCTAACAATACAAAACTGAAGGCAAGGTTTAGAGCCTGAGAAAATGACTAAAAAACAGGTGACCTTTGATTCTGAAATTCAGAAGCATCTTTTTGGTGAAGGACTTTAAAAAATATAATTTTTGGTGAAGTTCAAAAAATTGGCAGAAGTATTTCCTGCCCACTATACAAAGATCAACTGTAGTTTATCAGAAGGACGTGCTGCCAACTAGCATAGTTAGTGTTGAAGCAGAATCTGTGCTCTCTGATAAAACTGGGGAAAAGGATGTAACTGGGAGTTTGGACTTATATCTGGGCTATGGATCTGCCTTTAAATTTTGTTTTGAAAGCTAAGGCAGAAAAGGAATGCTGTATTTTTATAGTTTCTTTCCTGTGTTCCTTCCTTTCCTTCTATTGATAAAAAAGAATATATAAAGTCATTTTATAGGTGGAATTGTTACAGGATTTGCAATGAACTGCAAAAGGAAATGTTTTCAGTGGTTTGTTTCTTTTATTTAAACTCATTGTATTGTCACCATAAGTCTTAATTTTGTTTCTAGTTTTGAAGTATATGTAGATATATATGTATATTTATGTACATATTTTAATGTTTATTTATTAAATATATTTTGCTTTAGAATGTTTTATATATAACTTAATACATACTTAAAATTATATATGTATTTGTTTGTATAGATATAATTATATATGTGTATATATAATTATAAGCATATATAGTAATATACATATAACATATACTTAAAATTATATATGTGTATTTCTCTCTCTCTCTCTCTCTCTCTCTCTATATATATATATATATATATATACATACATATATATATAGTCAATAGATGACATTGCAAAAAAACAAAAGCAAAAACAAAAACAACCCTATAAAAAATTAATGAGTCCTTCCTAGGTAGCTCTGAAGGTCATAATAAAGCTTGATCTGACAGCATATGTAGGACAGTGTACCCCTCAGCACATTAAATAGCACAAGCTGAAGCTTACTTTACCCTTCTATACCAGTGCTAGTTTCTGTGGCCAACATGCAACTCTATTATATGATTAGTCTTAGCTGGAGTTAAGACCTAGCTGCATTTTTAGTAAGCAGTGACATTTCAAAATCTTACTGGTGCTTCACACCCAATAGTAAAATGTACATATCACAAATCACATGAAGAAATGACAAATGGAACACAATTTGAGTTATAATTACTACTGATTTTTAAGTTTGATTGTTCTTAAAAATTTGGGTTGTGAGATGAGTAAAGAGTGCAAAAGGTGAACACTAAAATTGGGAGCTTATATTACATACACTTTGGAGAAATCCACATGAATATCATCCCAAGAATTTCATAAAAGTCCCTCAAGAACTGGACAGTTCCATAGACCTTCCCTTGTCATCTCAAGAGTCACATTTTAGAAGAGCCATAATCAGTACCTGAAGTATTCTTGGACTGGAAAGAGTATTACCAATAGGACAGGAGGCTGATTTATGTATTTCCTGTTTCTTTCAGCTCTGGGGATTGAATTCAGATGCTTTACCACAGAGCTAAATCTCCAGGCCACTGCCTCACGCCCTGTTTTTTAATTGTTTGATTTTTTTTAATTAAAAAAATTTTTAGTTGTAGATGGATAATAATTTCATTTATTTCCTATTTTTTAATTTTTATTTTGAGACAAGGTTTTTCTAAGTTGCCCAGGTTGGCCTCAGTGTCTCAAGTTGCCGGGATTACAGGGAGGTGCCACTATACCTGACTATGTGTCCTTTCTTTATAGTCATTAAAGAGCCATATCTTTAGATCAAAACACAATAAACAAGCAGGAAAAAAAAATACATTTCTCCACTCTGGGTATGTGTGAGATAAACATTTAGGGATTTAAAAAAGCATCTGCAAGGTCTACCATGTTTGTGACATGCTTTACTTTCTTCAAGTGCAATGATGTTGGATAATAACAAGATGCTCTAAATGGAAATCCTGGCTGTATGAGAATCATGTGGTGGGCTGGTTATTTTTCAATTGTCCTTCAGCTGCAAACCTACCCTGCAGACTGCTTTCTCAGGCTCCTTTGTGAGTTGGTTTTCAATTAGATTCTGTCCAAAGGAGGAATATTGGAATAGAGGAGAGGAGAAAGGTTTCCTTCTTTTCTGCTTGTTCCCATCAGTGTCACTTCAGCAGCCACACTGGCTTTAGCCTCCACCTCTTGTAGGTGTTTCCAGAATTTGTTCCATCATACTACCTCTGTGGCAGCATCTCTTTCTCAGGGGACTGAGCATTACCTCATGAGGCCCTCTCCTCAGAGCTCCTAGATCCCTGCAAGGGTTCGCCTTCCCTGCAGTCCCTTCCCCCTCTCTCTGCTTACTGGCTGCCATGAGCTCAGAAGCTTTCCTCGGCTGCACCCATTGGCCTTGATGTTCCATCTCGTCTCCGGTCCAGAGCAATGGAACTGGCCCACCACAGAATGAGACCTCTGAGACTGTGAGCCAAAATAAACTTTTCCTCCTCTAAGATGGTCGTGTCAGGAATTTTGGTCACAGCAACATAAAGCTAACACAGAGACTGTACTCTGAACGCTGTTGCTTGTTCTTGTGGAAAAGTGCTTGCGGGGGGGCGGTGGGTGTGGGTGTACATAGCACCCTCAACCAACTGCTTACTTAAGATTGGGAATGAAATGCAGAAAATGATAGATAACACAGGGATTTTGAACTTGAGGACACAGTGGTAGAGAGATTTAGAAAAGGGGTCAGTGTGGGGCCAGTGGGTTCCACTTGAACTTTAGAGCCACATGAAGTGTATGTATATTGTTTATTTTAAACCTATCTAATATGGGATCTGGGAAATACAGAAGTGTTGGGCTGACATTTTCTGAGTTTGTTTTAGAGACAAACGGCTACCTACCTATACTCCTGTGATGTGGATGAAGCTTCCATGGAGAGGAATGAATCTTTTCACTCTCGGTGGTCCAGGGGGGACTTCAACTTGAGGCAGAGGAAGGAGCACTTAGAGGAAATAGTTTGCATTCTAGGTTTCTAGATGGTGGGACTAGATTCCAAGTGAGCTACAGCATTGACAAAGCCTGGAACTTACTTTTCCTGGTGCCACTAATGTTGAAAGTTTCAATGCCAGGATCTCCCCACCTGAATTTAAATTCTCATTTCCCAGCTCCCACACTTCCCCCCTCTGCACTTCCTCCTTTCCTATCTCAAGACTCCAACTCTCTTCTGCTTTCCTTGGCTCTCAGTCTTTTGGATTTGCTTCCTCTTGGAATCACCCTGGATCTCATCATCTAGTTGTATTTTTTTTTTTTAACGACTCTCTAGTGAAACGACTTCATTTCATTTCCCTTCATAGCTTTTGCTTCTCTTGTCTTGATGATATTCAACCTGGGATAAATCTGGCCTTTTGCCTTTTTCACTCTCATATTCAACTGCTGAATGTTTTTGCAGAAAATCATACAACAACAACAACAAAATCCATGATTTAAGTTGCAGCCTGGCCACATCGCCTCCTTCAAAGAGAAAAGAGGCTGTCATTTGGGATTTCTCTACTTCTCTACCTCCAGGCTTCATCTGATTCTGCCTGATTCTGTTCTTCCTTTCTTCAACCATAAAGTGACTTTCTCCTCATTCTCCCACACAGTAGTTTACCTCCTCTACCTGCAACTTAGATCAGGGTTCTTCCCTTTGGCACGGGCTGGCTCTGTTGTGGATCCCTTCCTTCCTCTGTACCTTCAGTTTCTTTCTTTATCTCTTTATCCTGAGCAGGTAGACATGCTCACCTCTCACCCGGGAAAAATCTTAACTCTAAATCACAGTGTTGCTCCCCAAAAGTATATCTCTTCTCTGACTCGAATGTTCTTTTGAACCTCAGAACTGAAAATGGACTTTTTCTTCCTAGCAGAGTTTTTGCTCTGACTTCCTCTGAAACAATGGATGTCACTTGACTATTTTAAATAGGGAAAGATAAGGAGTGGACATAGAGTGTTAAAAAGAATCTCTAGGGATGAAAACTATATGGATGAATCTTTAAAATGATTACGTTTTTACCTTATCTTCCTAATGAAAGTATGAAAAGTATACACTGACTGTTAACAATTGTTATCTTCTGTGTTTTGTTATAGCTTTCCTAATATATAGACCTTTTCCACAGTTGACATGTATTAAGTTTGTAACCAAACAAAGCTATAAAAAAGTGATAAAATTTATATGGAATATGACATTGTTCTTTGGTCCAATTTCCCTCTCTATTTGCATTCCTTCTCTTCTATACCTGCTCAGCCAAGTTTCTTAAAAGAAACACCCATATTTTTCTCTCCCCTACTCTTTAATGCATTCTAAGCTGACATCAGCTCCAACTCATCATTGGGACAGACCCCAGTTCAGTCAGCCATAAAAAGCCAAGTAAAATGCCCAACCTATTATGCCTCTCACTTTGTGTGCTGTATGGACCATTTGCCTTTCTTGACACTCCTTTTTTATTTTTAACTCTCTGGTCATTCTTTCTCAGTTTCCTTCTAGAAGTCTCCTTTCTCCTCATACTTTGTAAATGTTGACGTTCTGCTAAACTTTCTCTAACTTGCTCTGATCTCCAACTTTCTTCCTCTCATTACCAGTCTTGAAAAACATATCCTGGATAAGTTCATCTTCAGTGATGGCTACAACTTCCCCTGTATAGAACTCCTAATCTCTAATATGTGTCTTCAACTTGGAAAAAAGAATGGGGATTAAAAACTGCTATAGTCAGTGATCAAGCAGACATCTCTGGCTGGTAAAGTGATATCTCAAGTTCAGCTTTAACAAAACAGAACTTTAGATTTTTCCCACTCTTTCAAACTACTTCTTCCTCTTTTATTTTCCATCACAAGGATTAAGTCACCATCATTCTGTTTCTGAAGCCAAAAATGGAGTCATCTCCAGTTATATCCAACTACCCACTCACCACCTTTATTCCACATACTCAGTCTACATTTATCTGGACTCACAGTCCTGGGAATTCTGTTTTCTGAATGTTGATAAAATATTTCCCTTCCTGTCCATCTCCATTGTTATTGCCTTGGTTTTGGCTTTAGTAATTTCTCATTATTGTAATAGTCTTCTGGTATCAAGTTTCACCTCTCCTAACCTGTCATTCAAACTGATACCAGGTTGATTTTTTAAAAAATCAGTTGTTGATGGACCTTTATTTTATTTATTTGTATGTGGTGCTGAGAATTGAACCCAGTGCCTCACACAGGCTAGGCAAGTGCACTACCACTGAGCCACAACCTCAGACCCTGATTTTTTAAAATTATTTTTTAATTATACATGGACAAATACCTTTATTTATTTATCTTTATGTGGTGCTGTCGAACCCAGTGACTCACACGTGCTAGGCGAGCACTCTACCACTGAGCCCTAACCCCGGCCCTACCAGGTTGATTTTTGAAAATTGAAGTCTTTTTTTGTTATTGCCATCTTTTCCATTCTTAATAGCCATTTGTGGTCTTCAGAAGAAGATCCAAATTCCTTATCATTACATGCAAGGTGTTCCATCATTGCTACTTACCTTACCAGACCCATTTCCTACTACAAATAATTGCTCTTGTGCTATTGGAGTTCTCTCACCTATTCCTTGTTCTCTGTTCCCTCTTACTTACCTTTCCAATTCTTTATCTGCTGTCCCTCCTTAGTTCAGCAGTTCCCATTATTCATGATTTTGTTCTCTGTGGTTTCACTTATCCATGATCAACCACAGTCCAAAAATATTATGTGGAAATTTCTGGAAACATACAATTTGTAATTTTTGAATTATGTACTGTACTGAGTAGTGTGATGAAACCTCCAGCCATCCTGCTCCATCCTTCCCAAAGCACAAATCATCCTTTTGTTCAGCATATCCATATGCTGCCTGCCACTAGTCAATTGGTTGCTGTCTCTGGTGTTAGACTGTCTTGTAATCACAGTGCTCATATATAAGATTTGGTACTAACCTTGGTTTCAGACATCCACTAGGGGTCTTGGAATATGGGGACTACTTTACTTCTTCTCTGAGATATCATAACATTCGAAGTATCCTTTCTCTGCATTATCCTTATCAAATTCCTCATCTGTTCCCATACTAGACTATTAATTTCTCCAGTGTAATGAATGTCTGTTTCTCTTATGTATGAGGACACTACTGGAGAATGATAACAGCTTATAAATAATTGTTTAACCTAATAGTCACTAGAGACGTTTTAAGAGAATTATCTTCCATACTGTATGTGTGAAACAGATTTTTAAGTTTAGCATAAAAAGAAATCTGCTTTGCGGGAAAATGCATCTATGTTAAGAGCAAGAATTACTATATCTGAATGTTCATAGCAGCATTATTCGTAACACTCAAAAAGGGAAAACAACTTAAGGAATAAAAAAAATCAAATATATACATATATATAATTCTTATGTGTATACACCATGTAATGGAATATTATTTGGCCATAAAAAGGTACTAAGTACTACTAATGCAGGATACCACATAGATGAAACTTAAAACTTGCTAAGAATAAGAAGCCATACCTGAAAGACCATAACTGAAGACCATGTCTGAAAGACCATGTATATATGATTGCATTTATATGAAAGTTCAGAATAGAGAAATATACAGAGACAGAAAGTAAATTATGATTTGCTTAGTACTTGAAAATGGGGAGCAAAGAGAGGATGAAAGAATAGGGCATTTATAGCTAAATGGTTCATGGTTTTCTTTTGAAATTATAAAAATTGTCCTAGAATTGACTGTGCTGATAGTTGCAGGTATTCGTAAATATCCTAAAAAATCACTACACTTACATGTTCAGTAGGTAAATTGTATGGTATGTGAATTTTATCTCAGAAAACTGAAGGCAGTAGCAAGTATTGCATTCCTTTTCCAGTCTGGACAGTTGTTATTCTTATTAGGTGCTGCCTATGCACTTATTAAAAAAATAACAAATACTTAGTCTTTTAAAAATAATTAAATTTTAATTTATTTTTAAATTTCTAAGTCATATGTACTAAATATGCATTATTAATCAGTATATGACTGCCATGTGTACCAGCATCTGTACACAAGGGGTACTGGCAAAATCAGGGTATTTGGTATTTCCAAATCTATTCATATTGAAGCCTAAAGCTTTTTTCTAGTTCTTGATAAAATATGTAATAGGTCATTGTGAACTATAGTCACCCTGTTGTGCTGTACAACACTAGAACTTATTCTTCTATTTTAGTACCCATATCCAACCTCCCTCTGTTTCCCTTCTGCTCTATCCTTTCTAGTAGCTAGTAATTACTATTTTACTATTTTCTACTTTGAGGTCAACTGCTTTTATTTTCCACATATAAAAAAGACCTTTCAGTATTGGTCTTCCTATGTCTGGTTTATTTTGCTCAATGCCATGCCCTCCAGTTCCATTCATTTTGCTGCAAATGATAGGCGATCATTTCTTTTTAAGGTTAATAGTATTCTATCATGTATATATATCATATTTTCTTTATCCTTTAGTCCTTCAACGAATACCTTACTTGATTTCAAATCTTAGCTATTGTGAATAAAAAAATTTAGCAAAAAATCCTTATACTGGGGGGGGCTGGGGTTGTGGCTCAGCCATAGAGCACTCGCCTCTCACATGCAAGGCCCTGGGTTCCATCCTCAGCTCCACATAAAAAAATAAATAAAATAAATGTATAAAAATACATTTAAAAATCCTATACTGTTACAATAAATAATTCAACACATCTGTTACCAACATTAGGATTTTGGTAAAATTTAACCACAGGCAAGTTCTTCAAAGCAAGGTATAAATGCTATCTTCTGAAACAAGGTATTAAAAGTCAGAGGATTGGCAGAAAAAGTTTTGTCCTGTAAGTGACAAACAAACGATTCTTCTTAGACAAATATCTTATACATTATTTTGTAAAATTCCATAAAAATAGAAAAATAGGTAAAGTTTAATGATTAAATTAAATGACATGCAGAAATGGTCCAAATAAGAGAAATTTAAATATTATTGGTTGTAAAATTGCTGCAAATACAAACAACAAAACTTTATTTTTCCTGTGGAGTGTTTATTAATTGAATTTCATCTTTATGACCAAACTACCAGACACAAACAACCTGGAGGAAGAAAGATTTATTTTGGCTCACAGTTTCAGAAATCTCAATCCATGGCCGGCTCTCTGGCTTTGGACCTGAGGTGAGGCAGAACACCGTGGTAGAAGGGTATAGCCGAGGAGAGCTGCTCAGCTCTTGGCAGCTAGGAAGCAGAAGGAGAGAGGTGGGAGGGGTGAAGAGCTGGGGAGGAGAAAAACTCTTCTAGGGCTTGTCCCCAGTGACCTACTTTCTCCATAGAGGTTCCACTTCCCAGTAGACCCTTCAACTATGAGTGGACTAAACCATTCACAAAATAATCTTTGCCTAAAAGGCCCACCTCCAAACCTTGCTGCATTGGGGTCCATGCTTGCTACATGACACTCTGGGGGCATTCCAGATCCAAGCCATAGCAGTGAGTTTTAAAGGTTGCGGTGAGAGTTGTGTTTATCCATCTATCAGATGTATTGAATGTGAATCAAGCACAGGGACTGAGGAAGGTGTGAGAAAAGAGTACTTTGGAGGTTTGAGTAGCACTTTGTGATATGAGAATAGTTGAACTCTGTTGGAGTTTATCATGCAAGAGGAGTAGAGTGAAGCAAGATAATGGAGATTATGGAGGACATTGGGTGATTAATGGTGAAGACTTGACTGTATCTTGAGGATGATCAAGAGTGAGTGAAGAACTTTCTATAAAGGAATCCCAGTCAGATTAGAGTTTCTAGAAAGAGTCCTTGACCATGACATGGACGGTGGATTGTAGCAGAATGAGGCTGAAGACAAGATGACTACTCAAGAGTTACAGGGTGGTCCTGTAAGACAGGGAACTTGATCCCAGGCAAGGAAGTAGGGCTGGAGAGAACAAAAAAAGAGAACCACCCCATCAGTTTTCAGGGTTTATCCTATAATATACACTTACAGTCAAAAGGATATACCATAATAGGCATGCCTAACCTCTTCTCAATTTTAACTTAGGTTCATCTTCAAAGTTAAAGTGTCCTCTCTTTTCTGTTTCCACTGGTATAACTGTGAGCTCAGGGAGAAGACTCTGAGTTCAGAGCTGGGCGAGGCTCGTGGTCAGTATTCTGGACCACTATCTGCATGTCATGGTGGTTAACTGGCCCTCAGCCTGGCTGTAGGTATCTGATAATGCAAGGATTTGGATCCAAATCGGAGGTAACTCCTATCTTAAAAGTCCTGCCCAGACTCTAGGAGAGTTTCCTGGAAACCCTTAACCCTATTGCTAGAGGGACTCAGCTCTACTTTAAATGGCAATCAGGGAGAGACCTGGGCTCAGAGGAGAAAATAATCTTATAAGTCTTAAGAATGATCTAGAATTTCTTCAAATCATTTGGAATTTATTTTTGCCTTTCCATGAGAAAAACAGATCTGTTTGTTGACCTCCTGATTTGTTCTGCACAAAATGAGGATAGTAGATATGGCTCATAGCTATCCCCTTACCATACCACTTTCTTTTAAACAAAAGATATTTTAGACATGTTTCAGCTTGGCCAAGAAATGTATAATTTCACTATTAAAATTATGAAATGTATTTTTATGGCTTAGGGAAAATTTACGCAAATAATATTTTACATAAATATATTTTACATAAATAATAGTAGATCTAATTATAGTTAGGTTAGTGGATCTATATCTAATAGTTAGAAATAACTAAAGTTCCTTATCTTGGGTTTAAACAAGTTATTTTTTTAAGCCAGTAAGAAAGCATATTTGTAGTCATTTGGCAAAAACTAAGAGCCAAATATTGAAAAAAAAGTAAAACCTGTTTCTTGCTGGGTGCTCAGAAATGTTTGGGGAAGTCCATAGATGTAAGGATGTTTATTTCAGAGACGGGGGTGTTTGGTACATAAAACCAAGGTGAGTGTGTCTTTTCCAGGTATTTTACAGTAAAGAATATGAAGTTTAGAGCAATTAGCTGTCTTAAAAACTTGTGTAGCTATTTAGTAACATAGCCAGGATTAAAACTTGACTCTCTTGACTCCAAGTCCATTGTTTTTTTCAAGTATCCCATGTTATCCTGTGATTAAATATGGATATGGTAATTTCAGTCACCATAGAGCCATATAGGACAAGGATTAAAAGAGTGGTATAATTATATGAGAAAATGACAACAGCAGAGTTGTAAAGCTAAAGTAATAGATCTGATGAATTCTTCCAGACTGAAGGGAAAAGTAGCTATCTCTTCAAGTATGGAGAGAGGTGGGGGAGGGCAATAAAGATTGAGGGTGCTTTGGGCCCTTATTTGGTATTCAGCTTTCAGAAAAAGCTGTAGGTAATAGTTTTCATATACACAGGTGTGAAAATGTCCAATTAAGAAGTATATCCAAGAGAAGACTCTGTCACATTGTTGAATAATTATATTGCCTTTCTAATTGCCAGGGAAGAGGGTGGAGATCCGTTAAAACTGCACAATGAACAAGGCACTACAAGGAACCCAGATAACAGCCAACAGAACTGGTTATAAAAAGATTAGAAGCACTTGAAGTTGACCAAACAGCAGGAGCCGATAACACACATCTGCAAGTTCCAAAGGCATGAACAAGAGAGCTCCTGAACCCTCCAGTCCACACACTGTGAAGGGCAAGCAAGGCTCTGAAGGGTTTGAGTTACTCAGGTGTCAACTGAGATAGTTTGGTAAAACCATTTCCTAAACAAAGTTATTCTGAAAGACTGGTCCTTGATTTTGGACTATCTTCGGAGAACTGACTCAAGACTTTTCTGATAGGTGTGAGAAAGAGGTTTCCAGGCAACTATGAGTCAAAAAAATTCAGGGTGGTGTTCTAAAGAAGTGGAAAATAAAAACAGATATCAAACAGATCCTATAACTGGGCACCATGCTGGAGTCTTTTCATTTTAAGAATTTGCCAGCTTAGGTGATTTTATCCCAATTGTGTAGATACTCCAAAGGGCCTATTAACTGAACAAGGCTATTCCACTAGACAGTGAGGGAGCAAACTTGGTTGTGTCTGATGCTTGTTCATTTCTCGTGTACCACAAAGTAAATCAGTGGAAAGAGGTGTGACTTTTTGCTGTCTACACTGTCAAAGTTGGAGCTGGAGAAGTGGCTTAGGGAAAGCCCCTCAATTTGACCTGTGTTGGTTAAATGTGTTCTTGATCCTATATGAAATGATGCACTACACAATTTCCCAGCTGTTTTTTTTTTTTTAGGAAGAATTTGGAAGAAAACTGCCTGATTCTGAGCCTTGAACACGGTGACGTGATGGTTTTATCATATCTACTGGATAAAAATTTGGCATCCAAATTTCACATTTGGGCATTCAAGACCTTCACCAGTTTACCCTTGCTCTTTTTTTAAACAGTAGGTATAGCAAATACATAGAAAAGTATGTAAAACATGCAAATGTACTCTAAGAAATGATAATTTGTAAGATTCTAATTATTAATCACTTAGAAAGTGATTAATGCTTCCTTCTTATTCTACTTGAGTTTCACAAAAACTTAAGAATATTCTTATTTTGTGAAGGTAAAAACAGAGTCTGAGGGTGAGTGGATGGGGGTAATTGAAATAACCTGCTCCAAGTCTCATAGCATCATGGCTAGTAAGGGAGAAGAATTCAAACCTCCATGTCTCACCTGTAAATGTGTACTTCCTGTTTGGAAAAATGCAACTTCTCAACATGGCTTAGGTACTCCATCAACTTTTTCCTCTCCATCACCATTCTTATCAGATGCAGCTTTGGCCCAAGAGGCTGTTTATCAAGCTATTCCAATCTCGGGTGAGGAAAAAAATGTTCATACGGCAGAAGTAGCCAGGAAGCCAGGATTGGTTTATGGGGGTGGTGGCCATTTTGTCATTGCTTATTTGCTTTGTGGCAGAGGGAATTGTTGCAGCTGGGAACTATACATTCATTGTTTTGGTCCCTGGCAGAGCTGCAGAGAAGTTGTCAGTGTAAGTATGCTCCATATATTTCAGGGGATCAAAAAAATTATGTGTTTTTATCTGAAATTCAGATCTTATTGCCTGCCCAGTATTTTATTTGGTAAATCTGGTGATCCTAGTCCCTGAAGACAAGGGCTTCTTCCTAGTGCCTCCATTCTTGAAGTTAAAAATAATGGAAATTAGCTAAATAAAAGAGTCAGAAACAAAAGTCTGTTATCCTCCAATTCTCCTTCAGACCCAAGCTGCTTGAGACGGTGCAGCAGGTGCTTGAGGAAGAAGATTCACACAAACTGAAAGCTGGACTTCACTTTGACGGAGTAAGCTTGAGCAGGCCACTGCACCTAGTTTTATTGTTGGTAAAGTTAAGATAGTGGGCTATCTGATCTGAGGCCTTTCCAGTTCTAAAAATGTTCTCTTTTGCAAAAAAAAAAAAAAAAAGAGGAGAAATAAAAATTCAGTAAGCATATACTGAGTACCCAGTATTTTATAAGTTATTTAATTCTCAAAATGATTTATAGAAGCAAATTATACTATTCTTATAATCAGTACATAAGTGATAACTTCATTTTCCCCCTATTCTCACTTTGAAGCAAGGCTACTTAGATGCATTGTAGAAATGGATTAAGTTCCACAAGACATTAACTAGTAATGAATGGTTTACTGATGATTGGTTGGGATGACAAGTACGGATACCACACCAGCAGGTCTTTCTGTTCTTATTGGTGAAGTTCCCATCTGGAACCAGCTATCATCTCCTGTCTCACTTCTCAAGTTTTTTTCCTTCCAAATTGGGCATGTCCCTAGTCTCCTTGAGTAACAGGATCAGACTCAAAAATAGGATGGAATTCGGGGCATTTTCAAAGTGTGAAGAAGTGGCCAAGCATTACAGAAACTATCTTTCAAGCACTGAACATCTGCTAGTTAAAACAAACAAACAAACACACAACAACAGCAACAAAAGCTTTTGGCTGACTTTCAAGAAAAGTTCTTTAAGCTCTATTGATATTTAGCACAGAAAAACAAAACACTATGATCTTAACCAAATTGAAAATGTCCACACACACACACAAAACAAAAACAAAAACAAAAACAACTGTATTCTGCAATGTTCTGCAGTGTCGTGCTGCAGATGCAACTAGGTGAAAGTGGTCAAGATGAGGAGCTTGAAGCACAGAAGCATGTCTTTGAATCAGTCTGTTTTGATTCAGCATAATGTACTTGAGATTTGCCCCCACTGTTGTGTGTTTCATAAGTTTGGTACTTGTTATTACTGAGTAGTATTTTCCTATTTTCTTATACAACACACCTACAAGTTGTTTATCCATTTACCAGTTGTTGAACCTTTAGGTTATTTCCAGCTTTAGGTGTGTTATGGTTTAGATCTGAGGTATCCCCCAAAAGGTCTTGTATGAGACAATGCAAGAATTTTCAGAGGTGATTGATTAGATTGTGAGTTGTAAGCTAATCAGTGGGTTAATGCACTGATTAGATTACAACTAATATGGATTAATTAAGTGGTTACTGTAGGCACATAGGGTGTGGTTGGAGGAGGTAGGTCACTGGTACTGCCTTTGGGGTTTATATTTTGTCCCTAGAGAGCAAAGCTGTCTCTCTGCTTCCTGATTACCATGTCCTGAATTGCTTTACTCCCCCACACCCTTCCACCATGATGTTCTGCCTCATCTCCAGCCCAGAGCTATGTAGTCGGCCATCTATGGACTGAGACCTCTGAAACCATGAACTCCAAATTAACTCTTCTACCTCACATTGTTCTAGTCAGGTCTTTTGTTTACAGTGATGAAAAACGTAACTAAAACATGATGACTATGACTAAAGCTGTTACAGACATTTGAGTATAGGATCTTGTGTGGGCATTTTTTTTTTTAATTTCCCGTGTGTAAATACCTAGAAGCAGAATTGCTACATTGTATGGTAAGTTTATGTTTAACTTTAATGTTTAACTGCTAAACCCTCTTCCAGTGTGGCTGTATTATTTTACATTCCTAGCAGCAGTGTAGAATTCCCGGCATTCCATTTCCTCATCAACACTTGCTATTGTCATTCTTTTACAATTTAGCCACTCTGATGGGTGTGTAATAGTATCACGTGATAATTTCAATTTGCATTTACCTAAGGATTAATAGTGAACATATTTTCATGTGTTTATTTGCCATCCATATATCCTTCTCTCTTCTCTCTCTCTCTCTCTCTCTCTCTCTCTCTCTCTCTCTCTCTTTTTCCTTTGGTGAATTGTCTATTCAAATATTTTGGCCTGTTTTTAAAAAACTGGGTGGTTTGCTTTCTTATGATTTTTGGGAGTTCTTTGTGTATTCTGGATACAAATCCTTTATTGGGTATGTGATTTCTAAATATTTTTCTCACTCTGTGTTTTATTTTTTCATTTTCTTGACATTATCTTTCAGAGTGGTAGATTTGAATGCCAATTTACCAATATTTCCTTTTATGATTCATGTTTTCTGTGTCCTAAGAAAACTTTGCCTAACCCAAGATAATCAAAATTTTCTCCTACCCTTCTTTGTAGAAGTTTAAAACTTTTAGCACTTATGCTTAATTCTGTAAGCCATTTTGAGTTAATTTTTCTATACAGTGGCAAAGGTTCATAATTTTTGCATATGGACACCCATTTTTCTGGCACTATTTGTTAAAATGATTATTTTACCTATTGAATAGCCTTGGCATCTTTTCAAAAATTAGTCAAGAGGGGCTGGGGCTGTGGCTCAGCTGTAGCACACTTGCCTGGCATGTGTGAGGCATTGGGTTCGATTCTCAGCACTGCATATAAGTAAATAAAATAAAGGTCTATTAACGACTAAAAAAATAAAAAAAAAACTTAGTCAACTATATATATATGTGGATCTATTTCTGACTCTTCCATGTTTGTCCTTTATGCAAATGCCACATTGATTTAATTACTATAGCTCTATACTAAATCTTGAAATCAGATGGTGGAAGACCTCCAACTTTCACTACACTCTAGAATGTTCAAATTTCAAAATACTGGACGGGGCTATGTCTTTTTCATACATAAGTATTCTGAACACTTTTACGTGTTCTGAAAACATTCTTTTGCTTCCTATAGTATTTACATCTGTTGCTACTAAGCCATAAGTGTTCCAAGAGTTTTATTATAAGTTCTTGCTTTCATATTCTCTTGCGAACAGACTCCTTCAATGGGTCACTTCATGTCCATGATGTGTGTAATTTGTCACAGGGGTCATTAATCCCAGGTCCCTGGAACCATGGGAGGCAAGTGGGTGGCATTACAGAACAGCCCTCCTTTTCAGTCTGTCAAGTTATCTTGACCTCTTGTGGTTTCCTGATTCTTGGGAGGCTGGCTTTGTAAACAGGTTGTCCCGTTTCCATTTGGAATGGGAAGAGCTTACTTTTAAGTCTTGGAAATTCCAGGGAAAGAAGAATCACTTTCACCAACTCAGTTCATGGAAATGAGAAATTAAAAACATTAGTCATGTGAACCATTACATGACAAATCAACAAGACTTATGCTGAAATCCTAACCTTGTTTTTTGAATGCGGGAGCCCCCCCACCTCCCCAACCCCCCCACCCCCCCTGCCGGTCACCAAAGAGATTTTTTGAACAAAACATTTTTTTTTTTTTGCTAGAGTATTTAGAGTGTTTTCACACTGATAGAAATGTGTATCATGTCATACTCAATTCTATCATTATTACTTAGACTCTAATTTTCTTTTCTCAAAACTAGACAGGGATAATAAAACTTGACAAATAATGAGTTTAATGGTGAGGAACAATTGTCTTCACATAATAATAGCTCATTTGTTAGCAATATTATTTAAAGAATGGAGCAAAATACCAGCCTAAAAACTAAGATTTTTTTTTTTTTGGTCAAAGATGAATTGCACACACTTCCTTCTCTTTATTACGGAATATACTGACATAGTTTAATATCGCCTAGCAACTCAGAGACGATGGAAGGTGTAGAGTTGTTGTTCCTGCACTAAATGGTCCAAACTGTTGTACTTCTTACTTCCTGTGTTCATTAAATAGTTTCCCTCCCCTGTTGTTAGTATGTTTTTTGTTTTTCAATCATATAATGAGATTATTTTGAATAGCTATGTTAGAAATGAGAAAATCAAGTCTGTTGGGACTGAGAGAAAGTAAGAGTACATGGGTTCCTTGAGGGCCCAAAGGATTCTCCTATGACTTTGTGATTTTTCTTCTCATTAAACCTACTGATATGATTCTCTTCCTCAGTGACTCAGAGATTCTAGACTTCATTGCAGATCATTAAAATAGCTGGACTAACTGTGTTGTGTTGTCTGTGGATGTGTGTGTGTGTGTGTGTGTGTGTGTGTGTGCACAAACGTGCATGGCACCTATTAGGTCTAAGTGCTTAATAGGAAAGAGGTAAATATATATATCTTTATGGATTCTACATTCTTCATGGAATCTCTACATACTTGTGTTAGATATAAACTAAGCTCTTCATAAATGTTCATTTGATTAATGAAAAAAAAAAATAATCTTTGCATTTCTTGATCTATTACCACCATGGCAACTTCAACAGTTTTATAGTTACTACTGTGTTATATCCACTCTGGAATGATGGCCCAATTACTTTTGGAAGAGATGGCTATTCTAATAATTGTTATGACTACCATTCACACTTGCTTTGGGGGCTAAACTTCTAGGCAACCAGCTTCGAGTTGAAGGGTGATTGACTGTTCTACCTGGGTCCCCCCAGCTCAAGTCTACTCTCTAGGAACTGGAGCACCTTCAATCTAATTTTTCTCAAAAAATGAAGAGCAGATTTGCCACTTTCTAATTAATAAAATGCTTGCTAGAATAGTAAGATCAAAATGCAGCTGCAATATCAAGATTTTTCATACTTTTATTGAATTAAAAGAGGTTGTGGGGCTGGAGATGTGGCTCAGCGGTAGCGCGCTCGCCTGGCATGCGTGCGGCCCGGGTTCGATCCTCAGCACCACATACCAACAAAGATGTTGTGTCCGCCGAGAACTAAAAAATAAATATTAAAAATTCTCTCTCTCTCTCTCTCTCTCTCTCTCTCTCTCTCTCTCCCCCCTCTCTCACTCTCTCTTTAAAAAAAAAAAAAAAAAGAGGTTGTGTTCTTTAACTTTTAATACTATGGAGTGTCAAAAGAAATACTGCAGAATTTTAAGGGTTTAGAAGTAATTTACTGTGTTTCCCTCCCAGAATTAATCAGTAAAACACAGTTGATATGGGAATAGCAACAGAGATACAGGATCCAATATCCCAAAGATCCCACCTGAGGTATATATATATAGTTCTATATATACATGTATATATGTGTATATATATATATATATACATATATATATATATATAAAGGAACTAATAAAATATCAAATATCTATACATGTGCATATGTATTTATGTGTATATATATATATATATATATATATATATATATATTCTAATAAAATTAGACTATGTCTACCATGAAGTGAAATATTTGATTTGACAGGGTCTTGCCTCAAAAACTGTTTTATGATGTTGAGAGTCAGTATCCTTGAAAGACCAACAATTATTTCTAACACTATCTAGAAGATTGCTCCTCTTAATGATTATTAGATTGGGTTTTACATGCACATTCTCTTCTAAATCATACTAATGGGCCTCGATGCTTAAAATAATTAGTTGGTATCTCCAAATGATTAAAAGTTAACTTTGGTTTTGAAGCAATTTACTTTATCCATTATCAATGAGTTGTACCAGTAGCAAGTACACACTTAAATCACACTGTAATTCCTAGTGTAAGGATTAGAAGCAGGGAGAACACAGAAAAATACAAAATCTAATGAAAGACCCTTGTGTAAAACCTCTATCTCTTTTTATGCTCAGGGGATCCAATCTAGCTCTCAATAGTCCAAATGTACATGCCTTTGTAAATGAGCTGGTTCTGAGGTCATGATACCTCCTGGGGCTCAAACTCAAGATGTTGTACCTGACAGTTGGAAAGACATGGTGAAAAGTTAAACTTATGATATGGAAATATTAACATAACATGAAAATCTTTGTAAAACTGCAACAGACATCTCACTGCAGAGTTACAGTCTTTCTTTTAGTTTAAGTATTGTACCATTGACTCAAACATTCACACAGAATTTATTTTGTAGGAAAAGATACAAGTGGCAGATTGATTGGGAAGCTAATGAAATTTAAACCCCAGGGCCCTTCCCTTGCATGGGCCCTTTCTACATCTTCACATCCATACATAATTATGTATTTGTTATTTAATTTTTTTTCTTGAAGAAGACTCCCTTATGATGTAAGAATCTAGTGCCCAAGACCTGGCTCTGGGTGGCTGTTTTTACATATAGAAACCCCATGTGGATGAGGTGTAGAAATGGCTCATTTGTGAGCAGCAGTCTTTTCCAGAGGCACACGCTTTTCTACATTCACTACTTACCCAGCCTGATTTCGGACTCTACCACATCACCTTGTAGTTTAATGATGCATCTGTTCCAAAAGACATTTTCCTTACTCTGAAGCTCCCTATGCCAGGCTTCTCTGCCTGCTTCTTGAATTTCACTTTAAGTCATGAATCCCCCTTTTAATCACACAGCAGTAAACTACTGCTCAAGCATTCTGCACATGTCTGCTCTGGTGCAGACTGGCAATAGCCTTGCTTGGGGTTTGGTAGACAGTCTGTTAAACACGGGAGACTTATGCATATCTACAAATCTCAAATGCTTCTTTCTTATCTGTGCAATGGTGTGTACTTGCTGCAAATATTTACAAATATTTCTCTCTCCAGTCAACTGTCCCTTCAAATATTAGCAACAAATACTTTGTGGAGTGCATTTTGTGTGCATTTTGTGTCATAGACTCTCTGACATTAGAGGAATTCTGAGGTTAGGATGGGAAGAAGGAAAAGTTAGTGCAAATTATTTTGGGATGACAGAAAATTAAAAGTGTTCAATCAAAGTGAACATGTCTCTTCCTCGAGTTGCAGATCCAGCTTTCTTTATTGACTCAAAAAAGCCCAGTAGACACTGATTCCTGTGCAAAACTTTGCAACTTGTATCAGGGAATTTTAACATCATCAGGTTGGGTGGATCTATTCATGATCCATTTATGATTGCAGTGCTGTGGTGTTTTGTGCAGCTTACACACATATTCTCTGCATGCCCAATGGCCAGTTGCTAGATGAAGGTAAAGACTTGCTTCCACATTGGTTGGGCTCTGTAGTGGGAGAAAAACCATCATCCCATGCTGAATTTTCAGAGCTTCAGAAATTAACAGTGTCTAGTGCAGTTGTTCCTTATCCTTAGGACATGTGTTTTCCAAGACCCCCAGCGGATACCTGAAACCACAGGCAGCTCTGAACTCTAGATAAACTGTGCTTTTCCTATATGCACATAACTATGACAGAGTTTAATATTTAAATTAGGCCTATAAACAGATTAACAAAAATAACAAACCAGAATAACAATATACTGTGATAAATGGAAGTTTACTTCTGGAATTTTAATATTTAATATTTTCAGATTGTAGTTGATCATGGGTGACTGGGAATGCACAAAACGAAACTTTGGATAAGAAGTGACTACTACATATGGTAGAGTCCTTCTCTCTGCTCAGCAGACTAGATGACAGTTCCCTTCTTTGGGGAAATCAATAAAGTCAACTGCTTTGAAACACATCCCTCTAAAAAAGCTACCAACCAAAGGGAGTCTCCTGGAAGATCTGAATTCTTTCAATCAGAGGGTCTGACTTTGTTGTGCTTAGTTCTTAGACAGAATATCCCTCGACTTCAGGAATGTCCTGTGTGACGAGGGTGGATTTCGGGTTTGCTTTTAATGAAGTTTAATGTTTCAAATTGGTGAGGCTGGGAAATACTCATACACTCATTAAAATGGTTCCTTTTCTTTTCAGGTTTCTATGAAAATAAGATATTTAGGGCTGGGGATGTGGCTTAAGCGGTAGCGTGCTCGCCTGGCATGCGTGCGGCCCGGGTTCGATCCTCAGCACCACATACAAACAAAGATGTTGTGTCTGCTGAAAAACTGAAAAATAGATATTAAAAAATTTTCTCTCTCTCTTTAAAAAAATAAGATATTTATTATGACCCAAGGAGGATATGGTGATTTATTAAAATAAAAATTTTATACAAGAAAGAGAGTTTTTTCCCCCATGTTCATTTATTTAAGACTTTCTGGGTCTGCATGGGACGTCCCAATCCCTTCTCTACAAAAGATGAAGAATTAAGGCTCCTTTCCTTTCCATCTGAGCCACATCCTCACCCCTTTGTATTTTTTTAATTTGAGACAGGATCTCAATAAATTGCTCAGGGCCTCCCTGAGTCAGCCACTTGTCATCCTCCTGCCCCAGCCTCCCAAGCCTCTGGGTTGAAAGGCATGTGCCATGGTGCCCAGCTGCTGCTACTTCTTAAAAAGGTTCTCAAGCTTTCCTTCTGCTGCCTTTCCTGGGATCATGACAGAGATATTCAGATGAAGACTGATTGCAAAATAAGCATGTCAGTGCAGAGAAGTGAATAAAGAGTGAAGAATGGTGGCCTGAAAGAATGTGGAGGTTTACAGAAATGATGTAGCTCCTGTAAAAATCTTAACAGCTCAGAAAGTCTCATGGAATGCCACTTTGGAATGGTGTTTTTTTTTTTTTTTTTTTTTTTTTTCCCAGTGGCTGCAATACATAAAGGCCACTGAAATTTTCTCTTACCCTCCCCCTGCTTTATAACCCCTCAAGTTTGGGTCAGTTTTCACCCATCTAAGCCCGGGTGGCAACTCTGGTTTAAATGCCATTTCATGCCTGATAAAATTTCATTAGGCATTTTAACTTTTAATTTCTTTTATTGACTTATCGTGCAGATGGAGAGAAATGTTTAGAAAGGGGAAAAAAAAATTGAACGGGGATTTACTGAAGTCATGTTTCAGTGAGGAAGGAAATACCATTGACTTTATTACAGCTGCCTAATGTTTTCCACAAACTGTAGAAATAATGTGTTGTATCTCAGTGACCTACAATAGCAGCTGACTGCTTGCACATGATGGAAATGCAATTTGGGTTTTATGAAAATTAACTATTTAGTGTCCTGGTGTCCTGTCTCCCTGGGTCATGTCTGATGGTTCTAGATGGTCTTTTCAAGTGGTGGACCGTCACTTGCTATGGATTTGAATGCTGTGCAGCTTCCTGAGAAGGGGCTGGGGAGGGATAGGGAGAAGCCATAGCTGATCCCCTGGGTCTGTGTTCTCTGAGCCTCTGTGATCCTAAAGGCCGTTGGATGGGAGGATTTCATCGGCCTCCTTCCTGTACCCGCTTCACCTTCCCCCTGACCCCTTACCAGCCCACCCAGCCCAGAAGACAGCCTCCTTCCTGTCTTCCCCCCTCCCTTTGCTGGGACATCTGATATGTTCAGCGATGCGATAATACAGAAAGGGAAGTTTTTGATTGCATGATCACACCCTTTGGAGGGAGTCCAGCTGAAGAGTCCGTGAGGGAAAGCGAGAGCAGTGTAGAGAGGCCTGGGTGCCGGGTGCGCAAGCTTAGGAGGAAAAAATAAGAACGTGCTAGAGTGGCAGCGTGGTTGCAAGAGGCCTAGAGGGTGGAGGGAGCTCAAAAAGGAACTTGCCTCATGAGGCCTCTCTGAAGATTTACTGCTGTGGCGACTGCTGAGAAGAGGATCCGGAGGAAAGATGTTCTGCCCTGACGAGCTTCACAGGAAGTCAGGCAGGGCTTGTGTTCTCTGGCAGGCAGAAGACAGAGGCTGCCTGGCCAGCAGCATCCAGGGAGTTTCAGTTTAATTGTTTTTAGAGTCCCCTTCCATTCAGGACTTCTGACCCTTCCACATAGCATTCTCAAAGCAGAAAATCACATAGGGAAACCGTTCTGGATGAAAGACACACCCTGTCTGTCCAGAGGATGATCCTGTCCATCCCCTGGGGTACCATATCCTCTCCTGGCTGCACCTCTCAAACAGCTCCCGGCAGCCTTCAGCTCCTGGGTGGAGAGGATACTACAGTATATCCGTGGAAGTTGGAATTCTGTCTGTGTTCTACCCAGTGGATTGGGGCCTGGCGACTTCCCATGGGACCCCCAAACCCTCTGTCCTCCAGATACCAAAAGTGAAACTCTGCCTTGTAAATATCTCAGCCAGGTAGCTGCCAGCATCCCCGTGGTGACACTACCTTCCTGATAAAGGAATCATAAGGTTGCAACTATAGGAGAAAATACCACCTTTCAGGTGCAAGAGGGGTTGTCTGTTCCCATTGGGAGTACCCATATCGCTGCCATTTTACTTCTGGGAAGACAGTGGCTTCATGAGCAGAAGGGATTTGCTCAAGGGTGCAGAGATTTTTTTGGCCTTCCAACCCTTGGACACATGTGCCCCTTTTCATGGACGGGCTGATGTCATCTTGAGAACTCATTCTGGGTAATAAATCAGAAACCTCCAAGGGGAAGAAAGACAAATAGAGTTCTGGGTGTTTTCTCACAAAAGACAGGAAAGCAGGCCATCTGGCCCTTCATGTAAATCACAGTAAGTGAGGCTGAAAGAGATACAGAGCCAGGATTCTATCCACCTCATGCCACAAGCTGAGACCCAACTGTCCTTGAATGGAGGGAACTCAGCTCATCACCAAGGTTTGGGGGTAAATCCAAGGAAGGACGGAGCAGCCACTGTGTGGAAGCAAAGCCAAGGAATTCTCTGATGACAAGACAGGCTCTTTACTCAGGTTTTTCAAGGTGTGACAACACAAACAGAGCCGTGGGAAGAGGGACAGCCTCCTGTCTTCACTCAGTGTGTGTGGCGGAAGGTGGAGCGCCCCAGGACCCCTACCATATCTGTTTTCATAAAGAGACATGGCAGACCTGTAGTTGCCTACCAAGTGTGTTTTCTCCTTCTTTAGTAACAACGCCCTGATTTTTTTAGAGAGTAGGTGCAGGATGCAAAGTAAAATCACTTAGCGGAACTTCTAGCAAGATTCCTTAAAAGAAAAACAGACAGATGGCAGCTCTCTGGGCTTATAAGATCCAAAGCTGGGTGCAGGGGATGGCAGGGTGAAAGAGTAAGCCCCGTCTCTAATGACACTGCCTTGGCTGCATGAAGACTCTGGATTGCGTTTTCCCAGATTTCTTTTAGATGGAAAAAAAAAAAAAAAAAGAATCCCAAATTTGCTTAGGCCTCTGTGATGGGGTCTCTGTTAAAAGCAGGCAAAGTTAATTCCAATACAGAAAACAAGCTTATATTATTTTTTTCCCTCAGTTCATGGGTAGTACCCATGACACAAGGATGTGAATTGTCCAGTCTCGAGTAAGCCAATAGATACAAAAGGTTGATTCTAACTCCATAGCATTCACGCTTTAGATCAGAATGTCATCATCTTTAATATCACAGACCCTTTTGGGGAACTTGAGAAAGCTATAGACAATCTCTTAGGGAAAAGCATTCACACATTCACAGATGGGGTCTTCTGACACAGTCTCAGACGGAGAGAGTGAATGGAAATAGTGAAGCCCATCCACGGAGCCCTTGTTAAGGATTTCTACATTAGGTCACAACTATTTCAGAAGCTAGAAAAGAAGTGATTAAATCTGGGCTGGTTAATTGTCTGCACCTTCAGGGATTTTTTTTTTCCCCCTAGGGAGACTCGTGACTTGATTAGATTACTTCATCAGGCATTATCCGGGAGCCTTCTAGGATAGTAAACTAAACCATTTGGATCTGAAGTTGGCTAGTGAGACTGTTTGGTACAGGAGAAATCAGACTCAGGGACAGGACACGCCATCACAGGAGGTTTGAGTGACTTCTGAGGCTAGCTGTAGTCCAATGTTAAAACAAAAAATTTTAAAGAGTTTATGTAGTTTGCAAACTTGAACCAAGGATGTTGGGATGTTCTTTCTTATTAAATATAAAGCTTCTTTGCATTAGTATCCATTCTGGTTTGTTAGGTTTTAGTAGATTCTCAATAGTTTTATAAGACTTTGTACACTTACATGACACACGGATGAGACCGTTTTGAATAACTGGCTGGTTAATGAAATGTCAGAAGATATTTTACTTATACAGCAGCTGTTACAGTGTTTGGGCATTCCATTTTAAGCTGCTATGAGCTGGTTTAGTCCAAAGAGGCTTTACTGAAAGTATGTTGGAATACACAATGTCCATTGGGTGAATTTGCCTAAACAGTTTTTGTGCACTATGGCTGTGGGAAAGGACATATGATACTTTGGAAATGGCTTTGCTTTGACTTCTCAACAAAGTAATCCTTTCCTCTCAGATTCAAACTGGATGACGCCATAGAACAGGCTCAAACCAGGATGTAAAAATGTGCAAATCCCACCATACTAATCCCCCACTGGAGAAACTGTATAACTCAGTCCTTTAGATCTTATCGTGTATGATTTCCTCCTGAATTATTTATCTATCTTCCACTCCTTTTCATGAAACAAAACAAAATAAACCTCACAAATAAAAAATTCAAATATCCTAATTTATTAATTTCAATCTCCGAGATTATAAGAGGAACAAAATAACAGTGTTTGTGAAACATTTTATCATATTTTTATAGTAAAGGAGAATATTCCGGGGCACTGTAGATAACAATCACTGTGAGTATGTTAAAATTCAGATACCAGAAAAAACATTTGACCCTTGACTTTCTGAGTCTGACTTATTTCACTTAGCATATAGTTTTCAGGTCTATTCATTCACCAGAAAATGACATGATTTCATTCCTTTTCATGGCTGAGTCGCACTCCATTGTATGTGTATATGTGTGTGTGTGTGAGTATGTATGTATATAAATATATATAAATATATATATATATATATATATAAATATATATAGATATATACACACATATATACCATATTTTCTTTATCCATATCTGTTAAAGGACATTAGAAAGTCAATGGTCAAATGTTCTCTCTGCAATGTAGAAGATACTGTAAAATTGGTGGGGTGAGGGAGAGAAAGGAAATGATGGGAGGAGTGTTATTCCATAAAAATAAAAGACAGATCAGGGAAGTAGAAGAAGGGGATTAAGAGGAAGGGGGAGGGATAGGATAAGGGGAAAACAATGAAATAAATCTGACCTAAATTTCCAATGTAGGTATATGAATGTACCACAGGAATCTCACCATTATGTATATCCACAAAACACTAATTTAAAAAAATGTAAACAAATAGACAGATCAGTAGAGTAGAGGAAAGGACATGGGTGAGAAGAGGGGAGGGCGAGGGTAAGTTCTGGGGACTTCGTTGGAGCAGACTATACTTCATGCATTTATAATCATGTCAAAATGAATCCTAATGTTAGGTATAACCATTATGAATCAATATATTTTTTTAAAATTTAGATACGAAGGCCCCTCTAGAACCTCACCGGGGCTTTTGTGATGCTGGGTAGCTATTGTGCTTTATGACAGAGCTATATTTGGAACTGAAGTTTTTTGTTTTGTTTTTGTTTTTTTTTTTTTTGTTTTTGGATAAAAGGGTGAGGTTATTTGAGTCTTTCCATTTGAAAACTATGAAAAAAAAACTATGAAACTATGAAAAAAAATTAAAACAATCTTGTACTGGACAATCATGGGAATAGCGACATCAAACAGCAACTAGGAGGACACAAGCATGGTTTGCACAGCCAGTGTGCCCTGGGTAGGCTCTGGGGTCACATCCTGCAACCCATGAGATGATGAGCAGGCAGGGAGCATAACTCATGCTGTCACTGCAGCGCATCTGATGGGCCCACATTTCTGTAGCGCCTCCTCAGTCCAACATCCCCCCAGCATTTGAAAACACCCTTTCTCTTTTTAGACTGTTCCAGTGATGGCTGATTGATGACAATATCAGAAAGAGAGACACTGAAGGCCTTCTCAGATGCTGTTCCATCTGTTTCACGTCCTCGACCCACAGATGGTCTTTTCCTTTTTGAGGGGACTTCCAACATTGTTTTACAATGTTAGGAATTATAATGTATACAAGATGCTGCTCTGAAAATGTCATTTATGTTTGTAACACACTGTCCTTTAACCTAGAAGCATGCATCGTGTAAACTACAGAGGCCTCTTGTTTTGTATTTATGTGGAGGGTCTCAATTACTCACCGTCTGCTTTCACTAAACCTCAGCGTGCAGAGCTTTCCTCCAGACGTTTGACTCGACCGGGGAGAGGCAGGGCCGAGCCAAGCAGAGGAATGGGCTCCTGCGGGGGCCTGCACCGAGGTGAGGTGGGCCTGCCGTGGTCAGCAGTGTTCAAGAACGAGAGGTTGGACCAGAGAAGCCCAGTGCAGCCATCATCAGGATGTGAACAGTCAGGAGCCAGAGAGGGGGAAGGACCGGAATGAGAAAAAGCAATCAGAGCTGATAAGAAAGGGGGGAAAGGTGACAGAGTCCAAGTCATTTTTTCATGAATGCATCTGGGATTTTTAATTTTCAATTTTTGGTAGCATAAAGTTCCATTTTCCTGACAGAATGAGGCTCCGTAGGTCACATTGTGAGTAACCATTCAAGGCATCTAGCTCTTTCTACTACCTCTAAATACAGGATCCGTAGCAGCTTTAGAATTTTTAATTTTTTTTTTTTTTTTTTTTTAGGTACTGGGGATTGAACTCATGGGTGCATAACCACTGAGTCACTTCCCCAGCTCTTTTTATGTATTTTATTTCAAGACAGGCTCTCTCTGAGTTGCTTAGCACTTCACTAAGTTGCTGAGGCCGGCTTTGAACTCATTATCCTCCTGCCTCAGTATCCAAGCTGCTGAGATGACAGGCATGTGCCACTGCGCCTGGCCTGCAACTTTGAAATTTTACCTATTTGTTTGTTCATTGATCACAGAAGGCCTTGGGGAGATCTCATGGGAAACTCACTCCAATATCCTCGTATGAGTTTGCTACGATCTCTCTGTTGGTTTCAGTCATTTGAAGGCATTGAATGGCGCCACCATTCCGCTGCCTAGGGTGGGGACTGTGCCTGGGATGGAGAACCCAAGATGTCCTTCAAGTTGCCAGTCCTCATGATGCAAGGGCAGGGTGCATCTCCCAAAGCCCTCACGATGAGGATGCCCTTGTGTCCAGTCCAACATCAGAAGAGTAGCTCTTCTTCCTAGCTAGCTGTCCCCTGTGGTATTAGGATCCCAAGTTCCTCAGAAAAACCCCTTCTCAGTGTCTGCCTTTCTCCGCAGAGCTCAGGCAGGAGTCCTCGGGGCTGAGGTGAGGAAGTAGCACCCACAACGCACACCGCATCATTCCCTGTGTTCTCCTTCCTCTAAAACCTCACCCCTCCTTCTGTTTCTTTAGACTCAAACCCTCATACAAACCAACTCCTGGGACCAGCTTTAACATCCAGTAGACATGCCCCACGTGTCTATCTCTGGAGCGAGCAAAGTCAGGCCTCTCTGCTTCTGGGGCCCACTTCCCAGGGCAGACTCTGGCTGACTTGTCTCGGAGCCTCGGTGTCTACGTAGGAAGCACAAGACACCTTGTGTCTGCGGCTCTGTACACCTGTGGCTTTCTCATGCTTGCCCAGGGCTTTCTCAGAAGACCAGGAGGCAAGTGAAGTCATGAGTGGGTAACCTCAAAGGTAGGGGACACATGATAGTTCTCAATCCTGGAACCATAGTATTTCCTTCACAAAGCCGGGGGTTTGGTTATGAGCCTCCAAGAGTGAACATGTCTAATATTTTGAATCAATCCCAAATAACTTCCACTAAGAAAGAATAAAACTGGATAATTAATTACCTTTGGGTCTGAACGGAACCTACTCTAAACCATATTATAAAGGAGATGAGGATCTTGTCTTGTGACTTCTCCCTGTTTCTACCCCCATCCTCACCATGTCCAGAAAACCCTCTTCCCTTTGGAGAAGTAAAAGCTAGAAGAATTGGGACCAGAGACTGGGCTCTGGGGTCCTAAAACTATTTAACAATTAGTCTGGCCATGTATTGGCTTTGTCACCTTGGAAGTTCCTTAATGTCACAAGCCTCTGTTTCCTGGTCTGTGAAATGGAAACAACCTTAGAGTGTTGATGTGAAGCTTAAATGAGATATGTTTGCCATGGAGTTAGATCTCAGCAAACAAAAGCCATTATTATTATTGTTTTGTTGTCTCATATTGTTCTTCCTCCCAAGATATCCCGTGTCCCCACACACATTCCATTCCTCCCTACAATTGGAACCTGCTGCCAGAAAAGAACCAGAAAAGCAAATTCCATTATAGTTGCTAAATGGATTATGGGAAGGGGTCTAGTGTGAGTTCAATACATAGGGGATTTAAGTACTTGTACTGAGTCAAAGAAATAGTGATGGATGGATTACTGAAGGTTATTTGCATTATTAAAACCTGACAAGAAATCTAAAGGCTTTCAATTCATTCAACAAACTCTTGTAGAATACCTACGGTGTGTCAGGCACTGTGCTAGTACCCCCTATGTGTTCAGTAGCATCAGAAGCTGATCTTGTCTCTGCATTTGTAGAATTTTAAATCTAACAAATCCACCATTTGACCCAGCTATTCCCCTTCTGGGTCTATTCCCTAAAGACCTAAAAAGAGCATGCTACAGGGACACTGCTACATCGATGTTCATAGCAGCACACTTCACAATAGCAAGACTGTGGAAGCAACCTAGATGCCCTTCAATGGACGAATGGATAAAAAAAAATGTGGCATTTATACACAATGGAGTATTACTCTGCATTAAAAAATGACAAAATCATAGAATTTGGAGGGAAATGGATGGCATTAGAGCAGATTATGCTAAGTGAAGCTAGCCAATCCCTAAAAAACAAATGCCAAATGTCTTCTTTGATATAAGGAGAGTAACTAAGAACAAAGTAGGGAAGAAGAGCATGAGAAGAAGACTAACATTAAACAGGGATGAGAGGTGGGAGGGAAAGGGAGAGAGAAGGGAAATTGCATGGAAATGGAAGCAGACCCTCAGGGTTATACAAAATTACATACAAGAGGAAGTGAGGGGAAAGGGAAAAATAATACAAGGGGGATAAATGAATTACAGTAGAGGGGGTAGAGAGAGAAGAGGGGAGGGGAGAGGAGGGAGGATAGTAGAGGATAGGAAAGGCAGCAGAATACAACAGACATAAGTATGGCAATATGTAAATCAATGGAAGTGTAACTGATATGATTCTGCAATCTGTATAAGGGGTAAAAATGGGAGTTCATAAGCCACTTTAATCAAAGTGTGAAATATGATATATCAAGAACTATGTAATGTTTTGAACAACCAATAAAAAAAATAAAATTTAAAAATAAATAAATAAATAAATAGTGAATCGGATTCAAAAACATATCAAAAAAATTGTGCACCATGATCAAGTAGGATTCATCCCTGGGATGCAAGGCTGGTTCAATATACGGAAATCAAAAAATGTTATTCACCACATCAATAGACTTAAAAATAAGAACCATATGATCATCTCGATAGATGCAGAAAAAGCATTCGACAAAGTACAGCATCCCTTTATGTTCAAAACTCTAGAAAAATTAGGGATAACAGGATCATACCTCAACATTGTAAAAGCAATATATGATAAGCCACAGGCCAGCATCATTCTGAATGGAGAAAAATTGAAGGCATTCCCTCTAAGATCTGGTACAAGACAGGGATGCCCTCTCTCACCACTTCTGTTCAACATAGTCCTCGAAACACTGGCCAGAGCAATTAGACAGACGAAAGAAATTAAAGGCATAAAAATAGGAAAAGAAGAACTTAAATTATCACTATTTGCAGATGACATGATCCTTTACCTAGCAGACCCAAAAGGGTCTACAAAGAAACTATTAGAGCTAATAAATGAATTCAGCAAAGTGGCAGGATATAAGATCAACACGCATAAATCAAATGCATTCCTGTATATCAGCGACAAAACCTCTGAAATGGAAATGAGGACAACTACTCCATTCACAATATCCTCCAAAAAAATAAAATACTTGGGAATCAATCTAACAAAAGAGGTGAAAGACTTATACAATGAAAATTACAGAACCCTAAAGAAAGATATAGAAGAAGATCTTAGAAGATGGAATAATATACCCTGCTCATGGATAGGCAGATCCAACATCATCAAAATGGTGATAATACCAAAAGTTCTCTATAAGTTCAATGCAATGCCAATCAAAATCCCAACAGCATTTCTTGTAGAAATAGATAAAACAATCATGAAGTTCATATGGAATAACAAAAGACCCGGAATAGCAAAAACAATGCTAAGCAGGAAGTGTGAATCAGGTGGAATAGCGATACCAGACTTCAAACTATACTACAGAGCAATAGTAACAAAAACAGCATGGTACTGGTACCAAAACAGGCGGGTGGACCAATGGTACAGAATAGAGGACACAGAAACCAATCCACAAAATTACAACTATCTTATATTTGATAAAGGGGCTAAAAGCATGCAATGGAGGAAGGATAGCATCTTCAACAAATGGTGCTGGGAAAACTGGAAATCCATTTGCATCAAAATGAAACTGAATCTCTTTCTCTCGCTATGCACAAAAGTTAACTCAAAATGGATCAAGGAGCTTGATATCAAAACAGAGACACGGCGTCTGATAGAAGAAAAAGTTGGCTACGATCTACATACCGTGGGGTCGGGCTCCAAATTCCTCAATAGGACACCCATAGCGCAAGAGTTAACAACTAGAATTAACAAATGGGACTTACTCAGACTAAAAAGTTTTTTCTCAGCAAAAGAAACAATAAGAGAGGTAAATAGGGAGCCTACATCCTGGGAACAAATCTTTACTCCTCACACTTCAGATAGAGCCCTAATATCCAGAGTATACAAGGAACTCAAAAAATTAGACAAAAAGACAACAAATAACCCAATCAACAAATGGGCCAAGGACCTGAACAGACACTTCTCAGAGGAGGACATACAATCAATCAATAAGTACATGAAAAAATGCTCACCATCGCTAGCAGTCAGAGAAATGCAAATCAAAACCACCCTAAGATACCATCTCACTCCAGTAAGATTGGCAGCCATTATGAAGTCAAATAACAACAAGTGTTGGTGAGGATGTGGGGAAAAGGGCACACTGGTTCATTGTTGGTGGGACTGCAAATTGGTGCAGCCAATTTGGAAAGCAATATGGAGATTTCTTGGAAAGCTGGGAATGGAACCACCATTTGACCCAGCTATTCCCCTTCTCGGTCTATTCCCCAAAGACCTAATAAGAGCATGCTACAGGGACACTGCTACATCGATGTTCATAGCAGCACAATTCACGATAGCAAGATTGTGGAACCAACCTAGATGCCCTTCAATAGATGAATGGATAAAAAAAATGTGGCATTTATACACAATGGAGTATTACTCTGCATTAAGAAACGACAAGATCATAGAATTTGGAGGGAAATGGATGGCATTAGAGCAGATTATGCTAAGTGAAGCTAGCCAATCCTTAAAAAACAAATGCCAAATGACTTCTTTGATATAAGGGAAGTAACTAAGGACAGAGTAGGGACGAAGAACAGGAGAAGTAGATCAACATTAATAGAGATGAGAGGTGGGAGGGAAAGGGAGAGAGAAGGGAAATTGCATGGAAAGGGATGGTGATCCTCAGGGTTATACAAAATTACATACAAGAGGAAGTGAGGGGTAAGGAAAGAATAATACAAGTGGAAGAAGTGTTTTACAGTAAAGGGGGTTGAGAGAGAAGAGGGGAGGGGAGGGGAGGGGAGGGGGGATAGTAGAGAATAGGATAGAGAGCAGAATTCATCAGACACTAGAATGGCAATATGTAAATTAATGGAAATGTAATTGATGTAACTGATGTGATTCAGCAATCTGTATACGGGGTAAAAATGGGAGTTCATAACCCTTTTGAATCAAACTGTGAAATATATCAAAATAGATGTAATGTTTTGAACTACCAACAATAAAAAAAAATCATTAACACTAGGAAAAAATAAATAAATAAATAAATAAATAAAACCAAGTGCAGGGTAAAAAAAAAATCTAACAAATTCAAAACTGTTAATGGTGGAATTTCAAGTACTGGTGACTGTGGAGGATAAAAAGTAAACTCTAGGCATCCTTGTACTCACAAATAACTAGGTGTTATTTTATAATTTGGTAGGGATGGTGGATGAGTTTTAGGGGGATGAGATTAAGAGGAATGATAGGGAGTAATGGATTAAAAGATTTAAAAAAATAGAGACAACTGAATTTCCAAATCAAAGATCATTCTAAGAGGTTGAAAATAACCACACACAAGCAGCTCTAATTTCAAGTGGTCTCTTGATTGAAATTCAAGATTTCAAACTAGCTCACTAAAGAAGGGGGAGCTCAAATTTAGTGAGACATCCTTTATGGCCTGACTCAGAACTAGAGTCATTCTGTAAAAATGAATGTCCTGAAAAAATGGAAATTGGCAATTGTCTTAAGAATTTTATTGAAAAAAAAAAAGCTCTCTTCTTCAGTAATCAAAAGAATGTACTTTATTTTTCGTCTTTTAACAGTCTACAAACCCTAATGTAATTACTAAAAGACTTAAAAGTTATTCAGATCTTTACCTTACTTTGCAAAAAACCACCCCATTTTATCTAGAATGGGAGACTAAATTTTACATGATACGCAATTTATCTCCTTTTCCAAATTCAATGACCTTTTAAAGAATACAAAACTCAGGAGTGCTAACAGCCCCCCACCCCCCAACTGTGGTGCCTACAGAGTGGTGTGGAAGGCAGCGATTTTCTTTTTCAGTCCTATTTAATTCTTGATATCACTTTGTGAGTTGGGTTCTATGCTCATTTTACTGGTAAGAAACTGAGACTTAGATAGGTTAAGAGGGTGGCCTGAGGTTATTTGCTTCGTGGGAGGAAGAACCAGAATGTAAACCGTGAGCCCAGGATGTTCCCACTAGACCAAGGGGTGCCACGCTGGACTGTATGGACGACAGGTCGACAGCTTGGGTTTCACCTTTGATCTGAAAATGGCTTGCAGTTGATTCTTTGATTGAAGATCTGTAAGAGATGCGGATTAAGTTATCTTATGAAAGCAATTAGTCTGGTCTTGAAAGGACTTTGAATCACCTTTGTATGACAAAACTACAAAACCTCTCCATGATTTGACCCCTGGGTGGCAAGAAAGAAGCAGAGTGGGAATGTGACCAAGGGCAACCGTGGAAGGGAGGAAGGAGTAAGGAAGCTTTTTCGCGGTGGGGAGGATGGAGAGACTCCAATTCCCATGAGAAATTCCCAAATAAACAAGGAAGAGACCCCGATGAGGCCTTGGGACCTGGTCATGGAAGGCTCCCACAGGGTCCCTTCACTGTTTTCTTTTTTCAGCAATGGGGGTCACACCCATTGACTTTAATACCGGGCATGTTGCTTGGATGGTATCAGGACGACTGTTCATATGGAGAGAGGAATAGGCGTTGAGAGATCAGAGACCTCCTGCAGCTGAAGCTCATTGAAATTCAATACCTGGTATTCCGACTTATATTCAAACTAAAACAACGAAGCATTTTAAGATTTTGGATAATTCCTGGAAATCTACGGGCATTTGCTTCCGAGTGTGTGTAGGCAATAATCTGTTCATTTCTGTTTCTGTTCCATGCAGAATCCCACTGGACAGGCCAGTCTCACCTCTGATGTATGCTCCAGACATGAGATTGGCAGTGGAGGTGTGCGTACTTCCTCACCAGGGATTTCTCTGTTGGGTTGAGGTGATCTCTGGGTGTGGGAGAGCTATCTAGGCCTTTGTGGAAGTGGGAATCCAAGTATGGGAAAGCAGGAGTGAATGTACTTTTCATTCCTCTTTTGAATGTGGTTATGATCCTGGCCTCAGAGTCCGAGTGTCTGGGTCTGAATCACAACTTTGCCAATCCCTAGCCATGTGACCTTGAGCAAGTGAATTAACTACCAGATGTGCTAAATTGGGATAATAACAATACCTGAGCATGCAACGGAGGTCAAATGGGATAATCTAAGTCATTCAGCATATAGTGAATGTGAGCTGTTAAATGTTAGCTGTTACAGCTGACTTAGTTTTTAAATGAATATCAATTAATCTCCCAGTACACACCTTGTCATTCATGAGCTTTAAAAGAGGATCTATTTCTTCTGTAATTTAGGCCAGAAATTCCAAGAGAATATGTAGGTCAAAAGCCTATCTATAATTTCTTGACTAGAGGGCTAAAGTCTTCTTCATGGGGAATTCCAAAGCTGAAATTGGTGGGGGGCTGCCTCCTGAAGGAGGTTTTAGAGACAAAGTCTAGAAAGAAATCTCATCCCCAATAAAAAAAAAAAAAAACTTAGGAGACTTAACTATTAGTTTTATTCAGACATATGGGACCAGGTATTACAGAGCAGCTTACAGCATAGAACACTTTCTGATAGTTCTGGTAATGAGCAGTTATGCAAAGTGTGTTGCTTGTTGTGTGTGTGTGTGTATGCATGTGCGCGAATTACGACCAAGTAAGTATAACAAACATAACAAATTTAGACTCACTGTTGGTTTTTTTGTTGTTGTTCCTTTAAGATATTTAAAGAAGAACTAAAGCCAATGCTCCTCAAATTATTCCATGAAATAGGAAGAGGGAACACTTCCAGATTCATTCTATGAAACTCCAGTATCACCCCACTACTAAAACCAGATAAGGATACATCAATGAAAGAAGACTACAGACTGATATGCCTGGTGAACATACATGTAAAAAAATTTTAATAAAAGATGAGAAATTCATATTAAACAGCACATTAATAAGAATGTACATCACGAACAAGTTGGTTTCATTCCAGGAATGAAGCATGGTTCAACAGATACAAATCAATAAATGTAATTCACTACATAAATCAAATTAAGGACAAAATCACTTGATTATCTCATTAGATGAAGAAAAAGTCTTCAACAAAATTCAGCTTCCATTCATGATGAAACACTAAAGAAGCTAGGCACAGTGGTGCATGCCTGTAATCCCAGAAACTCAGGAGGCTAAGGCAGGAGTATCACAATTCAAGGCCAGCCTCAGCAACTTAACTAGGCCCTAAGCAACTTGGTCAGACCTTGTCTTAAAATAAAAATGTTAAAAGGGATGGGATGTGGCTCAGTGTTAAAGCGCCCCTGTGTTTGATCCTCAGTATGAAAAAATAACAATAAATAAATAAAATGAAACACTGAAGAAACTAGGAATAGAAAGAACTTATCTCAACAATATAAAGTTACAAAGACTATATATGACAAACCCAAAGCCAACATCATATTGAATGGGGACAAACTGAAAACATTTCCTCCAAAACAGGAGCAAGACAAGAATATCCACTCTTACTAATATAGATAGTACTTGAAATTTTAGGAGAGCCATCAGATAAAAGAAGGAAATTAAATGGGGTAATTTAATTAGGAATAAAAGAAGTCAAAATCTCTCTGTTTGTTGATGACATGATCCTAAATTTACAAGACCCCCCAAAAAAACATCCACCAGAAGACTTCTAGAACTGATAAACTAATTCAGCAAATAGAAGAATACAAAAACAACATACAAAGATCAATAGCTTTTCTATACACCAATAATAAATTCACTGAAAAGGAAATTAACAACCCAATTTCATTCATAATAGCATTAAAAAACCCAATATTTATGAATAAATCTAACCAAGGAGGTGAAAGATCACAATGAAAATTATAGAACACCAAAGAAAGAAATTGTTACCAGAGCCCACAGGTCTAGCATGGCCTGGGTCTGCCTAGCTCCCCAGCCTCATCATGTTCATGGACAGGCAGAATTAATAGTATTAAAATGGTCATAGTACCAAAATCAGTCTACAGATTCCATGCAATACCCATCAAAATACCAATGACATTCTTCATAGAACTAGAAACAACAATCCTAAAATTCATATGTAATAATGTAAGACTCAGAACAATTGAAATGATTCTAGCAGAAAGAACCATGCCGGAGGCATCAGAATATCCAACTTCAAATTATACTACAGAGCTATAGTAACAGAACCAGCATGGTACTTGCATAAAAACAGCCATATAGATCAATGGAATAGAATAGAGGAGAGAGACAAATCCCCACAGATAAAGTCATGTGCTCATTGACCAAGATGCCAAAAAACACACTTTGAAGAAAAGTCCGTCTATTAAACAAATGCTACAGAAAACATTGGATATTTGTATGTAGAAGAATGAAATTAGTTCCTTACCTCTCACTTTGCACAAAAATTAACTAAAAGACTTAGGATCAAAGATCAAAGACATAGAAATTAGATCAGAAACTTTGGAACTGCTAGAAGAAAACATAGGGCTTACAAAAATAGGCATACACTATATCCCTATATGCCTACAACATATAGGCATAGACAATGACTTCCTCATTAGACTCTTAAAGCTCAGGAAATATTCCAGGAATTAATAAATGAGATGATATAAAATTGAAAAGTTTCTTTACAACAAAGGTAGAGAAGGCCTACAGAAAGGGAGAGAAGTATTTCCTGCTACTCTTCTAAAAGAAGAGTAATATCCAGAAAATATAAAGAACTCAAAAAACCTAACATCAAAACCTAAAATTAAACAAACCCAAATAGCCCAATCAATAAATGTGCAAAGGAACTAAATAGACATTTCTTGAAAGAAAAATACAAAGGGCCAATAAGTATATGAAAAAAATGTTCAACATCTTTAGCAATCAGGGAAATGCAAATCAAAACCATACTGAGATTTTGCCTTACTTCAGTTAGAATTGCAGTCATTAAGAATACGAATAATAATATATGCTAGCAAGACATAGGGGAAAAATAACACTTACAGACTGTTGGTGGGATTGTAAATCAGTATGGCTACTATGGAAATCAGTATGGAGTTTCCTCAAAAGATCAGTCATGGAAATACCAGATGACCCACCTAGACCACTCCTCAGTATTTATTCAAAAGAAATCAAAATCAGCATGAGAGTGGAACCCCCATGCCCAGTTACCATACCTTTTAAAGGTTCTACCACCATAGTGGGGACCAAACTTCCTACACATGAACTCTTGGGGGACAAACCATATCCAAACCATATCAGTGCATAACTCAAGATAGGCCAGTTATAGACTTGCCTAGAATAGGAGGGCAGAAACCCAGAGAATTGAGTCAGCCACTTTCTCGTGACTGAAGCTATAGAATATATACACCTAGTTGCTATGAGTAACCATGATTCCCTCCATGTGGGGAAAATTAGTCTGCATGAAAGAGTATGAAACTGAAAAGTGGAGCAAAACAGAGACTGCAGCAAGATGGGGTGTTACTTAGCACCCTGGTTTCTGTTGTCCCTAAGGTTGGCCTGTATCTCTGCCTTTTCCACAGTGTGATGTGAATTTCAAAATGAAACATCTTTATTTTTTCACTTGCTTATTGTATTAGTCAGCTTCCTGCCACTATAACAAAATACCTAAAACAATTAACTTATAAATAGAAAAGGCTTACTTGGATCACAGTTATATGGGTTTCGTTCCAGAACTGACTGGTCTGAATTCTTTGAATTTGTGACAAGATAACACATCATGGCAGGGAGCACATGGTGGAGCACAATTGCTTACATCAGGAGCCAGGGAGCAAAGAAAAGAAAATGAAGAAGAGGTGATTTTATGTTTCTTCAGGGGGACACTCTGAATGACCTCCCATTAGACCCCACTGCCCAAAGGTTCTACTACCTTCCAATAACACCACCCTAAGGAACAAGCCTTAACAACCAAACTATAGGATTTATATTGGTTTTAGGTAGGTTTCTGGGCAAGCCTTGGACAATTTTTCTTTTCTGTTTTAGTATAGCTTATGCCACTGTATTGAAAACTTTTTTTTTTAATTTGGTATGGCCCCTGAGATGTTTATGGAACAAAGGAAGATACAAACCTATCAATCAATCGAGGGCTATAAAGCCATACAACTTTGTTTACCACAATACCATGTGTGCTCTAAAGAAAAGATGTTATGGGTAAAATCACAGAGGAAAGCGAAAGTTGTGTCCATCTAACAATTTTGGTAAGTGAGTAGTTTTCCAAAGAGCAATTCTTAAAGTTAGAGACCTAAGGTTTGGAAAAGTCTTGTTTTTCTTAAGTAGCATATTCTTGGAATACTTTTTTTATTTAACTTATTTTTAAAAGTATCTACACTTTCTGCCTAGTAGTAGTCCTTATCATCTTACAGATAGTAAATGTTTTTGAAAGAACACATGCAGTGCCCCAGCATTGAGGATAGAATATTTCATTTAATTGAACTTAGGTAAGCTATTTAATCTTCATCTCAGTTTTTCTTGTGTTAAATGCATATTAAATTACAATACCTATGGAAATTCAACATAAGTCTAACATTTGTATTTTTATCCAGTGTTCACTCTTTTAAAGCCTGGAGTGAAACATTAATTCATTACTTGTTCCATTAAAAATTGTCAAAGCCTGAAAGTTCTGATGTGATACATACAATAAATCTGTACCTTAACCTTCGGTATAAATTAAGACCCATTGCACCCAAATTATTTATTTTTAATTTTTATTTGTAACCGTTTGTGAAGAAATTTCATGCCTCTTATTCTTCTAAGGAACCAAAAAAAAGTTTACTCTTTGTCCTTCAACAGATTAAAACCTTTTCTACTTTGCCACTACTATATTGTTCCCTTGGACCCTGTATAAATTTACATCACATTATAGAATCTTGTGAATCCTATTTTCCTTTTTTTTTTTGATATGCTAGAAATGACTTTATTATCACTTACTACTTAATTCTAACTGTGCTTTAAAAGATGAAAATAATGAGGAAATGGAATCATGATAAAATCATCTAGAAATAAATAAATAACTCATCACTGTTGAATCAATCTTTAGTTTTTACATTGTTGTCTTAAATGATCACATCATTTAAAAACATGGCATAAAACACACGGAGATACCATCTTTGCAGTCTGTTCAAAGCTTTTATTTAACATAGTTGAGCATTTAAAGTTTTTCACTCTCTGCACATAATGGCAGAGAAAAGAAAGTTGATGAAGAAAAGCATTATTAGATGAAACAGAAGATGATTGCAAAGGAACAGATAGTCTCTAGTCTCAATGGTAAAATTGGTCAATGAAGTGCAATCTCAGGCATGATTCTTCAGTTGATCATTTTCTATATGAAATTTCCCCCTTAAACTCAAAAAACAAAGAAGTGACAATTATTTCTAAGGGTAAAAACAAAATATGGTCTCCTCCTCATTTGGTTAGTCATTCAACAGAAAAGACATTATCAGGTAATATTCTATGAAAAGAACTCGAAGCCTTCTGTTTCGCCAAAAGAATCTTGAAAGGATTCTTTGTTGTTTCAAAATTTACTTGATACAGTTTATAAATGAATGAATGCTGAAAGCAAGTGTGTTTACAAAGGTATTTGGGGGGGAAACCCAGATTATATAGAAATGAAAAATTAATTGGATTCTTTTCATTAGTGTTCGTTCACAAATATAGAATTGGAAAGGTTTTTGCACATGTGAAACAAAGAGGAAGGCACTCTTCTTGTCAACCAAAATCAGATTTGTTTAAAATTTCAAATGTGTCACATTTTGGTGTGTGTGTGTGTGTGTGTGTGTGTGTGTGTGTGTGTGTATACAACAGCAGGGATTGAACCCAGGGGCTCTTAATAGCTGAACCACATCCCCTGCTCTTTTTATTTTTTATTTTGAGATAGGGTCCCACTAAGTTGCTTAGGGCCTCACTGAGTTACTGAGGCTGGTCTTGAACTTGTGCTCCTCCTGCCTCAGCTCTGCTGGTATTACAGGCATACATCACCACACCCTGTTAGGCAACATTTTCTAATGAAGTATTTGAAATCTGGAATCAATATTTATAGTGTGGATATTCTGCAGGCTCCTGCATGACAGATATGAGCAGTTAGTTGAATTGTAAGGACATTGCCTATTTTTGGTGTTATGGGTTGGAGCCTCCAAAGGTTCCTGTGTTGAAGGTTTGGTTCCCAGCTGATGGCACTGTTGAGAGATGGTGGAACATTTAGGAGACAGAGCCTAGTGGAAGGAAGTTAGGTTACTTCGCGCATGCCCTTGAAAGGGATATTGGGACCTCTCTGTGCTTCCCATCGGCCATATATGAGCAGTTTTGGTCTATCAAATGCTCCCTACCATTATGTTCTGCTTTGCCACACCCAAAAGTAAAGGATCCAGCCACCCATGTGCTGAAACCTCTGAAACCATAATCCAAAACAAACAAACAAACAAACCTTTCATCTTTCAACATTGTTTACCTTAGGTATTTGGTCATAGTGACAGAAAGGTGACTAGCACATTGGAAACAGATACCTTAAAAGCAGGAAAATATGGAATAAAAATGTGAATTTGCTACATTTAAGTTCTTATTAAAATTTCTGGACAAAAAGTTTTTACTTTTTGTTCTTATTTATCAATTGTTTATAAAGTGACTTAAAATATAACAAATAAATAAATAATTTTTTAAAAAGAAATCAATTGGCCCCAGGTAGTCAACTTTTTCCTGGTAGTATACTGAAGGTTTTTAAGTGCTACTAGATTCCAATATATATCAAAAGCAAATGAATAAAATAATGAATCTAGATCCAATTAATAAGATATGAAGTGAACTTCAAAAAGAATGCACAATAAAAAACAATAAAATAGAAAGATCAAGATGAAGGAAAAATAATTTCTTATTCTCAATTTTAGCCCTTGAAAAATAGTCAAATATGGCTGTAGGTTGTAGCAACAATTGCAATCTTTTTTTTTTTTTGCTGTGGAAAACCCTGTTTCTCCTCAGTATTTCAAAGTTACAAGATGGACCTAACTCCATACCCACTTCTGTTACAAAGTTAGAGCTGTGTACCCTGTGGGGACAGTGTTACATCTGTGACAAATTTTAATGAGTTGGTTTTCTGTTTCTGTAAGCCAGTTTCAACTCACTGCCTTGTATCTTGCAGCTTTAGGCTTTGTGCAACACCTGTACTCATTTCTTGCTGACTCTCCTTGTTGATAGTTTCAGTTTCCATAGAAGCAAAGGCAAGAGCATTTAAATATATGCTTAAAATAGGCAATGTATATGCAGGGGTGTTTATGTAACATTCTGAAGAATATGGGATAATCTAAGAAGTGACCATCAATATAGAAAGGACTAAATAAACCACCACACATTGATTTTCTGAAATATTATAAAACCATTAAAAAGAATGTATATACCAGGGGCTGGGGTTGTGATTCAGCAGTAGAGTACTTGCCTAGCACATGTGGCCCTGGGTTTGATCCTCAGCATCACATAAAAATAAATAAACAAAATAAAGGTATTGGTCTACTTACAACTAAAAAGAAAAAAAATTTTAAAAAAAGAATGTATATAACAGTATGGAAGACTGTGCCTGATACATGTTTGTGAGTAAAAAAAGGAAGCTACAGAACAATATTTTTAACAAGATCCCACTTAAAAGAACAAATTCTTTCTGTAGAATATATTAAATTATATTGAATGTACAAATGTATAAAGATATATGCAAGATAGGGTTACATCTGAATAAAACTATCATAAGTTGAAACTATTGTAAGGTGAAATTATATTCAGTACACCTAACATAATGAACACCAGAGATTAACTACATAGAACACTATAGGGCATGGGTTGTTTACCCTGATGATTGACGGGCTGACTGGGAGCTGTGGTTGGCTGCTGCTGTACAGTATCTCAAGAGAGTATTGCATTGCATGCTGTCAGTCCAGGAAAAGATCAAAATTCAAAATTTGAAGGACAGTTTCTACATATTGCACTTAGACCATCATAAAGTTGAAAACTCAGAAGTCAAGCCATCATAAATCAGGGATTGTTTACACACATGTTGGTATGTGGATATATGTGGGGACATGCATGGGAATCTTTCTAATGCTAACCATCAGGTTGAGATTATTCCTGCAAAGTGAGAATGGTAATGCTACTGTTTATTTTTTATTTTAAACATTTCTGTATTGCTTTCTTTTTTAATTGTAAGAAGATAATAAATACATTCATAATTCAAACCACTTTTTAAAGACAGAGCACATCTGCTATTCAGATTGTAATTATAAGTGGGTGTCCACTTTTATGTGTCCTCCAAAAATGCCTTATAAGTTAAACTGGGTCTGCATTTCCTAACTTTTCATCCTAGACTCAAATATGTTTCCTAGACATATTTGAGTTTGGATCTGCCACTGACACTTTCTATTTAAAGCATAGAAAAAGCAAAGAGAGGTAAAATGATTTTTTAATCACTTCCAAGATTTTGAAGGTCGTGTGTCTCCTGGTCTACATTCCAAGGGCTGCCCTGGTAGGCAGGGGAAACTGGGAGCCAACTCACCATTGCAACAAACAACCAAGAGGAACTCCCTTTAACCACAACAAAAAAAATCAGACTTGATATTTTGATTAGCCACCAATGAAGTGATAAAAACCTCACCTTATTAAACATAATGAATTAAAACTTTTACCAATCCAGTGATATCACACTGTTAAATATGGTGAATTAAAACTGCGTTGGAAACCAACACAAATCATCAACCTCCTGAAAGACTTTGTAATTCCTAGTTAAGACAGGCAGCTCTAAGACTGACTTGGGTTTTGCCACTCCTAGTCTCACCCCCAGAAAAGTCTGGAAACACAAAGTTGAATTTCAAATTATCTGAGGGCGGGGGGGGGGGGGGGGCGTTTTTCTTTTGTCCCCTCTGCACTTTCAACTCATTGAAGGAGCGCTGTCCTGTTTGTCCCTTGCTGTACTGTAGGAGATCTTCGTGTATAGTCCCCAAGAAAGGAATGGTCGATATCGATTTATGACAAATTGTACCTTCACAGACATTTTGCCTCTTCTAGAAACGGATGGTACTAATATCCTCTTGGGGAAAAAAAAAATCATTCGTTCATTTATTCTTGCAAAGAGTGCTTTCACACACACACACACACACACACACACACACACACACACACACAGACTTACTGAGGCCCACCCAGTCAGCCATTTACCAAACCAATAATTTGGGCCCCGGCGGCTCTGCACAGCGCCTCCGTGTGTGCATCCTGCGTGGAACTGGTGCCAGCGACCCGTTCCTGAGAGGGCGAAGGGACGGGCTCACGTGTCAACTGACCACACATCGGTTGTCCAGCGGCCGCAGCCTGGCGCTGCAGCCAGAGAGGCCAGGGAAGAGCCTTCCCCCGGGCCGGCCAGGCAGGGGCGCGGGGGAACATAAAACACATTCCAGCGGTTGGCATCTGGGCGCGCAGCTGCCAGGCGCTGCCAGTGTGCGGCCGCAGGGGCCGCGGGGTGGGCGGGGGCGGAGCAGGTCGGGCGCCAAGGGGCTGCGGAAAGCGGCCGGCGGACCAGCGAGGCTCTGCAGGCTCTGTGGGGCCTCACCAGTAGGCGCAGCCTTTTTTTTTTTTTTTTTTTTTTAAATCTGGAAAGCCTGGCTTCTAGGGGGTTGGGGTCCCCCTGGGGGTCAAGGGCGTGGGGAGGAGCTCCGGCATTCCTGAGGCTCTGGGGTGCAGGAGCCCTCCAGGTACCTTGTTGTCCATGGACTCAAGGAAGAGGGAGACCCCAGAATTACCACAAAGCCATCCCAATCCTGGCACCACCGACCAAGTAAAAGTAAAAAAAAAAAAAATTTTTTTCCATCTAATATTTTGAAGTGCCTAGTCCTGTCTGTGTATCCGTATGCATAGTCTAAGAACCAATTCTCCCGGTTTTCATCTTTGCAAACAGATTTGAGGGTCGGGCGAGGGAGCTGGTAATGCCTATTAGAACTTCAAGAGATTGGTTTTCACATGAGAGAGCTTCAGAAAGGAGGAGTCGCTGAAATTATCTGGTAGCAGCTTCCGAGGGACATCTACTGTGGAATCACTTTTACATTTCAGTTCATTTGAAAGCCAGTATGGTTAAATTAACCAAAATCTAAATTAAAAAAAAAAATTCCCCAATTCTTCCAGGCCTACTTCACATCATCAAACCAGGCCCCGCTGGAGGCCCCATTAAAATGGCAGCTCCCACTGAGAGAGAGACAAAAGCCCCCTCTCTGAATGGAGATGCTGAAACAGTGATGGACTCTCAGAACTGCTTTTTTTTTTTTTTTTAATCCATTAAAAAAAAGTTACCTCTGCATTGACTGTGAGAGAGTATTTATTTAGCTCTCCACACTGTGGGAAACAGAGGCGTTCTGCCTTATAAGGACACCCAGACCTTCTTGGGAGAAGAGAGAAATATGAATCCATAACATGGCTGAACAAATTCCTCCTCGCAACTGAATTCATGGAATGTTTCAGACGTGAACAGCTTAATTTTGGTGTGGTCTGGGACAAATTAATGTGACTCAAATCCCACCTCACACAGGAAGCTGCTTCTGGTGGAGTGGGTGGGGTGAACAACACTTCCCTCAAAATTCTGCTCCACAGCCTCTATTACATTTAAATGTGGCTCCCCCTCATCTCCAGAAAGAAAAAAAAAACAAAACTTTTTTTTTTTCTTTTAAGAAGGAATAGGAAAATCAAGAACTAAAAATATATTTCAAAAGCCTAACTCTGCCAAGTGTTTAGCATAGGATGGTGGGATATTTCAGGCTGTGTGAATGATAGTGAACTTTTATGCAACAGAATAAAAGCTCCTCCTCCAGGGTAGTTCAGCATCCTTGTGTTTTGGGGGTTCATATATAAAACATGATGGTCATTCTTTTGGTATTTCTCATGAAGTCCTAGGAATTTGCTATTTCAACTACACAGGATTAGGGACTATTCTCCCAGCAAATGAACTGAACTTTCATTTGAACACCCAAGTAAGTGCTGGATTCTCTTACAGAGATGCTGAGTTTCTTCAGCAGTGAGAGGCAGTTGACGGCTCATTAAGATGAATGTTGATGTTATCTTCTCTAGAATGAGTTTGCTTTTGCAGAATGGGAATTATTTCTTTACTTTTGCAAAGTAGCAAAATTATTGACTACCATCTCTTGGAGTAGGTTCTCTAGTAAAAGCTACTGTAAATATCAGATATGTTCTTTGGATTTAGGAACCATTTCCATATTGCTTATGCATATTACCTTGTATTTATAATAGAGAGTAATGGGAAAGATTATATTTCAATGATCAGTAAAATAAATCACTTTTATCTGGCTTTGAAATGCATCCTACGATCATTTTTTTTTTCTACAGGTTTACACACTTACTTTTGTAGGTTTGGCTAGTGTTAAAATGAGATGATTTTCCCTAAATCACTATTAATCAGAAGAGGTTCTTCAAGCAATGGGTTTTTTAGGCACTTCAAGGTGGAATGCCAGGCAAAATTCAATTTCTAAGATTCCTTTGGGCTGATGTATATAGATATTGCTTGTAAGAGATCATGAAATGGTGACAACCCCAATGGAGCCAACCACTGCGACGGACAATCTTGGAAGTGGTGGGAAGTATGTATGCAATCTAGGCAGTGCTCCCATTCCAGACTGGAGTTCTCAGAGCAGTATCTTTCCAGATGCATCTGCCATGCATCTAAAAAGAGATTTTTCTATTAGTATAGTGTGTTGGTAAGGAATCAATAGGAGAAATGTGTAATTTAATATAACTGTTAGCAGACTCTGAAAAAATGCTCATCAATAACTTTAAGGTACAAATTTATGTATTCTTTTCCAATTACAAGAATCATGGACCATTGTGGGTAGAAGGAACATTCTTAGGAATTGCTTTTCAAGTGTCCCTCCCCACCACCACCACTGAGGATCGAACCCAGAGCACCAACCAATGAGCCACATCCCCAGCACCCTCACTTTGTGTGTGTGTGTGTGTGTGTGTGTGTGTGTGTGTGTATTTTATTTAGAGACAGGATCTCACTGAATTGCTTAGGGGCTTGCTAAGTGGCTGAGGCTAGATTTGAGTTCACAATCCTCCTGCCTGAGCCTCCTGAGCTGCTGGGATTACAGGCATGGGCCATTGCAACTGACTCAATTGCTTTTATCGACTAAGAATGAACTTCTTTAAAACATACAATAAAAAGGAATAAAAGTCTATATGGAATTCCAATATGTAAAATAATACAAGGAAACTGGGGAAACATTTGGAATTCCAGAAGTTCATCCTGAAAATCACTACCTTGACATGTTTTCTAAACTTCCTGAAAAAGAAACTATACAAATCATTTTAGGATACAAAGAGATAGTAACAAACATAGAAATGCTAAAATATCAGGGAAATAAGATCATTGTACTAAGACAGTAGCTTTGTGATCTACAGATGGAGAAGTGGATACCTCATGGTTTGCAGCAAGTGGCCAGAGTTTGTGACAAACTAAGAGCCAAACTCCTTCCCTTACTTGCCAGCCACTACAAGATGCTATCTCTAGAGTCTGGAATGCCTTTGAAATCAGGCTGTGTGACACTTTAATTAATTTCAATGATCTAAAGCTTTTAAAAAGTTGGCTAAAAGTTTTATAGCAAGGAACAACTTTCTATAGTGTTCTGTGTGGCTGCAAAACTGATCATGATTCTCAGGGATATTTTTATGTTTATAATAATCATTCCTTATATTTATTCAGCCCAACATGCATTCTGAAATTGAACATAGGACATGACATCCCTGACCAGTAAATCCCTTGAATGAGGGCATTTTCCCCCTCTGTGCATGTCTCCTTCTCCTCCATTGTCTGTCTTCTTTTCATGCCTGTCAGGCGGTGGCCATGACTGTGCACTTATAAAGGTCAGTGACCCAGCAGAGAGGGCAGGCCCTGCAGAAGGCGTGTTGATGAAGCATTACAATGCACACTGAATTTGTTAGCTCTCTGGCTTACTCCCAGGGGCAGGCTACAATTGTTTCCTGTGTGGCATGGCACCCACCCGGAACTCTTATGGTATGGACCATTCCAACTAAGAATCTGTAAACCACATCTTACAAAATAAACACCCCATATTTCCCAGCTCACTAAATTTTCCCTTGATTGGTCCAGTGTACTTAGTATGGAAGGCCACATAGACAGTAAATTCATAACCTTTCAGCTTAAGAGTTTTGGAAGGTTGAAGTTCTAAAATTCTCTATACTGCAATGTGGAAACCTAATTCATGAATAAAAGGTTTATCTCCAAATTTCAAACTGTTATGATTAAAACGATTTAGGTAAAAATGAATGAAGGAGTTCTTATTTTGGTTATGCCGGAGTAAACTATATTAGAGTACCCTTTCTATACATACCCAGTACAAATTCTGGACAAAATATTAAAATACAACAATTTGAACATTCTGGAGAGATGCCAAAGTAGGCAGAATCTGGAGGGAATTTGATTTTTGGAATAAAGAATCACATTGGATAAGATCAGTGCCCTCTGATCATTATTATCCAAAGTACAGGTATGAAGACACGAAATGGTATGAAGATACTATTTTTCGACCAGAGATATGAAAAATTGTGCTCTATTCATGTAATAAGAATTGTAATGCATTCTGCTCTCATATATAAATAATTTAAAAAGTTAAGTGCCTTTATAGATTTTCCCAAAGGTATTCTATCGGCCACCTGATGCAGGGCAGGTAGTTCTCAAGGAGAAAGCTAGGCTTATTGATCTGAGAAGCCAGATGATGTTGGTTGGGGCTAACACAACGATTGGAAACTGAGGGTTAAAATGTTAGAAAGAAGAATCAAAGAATGAGCAGGCAGTTCCCAAATATGTCCCTAGACTTTTCTCAAATCCTTGGGTGAACACTGAACTTCCCAGATATGGGGAAAACTCCAAGTGACCAGTGGAAAACTAAAAGAACAGAGCAGAGATTTCAGTTGCTGAACACAGCACATTAGAGATTAGAGTTTGAGTCTTGCTATGGATGCGGGAGTTGGTAATTTTTCAAGATTTCTATTTAAATTCTAGAAAGGCTATGTCTTTGGTATAGAGACTAGATGTCAGATTTAAGGATCTTCATTAGAGCTAATGACAAAAATGAAACAGATACCATCAAGAAATAAGGTTGAACCTATAAAAGTTCAGGGTGATCTTTAGTATTTTACTTCCAGCTACAACAAAATTTAATGGTATTCGAAGAAAAAACGGAATCCAAAGTCTACAATGAATTTTCTACAATGTCTAGTATACAGTGAAAAAAATCACTAGACCTTTGAAGAAATAGGAAAATGTGACCAAATAGCAAATGACCCAAGATGACCCAGATGCAAACTTTAAAGTAGCTGACATAGATTTATTTAAGGACTTAAAGGATATAACAGTCATAATCAGCAGACAATGAGAGTTTTAGCAAAGAAATAGAAACTGCAAGAAAGAACTAAATAAAAATTCTTGAACTGAAAAGTATGATATTTGAAAATAAAATCTGCTAGATGAGATTAAGAAGTTGAGAGTAATCCATAAAGTCAAGCACCAAATTTCTTAACAAGACCCCAAAGAGTATGAAATAAAACCAAGGATCAATAAGCATAGAATTTTAAAACTTCTGAAGAGGAAAGGAAAAAATTAAGAGAATGAAGAGAGAGCCTACAGAACAGGGATCTTTGCCAACTGCACCTCAGATAGTGGATTAATATCCAGAATACACAAAAGACCTAAAACAGAAACTTTAACACCAAGACATTCCCCCCAAATAACCCAATTAATAAATGGGCAAAAGAACAGGCACTTCTCAAAAGAAAAAAATACAAATGGCCAACGAATATATGAAAAAAATGTTCAACCATCCCTAGCAATTAGGGAAATAGAAATCAAGACTGCTCTGAGATTTCATCTCACTCTCGTCAGAACGACAATCATCAAGAATACAAATAATAAATACTGGTAAGGATTTTGGGGAAAACATACACTAAGACATTGTTGGTAGGCCTGCAAATTAGTGCAACCACTCTGGAAAGCAGTATGGAGAGTCCCCCCAAAATGAGGAATAGAACATCATTGGACAGAGCTAAACCACTCTTCAGGATCTATCCTAAAGAATTTAAATCAGCGTACTGTAGTGATACAGGCACATCAATGTTTATAGCAGTGTAATTCACAATAGCCAAGATATGGAATCAGCCCATCAATAGATAAATAGATCCAGAAAAATATGGCATATATGCACAATGGAGTTTTACTCAATCATAAAGAAGAATGGGAGTATGGCATCTGCTGGTAAAATGGATGGAACTGGAGAATATCATGCTAAGTAAAATAAGCCAGATACTCAGAAAGACAAGGATCACATGTTTTCTCTCATATGCAGAAGCTAGATCAAAATAAGGAAAAAGGAGAGGTGGGGGAAAGCCCATGAAAATAGAAGGGAGATCAGTGGAGTAGAAGAAGAGAATTGAGGGTAGGAAGGAGGAATAGGAGAAGGGAGGAATGGTGGTAATGAAACTGATCATCTTATGTACACAGATCACAGTGAGTTTCACCTTTATGTATATCTATAAAATACTAATAAAAGCTATAAATAAATAGAAGGAAGACCAGTAGAGGAAAGGGAACAGGGGGAAGCAAAGGGGAAGTACTGGGGACTTAAATGGAACAAATTATATATCATGCATGTCAACATGAACCCTGGTATTATGTGTAACTATAATGCACTGATAAAAACATTTAAGAGTTTAGAGAATTTGAAGATATTAATAGAAACTATCCAATCTGAAGAACAGAGAGAAAACAAAAAGTTCTGTGGAAAAAGTATGTGAAAAGAGCTACAGGGTTCTATGAGAAAATATCAAATAATATAATGTCTAACAAGATTCAACCATATGCAGTCTATAGGAGATGCCCTTTAAACATAAAGACACAGATAGGTAGAAAATAAAAGTAAAAATATCATGCCAACCGTGAGCAAGAGAAACATGGTATGGCTGTACTAACCCAAGACAAATGTGGACTTAAGCAAAGGAGTATTAGAATTTAGAGGCAGAGATTCCCAAGATAGCCGAGAATAGAGTGCATCACACCCCGAGTACTGCGCCACTGTGCGGGTGAATAACGAGTTAGAACAACAAAAAACTATCTTGTTAGGAACTTACAGCAAAATGGGGGTGCACCGAAACCTAGAGGAAGGATTTCCAGCACCGAGGTCCAGTAATTGAGTCTCATACACCAGCCAACTATGTGACCAGAGATGCGGGCTGACTGATCCTCGCAGCCCGCCCTGCGGCTACAGATGGCGGGGAGCCGCTGAGAAGTGACCAGCAAGCAGGGAGAAACGTTGCTGCAGATTCTGTGGAATCCTGCCGCCTTAGCACTCACGGAGCCCCGGGCTGAGTTCGGGATTTCAGACGGGGAAGGAAGCAGTACAGTTCTATCCCCCACAACGGAAACTCCACCAAGGAAACCAGCGGCCACCATCTTGGAGAGCTGAAGTAACCACCACCACTCTCCCACAGATAGCAACAATAAAACAGGTGTGTGTTACTCAGCTCATCTCCCATACAGAGGGGAATTCGCATAAAATCTCTCCTAGGCTCTCCGGTGGGGGGATTATCAGAGCAAGCCTGCATAAAGACGTGGGGAAAACTAGAGACACCCGACCTTCAACTCCCCCTCCCATCAGCGGGGAAAATGAAACCTGTATTGCCAGCGCGGGGGGAGGGGCAAGCAGAAAAAATCAAAACAATAGAGTGCCGGGGTTCTCAATAGCCACGCTCCACACCCAACAAACTGCAGGCCCAGAGTACAGTTTGAACTGCCGAGAGGCATCACTCAGGGGAAATCTGGTCTAGCAGGAGAAACCAGGACTAGCAGGAGAAACCAGGGGACTAGAGCCCAGGCCCTCGTGACTGGGCGGCTGCAGAACCCACGCCCACTTGCGAAACTCCACCCGTTGCCCGCGCGACTGGGCGGCTAGAGATTGCCCACCCACCAGGGACAGCCGGCCCATTGCCCCTGCAACTGGGTGGCTGGAGACCGCCCGCCTGCCGGTGACAGCCAGCCCACTGCCCTTGCGACTAGGCGGCTGAAGACCGCATGCCCACCGGTGGCCGGTCATCCACCTGCTGCCTGCACGACTGGGTGGCTGGAGACCACCCACCCGCTGGCGACCGACCCTGTGACTGGGTGGCTAGAGATCACCCGCCCGCCGGCGACAGCCCACCTGCTGTCCACGCAACTGGGTGACTAGAGACTGCCCGCCCGCTGTCGACCGATCGCCCGCCGGCTGCCAGCGCGACTGGGCTGCTGGAGACCGCCCGGCCACTGGCATCCGGGAGCTGAAACCAACCAGAGACAGTCCAGTCCCACCCCCCCATTCGGACACCCCGGCAAGGAGCCTGGGGCCCGCCATAGCAGAGAGGTGACGTCACTGGAGCTCGGCCTTTGGAATTCCTTCCCAGCCGAATCCACTTTAGCAGGCATAGTCTACCAACACAAAGGAGAGACAACAGAGATATAAAAAACCAAAACAAATTTATAGAAGAGAGCAGAAACACAGCAATCAAATAGAGCTGGAAAGTAACGTGAACATCATGAAAAAAATGGGAAAAAAGGAGTACAAACAATGCAGGACAACATAAATCTACAGGAGGACCTAGAAGCATCAGAAACATGGATAGGGAAAGAACTCAAGGCATACCTAACTCAGATGGAAAGGAATATTAGAGAAGACATGAGACAGCAAGTCCAAGCAATAAAAGTATATTTTGAAAATGAATTAAACAAACAAATTCAAATGGCAAAGAACAAGCTTTACCAGGAGATAGAGATCTTAAAAAAAATCAAACAGTAATCCTAGAAATGCAGGAAACTATAAACCAAATTAAAAACTCAAACAAGAATATTACAAATAGACTAGATCAAGTAGAAGTCAGAACATCAGATAATGAAGACAAAGTTTATCAACTTGAAAAGAATATAGTCAACACAGAAAAGATGCTTAAATCCCATGAGCAATCTATTCAAGAGATATGGGATGTCATAAAAAAAAACAAATTTGAGAGTCATCAGGATAGAAGAAAGCATAGAGATTCAAACCAAAGGAATGGACAATATATTAAATGAAATAATTCTAGAAAACTTCCCAGAGACGAAAGATGGAATGGATTGCCAAATCTGGAAGCCTACAGGACCCCAAACATTCAAAACCATAATAGAAAAACTCCAATACATATAATTATGAAGATAGCCAACACACAGAACAAGGAGAGAATATTAAAAGCTAAGAGAGAAAGGAGGCAGATTACATTCAGTGGTAAACCAATTAGGTTAACGACTGATTTTTTATCACAGACTTTGAAAGCGAGAAGATCCTGGAACAATGTATTTCAAACACTGAAAAATAATGGATTCCAACCAAGAATACTGTATCCAGCAAAATTAAGCTTCAGATTTGACAATGAAATTAAAATCTTTCATGGTAAACAAAAGCTAAAAGAATTCGCAGCCAGAAAACCAGCACTGCAAAGCATTTTGAGCAAAATACTACAAGAAGAGGAATTGAAAAATAGTGCCCAAAACTAACAGCAGGAGGTATCTCAGTAAAGGGGGAGGAAAATAACCAAAAAGTAAAAACTAGCCAAACTAAAATAAATAAATAAATAAACATGACTGGAAGTACAAATCATATTTCAATTGTAACCTTAAATGTTAATGGCCTAAACTCACCAATCAAGAGACATAGGCTAGGAACCTGGATTAAAAAAACAAACCCAACAATACGCTGCCTTCAGGAGACTCATATGATAGGAAAAGACATACACCGGCTGAAGGTAAAAGGTTGGGAAAAAGTCATACCACTCACTTGGCCCTTGGAAGCAAGCAGGAGTGGCCATACTCATATAGAATAAAATCAACTTCAAACCTAAGTTAATCAAAAGGGATAAAGAAGGACACTATATATTGTTAAAAGGAACCATCCACCAACAAGACTTAACAATTATCAATTTGTATGCACCAAACAATGGAGCTGCAACGTTCATAAAACAAACTCTCCTCAAGTTCAAGAGTCAAATAGACTACAACACAATAATTATGGGTGACTTCAACACACCGCTCTCACCATTAGACAGATCCTCTAGACAAAAGCTGAATAAAGAAACTATAAAACTCAATAACACAATCAATAACCTAGACTTAACCGACATATATAGAATATATCAACCATCATCAAGTGGATACACGTTCTTCTCAGCAGCACATGGAACCTACTCAAAGATAGACCATATATTATGCCATAGGGCAACTCTTAGTAAATATAAAGGCATGGAGATAATACCATGCACCATATCTGATCATAATGGAATGAAACTGGAAATCAACCATTAAAAAAGGAAGGAAAAATCCTACATCACATGGAAAATGAACAATATGTTACTGAATGATCAATGGGTTACAGAAGACATAAAGGAGGAGATAAAAAAATTCTTAGAGACAAATGACAATACAGACACAACATACCGGAATCTATGGGACACAATGAAAGCAGTTTTAAGAGGGAAATTCATTTCTTGGAGTTCTTTCCTCAAAAAAAGAAAAAACCAACAAATAAATGAACTCACACTACACCTCAAAAACCTAGAAAAGGAAGAGCAAAACAACAGCAAATGTAGTAGAAGACAAGAAATAATTAAAATTAGAGCAGAAATCAACGAAATTGAAACAAAAAAAAAACGACTGAAAAAATTGATAAAACTAAAAGTTGGTTCTTTGAAAAAATATATAAGATCGACAGGCCCTTAGCCATGCTAATGAAGAGAAGAAGAGAGAGAACTCAAATTACTAACATACGGGATGAAAAAGGCAATATCACAAAAGACACTACAGAAATACAGAAGATAATTAGAAAGTATTTTGAAACCCTATATTCCAAGAAAATAGAAGATAGTGAAGATATCGATAAATTTCTTAAGTCATATGATATGCCCAGATTGAGTCAGGAAGACACACACAATTTAAACAGACCAATAACAAAGGAAGAAATTGAAGAAGCTATCAAAAGACTACCAACCAAACAAAGCCCTGGACCGGATGGGTATACAGCGGAGTTTTACAAAACTTTCAAAGAAGAATTAATACCAATACTTTTCAAGCTATTTCAAGAAATAGAAAAAGAAGGAGCTCTTCCAAATTCATTCTATGAGGCCAACATCACCCTGATCCCGAAACCAGACAAAGACACTTCAAAGAAAGAAAACTACAGACCAATATCTCTAATGAACTTGGATGCAAAAATTCTCAATAAAATCCTGGCGAATCGAATACAAAAGCATATCAAAAAAATTGTGCACCATGATCAAGTAGGATTCATCCCTGGGATGCAAGGCTGGTTCAATATACGGAAATCAATAAATACTATTCACCACATCAATAGACTTAAAGACAAGAACCATATGATCATCTCGATAGATGCAGAAAAAGAATTTGACAAAGTACAGCATCCCTTTATGTTCAAAACACTAGAAAAACTAGGGATAACAGGAACTTACCTCAACATTGTAAAAGCTATATATGCTAAACCTCAGGCTAGCATCATCCTAAATGGAGAAAAACTGAAGGCATTCCCTCTAAAACCTGGAACAAGACAGGGATGCCCTCTATCACCACTTCTATTCAATTTGGTTCTTGAAATACTAGCCAGAGCAACTAGACAGACAAAAGAAATTAAAGGCATAAAAATAGGAAAAGAAGAACTTAAATTATTGCTATTTGCGGATGACATGATAATATATTTAACAGACCCAAAAGGGTCTACAAAGAAACTGCTAGAGTTAATAAATGAATTCAGCAAAGTGGCAGGATATAAAATCAACATGCATAAATCAAAGGCATTTCTGTATATCGGCGACAAATCCTCAGAAATGAAAATGAGGATAACCACTCCATTCACAATGTCCTCAAAGAACATAAAATACTTGGGACTCAACCTAACAAAAGAGGTGAAAGATTTATACAATGAAAACTACAGAACCCTAAAGAGAGAGATAGAAGAAGATCTCAGAAGATGGAAAAATGTAACCTGTTCATGGATAGGCAGAACTAACATCATCAAAATGGTGATATTACCCAAAGTTCTCTACAGGTTTAACGCGATGCCAATTAAAATCCCAACTGCATTTCTTGTAGAAATAGATAAAGCAATCATGAAATTCATATGGAAAAACAAAAGACCCAGAATAGCAAAAGCAATTCTAAGCAGGAAATGTGAATCTGGAGGTACAGCGATACCAGAGTTCAAACTGTACTACAAAACAATAGTAACAAAAACAGCATGGTACTGGTACCAAAACAGGCAGGTGGACCAATGGTACAGAATAGAGGACACAGAAACCAGTCCACAAAATTACAACTTTCTTATATTTGATAAAGGGGCTAAAAGCATGCAATGGAGGAAGGATAGCATCTTCAACAAATGGTGCTGGGAAAATTGGAAATCCATATGCAACAAAATGAAACTGAATCCCTTTCTCTCGCCATGCACAAAAGTTAACTCAAAATGGATCAAGGAGCTTGATATCAAATCAGAGACACTGTGTCTGATAGAAGAAAAAGTTGGCTACATACTGTGGGGTCGGGCTCCAAATTCCTTAATAGGACACCCATAGCCCAAGAGTTAATAACAAGAATAAATAAATGGGACTTACTTAAACTAAAAAGTTTTTTCTCAGCAAGAGAAACAATAAGAGAGGTAAATAGAGAGCCTACATCTTGGGAACAAATTTTTACCCCTCACACTTCAGATAGAGCCCTAATATCCAGAATATACAAAGAACTCAAAAAATTAAACAATAAGATAACAAATAACCCAATCAACAAATGGGCCAAGGAGCTGAACAGACACTTCTCAGAGGAGGACATACAATCAATCAACAAGTACTTGAAAAAATGTTCACCATCTCTAGCAGTCAGAGAAATGCAAATCAAAACCACCCTAAGATACCATCTCACTCCAGTAAGATTGGCAGCCATTATGAAGTCAAACAACAATAAGTGTTGGCGAGGATGTGGGGAAAAGGGTACACTTGTACACTGCTGGTGGGACTGCAAATTGGTAAGGCCAATTTGGAAAGCAGTTTGGAGATTCCTGGGAAAGCTGGGAATGGATCCACCATTTGACCCAGCTATCGCCCTCCTCGGACTATTCCCTGAGGACCTTAAAAGAGCGTACTATAGGGATTCTGCCACATCAATGATCATAGCGGCACAATTCACAATAGCTAGACTGTGGAACCAACCTAGATGTCCTTCAATAGATGAATGGATAAAAAAAATGTGGCATCTATACACAATGGAGTACTACACAGCACTAAAAAATGACAAAATCATAGAATTTGCAGGAAAATGGATGGCATTAGAGCAGATTATGCTAAGTGAAGCTAGCCAATCCTTGAAAAACAAATGCCAAATGTCTCCTTTGATATAAAGAGAGCAACTAAGAACAGAACAGGGAGGAAGAGCATGAGAAAAAGATTAACATTAAACAAAGACGAGTGGGGGGAGAGAAAGGGAGAGAGAAGGGAAAGCATATGGAAATGGTAGGAGACCCTCAATGTTACACAAAAATTACATAGAAGAGGTTGTGATGGGAAAGGGGGGGAAACAAGGGAGAGAACTGAACAACAGCAGATGAGGTAGAGAGGGAAGATGGGAGGGGAGGGGAGGGGGGATAGTAGGGGATAGGAAAGGTAGCAGAATACAACAGTCACTAATATGCCATTATGTAAAAACGTGAGTGTGTAACCCATGTGATTCTGCTATCTGTATTTGGGGTAAAAATGGGAGTTCATAACCCAATTGAGTCAAATGTATGAAAGATGATATATTATGAGCTTTGTAATGTTTGAACAACCAATAAAAAATATATATAAAAAAAGAATTTAGAGGCATTGCAAAGTAAAAAGAAGCTCAATTCATCAGGAAGATATGATAATGTCTATTCAGTTAATAACAGAGCTTCAAAATATAAAAAGGAAAAACTGACAGAACTGAGGAAAATGCACAAATTCACAATCATAGTTCAATATTCTGATAACTCCCTCAATAACTGATAGAATAACTAGATGAAAAATCAATAATACAGATTTCAATATCATAAGCCACTTTGACCTAATTGACATTTATAGAATGTTGCACCTAATAACTTCAAAATGCAGGTTATTTTCAAGTGCACACAGTGTATTAATCAAGACAGGCCATTTGCTGGGGCATAAACATCTCACATTTCAAAGGATTGCCATTTTATGAAGATATTTTCCTACTACAATTGAATTAAGTTGAAATTAATTATAATAATACATTTTGAAGACTGCTCAATGATCTTTGGGTCAAAGAAGAAATCACAGTAAGAATTAGGAACTATCTCAAGATGAACGATGATATACAACATCAACATTTGTGGATGTAGCTACATCATTTCTTATGGAACAAATTATATTCCATGCATGGAAATATAATTTCCATGAGGAAATAAACTTTAGAGCATATAAACTTTAAAATGCTTTTTTAAAAATATTTTTTAAAATTTATTTCTTAGTTTTAGGTGGACCAATATCTTGATTTTATTTTTATGTGGTGCTGAGGCTTGAACCCAGTGCCCCCTGCATACTAGGCGAGCACTCTACCACTGAGCCACAACCCCAGCCCCTTAAAATGCTTTTGTCTTCGTAAGAGAAAGGTGTAAAATCAATGATTTAAATTCCACTGTGAGCCACTGTAAACGGATGATAAGTCCAATGAATCCATATATACGGAAGTAATAAAAATAAAGGTCAGAGCGAAAACCGATACCTACGTAACAAGGGAGAAAATGAACAGAAGTCAAGCATGTTTTTCTTTGAAAAGATTAATAAAATTTATGAACCCTTAACAAAGTGAATCAAGAAGAAAACCACATATGACTAATAACAGGAATGAAATAAAACTACAGAAATAAAATAAAACGATAATAAAAGAAAGTAAGAAAGCACCCCCCTGTGTGCCCGAGGAAAGCACTGGAGCAAGTAGATAAACATGCAGAGCTACGTCAGCCCCAGCCCCTCTCATGGTGCACAACTGTAATCCCAGCGGCTCAGGAGGCTGAGGCAGGAGGATCTGGAGCTCAAAGCCAGCCTCAGCAAAAAGGGAGGCACAAAGCAACTCAGTGAGACCCTGTCTCTAAATAAAATACAAAAGAGCGCTTAGGGTGTGACTCAGTGGTTGAATGCCCCTGAGTTCGATCCCGGGTAACCAAACCAAACAGGAGCCTCAGTTGCACACAAAACCCAGAAGTTAATCAGACGGATTATCATAGGTTCAAACCTAAAAGTGAAAACTGAAAAGTTACCAGGAGCTCTTAGTGAATATTGGGCCCATTAATAAAATACAATGATAAGCCATAGACTGTGAGAAAATATTTATTATTCCCTTATCTGACAAAGCACTTTGACAGAGAACACATAAATTAAATCCCACAAGTCAACAATTTAAAAAAATAAGAATTTTAAAAATGGACAAAGTTCTTGAACATTTACTTCACAAAAGAAGTAATTCAAGTATAAATGCTCAAACATCATTAATAATTAGGGAAACGGGAAGGCAAATTGAAACCATAATAATGTATCATTTCATACCAAATATTGGTGAGTCTGGAACATCCAGAAATTTCACACAGAACTAATGGGAATATAAAATGGTTTTATCAATATGGAATACCACTTGGCCAATGTCTTAGGAAGTTAACTTTATTATTCAGGCAACTTTATCATTCAGCCCTTCTACTTGTAGGTACTTACCCAAAGGATCTAAAAACGTGTCACAAAATGAGTGAGAGTTTTGATAGAAGTTAGAATTTACTGGAAGAGGATATAAAGAATATTTCAAAGGGGATAGAAATATTCCCTATTGTGCTTACAAAAATTCCTTGCATATTGTTGTACACTTAAGATTCATGACCTTCACTGTATATTAATTTTAACCTCCTTCCCCAAGGCCAAGAAACAAAGGAATCTCCTGAATGTCTCCCCCCTCAGAAAATGCAAGAATCTCACAAAGAATGGATAGAAGGAAATGGAAGTAGAAAGTATCTTTTTTTTTTTTTTTTTTGTTAGGTGTATGTATGTTTACAATGAGTATATCTTCTTGATGGATTGATGCTCTTATCACTACATAATTCTCTTTGTGTCTGGTAAGACTTTTTAAATTATTATTTGTTCTTTTTAGATACATACATAACAGTGGAGTGTATTTTGACATACTATACATACATGGACTATAACTTCCCACTCTTGTGGTTATGCATGATGTAGATTTACACCGGTCATGTATTCATATATAAACATAGGAAAGTTAAATCCAATTTATTCTACTATTTATTTTTGCCACCAAGTCTAGTTTATCTGATATTAGTATAGCCATTCCAATTCTTTTTTGGTTACTGTTTTTATGGTATATCTTTTCCCATATTTTTAAACTTCAACCCTCAACTTAAAATATGTCTCTTTTAGATATATATGGTTGTATCATGTTTTAAAGTCCATTCTAGAAATCTCTGCTTTATATTGAGAGTATGTGATTCATTTACATTTAATATAATTACTGTTAATATAGGATTCATGCCTTCTATTTTGCTAAAGTGTTCAATATATGTTCTGTGTCTTTTTTGTTTCTCTATTCCCCCATTACTGATTTTCTTTTATACAAAGTATATATTTTCTGATGTACCATTTTAATTTCCTTATCATTTCTTTTACTATGCATTTTCTTTGGGGTTGCCCTAGCCATTACAATTGACATCTAATTTATAACAAGTACTTCAGATAATACCAACTTAATTTTAACACTTTACAAAATCTTTGTCTTTTTAGATCTCCAATTACCCCTTCCCTATCCACACTTTTGTGGTATTATTGCTGTACAAATTGCACACTTAGGATACCCACCAATGTAGGTTTATTATGGCTTTATCAGTTGCTTTTGAAATCAACTAGAGTAAAAAGTTACATAGAAAATACACATGGAACACTGTCTTTTATATTTATGTAGTTTCCTTTGCTTGTTTTTATGGACTGAATTATATATCTCCCTTGCTCCCCAAATTCATATATTAAAACTGTAATCCCCAATATGATTATATTTGGAGAATATTATGAATTCTATCACATAATTAAGGTTAAGTGATGTTATAACTCTGAAATCTTAGTCTGATAGAATTGGTGGCCTTATGAGAAGAGTTGGGAGGCGGATGTTATTCTTTGTTTCTGTTAGGTGAGGACACAGCAAGAAAGCAACCATTTGTATCTTATTTTCACTTAAAAGAAAGTATCTTTTAAGTGAAAATCCTAAAGCATTTGTTATTTTCTGTACCTGTTTTGTGGAAATAATAATGGTTCCTAATTCGTGCAAAGAGTTAAAAAAAAAAGGTTCAATTAATATCTGGCAGAAGTGTAAACTTCCTAGAGACTTTTAGAAGGACAATTTGGCAGTGCCTATCAAAACTCTTGTTGCTCTTACCTTTGACCCAGCAATCTGCCTTGTTGAAACCTGTCCTACGGAAACGTTCTTGTTAAATGCTTAAAGATATATGGACAAAGATTTCCCTTTGTGCAGTGGCAACGTGAATCTTGGACAAAAGGAACAAACCAGAGACAGTTTCAATATCTATTGATGGGGGAAGGGTTAACAAACTGTGGATCTATGTTAACAAAGACTGCACAGCTTTTGAAAGAAGACACCAGCATTAGACGTCTAGGAGATAGTTCTGAGTGAAAGAAGAGAAGAATGTGCCATACTGCTCCAGTTTTAAAGAAGTAGCTTCCTCCTTCTCTCTCCTTTCTGCTCCTCCGCTTTCATTTTCTTTGTGAATGCATAGAATTGCCCTGAAGGATACACATTCAACTATTTTGGGTGGTTACCACCTGGAGAGAGGGTGTGGAAGGGTAGCAAGTGAGAACTTCAATCCCTTTTACTTTCTATATGCCTGTACGGTTGGATTTTTCTTCTCAATGGAGGAATGTGTGGTTCTTTTGTAATTTAAAAATGAAGAGGAACAAGAAAAGACTAAAGACCAAAGAGGAGGAAGGAAAGAAGATGGCAGGCAGGGGACAGAGGAAGGCAAGGGAACAGCGTTCATGATCGGTCAGGATTTGGCAGAATGATCTCCACTAGCCTGTACCCTCCCTGACTTCAGCCCCCAGCTCCCACGATGGTTGTGAATATTTCTTATTTTTAAAGACAGAGGAATAGACTTCTGAACTTCCTTTGGTAACCATTTTGATGTACGTGGATCTTTACTGGCAGGTCAACTTCCTAGTGTCTGAGGGCCACTGTCCCCAGGGTAGAAACAGAACAGCTGATCCTTATTTATGAACATGTACAATGTTAACTTTCAGTTCATCTTGATAACATTAAAGGAAGTGCTGTGACTTGGAGGACCCCACCCCCACCCCCACACACACCCCTGCTTTCTTGTTTCCTTCTTTAAGAGCCCATCTCCCGAAGCTGGAAGAACTTGTAGAACAGTGGGGCACTATAGTGGCAAGGCCTTGCATTCAGCCGGGACTGAAAGCTGGTTCTACCAAATGGTATCATAATAGTAATGATGATGGTAGTAAGTCTGTTTCTACCTTGAAGGCCTGTTGCATAGATGATCAAGGATTAATTAAAGAGCCTTGCTCATATTTAGGTGTTCAATTATGGTTACATTTAATAGAACCCCCCAAGGTAACCCAGACTACCAATGGAATAGAATGAAGAAGTCTGATCTCTTTACTTCAGGTTCATCTTTTTTTTTTTTAAAGTATTTTTATTAGTTGTTGATGGACCTTTATTTTATTTATTTTTATGTGGCGCTGAGTGCCTCACACATGCCAGGCAAGTCCTCCACCACTGAGCCACAACTGCAGCCCTCAAGTTCATCTTTTTGAATGTCAAAGTTGGGCCTCTTTTGTTAGAGGGTTTCTTTTAATGATAACCTCAGGGCTAATATTAATTTACTCCTCAGTTGCTCGTAGGTACATCTGGTTGAGGTCCATTTTGTAGTTGACAAGAGCCTTGTATGCACATATTCCAGGGCGTGAAGGGTTATTCTCCACATCCGCAGATGTCCTTCATCCTCAATGGAAAGGCTCACACTAAAGGAAATGGGATTAAACTTCATCAGGAGGGATTTAGATTAGAAGGGAAGAAGAACTTCCTGACTGATGGTTTCCTTCCCTAGAGTCTTTAAAAATAGAACCATTTCCCAATTGTCAGTTTTTAAGATGAAAGCAGTTAGAATAGATGGTTTTTCAAGATCCCTTTTGATTCTGTGATATTACTTACATCACTGGCTGTATTTCTTAAGAGGAGCACAGTTTATTGCATGTGCAAATTGGAGACAACTTGGAGAGTTTTTATTTTTTTCCCCAAAGCCACAGGGAATGTTTTCTCTCTTGTCTCTATATCTTAAATGGTCTATAGAATCATTCAGAAATGCCTTAGCAAGATTAAAAAAAATAATAATAATGGAAACTATGCAGAGATTTAGAAAACAAATATGTGATAAAATTATATTTGTGTTGCATATTTAAATTGTTTGCTTCAAATATTTATTATAATTTTCTCATTATTAAATTTTCAAGTCAGTTCCTTAAACTTAACTCCACTGTGCTGGCAAATGAGAATAAATATGAAGTAACATTGACATCTAGTGGATCTTATGGGTTACTGCTAGTGTTTGCTGTGGAGCTATATTTTACAAATTGGAGCTGGATTGAGCAGGGCCTGCAGGTAAATTCATTCTTATTTAAGAGTGCTTAACATTTTTTTTTTTCCCAAACATGTTAGTGCTGATAAAGTTGTCTAGCATGTTAATGCTATTGTTGTCTTCCAATACAATTGCCTTATGGTAACAGAATGTGATCTATGTGATAACTGATGGTTTAGAATTTGTTGAGACTGCTTTTTAAAGTTAACCTGTGCTGGATTTCTGTCATTATTCTATGTGCAGCTAAAAGAACATATAGTCTCTTTGTATTTTTAAATTATTTTTTGCATATTTACATATATATATCTAAGTTTAAGTATTAATTTGGTCATCCAAATTTTCTGCAAACTAAGGATTTGGGGTGCAGAAATTACTGGACTAACCATATTTGGATACAGATGATATAAAACCTTTTCCTAAGATTTTGATTTATCAGCCTCTTACATTTTGTCAGTTTTTTAAAAAATTAAACGCATACACATTAATATTTGTATCTTTTTGATGAAATACTCCTAATTTGTAATTATGTGCTTTCTCTCCTAATCTCCAGGATAGCTGTTTTCTTCTAATTCTTTTTTATCTGATGTTAATATTGCTAGCATACCTTTTCTTAGGAAAGCATTCACTGGGCATTTCTTCAATCCTGTTGTCTTTACCTTTTCTGTGTTATTTTATTAGGTGTGTTTCTGGTAAGCCATACAAGGCTGCTTTTGGAAAAAAAAATTGAGGCTATCTTTTAATAGGTGAGTTTAATCCCTTTATATATTGTGATTACTGACATATTTAATAACCTACCACTGCTGTTTGTGTTTTTAATTCAACATTTTTCTTTGCATGTTATTTTTCTTTTTTCCTATAATCTATTGGAATTTTTTTATTTAATTTTAGGATACATTGTAACACTGTTTTTTTTTTGATGGTGTTTTTTCTTTTGTTTTGCTTTTTTACATTTTACTTTTAGTTATTTTTTTGAACACAGGGCCTCATGCTTGCTGAGCACCTGCTCTTCCACAGCTTTTAGCCATTTTTTATTATGAGATCATTCAAATATATAGATAAGAATATGACAACATATGTGCCCACCTACCAGCTTGTGATGTTTTAGTAAATCTATTATTCTGTTTTAATTGCTTCAAATATTTTAAATTAAAAAATTTAAGATTCATTTGAATCCTGTTATTCTCCTCTACAACCTCATTTTCCATTTTCTCCTTCTCCAGACCTAGTCTCTAAAAAAATTTTTTTTTAGATGTAGATGGACACAATACCTTTGTTTTATTTACTTATTTTTATGTGGGGCTCAGGATTGAGCCCAGTATGTGCTAGGCAAGCACTCTACCACTGAACAATAACCCCAGCCCTCTCCAGAGTTAGTCTTCTTTTTAATTAATTAATTAGTTCTAATTAGGTATATATGCTTTTTGATTCATTGTACACAAATGGAGCACAACTTTTCACTTCTCTGGTTGTACTTCAGAGTTAGTCTTGATCATGAATGTAATGAATAATTCCATGCATGTTTAAAAATGTATTCTGTGTTTTCCTATTAAACAATATATTTTGATAGTTTTAAATGTTATTTCAATGGCTAAAATGTTTATGCAAATAAAATATTTCTTGTATTAACAATCTGTTTTTGGATCCAACATGGCGGCCGGCGAGGAAGCATCGACTCCAACGTCTCCACTTTAACGGGATATGAAAGACTCATCGAAACAGCTGCAGCCTAGCTACGGAGGAACTTCTAGCATAACTTCCTTAAGAGGAGAGCTGCCGTGAACTGGTAGGTTTACTCGAAGTGACAGGTTGCCCCAGAGAAGTGGATCTTGGAAGGCCACGCGGGCACAGAGGTCTAGTCCCCCAACCATCAGCCGCTCCGGCAGGCGGCTCCCCCTGGAGGCCTAGCTCTCGCCCTGGGAGAAGCGGCCCCACTCGCCCGCTTCCTAACCAGGCGGCCACAGCTACTCGGCGATAAAGGTGCCCACGTGGCGGGTGCAGAAGTTAAGTCCTGCAGACGCCAGCCGCCTTTGCAACCCGCGGGAACCCTGAGTGGCTTGGCCCGCCCCGCCCGAACCGGCAGTCCTCCGCCATACGGGCTCCCCCGGGAGGCCTAGCTCTCGCCCTGGGAAAAGCGGCCCCACCCGCCCGGTTCCTAACCAGGCAGCCACAGCTACTCGACAATAAGGGTGCCCACGTGGCGGGTGCAGAAGTTAAGTCCTGCAGACGCCAGCCACCTTTGCAACTCGCGGGAACCCTGAGCGGCTTGGCCCGCCCCGCCCGAACCGGGAGTCCTCCGCCATACGGGCTCCCCCGGGAGGCCCAGCTCTCGCCCTGGGAGAAGCGGCCCCACCCGCCCGGTTCCCAACCACGCGACCGCAGCTACTCGGCGATAAAGGTGCCCCCGCAGCGGGTGCAGGAGTTAAGTCCTGCTGATACCAGCCGCGTTTGCAAGCCGCCGGCACCCAGTGCGGCTTGGCCCGCCCCGCCTGAACCGGCAGTCGGCCTCCACCATCCGGGCCCCCCGGGAGGCCTAGCTCTCGCTCCGGGAGCAGCCCCCTGCAAGCTAGGCGAACCTTCGACCCATCGGGAGGTTAGGCCCAGCAACCTGCAGAGTGATAGAGGTGCCCCTCGTGCCTGCTGGGTAGGCGGACCTTTGACCGACCAACAGAGCAGACCTAGGGCCTGCCAGCGTGGTAGACGGATCACACCAATTGGAGGAGGATCACAGCCACTACATGCCCTGCAAGGGTGATTATTCAACTATACAAGAGCAATATAAATAAATAGAGGGAAAATTTCAAAACACAACAGTTTCACCAAGCAGAAAGAAACGCCAGCAGTATGAAAAGACAAGGAAAGAAAGGACCACAGGCAATGCAGGTCAACTCAACTTTAGAAGAGGTAATAGGTGCAACAGATGGAATGTCAGATAGAGAGATCAGGATATACATGCTTCAGATGATCTGGAGTCTCAAGGAAGACATGAGACAGCAAAATCAGATAATGAAAGATCACATTGACAAACAAATCCAGGAAGTAAAAGATCAATTTCACAGGGAGATAGAGGAAATAAAAAACAAACAAATAGAAATACTAGAAATGCAGGAAAAAATAAACCAACTTAAAAACTCAATTGAGAATACTACCAGCAGAGTAGATCACTTAGAAGAGAGAACATCAGACAATGAAGACAAAGTATTTCAACTGGAAAAGAACATAGACAGCTCAGCAAGTCTGCTAAGAAACCATGAACAGAACATCCAAGAAATATGGGACAATATCAAAAGACCAAATTTAAGAGTCATGGGGATACAGGAAGGCACAGAGCTCCATACCAGAGGAATACACAGCCTATTCAATGAAATAATACGAGAAAACTTCCCAGACTTGAAGAATGAGACAGAATCCCAAATCCTAGAAGCCTACAGGACGCCGAATGTACAAAACCATAAGAGATCCACACCTAGACACATTATAGTGAAGATGTCCAACATACAGAATAAGGAAAGAATTTTAAAAGCTACAAGGGAAAGGAAGCAGATTACATTTAGGGGTAAACCAATCAGGATAACAGCTGATCTCTCAACACAGACTCTAAAAGCTAGAAGATCCTGGAATAACATATTTCAAACACTGAAAGAAAATGGGTTCCAACCAAGAATCGTGTATCCGGCAAAATTAAGCTTCAGGTTAGAAGATGAAATTAAAACCTTCCATGATAAACAAAAGTTAAAAGAATTCGCAGCTAGAAAACCATCTCTTCAAAAAATCCTTGGCAAAACATTGCAGGAAGAGGAAATGGAAAATAACATTGAAAACCAACAATGGGAGGTAGGACAGTAAAGGGGGGAAAGTAGTCAAAGAGGATAACAAATCAGGTTTAGTAACATCAACAAACAAATATGGATAGAAGTACAAACCATATCTCAATAATAACCCTAAATGTCAATGGCTTAAACTCACCAATTAAGAGACACAGGCTAGTAGAATGGATCACAAAACAAGACCCAACAATATGCTGTCTACAGGAGACGCATCTGATAGAAAAAGATATCCATAGACTGAAGGTGAAAGGTTGGGAAAAATCATACCACTCATATGGACAGCGGAAACAAGCAGGCGTGTCCATACTCATATCTAATAAAATAGATTTCAAGCCAAAGCTAATCAAAAGGGATAAAGAAGGACACTTCATACTGCTCAAGGGAACCATAAACCAACAAGACATAACAATCATAAATATATATGCCCCAAATAATGGTGCAGCGGTGTTCATCAAGCAAACTCTTCTCAAGTTCAAGAGTCTGATAGACCACCATACAATCATCATGGGAGACTTCAACACACCTCTCTCACCACTGGACAGATCTTCCAAACAAAAGTTAAACAAGGAAACTATAGAACTCAACAACACAATTAATAACCTAGACTTAATTGACATATATAGACTTTACCACCCAACATCAAGTAGTTACACTTTTTTTTCAGCAGCACATGGAACCTTCTCAAAAATAGACCATATATTATGTCACAGGGCAACTCTTAGACAATATAAAGGGGTAGAGATAATACCATGCATCTTATCTGATCATAATGGAATGAAACTGAAGATCAATGATAAAAGAAGAAAGGAAAAATCAAGCATCACTTGGAGAATGAACAACAGGTTGCTGAGTGACATATGGGTTATTGAAAACATCAAGGAGGAAATTAAAAAATTCCTAGAGTTAAATGAAAACACGGACACAACATATCGGAATCTATGGGACACATTGAAAGCAGTCCTAAGAGGAAAATTCATTGCTTGGAGTTCATTCCTCAAAAAAAGAAAAAAACCAACAAATAAATGATCTCATACTTCATCTCAAAATCCTAGAAAAAGAGGAGCAAAACAACAGCAAAAGAAGTAGAAGGCAAGAAATAATCAAAATCAGAGCTGAAATTTATGAAATTGAAACAAAAGAAACAATTGAAAAAATTGACAAAACTAAAAGCTGGTTCTTTGAAAAAATAAATAAAATTGACAGACCCTTAGCCATGCTAACGAAGAGAAGAAGAGAGAGAACCCAGATTACTAGCATACGGGATGAAAAAGGCAATATCACAACAGACACTTCAGAAATACAGAAGATAATCAGAGACTATTTTGAAGCCTTATACTCCAATAAAATAGAAGATAGTGAAGGCATAGATAAATTCCTTAAGTCTTACGATCTGCCCAGATTGAACCAGGAGGATATAGACAACCTAAACAGACCAATAACAATAGAAGAAATAGAAGAAACCATCAAAAGACTACCAACTAAGAAAAGCCCAGGACCGGATGGGTATACAGCAGAGTTTTACAAAACCTTTAAAGAGGAACTAACACCAATACTTTTCAAGCTATTTCAGGAAATAGAAAAAGAGGGAGAACTTCCAAATTCATTCTACGAGGCCAACATCACCCTGATTCTGAAACCAGACAAAGACACTTCAAAGAAAGAAAACTACAGACCAATATCTCTAATGAACCTTGACGCAAAAATCCTCAATAAAATTCTGGCGAACCGGATTCAAATACATATCAAAAAAATTATACACCATGATCAAGTAGGATTCATCCCTGGGATGCAAGGCTGGTTCAATATACGGAAATCAATAAATGTTATCCACCACATCAATAGACTAAAAAATAAGAACCATATGATCATCTCGATAGACACAGAAAAAGCATTCGACAAAGTACAGCATCCCTTTATGTTCAAAACTCTAGAAAAATTAGGGATAACAGGATCATACCTCAACATTGTAAAAGCAATATATGATAAGCCACAGGCCAGCATCATTCTGAATGGAGAAAAATTGAAGGCATTCCCTCTAAGATCTGGTACAAGACAGGGATGCCCTCTCTCACCACTTCTGTTCAACATAGTCCTCGAAACACTGGCCAGAGCAATTAGACAGACGAAAGAAATTAAAGGGATAAAAATTGGAAAAGAAGAACTTAAATTATCACTATTTGCAGATGATATGATTCTATACCTAGCAGACCCAAAAGGGTCTACAGAGAAGCTATTAGAGCTAATAAATGAATTCAGCAAAGTGGCAGGATATAAGATCAACACGCATAAATCAAAGGCATTCCTGTATATCAGCGACAAATCCTCTGAAACGGAAATGAGGACAACTACTCCATTCACAATATCCCCCCAAAAAATAAAATACTTGGGAATCAACCTAACAAAAGAGGTGAAAGATTTATACAATGAAAATTACAAAACCCTAAAGAAAGACATAGAAGAAGACCTTAGAAGATGGAAAAATATACCCTGCTCATGGATAGGCAGATCCAACATCATCAAAATGGCGATATTACCAAAAGTTCTCTATAAGTTCAATGCAATGCCAATGAAAATCCCAGCTGCATTTCTTGTAGAAATAGATAAAAGAATCATGAAATTCATATGGAATAATAAAAGACCCAGAATAGCAAAAGCAATACTAAGCAGGAAGTGTGAATCAGGCGGTATAGCGATACCAGACTTCAAACTATACTACAGAGCAATAGTAACGAAAACAGCATGGTACTGGTACCAAAACAGGCGGGTGGACCAATGGTACAGAATAGAGGACACAGTAACCAATCCACAAAACTACAACTATCTTATATTTGATAAAGGGGCTAAAAGCATGCAATGGAGGAAGGATAGCATCTTCAACAAATGGTGCTGGGAAAACTGGAAATCCATATGCATCAAAATGAATCTGAATCCCTATCTCTCGCCTTGCACAAAAGTTAACTCAAAATGGATCAAGGAGCTTGATATTAAATCAGAGACACGGCATCTGATAGAAGAAAAAGTTGGTTATGATCTACATACTGTGGGAGCAGGCTCCAAATTCCTCAATAGGACACCCATAGCGCAAGAGTTAACAACTAGAATCAACAAATGGGACTTACTCAAACTAAAAAGTTTTTTCTCAGCAAAAGAAACAATAAGAGAGATAAACAGGGAGCCTACATCCTGGGAACAAATCTTTACTCCACACACTTCAGATAGAGCCCTAATAACCAGAATATATAAAGAACTCAAAAAATTAGACAATAAGACAACAAGTAACCCAATCAATAAATGGGCAAAGGACCTGAACAGACACTTCTCAGAAGAGGACATACAATCAATCAATAAGTACATGAAAAAATGCTCACCATCGCTAGCAGTCAGAGAAATGCAAATCAAAACTACCCTAAGATACCATCTCACTCCAGTAAGATTGGCAGCCATTAGGAAGTCAAACAACAATAAGTGCTGGAGAGGATGTGGGGAAAAGGGCACTCTTGTTCATTGCTGGTGGGACTGCAAATTGGTGCAGCCAATTTGGAAAGCAGTATGGAGATTTCTTGGAAAGCTGGGAATGGAACCACCATTTGACCCAGCTATTCCCCTTCTCGGTCTATTCCCTAAAGACCTAATAAGAGCATGCTACAGGGACACTGCTACATCGATGTTCATAGCAGCACAATTCACGATAGCAAGATTGTGGAATCAGCCTAGATGCCCTTCAATAGATGAATGGATTAAAAAAATGTGGCATTTATACACAATGGAGTATTACTCTGCATTTAAAAATGACAAAATCATAGAATTTGGAGGGAAATGGATGGCATTAGAGCAGATTATGCTAAGTGAAGCTAGTCAATCTTTAAAAAACAAATACCAAATGACTCCTCTGATATAAGGGGAGGAAACAAGGACAGGGTAGGGACGAAGAGCTTGAGACGAAGATTTTCATTAACAGGGTTGAGAGGTGGGAGGGAAAGGAAACGAGAAGGGGAATCGCATGGAAATGGAAGGCGATCCTCAGGGTTATACAAAATGACATATAAGAGGAAAGGAGGGGTAAGACAAGATAATACAAATGGAAGAAGTGATTTATAGTAGAAGGGGTAGAGAGAGAAAAGGGGAGGGGAGGGGAGGGGAGGGGGGATAGTAGAGAATAGGACAGACAGCAGAATACATCAGACACTAGAAAGGCAATATGTCAATCAATGGAAGGGTAACTGATGTGATACAGCAATCTGTATACGGGATAAAATTGGGAGTTCATAACTCATTTGAATCAAACTGTGAAATATGATGTATGAGGAACTATGTAATGTTTTGAACGACCAACAATAAAAAAAAAAAAAAAAGCAAAAAGGGCTGAGGATGCAGCTCAGTAGTAAAGTGCCCCTGGGTTAAATCTCCAGAATAAATAAATAAATAAATAAATAAAAAAAAAACAAAAAAACAAAAAACAATCTGTTTTTAACGTTCATTCACCTTGGTTCATGGACCTCTGGTTAATCATTTTAATTTTTGTATAATAGTGTTCCTTTTATATATCTGTAATATATATATTACATATATATATATAACATATATATATAGTGTTCCTTTTATATATCTGTAATATTTCTATGTATGTGAGATTTCCTACTCATTCTCCTGTTGATGGATATTTAGTCCCACCCAAGTTTTCCTTATTTCAAGTGTGAGAATATATTCTCTTACATTTATTCACTTGCACATGTGTGAGAACTCCTTTAAAGCAACTTTTTTTGTTTATATATCCCTAAAATAATCTTGAAAAACAATGCAAATTCTTTGAACATTTTTAAGATAACAACTAAAATTTTCATTAAAATTTGAATAGCGGCAAATCATGATTTTTGGTTTGCTATAAATATTAAAATTTAAAAATACAGCTGTTCAAATGTCAAAGTAGGATGATAGGCACCATCATAAATGTAAAGAAAAATGAAGCAGCTCTAATGTAGGAGCCTGAAATTTTACATTGTTCACTTTTTCCTTTGTACTCATAGTTCTATTCTAGAACTTTGGAGTTTTTCTGAATGGATTCTTTAAAAATGTTTTTTAGATGTTGATTCATTTATTTTATTTTATTTTATTCATTTATTTATATGTGGTGCTGAGGATCTAACCCAGTGCCTCACACATGCTAGGCAAGTACTTTACCACTGAGCCACATTCCCAGCCAATGCATTTTTTAACATTTGAAAACATTATCTCAATCACTGTATCATATTTCTCTATAACAAAATATACATTTAAAAAACTATTGCTGAAAGGACTCTGTATGTTAAACATCTTATTCAGAATTGAAGAACGATGTAAATTGCTTTCACATTTTTTTCAGCAGAAATTTTTATTTTAAATTTGAATAGTGGCAAATTGTGTGATTTGGGGCTTATTGTACTATTAGCACAAATTATAATTATTACAATTTGCTTATACTTAATTGTAACTAATTATTAGCCTTAACTCCTATTGTGTTTAGCACTAATATCAGCAGTACAAAGTTGGTCAAAGCAATGCAGTTATTGTGGTGAACAATTATTAAGAATATGTTAAAATCTTTTTTTGTTTGTTTCAGGCATTAAACCCTGGGGTGCTTAACCATGGAGCCACATCCCCAGCCAATTTTATTTACTTTTTAAATTTTGATACAAATTCTCCATAATTTGCATAGGGCCTTGCAAAGTTGCTGCATCTGGCCACAAAATTGCAATCCTCTTGCCTCAGCCTCCTGAATCACAGGAATTATAGGTTTGCGCCACCACACCAAGAATAAATGTTAAAATCTTATTTGGGGGCTGGGGATATAGCTCAGTTGGTAGAGTGCTTGCCTCACATACACACAGCCCTGGGTTCAATCCCCAGCACCACAAAACAATCTTATTAGGAATGTATTTTGATGAGATATATTTGAGTTGTTTTCTCAATTAGCCATAGAAAAGATATTTCTATTGGTGGAAAGATGTGCATTCATCATCAATTCTATTCCTGCTTTTTAATGGTATAATTGAAGCAGCTAGAAATCTTTCACAGAAGTAAGTGGATGGGAATGGAAGTATTTTGCTAAGCCTTGTCAATTATTTGAGCTCATGATGAGTTATGTTGTCAAAAATTAATGTAATTTTAGAAGTTATGTTAATGATAAAACTGACCCAAATTTTATTGTAAGGAAAAACTAGGAAGTAAATGTAATTGCAAAATATTTTGTCAATATAGTCATTTATTCTCGTAGTTTCCAGGAGATAAACAAAATGGCCTTAGTAGTCCAATGAAAAAACTAGTAATTATACTTTTTGCTCTTTTCCTTATTTAACCGAATATACCAGAAAGTTTGTAACTTCATGCTTTAAGGCTATTTTCACCAAAATCTTTTACTTATAGATTTATCTAGATCAATTCACCGGAAATGGTAACCTGAAATTAATCAACAAATCGAATTCTTATTGTTCCCGCTATCAAACCTACCAACCAAATAAGAATTTCTTTTGGAAAAAAATCCTTTTTAAAAAATTTCAAATAAATGTGTCAGTACCTATTTCAAGGTATAGTATAAGCACTAATGAGAAGTAAAATGCATTTTATAAAATAGACTAATAAAAAAGTTAAGATAAGTTTAATTAATATAGATCTAATATATATTATTCATTTTATAAAGCTATAAAGTAAAATATCAACAATAATTTTTATTATTTAATTAAAATTAACCCAATGTAATATGTACCCTGGATTTCATGCTGAATGTGAAAAAAAGATGAAACAAGGACATGAATTTCTTTTTAAAAACATATGTGTGTGTATTAGAGAAAGGGGAGAGAGAGAGAGAGAGAGAGAGAGAGAGAGAGAGAGAGAGAGAGAGAGAAAGAGAAAGAGAGAATTGACCTCTGTGTTACTTGGGGACCAATTAAGAGTCATGTTAAAATCAGAGGTAACTTCAGTAAGTTTTAAGAGACATCATAATCAAATCTTTTGTAATATAAAAATAAGGGTGTATTTGCTATAAATACATTAGACCATAACCTAATGGGAAACAGACACAGATGATATTTTATGAGGTGATAATATGAATGTCTCACATAATTTATATTATATAAAATTATTGAAATTGGTATAAATAACTAATAATTTGATAAATATGCTTTAAGTATCTCATTGAATATATTTTTATTTCTTAGTTTATTGCTTCATTAAAAAAGCAATCTCTCTGTTCTAAGCATTTTGCACATGTTAATGTATCTATTTCTAATAATTCAATGAGGTAGTTACTGTAATTAACCTCATTTTATAGTTGAGAAAACTAAGGCACAGAGAAGTACCCTAAACCCATACACAGATAGTGAGTGGCACAGTAAATTTATATCAAGCAACATATATAGAATCTGAAAGATTGTCATAAAGTTTTATCCAGTATATTTTAAGATATTAGATAGTTCTAGTTTTTTTTATAAGTTTCTATAAATGACTAAGCATCATTGACTTGTCCTGATTCAGTTATACAAAAACTTGGTTTTTGATAGAAAAGGCCCTTTCTAGGATTTTGAGACTAGCAGGTGAGAATTGATTACATTTCAATGTGTGGAAAATGCCCCTTTTCAGTCACCGTTTCCTAAGAAGCCTCTTTACACATCTCCTGAAGCAATGAGGTCACCAAATGAGCCTTAGCTCTCTTATCTTCCCACATTTCAACATATTTATTTTCACAGCATCCCAATGTGGGCATCAATGTCCTGTTTTTAACTACCTTAAAAGGAATATGCACAAGACATAAAAATATCTTTAATTTACAGAGGTCAGTTTTAAAGGAGGAACCAATATTTCAGATTGCCTCTTGGGTGACCCTGAGGTTTTATATGTGGGGAAAGACACCATAATGAAGTTTCGAATGGACAGAGGCCTGTCTTTGTATCAGTCAGGAAAGTTCATTTGAGTGGTAATAACAACCCCAAATTTCAGTGTCTTGAAAGAGGAAAGTCAAATTATTCTTGTCCTGTGGGCTATCTTACTTTTGTTGTTGTTATGGTTTCTATGTGAGGTGTCTCCCAAAAGCTCAAGTGTGAGAACCTGCAGGAAGGTTTAGGGGTGAAATGACTGGGTTGTGAGGGCCTTGGCCCCATCAGTGAATTAATCCCCTGAGGGGGTTAACTGAGTGGTAACAGTAGGCAGCTAAGGTGTGCCTGGAGGAGGTGGGTCCCTGGGGGTGTGCCTGAGGAGTGTGTATTTGGTGAGCTGAACTTAATCTCTCTCTCTCTCTCTCTCTCTCTCTCTCTGCTTCCTGGTGGGATACCCTAAGCTGCTTTTCTCTGGCACACTCTTCTGCCATTGTGTCCTGTCTTACCTTGGGCCCTGAATGAAACCTCTGAAACTAGGATCCCCAAATAAAATTTTCCTCCTTAAAATTGTTCCTCTCTGATCTTTGGGTCACAGCAGTGAAAAAGCTGACTACAACAGTTTTGTGGTTTGTGTGTCTGCTTTGGTACTGGGGATCAAACCCAGAGCTTCAAGGTAAATGCTCCCCCATTGAGCTTTGTCTCCAGTCCTTCTCATTTTTTATTTTTTGAGAGGCCTGCCTCAACCTCCTGAGTATCTGAGAAAATAAACGTGGGTCACTGTGCCCTGGTTGCATGCCATCTTGGATCAGCCCAAGGCTCTATTTTGTCCCCACTCTGGTCCCCATCTCTGGTGATAAAGCTGCTTCCATCTGGGGAGCTGCCAGTTACTGTGGTGAACAGAGAAGAGATCTGGAGTGGTTTGCTCTGGTGCTCAATGCTCTGAGCGTTGTAGAGTGGGGAGGAGGGGAAGGACAAACTGAAGGGGCCTTTCACTGAATGGATTGGCCACTTTTCCAGGCAGATCACATTCAGGAATGAGTAGATATGAAAGTTGAAAGTTCAAAACTGAATTTTTTTCTCCATGCCTTACAAGGCTTTCACATATCCTTAATGACTACAAGTACTCCAGTGCGAAGATCTATAGTTCAAAGGGTTGTAGATGGAAGAGTAATCGCTGGGTTAGAAAGTGCACATTATTAACATTTGAGATCATTGCTAAGTGGTTGCATGAGGACTTGAAGTGAGTAAGTGTCCCCTTGGTCCTACATCCTTGCCAGCACTTAATTTTGAGAGTCCTTAAAATATTTTGCCAATCTCATGCCAATGACTTGCTCTTTCTCTGTTACATTCAAATTCACATTTTCTTCTTGCTACTGAGTCTGAGCAGCTCTTCACATGGTTATTGGTCATCAGGACTTCCTTTTCTGCTTGCTATTTCTTTTGTCCTTTTCTACTGTTTTTTTTTTTTTTGGTCTTTTTCTTCTTGTAATTATGTTAAGATATTCTAGTATAGTACACAATAAATCTTGGTGCTACCTCTTTTACAATTTTTTTCTTCTCTTATTTTTTTTCTTCTTTTTAGGATCATTACTGTACACAATAGCTCCTGAGCTTAATCCTCCAGTCTAGACATCAGCCCTAACCCCAGAGCCCCATATCTTCCTTCATACTCATCATCTTTACTTGGATGTCTAATATGCATGATTACTGACCCCTTATGACGCAAACTGGAATTCCTAATTTTCCCTCCCTGCTGCCTCCATCTAGAGTCTTCCTCTCTTACTGGCAGCCCCAGTGGTCAATGCTCTTGGAGCAGATGAGCTAGTGTAGTGGGAGGAGAGTTAAAGTCTTGGGCACCAGACCCCACAGTGCCTGGAATGTCACTGCAAGGACTTTGGATTTATTCTGAGTTGCATAGGCAGTGGGGATTTTGATCAGAAGAGTGGTAGGATCTGGCCTAGTTTTTATAGAAACCCTCTGGAATATAGTGAGACTAGACAAAAGAGAAATGATGTAAGCCAGGAAGCAGCAATCGAGGTGAGAAGTAATAGAGTCTTGCACCATGCTGGTAGCAATGGAGGTGGTTAGAAGGGGTCGGATTCAGGGTATGAAACTGCAGGCAAAGCAGTTTGCTGCTGGATGAGATGTAGGGTGTAGGAAGATGAGGAGACTTAGAGATGACAATGGCTTGAGTGTCTGGAAGAGGGGAGTGGTCAAGAACTGATCTGGAGAGAACTGTGTGAGGAGCAAGTTTGGGAAGCTGTAAGACCCCAATTTGGATGTGTTCTGGATCTGTAATGCCTAGTAGGCACCTAGGTGGAAATGCTAAGAAAGAAATAGAGAAGAAAGCTCCAGGATGGAGCTGTGAATGTGGAAGTCATAAGCACATAGGTAGCTTTTAAAGTCAGGGCCAGGATGTCATCACTGAGTCAGAGCAGAGAGAAAACAAAACAGAGATCTCAAGACTGAGGTTTTGGGACTTCAAAGATCTGGGACTCAGGTCTTGGGCTGTTGGAAGTGTTTATCTTGACTGCAAATATGGGGTATATGTCTGTATACATTTCTCATCATGTTGCACATGTGACTATATATCAATCTATTGAAAAACCAAAACAAACTAACAAAAACTTTGCAAGGTAAAGAAGAACCAGCAAAAAAGCCATGAGGCTTCCTGATGCTCTGTATCTGTACAACACTAAGAGTTATCAGGTTCCACATTTTTGTCAATCTAACTAATTGCATTTCAGTGGGATTTTAATTATCATTTCCTAATGAACTAATGAGGTTGATCACCTCTTCAAGTCTTTCTTAGCCAAACAGGTTCAAGATTTTGCCCTTTTTTTGTTCTCATGTCTTCCTCATATTCATATATTTGTACATTTACAAAAATGGGCTGGTGTTGTGGCTCAGCAGTAGAGCACTTGCCTAGCACATGCGAGGCGCTGGTTTTGATCCTCAGCACCACATAAAAAAAATAAATAAATAAATAAATAAATAAAATAAAAGTATTTTAAAAAAAAGGAACTTGTTTCTAGGCCAGTGCTGGCTACATGTTACTAATATCTTGTCTGTGTCTTGTCTTTGTATTCTTATATGATACTTTTTAATATGCAGAATTTCCTAAAAAACAATATTTTTTTTTCAGTTAGTGCATTTTCTGAGTTGCTTGAGAAATCCTTATATACTCCAGAATCATGATGATTCTTCTAAATCTTTCATCATTTTACTTTTTTCCATTTAGGTCTTCAAGTCACCTGGAAGTGAGTTTTGTGTGAAGTGTGTAAAGTTGGGCTCCATTTTACTTTGTCCATGTGGTTCATGAATTATTGGAGAGTGTGTTCTGCTCTGCCATCTTTGTCAGTAAACAGAAATCCACGTGTGGGTTTGAATTGTGCTGTTAAAACTGTCCCATTGGTCTGGTGGTCAGGTGGGGCCCCTCATGAAGCAGTCTGAAGCTCTGAAAGAGGGGAGTGCATTGGTGACAGTGGTGGGATCAACACCTGTGGAAGCGAGAAAGAGAAAGCATTGGGCACAGGGAGAAGCTGGACTGCAATTCAGTCTCACAAAACGCCAGCTGATTAGGTGAGAAGCTCTGAGGCCAAGATGTTGCTTGGAGTGGGGGTGAGTGGGCCAGGCCTTTGCACTGCCTCTCAATGTTTGGATGCAGGCTCTGGTGAGCTGAGGAAATGGAGAAGAGGGCTCAAAACTGAGGATTGTCTTCTGAAAGCACTCCCAGCTTTTATCTCAAAGAGGATCCGAGTGGTACTCACAGCATTCCCTGTAGCCTGTGTCTGGAGATGCCTGGATCTATTTCTTTGTGTAAAACCTTAGAATGGGAGGAGACAAGGTGGCGGATGAGGGGAAGTGACTTTTCTCACAGCTCTGTGACTTGGGACTCAAACAGCAAGAAAACTACTTCTCTGTGAGGTGAGTGAAAAAAGCACTGCACTGTGACTCACTATTGGACAGAGGGCCTTGAAGACTAGGACATTTGGGGTGTGTCAGACAGACAAGGCTAAGGAACAGAATTGGATCTGAGCTCCTGGCAGATGCGGGAAAAGTGAATGCAGGGTCAGAAACTCTGAAAAGTGCTGGGAAAGCCTTGGTGTGGGCAATCCCAGGATTGGAGGGGCAGCCGACCCTGGGCCACACTAGAGGCTATTTGGCTTATTAAAGTGGTGCACAATACTCCCCAGGTCTGCCTACTGTGCATGAGGAGCTCCAGCTGGAGACCTGTTAGTACCTCACAGTGACAGTGGCACAATCTCAGACTGGGAACTTAGGTCCCTGAGTTCTGGGTGAGTCCAATACATGGATCCAGCAGACACCAACTGCAGGATCTAAAGTGAGCCGAGGGCTGGGGATGTGGCTCAAGTGGTAACAGGCTCGCCTGGCATGCAAAGGGTGCTGGGCTCAATCCTCGGCACCACATAAAATACAATAAAGATGTTGTGTCCATCTAAAATTGAAAAATAAATATTAAAAATTCTCTCTCTAAAATCAATCAATCAATCAATCAATCAATAATAAAGTGAGCGTAGCAAATCAGGAGAATCCCTGACCTGGAGAATATCTGGCATGGAAGCCACTTTGCCTGGGGGTACTACACATCAGAGAGGCCAGAGAAAGCCTGCTCTACCTGTCTCCCATGAACCCAGCAGGTAGTAGGACCAGCAGCAGGAAAAATGTGAAAGGGTGGAGTGACTGAGCTCCATGCTCACCAACAGTCCTGGAGAGGCCCACAAGGACAGTATCCCCACACACCAGAACTAGAGCAGGACCAACTCCCCCTTCCAATGAGTGGTGCCCTGGGCAGAGTAGTGGGGTACAGTCCTAGGAGTGTTTACATTCATTAGCGTCCCCAAACTCCCCATGCAATAAAACACCTGGGGCAGTACCAGACCACATCTCCACCCTGGGAGCTTCACTTGCAGAAACTCATCTCAGAACCCAGCCACAACTACACTCTGGAAGTGAAGCTGAAAGTATCTTCCACAGCTCCTCACACCACCCCGCTGAGAAGGGAAGCTGAGGAACAGACAGTTTGGAGCAGACAGCGCACATACACTCTCGTTGACTGTTCAGGGATTTTGTTTTCGTTTTTGTTCCGTTTTGTTGTATTTTTGCATATGTACTGATTGATACATGATGGACATTTATCACATTTGTACACATACATATTTATTTCTGCTTTTTCACCATTAGCATTTCTTGAAGGTGGTTATTTTTCTGTGCTCTGTTTGATTAGGATATTTGGATTGATTTTCTACTGTTTCACAACTCGGTTTATCTATCATTCTATTTCTCTCTTATTTACTTGCTAACAGCCAAACTCTATTATTGTCTCTTTTACTCCTTCTTTAATTTTTTTACTTCTATTTTTTCTTCTCCCCCCTCATAAACATTCTATATCACCTTTGCATTTGCCCCATTCACCTCTTGAACCTACAAACTCTTTTCTACTCTCCCCGTCTCTTCTTCGTTCCTCTTTATGAACGCTGTCTTTAACTGGATACTTTTTTATATCTGTTTATCTTTCTTATTTATAGCATTTTTTAATCTAGTTATTTTTCATCATTATTTTGAAGACTAAGATGTTTGATTCATATATGTCAACTTTGTTCTTGCACTTTTTAAGTCCTTTTTGTTTCTAAATTTCGTTTTATGCATTTTTCTCAATTATCTGTTTCCTTCATTCTTTCTCTTTTCCTCTGCTAACAACCACTGTGTATTGATCTCTATTTCCCTCTTCCCTTAATGTGTTGCTTCTGTCTTCTCTCCTGTCTTATAATCATCAGATCCTTCATCACTTCTGTTCTATCCCTGTTCACCACTTGAAATTATAAGCCCATTTGAAAATTTAAATGTTTTTACTCTAGGCAAACACATGGTAGTGTTCATACCAAGAACTATTTGGTTTCATGCTGTAAATTGTTAACATTGCTTATTGCTATCATCTGTCTCTCTCTTAACTGTAAGGTACTGGAAATCCTCTGGGACCCTATAAGTCCACTGTAGAAACTCTGCCGCTTCAAAACCAACTGTTAGTGGATAGACACACAAACAATATGAAAAAGCAAAGGAAAAAAAATCACCACAAACAAGCCAAAATACTTCAATAACAGAATCCATTGACACCACAGTAGAAAAAATATTAGAGGCATTTATTTATTTATTTAATTTATTTATTTTAATTTGTTTTTATTAGCTACACATGACATTACATTGATCTTGGCAATTCATACATTTAATCATTGGGGTATAATTTCTCATTTTTCTAATTGTACAGATTGCAGAATCACCTGGTCATAGAGTCACCTATATACATACAGCAATCATAATGTCTATTTTATTCTGCTGCCCTTCCTATCCCCCCTACTCCTTTCCTCCCATCATTTCTCTCTATCCAATCTAATGTGACACAGTTTTTTTTCCTTTTCTCATTACAACATCATACATGTATTCTGTATAACGATGAGGGTCTCCTTCCATCTTCCATGCAACTCTCCTTCTCCCTCTTTTTCCCTCCCACCTCTCTTCCCTATTTAGTGGTAATCTTCTTTTCATGCTTTTCATCCCTATCCCATTTTGAGTCACCCCCTTATATCAGAGAAGACATTCGGCATTTGTATTTTAGAGGCGGCATTTAGAATGTTAAAATGATTCCTAAAAAAAAAAAAAAAAAACAGGATGATGTTAGGGAGAAAATACAGGAAGGAAAAGATCACATCAAGGAAGAGATAGAGATTCTGAAAAAAAAAAGAGAAAAAACACACAAGCAGAAATTCTTAACAAAAAAAAAATTAAGAAACCAAATTAAAAATGCATTGGAAAGCATCTTCAGGAGACTAGGCCACTGGGAAGACAGAATTTCAGGCAATAAAGACAATATATATATAATCTTGAAAATAAATTGGACCATGGTGAAAAGATGGCAATAGATCATCAGCAGAACTTTCAAGAAATATGGGTGGGGGCTGGGGTTGTGGCTCAGTAGTAGCATGCTTGCCTAGCATGTGCGAGAAACTGGGTTTGATTCTCAGCACCACATATAAACAAATAAATGAATAAAGGTCCATCAATAACTAGTAAAAAAAATTAAAAAAAAGAAATATGGGATAACATTAAAAGACCAAACATAAGATTTATCAGGATAGATGAAGGCTCAGGGATACAAATCAAAGGAATGCACAAATTTTTCAATTAAATAATATATGAAAATTTCCCAAACAATGAAATGGAAAATCAAACATAGGGGGCATACAAGACTCCAAATGTACAAAATGACAACAGACCCAAACCAAGGCACCTTATTGGGAGGGGGCATGGGGTTAGAAATGATAGTGGAATGTGATGGACATTATTATCCAAAGTACATATATGAAGACATGAATTGGTGTGAATATACTTTGTATACAACCAGAGACTTGAAAAAATGTGTTCTATATGTGTAATATGAATTGTAATACGTTCTGCTGTCATATATAAATAAAAAAGTAATTAAAAAAAAGAAAATGCCTAGCATACAGAATAAGGATAGAATTTTAAAGGCAGCTTGAGAAAAACAAGAAGTCAGAAAGCAATAGGGAAACCAATCATGAACTCAGCTGATTTTTAACCCAGACCCTCAAAGCTAGGAGGATTAAGCTCTGAAAGAAAATGGATGGCAGACAAGAATACACAGCAAAATTAAGCTTTCAAATTGATGATGAAATAAAAATTACTATTTTAAACAAAAGTTAAACAAATTCACACCTAGAAAGCCTGCACTACAAAACATACTCAATAAAATATTTCATGAAGAACAAAGGAAAAATAAAAGTGAAAACCAGCAAAGGGAGGAACTAACTAGAAGAATAGTGGATCAAAGGAGAAACTACTTCAAATTAAAAACCAGAAATAAATAAAAAAGACCGGAAATAAAAATCACTTCTCAATAATAATATTGAATGTAAATGGCCCAATCTTATCAATCAAAAGGCCTAGACTGAGATGCTGGCTTACAAAACAAGACCCAATAATACACTCTCTCCAAGAGACTCACCTCATAGACAAAGACATCCACGGACTGAAGGTAAAATAATGGCAAAATGATATCATTCACATGGACCCCATAAACAAACAGGGTTTCTGTCCTCAGATCAGAGAAAGTGGACCTCAAGCCAAAGTTATTCATAAGGGACAAAGAAGGCCATTTCATACTGCTTAAGGGAATTATACATCAACAAGACATAACAATCGTAAATATTTACGTCTCAAACAATGGAGCATCTACATACATCAAACAAACCCTTCAAATTTCAAGAATCAAATAGATCACAACATAATAACACTAGGATATTTTAACATGCCTCTCCCATTACTCAATAGACCTTCCAAATAAAACTCAAATGAAGAGGCTATAAAACTAAAAAATACAATTAATGAGTTAGACTTATCATACATATAGAATATTTTATCCCTCAATACCGGAATATATTTTTTCTCAGCAGCACATGGAACATTTTCTAAAATAGACCATATTTTAGTCACAAAGGAAATCTTAGCAAATAAAAAATACAGATAATGCCTTGGATATTATCAGATCATAATAATATGAAATAAGGAATTAATGATAAACTACAAATAGAATCTACTCTAACACCTGGAGAATAAATCACATGCTGTAGAATAATCAATGGAGAGCAGAAGAAATCAGGGATGAAATAAAAACTTTCTTAGAGGTAAGTGAGAATAGTGACACAACATATTAAATTCTCTGGGACACTACGAAGGAGGTTCTAAGAGGAATGTTCATTACATTGAACTCATTCATTTAAAGAATAGACACTCACCAAATAAATAAAATAACTTTATATCTCACACCCTGAAAAAAAATAACAAATCAACACCAAAAGCAATAGACAATAGGAAATGATTAAAATCAGAGCCAAAACCAATGAAATTGAAACAAAAGGAAATTCAAAAAATTAAAACAAAAGTTGGTTCCTTGAAAAAATAAATAAATTGAAAAACTCTTACCAATGCTAACAAAGAAACAGAGAGAGAAAACAGAAATTACTAAAATTCATGCTGACGAAGGAAATATGATAATGGACACTACTGAAATTCAGACAATAATCAGAATCTAATTTGAAAATCTATACTCCAATAAAATATGATGAAGATATTAAAAAATTTCTAAAGATATATGACCTACCCAAATGGCATCAGGAGGAACTGGGAAAACTATTTCTGTTTAAATAGAAACTTTAAACAGATCAGTTTCAAGCAATAACATTAAAGACACCATCAAAAGCCTACCACCAAGGTAAAGCCCAGGACCAGATGGATTCTCAGCCGAGTTCTACTAGACCTTCAAGAAGAACTTACACCAATACTCCTCAGGTTATTCCATGAAATAGAAAAGGAGGAAACCCTTCCAACTCATTCTATGAAGGTATATCACCCTGATTCCCAAACCAAACAAAGACCCTTCAAGGAAAGAAAACTTCAGACCAATATCCCTGATGAGCATAGATGCAAAAATTGTTAATCAAATACTGGCACATTGCATATACAAACATATTAAAAGATAGTGCACCATGATCAAGTTGGGTTCATTCCAGAGAAGCAAGATTTGTTGAATGTATGGAAGTTAATAAACATAAATCATCTCATTAATAGACATAAAGACAAGGAAAAAAAATCACATGATTATCTCAATAGATGCAGAAAAATCATTTGACAATATTCAGCTTTGATTCATGCTTAAAACACTAGAAAGACTAGGGATAGTAGGAACACACCTCAACATTGTAAAAGGTATAAGCTAAACCCAAGGCCAACATTATTCTAAATGAGAAAATTTGAAAGCATTCCCTGTAAAAACTGGAATAAGACAGGGATGCCCTCTTTTACCACTGCTGTTCAAAATAGTCCCACAAACCCTATCCAGAGCAAGTGGACAGACAAAAGAAAGAAATTAAAGGAATATGAATAGGAAAAGAAGAGCTCGAACTATGTCTATCTGCTGATGACATAATTCTATGTTTAGATGATCCCCCCCCCAAAGTGCTTCTAGAACTCATTAAAAATTTCAGCAAAGTAGCAGAATATAAAATTAGCACCCATGAATCAGTTGCATTCCTATACACCAATGATGAATCAGCTGAAAGAGAAATTGGGAAAGCTATTTTTTATTTTTTTACAATAGCCTCACAAAGAAATGAAAACTTGGGAAACAATCTAACGAAAGAGGTGAAAGACCTCTAGAGTGAATAATACAGAACCCTAAAGAAAAAAATTGAAGAAGATCTTGGAAGATGGAAAGATCTTCCATGTTCTTGGATAGATAGAATTAATGTCAAAATGGCCATATTACCAAAGCAGTATACAGATTTAATGCAATTCTATGAAAATTTCATTGTTTTCATAGTCCTCATGAAATTCATTTGGAAAAATAAGACCCAGAATAGCCAAAGCAGTCCTTAGTGAGAAAAGTGATGCAGGAAGTACCACAACACCAGACATGACATTGAATTATAGAGCTATAGTAACAAAAATGGCATGGCATTGGCAAAAAGCAAAACAAAAACAAAACAACAACAACAAGAAAACAGAGAGGAAAACCAATGGAACAGAGTGGAAAACACAGAGACATACCCCTATAAATACAGTTATCTCATACTAGACTATTGGAGAAACGATAGCCTCTTCAGCAAATGGTGATGTGGAACCTGGAAATCCATATGTAGTGGAGTGAAATTTAACTCCTGTCTCTCTGCCTGCACAACATTCAATTCAATGTAGATCAAGAACCTAGGCCTTAGACCAGACACCCTCTGCCTAACAGAAGAAAAAGTAGCCCAACTATCCATCATGTCAGCTAAGGAACGAACTTGCTCAACAGGTTTGCTAAAGCACAAGAAGTAAAATCAAGAATCAATAAGTGGGATGGAGTCAAACTAAACATCTTTTTCACAGCAAAGGAAACCATCAAGAATATGAAGAGAGAGCCTACAGAATGGCAGAGAATCTTTGCCACCTACACCTCAGTTAGAGCAATAACTCCAAGATACACAAAGAACTCAACAAACTTAACACCAAATAAACAAATAACCAAATTAATAAGTCGGTAAAGGAACTGAACAGACACTTAACAGTAGAAGTATGAATGGCCAATAGTGTATGAAGAAAATGTTCAACATCTCTAGCAATTAAAGAAATGCAAATTAAAACTACCCTGAGATTTCATCTCACTCCATAATCCAGGGAATTATCACTGTCCTTTCAGTCCTTTCACCGTCTTAGAACACAGCACAGGGCCATTCCCAGAACCCAAGCAGATGCTAGTGCCTTGCTCTTGGACTTCCCAATCTTCAGAACTATGAGCCAAAATTGACCTCCATTCTTTGTAAATTACAGTCTCTAGTATTCTGTTACAGCAACAGAAAACATACTAAGAAAGGTCCTAAGAAGGCCTACATTTCAAAGGTGGTAGCTTATACTACTTACTTTTCTCATCAGTTTCTTAAAGAGGTCTTATAGAGGAACACTTTACACTGTTGGTGGGAATGTAAATTGTACAACCACTATGGATATCAGAAATTCCCTCAAAGACTAGGAATGAAGCCCCCATATGACCCATCTATACCACCTCTTGATATTTATCATAAAGGTCAAGTGAAGCTGATGTTACACATAATAGCAGAGAGGAATATGCTTTGTATGTGATTCATTTGGGTGCATGATTATATCACACAATAGCAATACATGCATACTTGTGTTTATAGCAGCACAATTCACAATAGCTGAACAATGGAACCAGGCTAGGTGTCTATCAGTGGATGATTGAACAAAGTTAACATGGTATGTTGGGCATGGTGGTGCACTCCTGTAATCCCAGAGGCATGGGAGGCTGAGGCGGGAGGATCTTGAGTTTGAAGCCAGCCTCAGCAAAAGAGAGGTGCTAAGCAACTCAGTGAGACCCTTTTTCTAAATTAAATAATAATAATTAAAAAAAGATGTGAAGATGTCATCAGTGGTCGGGTGCCCCTGTGTTTAATGCCTGGTGTCCCTCCTCCCCCCCAAAAGCTAACATGGTATATATTCACAACAATGTTTGATTCATCCATAAGGAATTAAATGATGATATTTTCAGGACAATGTATGAAACTTGAGAACATTAGGTTAAGTGAAATAAGACAAACTCAGAAAGTTAAGTGGTGTATGTTTTCTCTCCTCTGGGGCAGGTAAAGAGCACAAAGGGAAAGAAAGGTAGTGAGGGAAGGATCTCATGAAAATCCAAGGGAGACCAGTAAAGGAAAGGGACCAGGAAGAGATCAGAGGGGAGCATTTTTTTGTGATGCTACAAATTGGTGCAACCACTCTGGAAAGCAGTATGGAGATTCCTTAGAACACTTGAAAAGGATCCAGCATTTGACATAGTCATACCGCTCTTTGATTTATATCCAAAGGACTTAAAATCAGCATATTATAGAGATGCAGCCACATCAATCTTTATAGCAGATCATTTTACAATAGCTAAGCTATGGAACCAGCCTAGGTGCCCTTCAACAGATGAATAGATAAAGAAAATGTGGTACATACACACAGTGAAATATTCATTCTCTTTAACCTGTAAAACTCACTTAGTGCTTGTTGTACTCTTGGATCTAAAGGCTATGGTTATTTTAGCATTTGTTAGTTGTAAATTCATCTTTTAATTTTTTGAGGAATATTATATGTATTTTACTGGATATAGAATTCAAGATCTTTTTCATCATTGTTAATATTATTTCATCATTTTCTGGCTTCTGTTGTTTCTGATGAGAAGTCTTCTGTAATTCTTGTATTTCCCCTGAATGTAAAGTATCTTTCTTCCTCTGATGGTATTCAAAAGTTTTGATTTACCTTTCATTTTCAAAGTTTTGACTCTGATGTGTTTTTATCTGGATTGATGTCTATTGGCTTTCTGGTTCTGTGAATTTATGGTTTTGATAAAATTTTGGAATTTTTGACTGTATTTTTTCTGTTTCCTATGTCTCCTTTCCTTCTGGAACTCTACACAAAAGTTAGATTGTTTGATGTTGTCTCAAATTCCTGGCTGCTCTGCTCAGAATTGTTTTTTAAAGATGGGGTCTTACTGTGTTGGTTAGCCTGGTCTTGAACTTGCCTCAGCCTCCCAAGTAGGGGGATTACTTAGTGCCTCCCACCATGTCTGACTTTTGGTCTGGTCAGCTTTCAAATATACTCTGTGTACTTTAGTTGGATAGTTTTTGTTTTATTACTGTTTATCTTTAAAATTACCTATTACTTCTAATGTAAGGAAGAACTTCTCTTATTCCTCAACTTTTTAGAAATTATCTTTCAGTACTGTTTAGAGTTTAGTTTAACCCCACAAGATTATCTATCCATGCTGATAATATTTTACTAATTTTTTATTATTAATATTTAGTGCTGAGAATTGAATCCAGGGCCTCATATATAATAGGCAAGTGCTTTACTACTATTCCAGTCCCCCTTCCTAAATTTAAAAAAGTATTTATAATTATTATCTTATAGTCTTTTTTTTATCCCAATATATGGGTCATATTTGAATTTGACTCTATTTATAGTTGTTTATCTTGGTTATGGGTCACACTGCTATTTTCTTCATATCATATTTTTTGACTATATGCCAGACCAGTATTGAATGGGTATTGAGCCAGCCTTACAACCCGGGTATAGGCCTCAGTTGTTGTGGTATATTATTCTTTTATCGATTTCTAAACTAAATGCTGTTTTTTTTTTTTTTTTTTTTTTTGCGAAAGAAGCTTGTGGTTATATTCATGAGGTATACTGATCTCTATTGGAGATATTGCGAGCAACTGCTCATGTTTTTGTCATCAAGGTAAATCTAGGTTTATGAAATTAATGGGAAGTGTTTCCTCCTCTTCTGTTTTCTAGAAGAGATTACATAGAATTGGTGTTAATTTTTCCTTGTTTGTCTTGGTAGAATTCTCCAGTGAAACCACTTGGCTTGGAGACATCTTAGGAGTTGGTTGAAAAGCTATTGAAATGACCTATTTCCTATTGGGCAAGACATAGTAATTTGTGCTTTTCTTAGAATTGATCACCTTCACCTATGTTGTTGAATTTACGTGTGTAGAGTGGTTAAAATATTCTTTATTACCTTTTTGATATCTTCTGAGTCTCCAGTGACATCCCCCTTTCATTCTTGATAATTGTAATAGGTTTATGTTCTCTCCTTTTTTTGTCATTCTCTCTAGATGTTGATCAATTTTATTAATCTTTTCAACACAATTTTTTAAAAAATTCAATTTCTCTGTTGTTTTTCTGAATTCAATTTTAATGATTTATGCTCTAATCATTGAATGTGGTATGTCTCAGTATGGTTCTCTTTGAAATATTCTGTTCTTCATTTTTGAATCTAAACCTTTATACCCCATTCTAAATTTGGGGTGTTTTAAGCCATTATTTTTTTCTGGACTTTTTCAGTTTTCACAAACTGTTGAAATTACAAATCCCTGCCTCAGATAGCAGGGTATACTTCCGTATGAAACAAAATATAAGATTATTGTAAATAGCTCTTATCTGTGAATGGTTCATTTTTGTTATTTTAACTGATCCTTATCTCCCTGCTTTTAGTCATTAGCATGGGGGATCAAAAATATCAGGCCTGGCCACTCACCCCCACCACCCGCAAACAAAAGGAAAATGCAATGGTGAAAACACAAAAGGAAGTTTAATCAATATAGCCATATTGGAAGACAGTGAGATTAAGCATCTCAGCCCTATCCTCAGGGGGACTGAAAAGAACTTTAGGTTTAAATAGAGAGTAAATTGGGGCAGGAGTGAGAGGTGAGCAGTGTTGGTCAAACCTGTCTGGTTGATCATCATCTCAGTCTTGGGGGCAGAGTCTTACTGGTGCCAAGGAAATTGCTGCTGTTGATCTCTGCTTCCCAGGCCAGGATATTTACCTATCAGAAGTGTGGTCCTGGAGAGGTTGGTTCAGTTCTCATGAGATGGTCATGCCTAGCTGAAAAGGGTGGGGGCTGGCAGTTTCATCATGAAGTCATCTGCCTGTCTGTTGCTCCTGGGCGATGGTGTGAGACTTCTGACCTTTGGTACAGGAAGTGTGGGTCAGGGTGTTGTCAAAGCTGGCAGTTGAGAAGACTGGAAGGGCAAAAGGGAGCAAGGCAGTGAGTCCTGCTCTCCTCCCAATATGGAAAGGAGGCAATGAAGGAAAAGCAGAATTGAGAAAGTGGATGACAAACAAACAAACAAACAAAACCAAAAAGCCCTCCAAGACTCAATATTACAAAGTCTGAGACCTGGAAAGACTCAAAGAGAGGTTATCAGAGTAGAAAATAAGCACACAGTTCCCTAATCCTTAACCCAAACCAGAGTGAGGAAAGGGGAGAGGGGCAACAGAGAAAAAAAGGGGTTAGGGGAAATCTCTTAAGCTCACCCACTTAAAAACCTTTGGAAAGGAAGACAAAATTTACAGTGTGACTGGAATGGCAGGGCCCTTAAAATAGAACCAATAGCTTAACACCTAATCGTGACAAGAAAGCTGAGCTGGGGGTCTACCGACCAGATTCTTAAGAAGTCCCACTACAGAAGATTCCCTCTGGTTAAATTTGCAGCTTTAAACCAGAGGGAATCTTCTGTAGTGGGACTTTTTAAGAATCTGGTCAGAAAGAAGTTCTAGAAGGACCACTACCAGCTGAAAATCACTGAACCCCCCGCCCCGCCCCCCGCAAAGAATGGGGGTGGGGTACTGTGGATCTGTGTTGGAACGTGTGCCTAACCCAGTGCTCTGCTTAGCCTTGGGAGCCAGGCAAAGGTGGAGAGCTCTGCACTGAGCCCACTCTACTCAGAGACAGAACAACAAGGCAGCTTTGGGCCCAAGCAAAGGAAAGTGCTTTCCCCAGCCCCAGTTACTGAAATGGGGTCAGGGGTGCCAGTGTGGGAAGCCTAGAGACTGTCCCCCAGATTCTGGAGCATAACATAGGGAAGCTGCCTGAAGATCCAGTGACATAGAGATGTGGTTCCCAGATGGTGGCAGCCATGGACAGAGGGCTGCTAGGATAAGTTCCCTGAGTACCCCAGGAAACTTAAGTGGAAGGCACCCACAAACATAGACAGAGGGAGATTCGTGAAGGCAGAAAATTACCAGAGCCAAGGCGACAGCAACTGCCTGCTCCCCACTTTAACTGGTGCCCAGCCTGACTTGTGATCACAACTGGTGAGTGAAAGGGCACTGTGTGGATACTGGTGGGACCCTGCATTAGACAGAGTCAACAGAGGGAATCAATGTGTGTCATTCACAATCTTCAGCATTCCAAACTAGAACCCAGGTGCACCACATGAGTCCCTTCACTCCAGTAACCCAGAGAGTGCTGTTGGCCAGCAGAATACTTCTGCATCACAGAACAACCATCCCCAACCAGAGTTCCTATGCTCACAGACAGCCACCAGGATCTTCGCCAACCAAAGGGATCCTGTAGAAGGGAGCAGGTACATGGTGACCCACAGCAATGACAGGGACACCAGAGCCTGTATTCTGAATTCCAGCACACAATAGAAACAACTAAGCCACAAAACTGTACCCACTGAGCAGTCAGCTTCAGGCCCCCACACTGAGAAACCCAAAGCACTGGTGGGAGATCCACAGCAAATAAGTAATTGGTTTCTGTGCCTCTGCAACTCTGGGGAGATCCACAGTCAATGAAATCCAAACCAAAGTTCAACAATAAATTTACTTTGCCTCGACATGGGTTACTATAAATAACACTATATCAACTTTGATCATATAACTTTAACTTGAATGATAGTTGTTACTGCCATAGCCAATGTTGTACCTTTAACCCATTTGAATGTATTTCATCCAATAGTTTCAGGAATTAATTAGAATCAATCTTTCTATCTTTATATTTTTAGCTCTAGTTTATACTTGCTCCTCTTATCCCTTATTCATCCTCTTGTATTATCTGCGGCTATATCAAATACTCACCATCCATTTCTACTTTCTACCTTGTTGGGAATTATTCTTTCATATCTGTCACTCTTTATTTCTGTCTCTATTTTTCCCTCTCCTTTTGGCCCAACCTTTTTTTTAGCCCCTCTTAGCCCCCATATAAGATTATACTAATTTTACTAAATTTAATAACTGTTTTTTGTCATATCCCAGAACTTTATTACAAATTTATACTTGGAATTCAGGAACAGTGGAGAATCATAGCAACATGTTCTTATTTCTCTTAAGATTGAATAGTACAAGGCTTGGCTCTGAAGTGATTATAGTAAATAGGGTATGGTGGTATCTTTAAAGTGGTGTTTATATTAGCAGAGGCCACATATTGACTTAAAATATCAATATCTGGATATTTTCCTGACCCAAGACTCTTCTTTAAAAACATTTATTTATTTATTTATGTATCTTTAGTTTTAGGCAGACACGTTATTTTGTTTTTATGTGGTGCTGAGGATCGAACCCAGTGCCTCATGCATGCTAGGCGAGCACGCTACCACTGATCCACAACCCCAGCCCCCCCCAAAGACTCTTCAGAGAAAAAAACTAAAGAAGTAGTACCTCATTTAAAAGAATAAGTGATATCTGTCCCAACAGATAGGTAGCATACAAACAATATGAAGAATCAAGAAAACAAACTGTCCCAGCCAGCCCGTAATGCTTTAACTACTGCCTCTGTGGACACAACTGTGGAGGAAATATTGGAGAAATAATTTAGAAAGTTCATAGTTAAAATGTTCTGAGCTAGAAGAAGATGTAAGGAATTAAATCCGAGAGAGAAAATACAGAAAGTAAAAGATATTTTTCAATAAATAGATAGATATTCTGAAAAAGAATCAAACAGAAATTCTGGAAATAAATGACCCAATAAGCCAAGTTAAAAATTCAATGGAAAGCATCACCAATAGATTAGATCATTAGATTTTTTAATCCTCAGATAAAAAGTATAAAATATTTCAAATTAAGTTGACATAAAAAAATAAATGTTAAAGGGCTGGAGTTGTGGCTCAGTGGTATAGTGCTTACCTAGCATGTGTGAGGCACTGAGTTCAATCCTCAGCATCACTTAAAAATACATAAATAAAATAAAGGTATTGTGTTCATCTACAACTAAAAATATTTTTTTAAAAGATGGTATGATGCCAATTAAAGAAATATAGGATAATATTATGAGGCCAAATTTAAGAATAACTGGGATAGATGAAGGCTCTGAAACACAAGCTAAACAGATGCACAATATTTTCAATGAAATAATATCAGAAAAATTTCCAAACTTTAAGAATAATATGGAAATTCAAATACAAAGGATATATACAACTCCAAATATAAAAAGTCATAATAGATCCACTCCATGAAATATTACAATTAAAATGCCTAACATATAGAATAATGATAAAATTATAAAAACTGCAGGAGAAAAATGACTTGTCATATTTATAGGTACGTTAACCCAGATTTCAAATGATTTCTCAACCAGACCCTGAAAGCCAGGAGGGCTTAGAATAATATATATCAAACTCTGAAAGAAAATGAATGTTAAGCAAAAATACTATATCCAGCAATATTAAACTTCAGAATTGAAGATGAAATAAAAACTTCCCATGGTAAACAGAAGCTAAAAAATTCACAACCAGAAAGCCTGAATTAAAAAAAAATTCATGAAGAAGAAATGAAAAATAAAATGAAAGCCAGCATAAGGAGGAATTACACTAGAAGATTAGTCAATTAAAGTGGAATCAAGTCTAATTTAAATATTAGAAATAAATCAAAATAACAGAAAGTAAAAATCATCTTTTGATAATAGCATTTAATATAAATGGTCTAAATTCTTTAATCAAAAGAAATAGGTTGGCAGATTGGATTAAAAACAACATCCAACAATATGCTGTCTGCAAAAGACTCACCTTACAGGCAAAGACATCCACAGACTTAAGATGAAAGAATGGGAAAACACATACCATTTAACTGGGACTCATAAAGAAGCAGTGGTAGCTATTCTCAGATAAAGTTGACTTTAAGCCAAATTTAATCTGAAAAGACAAAGATCACTTTATACTACTTAAGGGAATTCCTCACCAACAAGACACAGTGATAATAAAAATTTATGGCCCTAACCACAGAGCATCTACATACATCAACCAAACCCTTATCAATATGAAGAGTCAAATAGACCACAATACAATAATACTGTATGACTTTAACACCTCTCTCTCACCACTGGATAGACCATCCAGATGTAAACTAAGTAAAGATTCTACAGAACTAAATAATACAATCAATAATTCAGGCCTAATAGATATCTGTAGAATATTTCATCCATTAATGACTGAATTCACTCCCTTCTAAGCAACAATGGAAACTTTTTCTGAAATAACCATAGTTTAGGTTACAAAGCAAATCATAGCAAATACAAAAAACATTAGAGCTAATACCTTGTTTGCCTCGTATTAGAACATAATGGAAGGAAATTGCAAATCAATAAGATAAGAAACAAGAACTACTTGAACACCTAGATATTAAATAACACACTCTGGAATGGTGAATGCATATCAGAAGAAATTGGGAGAAATAAGAAAAAATTTGAGAAGTAAAGAAGAATAGTGATACCACCCATCATCTCTGGGAAAGTATGAATCCAAAAGGAAAGCTCAAGCAATGAGTGCATATATTAAAAGAATAGAAAGACACTAAATAAATAATCTAACTTTACATCTCAATGCCATAGAAAAAGAAGAACAAATCAATACCCAAATCAGTAGAAGACAGGAAATAAATAAAATTAGAGTTGAAATTGAGGTTAAAAACAATATAAAAGATCAACAAAAGAAAGAATTATCTTTTTGAAAGAATAAACAAGAGTGATAAGCCTTAGCCAAACTAACCAAAAGAAAGAGGGAAAACTCATATTAACAAAATTTGAGATGAGAAAGGAAATATCACCACACTTCTGAAATCCAGAGGATTATCAAAAACTATTTTGAAAATTTATACTTCAATTAGCTACAACAATTTGAAAAGATATGGACAAATTTCTTATCACATATGATTTACCAAAACGGAACCAGGAGGATATAGAAAACTTTAACAAGTAGTGAAATTGTAGCAGCTATCAAAAGCCTACCAACAAAGAAAAGCCCAGGACTGGATGGAGGCTCAGCTGGGATTTAGCAGAACTTTAAAGAAGAATTAATACCAATATTCTTCAAATTATTCCATGAAATGGAAAGGGAGGGAATAGCTGTCAAATTCATTCTACAAGCCAGTATCACCAAAATCAGAAAAGTCATATCAAGTAAAGAAAATTTCAGACCAATATCACTGATATACATAAATACAAAAATTCTTAATAAAATATGTTTTATATGGTGTTTTTATATGCAAGCAGCATATAAAAACACTTTAAAAAGATAATGCATCAGGGCTGGGATTGTGGCTCAGTGGTAGAGCGCTCACTTAGCATGCACAGGGCCCTGGGTTTGATCCTCAGCACCACATAAAAATAAATAAATGGAATAAAGGTATTGTGTCCAACTAAAAAAAAATGATAATACACCAGTATCCCATAGATGGAAGTTTGGTTCAACATATGGAAGTCAGTAATTGTAATTTACCACATAAATAGACTTTGGACAAGAATCACATGATTATCTCAATGCAGAAAAAATTTCTGACAATCTAGCACCCATTCATGTTTAAAACACTAGAAAAACTAGGGATAGAAGGACCATACCTCAACATTGTAAAAGCTATGTAAGTCAAACCCAAGGCCAACATTACACTGAAAGGACATAAACTGAAAACATTTTTTCTAAAAACAGGAACAAGAGAAGGATGCCCACTCCCACTGCTCCTATTCAGCATAGTCCTTGAGATTCTAGCCAGAGCAATTAGGGAAGAGAAGAAATTTAAATGGATATGAATAGGGACAAAAAGAGCTCAAATTAGCTCTCCTGACAAAATAATCCTATATGTAGAAGACCCAAAAAACTCCACCAGAAGACTTGTAGAGCTCATAAATGAATTCAGCAAAGTAGCAGGATACAGGGTCAACACTAATAAATTAATCGTGTTCTAATAGTCTGATAATGAATCTGCTGAAAAGAAATTAGGAAAAGTATCCCATTCAAAACAGCATAAAAAAAAACAAACAACAACAAACAAACAAACAAACTCCAACATCTTGGGAATCAATCAAAGAAAAGAGGCGAAGGACCTCTATAATGGAAACTATAGAACACTAAAGAAAAAAATGAAAGACCTTAGAAGATGAAGGACTTTCTGTGTTCATGGATAATTAGAATTAATATTGTCAAAATGTCCATAATACCAAAAGCATGATAGGAATTTAATGTATTCCCATCAAAATTCCAATGATATTCTTCACAGAACTAGAAAAAGCAGTTATGAAATTCATTTGGAATAATATGAGACCCAAAATGGGCAAAAGTAATCTGTAGTAAAAAAAAAAAAAAGCCAAGCAGGAGGCCCTACAATATAAAAACTCAAATTATATTACAGAGCTACAGCAACAAAAACAGCATGGTACTGGCAGCAAAGCAGGTATGAAGACCACTGGAATAGAATAGAAGACACAAGAGAAATTCACATAAATACAGTTATTTGCTACTAGACAAAGGTGTCAAAAATATACATTAGAGAAACGATATTCTTTTAACAAATGGTGCTGGGAAAACTTGAGATCCACATGTAGAAGTATGAAATTTAACCACTTTCTCTCACTCTACACAAAACTCCACTGAAATCAGATCAAAGACCTGGGAAACAGACCAGAGACCTTGCATTTGGTAGAAGAAAATTTAGACCCAACACTGCAACATGTCAGTTCAGGAACTCACTTTCTTAGCAAGACTCCTAAAGCACAAGAAGTAAAATTAAAAATTAATAAATAGAATGGCATCAAATCTAAAGCTTCCTCACAGCAAAGGAAACAGAAGCATGAAAAAAGAACTCATAGAATGGTAGAAAATGTTTGGCACCTGCTCCTCCAGTAGGGCACAGTTATCCAGAATATACGAAGAACTCAAAAAACTTAACACCAATAATAATACTAATGATGATGTTGATGATGATGGTGATGATGATGATGATGATGATGATAATTATAACCATCCAATGAACCAATGGGCAAAGGAACTAAACAGACACTTATCAAAAGAAGAAATAGAAATGATTGACAAATATTGAAAAAAATGTTCAACATCTCTAGCAATTAGGGAAATGCAAATAAAAACCACATTGAGATTTCATCTCACTCCAGTGAGAATGGCAATTACCAAGAATACTTATAACAATAACTGTTGGCAAAGACATAGGGAAAAACTTACACTTATACATTGTTGGTGGGACTGCAAACCATCTAGAAAACAGAAAAAAGATTCCTCAAAAAGCCAGGAATGGAACCATCACATGACACAGCTATTACACTCCTCAGTATATAGCCAAAGGGTTTAAAATCGGTGTACTACTGGGATATAGCCACATCAATGTTTACAGAAGCACAATCCTCACAAGCCAAGCTTTGGAACAAAACTAGGTGCCCTTCAAAAGATGAATGGATAAAGAAAATGTGGTATAGCTACACACAATGGAGCATTATTCAGCCTTAAAGAGGAATAGTATCATGGTATTTGCTGGAAAATTGATGGAACTGGAGACTATCATGCTAGTCAATGAAACCAGTCAAAGATTGAATGTTTTCTGTGACATGGGGAAGCTAATTCAAAATAGGGGAGAGGGGATAAAAAATAACAAGAAAGAAAGAGAGAGAAAGGCAAAAGAAACTCTCAGTGGAGAGTTTAGTTCATCAAAATGGACTGAGGAGTTGAATAGATGAAGGGAATTGAGGAGAAAGAATGGACTGGGATACGGAGAACAGTGGGATGAATCTGACTGAACTTTTGTATGTGTGTGCATGGATGTGGCATGATGGGTCCTGGCATTGAATGTATCCATAAGACAGTAATGAAATAAAGCTAGGCATGTTGGTGTATGCCTATAATCTCTGCTGTTTGGGAGGCTGAAGCAGGAAGATTGCAAAATCAAAGTCATCCTTAGCAATCTAGTGAGGCCCTACACAACTTAGACCCAGCCTCAAAATAAAAAATAAAAAGGGTTAGGATGTGGCTTAGTTGTTGAGCACCCCTGGATTCAATCCCCAGTGCCAATAAACAAACAAAATGTATGTGGTTAAAGAGGAATTGGTAGAGTGGAGGGAGGGAAGCAGGGAACAGAATTGGGGAGGTTGGGTTTCATGCTTTTGTGGCATATCCTGGTGTTATATAAAAAATAAAAAAAAATACCCCCAACCAGCATGGCCACTTGTATGAATTTGCAGGGACACAAAATAAGACACAGATAAAATTTACCTTTACACAAGCTTCAGGATGTCTTCCCCAGCTCTTAGCCCCAGGATTCCCCAAAGGAAGAGTAATGGAAAGTCATGAGAGGCTGAGGAGAGAGAATGAGCAGGTTCAGAAGTCAGCTTTTATTGGGGGGATACTGTTCTTAGAAAGTTATATCCATAAAAGGGCAGAAGAGGAAAGATTATAAGGGAACATATGAGTGTAACTCAGCCCTAGGGGTACACCCACAAAGAAGACCACCCTGCTATCCGAGCAGGTCACCACCCAAGCCACAATAGGTGCAGTGATTGGTCAGAGCCTGGTGCATCAGGAGTGGAAGGTGTGGTCATTCAGACCCACATATTCCCTATTCTTTAACTGAAAAATCAGGTGGTGATTCACTATCTCACGTCCTCTAATTCTTGTCCCGAAGGCATGACATACTACAATTACAACACAAGAGAGAATTAGTATTATCTTGTCTTACCCCTCCTTTCCTCTTATATGACATAAGACAAGATAATACAAATGGAAGAAATGATTTACAGTAAAAGGGGTAGAGAGAGAAAAGGGGAGGGGAGGGGAGGGGAGGGGAGGGGAGGGGGGATAGTAGAGAATAGGACAGACAGCAGAATACATCAGACACTAGAAAGGCAATATGTCAATCAATGGAAGGGTAACTGATGTGATACAGCAATTTGTATACGGGGTAAAAGCGGGAGTTCATAATCCACTTGAATCAAACCGTGTAATATGATGTATTAAGAACTATGTAATGTTATGAACGACCAATAAATAAAAAAAAATAAATAAAAAAAAATAAAGTAAAATGAGCCAAAAAAAAAAAGAGAGAGAATTAGTAGAAAAAAGAACAATGCGAGGATATAACATGCAGAATGTTTAAGAATGTTTCCAGGGTTAAAGCCATTTAACTCTCTAAGTATTTGATCAGCTAAAGAAGTAGGATCTGAAAAATCAATATTACTTTTTTTGTATATCTTGAATATAATAATGTGGCTCCAAAAGATCTAAGCTGTTTTTATTATTTTGCCAAATACCTAACAAATGGTTTTTAACCTCCCATTCCCATTGGGAAGCCTTGCATTTGGCAGCGGTAACACAAACATACTTATGGACAGCATGACATTGAAGTCTTTCCTTGAATTTCAAAGCTGAAAGTTCATTACCAATATTTATGACAGTAGCTTCAAAGGCATTTAGTTTAGTCTCAATCCTTTCATCAATATTTATTTGATTATGAAGAGCTTTGGAAGTGTTCTGAGCCAAATTATTAAGAAAATCTGCATGTTGAGTATTTTGAGATATGGCCATCAAAGCTGTGACCCACGGAAGCAATAAGTGAAACTAAGGTAATTACTCCCAATACTATGAGTCCAAGAGCACATTTAGGTCTCACTAGCAGGGCATGTATTTGTTGTAAGACTTGAAAACCAGGATCAGTGTTTCATGGATCTTAAATATTAGCTGGCACTAAGACAAAAGAGGGCTGATGAAGTATTAGTGTTCCTTTCCTTCTACTATATCTAGTGATACAATTAGTTAAATTACATTTATTAATGCTACAAGATATCTATCATCTTTTCTTTTAACTTTCACATTTCCAGTAATTAAAACAGGAGATTGAACACAGTCCCATAGTCCATAACAGGAACCCTCCTTTATAGATTCTGCCTACAAAGTCCAATAAAGGCTTGTCAGTAATATATAAGAATTCTGAGGCAGCAATTAAACGCCAGACATCTTTCTGAATGCCACCTTCGCTGAAAGTCAAGATGTTACTAACAAATCCTCCAGGGGTCATGGCAGCACCCTTGCATAATTGCTTTTTGTCAATTCTAGGAGACCAGTCTAAAATGTACCCACTATTTCTAGACACCTTATGCTGTACTGAGAAATTATTTATACAATCCATCCACTTAGGAAAAATGCCAATTTCTATTGCAGAATGGTTAGGACAGTGAGGTATTAGTGGACGTTCTGCTGAAATGACTGGCTTTTTATGAGAAAGTCACATTTTAATAACTGATCTGATATAAGGCTTTGGGTCTCCAGGAACAATATGATTAGCTGATCTAGGTTCCCCCAACTGCTATCTTTTCCTCAAAGGACACTTTAGACAGCCAGCATGTTTATCACATAGGTAACTGAGCACTATAGCCAGAATAATTAAATCTAGTCACATGGATGGGAGTAATATGCGTGTCTGTAAATCTTCCCATCATATAAGAGTCATTGGTAAATACTGGGATGGATTCTCCAGTCCACACCACTGGGTGTACTAAAGGTGGATTTGGAAAATATGCCCAATAGGTTTCTCCCTGATTCCCCTTTACCTTACAGCTCAATAGAACTAGTATTGCCATAAGCATCATGGTTGGAGATTTAGCTTTTCCTTGCTGTCGAATCATTTGTTCAGCTTGCAGCATCAGATTCTTCAGCTGCTTCCATGAGGATAGCTTCACCCTTGATTCTCTGGGCCATCTTTTTTCCCCTCTTCCTTCAAGAGTTCCTCTTGGCGGTGGGAGTCAGGTCTTGTGTCTCTGGATTGATCCTCAGTAGTTTGAATCTTGGTTCTAGGTCCTTCATGCCTGATGGCATGTTCAGGTACTCAAATAGGATGAAAAGTACCTTCTGGGAAAGTACAAGCATGACCTCTACTCCACATCATCACTGTATATGGTCCTCTCCATTGGCCAGTCTGCAAATACTTCCACCAATCTTGGCCTACATGTCTGTTGCTGTGGAAGACATGTGTCTTTTAGCTGCAGTGTGATTTTCTGAGTCATAGTTTAAAAAATGTAAAATGAACAGAGCATGATTGAGGTTATTTTGGGGGGTTCTAGTCCTATCTCCCCCTTTCTGTTTTTGTAATCATTGCTTAATAGATAAATGAGCTTGTTCAACAATAGCTTGACCCTGAGGGTTGTAAGGAATGCCTGTTTTATAGTCAATAAGAAACTCTTGGAAAAATTGCTGAAAAGAAGAGCTAACATAAGCTGGTGCATTATCAGTTTTAATCTGTAAAGAACATCCTAATATTGCATAAGCAGCTAGGCAATGAGAAGTAGCATGTTGAGTATTTTCTTTTGCACCAGCTGTGGCAAAGATAAATCTAGAATAAGTATCTACAATTACATGTACATAACATTGTTTATTAAATTGAGAAATGTGAGTCACATCCATTTGCCATAATTGATTTTGTCTTAATTCATGGGGATTTACCCTAGATTGTAAAGATGGAATGTGTATAACACACTAGGGGTAGTGACATACATTTTGATGAGCTTGTTCTCTAGTAGTATTAATTTTTTATGCAAACTAGAAGGATTTTTATGAGGCAAAGAATGTGAAGCTTGTGCACAGTCATACAAAGACATTTGCTGACAATAGCAACCAGTTTATCAATCTTATCATTACGGGATGTTAAAAGCCCCTGAAGATTAGTGTGGCCTGTAAAACATGGGTGTTGTCACATTTGTACCATCTTTTGCAAAGTATGAAACAAATTGAATAACTCTTGTGATGCTGTATACCCAATGGTTGAAGTTTCGATATTCTTTGTAACACCAACTGCATAAAAGCTGTCAGAATAAATATTAATGGGCTTATTTGCAAAATGACTTAAAGCACTAATGAGAGCTTGAAGTTCTGCTCATTGAGTAAAAGTGTATGAAGTTTGTATCACCTCTGTATGAATGTGACTATAAAAACCTGCTTTTTTGACATAGAGTAGGGCTGTTACATATCCCCTGAGGCAACATTTTCCAGCAATATCTTCTTACTGGTTCTTTAAAATTTATTGCTGGGATACTGAAGGCAAACCTTTTACAGTTGTCTGAGCTTGAGCCATCAGTGAATACTGTTAGTGCTACATCTATTGGTTGTGCATGCACAATCTTTGGAAAAATAAATGCAGTTACTAAGGCAAACTGAACAATTTTATCACAAGACTAATGACTTTCTATCAGACCAGGAAAATTAGCAAAAGCTACTTGCCAAGTATTAGAAGTTTAAAAAAGCCAATCATTTTATTGAGTAGAAAATAGGATGATTATAATCTTAGATTCTAATCCAACCATCTATAAAACTTGCATTCTGTTCTTAATAACTAAATGAGCAACAAAATCGTGAAAGAGAGTTGATGACTTTTGAGGAGAATGAGCTAAATTGATCCATGCAATAACTCCTAATGATTGCTATATTGCTCCTGTAGGAGAAGGAGCAGTTGGGTATATTAATAAATATACAGGATCTTGTGGGTTAATTAGAGTAAGCTGAGCATTTTTAATAGCAATTTCAACATTTCTCAAAGCCATTCTCGCTTCTGCTGTGAGCTGACAAGAAGTTGGAGAAGGATCTCCCTGTAATATTTGAAATAAAAGGCTTAGGTCTGCAGTAGTTAGTTTTAAAGATGGTCTTAGCCAATTAATATCACATAATAGTTTTGAAGATCATTAAGGGTGTGCAGTTCCTTGACTCTTATTTGTAAATTTTGAGGGCGGATTGTGTGCCCTTCGAATATATGACCTAGATATTGGAAAGGGGATGTCCTCTGTACCTTTTCAGGTGCAATGCACAAACCCATTGCAGTGTGTGAATTTTCTAGCTGGTCAAAGACTTTCAAAAGTACATCTGGATTAGCATGAGCTAAAAGTATATCATCCATAAAATGAACAACGTATGAATCAGGGAATTGCTCCCTCACAGGCTTGATGGCACCACAAAATTTTGATATAGAGTAGGGCTGTTACACATCCTCTGAGGCAACATTTTCCAGCAATATCTTCTAACTGGCTCTTTAAAATTTATTTCTGGGACACTGAAGGCAAACCTTTTACAGTTGTCTGTGTGCCAAGGTATAGAAAAGAATCAATCTTTTAAATCTATTACTATTAATTGATAATCCAAAGGGATAGCTGTAGGTGAAGGAACTCTGGTTATCAGGGTCCCATGGGCTCAATAACACAATTAATTGCCCCGAGATCTTGTAATAATCTCCAGGTTGCCAGATTTTTTCTTAATTACAAAGATGGGTGTGTTCTAAGGACTGAACATAGGTTCTAAATGGCCAGCCTGAAATTGTTCTGAACCAGCATGTAGGGTATTATAAGTTTCCCCCTGTTAAGGGCCACTGACTAACCCAGAGTGGCTCTTCTGTGAGCCAATTAATTTTTTCTGCTCTTTTCTGGGTCAGGGATAATGTCAGGGCCCCTACCAAAAATTTTGGCTGGGTGAATTAACTAGTCTTTGCTGGAAAGACTGGGTTATAGATAAATACCCTTCTTGTAAATTTCTCTCAATTTCTCTAGAAGTAAGTTTTTTATTAAGTCCCTCAGATGGCATGATAGAATTTAGAGTTATTAGTAGCAAACCTCGGCTGCTTAGAATATCTTGGTCCCACAAATTTACTGGCAAGGTGTCTAAGAAATAAGGCTTAAAAATTCCAGTTACCATCTTATCTTCCCAGCAAAGATACTGAGCACTTTGTGCAGGCTGAGGGATGTGACCAATCCCCTCTAAGCTGGAAGCTGTAATATGCAAAGGCCAGTCCCTTGGCCAATACCTGCTAGATAGGACAGATCTATCAGCCTCAGTGTCCACGATTCCCCGAAATTTTTTATGATTGATTTTAAGATCCAGTAGGGGTCGCTTTTGCCTTGATAACTGAGCCCAATATGCTTGATCAGGGGCCAGGAAGTTGAGCTTTTATCTTGGCCATTTGTGCAGCAGCAGGGCAAGAATATTAACTGTGCTAATACAACTCTTGAAGAGAGCTGAGAAGTGCCATTTGACTGTATAATAATTTCAATTTCTCCTCTCAAATTTGGGTCAATCACTTCTGGCAGCACCTGGATTCCCTTTTGTAAATTGTTCCACCACAAAATTAGGCCTATGGTATGAGGTGGCAGTGGTCCATGAATCACAGTAGGGATTGGCTGTGGTCCCATTTCGGGAATCAAGGTTTCTCCCACAGCTGGTCATAACAGCAAGGTCCTGGTGGAGTGAGCTGGTAATATGATGGCTGGCCCTGATGATGTCTGAGTCTGGGATTTTTCTTCCCATGTATACTGTAATGCCCCTACTATTTGGTGGGGCTGGTGATAAACCCAGCCTGATTCCCTCTTAAAATTGGGAGCCATCTCACCACAAAGGCATAAAAAGCTAATTTTGGCTTTACTATAAATTACTAGGAATTCTAAACTTGCTTGGAATGCCTGCCCATGCCTTGAACTCACCCATTTCTTGAACTCACCCATGCCTGGCCTTCCCTAACAAGATAACAACCCTCTCTGAGGTTCTAATGACCTTCATAAATTCTGATGTAGGGGCCAGCAATTTAAACTAGCCTTTGTGTTATGCTCATCAGAGTTTTGTTATCTGTATCTCCCCTTTGTGTAACTTTCTGGGCTATGAAGCCCCGCTCCTAGAAAGCTGCGGGGCTGTCTTGTTCCCCTGTGGTTTTTGTTGGGAGAGGCAGCCCAGCCGGTTGAAATAATAAGCTTGCTTTAATTTGATTTTAATTGGAGTCAGTGGTCTAACAACTGGGGCAGGGCCCATTCCTGGTTTCTCTGCAGTAAAGAAGGGGAAAGTGAGTTTAAAAATGGTGGGTGGTGGTGGTTATGGCTCAGCCATAGAGAGTTTGCCTAACACTGGGTTTTATCCCCAGCACCTCATAAAAAATAAAAGCAATAAAAAAAATAAAGATATTGTGTCCATCGACAACTAAGGGAAGCAGAATAAAATAGACACTAGTATTGCTGTATATACATATGTGGCCGTATAACCAATGTGATTCTGCAACCTATACACCTGGAAAAATGAGAATTTATACCCCATTTGATTCAAATGTATGATATGTCAAGATCATGGTATTGTCATGAGCAACCAATAAGAAAAAAATATTTTAAAGAAAGGTAGTAGGCGGCCTCCATGTTGGAGTTCCCCCACACCAGGAGGTCATCTCTCCAATAGCAGCATCTGCATGAACCTGGTGAGGTTTCTGCCCAATTGAGCGGAGACTCGCCATCCAGAGCCATATACTCAGTTCCATCACAGTTGAAACATTGCCAGTGACAATAGTCTCTCATAGACTGAGGTTGCAACACTTGCTTTAAAGCAGCAGAGTGTTAAGTCCTGCAGTGGCGAGGGACCCACATCCTCACAAAGGGGAATAAATACGGAAACACTTCCCCTTTTCCAATGGGGTTGGAGGATCTCCTGACAAATTTTATTGGCATTTTCAAATGCTAACTGCTTGACTAAAATTTCAGAGGTATTTGAGTCTCCTGTTGTTCGGTTAGCTGCCTGGTAGGGACACAAAATCTGAGAACTGTTACTCTAATCCCTGAGGGATCTTGCTAAAATCCAGAGCTAATTGACCTCTATTAGGCAATTCTCTGCAGGCCTTTTTGGCACATGCACTAATCTGATCGTAAATTGGCAGATCATAATTTAGCTACCTTTCTAAATCAGCAAAATCTCCAGTTCCAGCTAGCATCTCTAAAAGGATTTAAAAAGACTTGCCTACAGTTTCTCCCAGCCTATTTGGTACACTTATCAGTCCAGTTAGATCACCACAGTAAATAATCTCCCCCCATAAGCAAGCCAGAGAAATCCAATCATGCAGGGTCAGGGGCTCACTACATAAAGATTCAAGCAGACTTAGAACAAATGCTATTTTTTTTTTTTAGTTGTAGTTGGACACAATACCTTTATTTATTTTTATGTGGTGCTGAGGATCAAACCCAGAGCCTCACACTTGCAAGGCGAATGCTCTTCCTCTGAGCCACAACCTCAGAACCATAAGTACAGCGAGTGTTTTTGAGCTCTGAGAGTCTTAAAAGGAACTGCAGTGTGGCTACTGCCAGTTCAGAGTAGTTATTGAGCCTAGCTCTCCTGGAGGAGAGTGGCCAGATCAAACTTAATCTACCAAAGCCCTCCTCCAGCTCTTTCTCACCCTCTGATTGGGAATCCTCAGACTGTGGCTCAGTTTCCTTAGTAGCTTCCTATCCATTTTCCTCCCCTCCATCTTGAATCTGCCTCCCAGAAACCCGATTGGGGCTGGTTTCCTCTCTAGCACACGCCCCTACCATCAGAATTCTGTTGGCATACTCGTAAATCATTGATTCTGTCAGGATCAGCTGGGACTAAAAGTTTGGTTTTAGGTCTTGCCCGGAGGCCCTGTGTCTGCGGTTTTCCAGCTACAGACTGGGCGTGAATTGACCCTGCCCTCAGACTGGCTACAGATAGGAAATTGGCTGGGAGCAGCCTCCTGCCGCTTTTCTTGCTCTAATCTTCGAATTGCTTTTTGGAGCCCTTTCAATAAGTCTTCTGAAGACCATTGGTTCTCATCTCCGTCATCAAAAAGACACATTTCTAGAGCAGTCCAGACTTTTTGAATATTTTCTATTGTACTCTTAGATAGCTTAGCAGAGAGGCAGCATTTAGACAATTTTCTACCTGGCCTCTCCCAAGTATGCAAATCTGGTGAATTTTCCTCACAAAACCATGGGCATACTTCACTAAAGGTTTTCAGGAATTGAACCAGCTGGGCCCTTTTGACCTGTTTCCCTCTCAGGTTAATTAAAATCTCCAGGATCATCAGATAATCTTTTTTTTTTTTTTTTTTTTCTGAAGATGTGGAATTGTCCATGTTAGTTCTTTAATGTCCCCAGCTCTCAGTCTGCCTGCTTGTTTTACAACCCTAAAACACGATTCACTGAATTTCTAATGCACGCTCCCCCAAGTCTACCTATAAATGCACTCCAAGAGGTACCTTGTTCTGAGTGCCACCTGCTGCCTCCGACCAGCACGGGCAGCTGAACTAAGATCACTCATGTGAATTTGCAGGGACACGAAATAAAACACAGACATAATATGCCTTTACTTAAGCTTTAGGACAGTTTCCCCAGCTCTCGGCCTTAGGCTCCTCAAAAGGGAGAGCAAGAGAAAGTCACGAGAGGCTGATGAGAGAGAGAGGGAGCACATTCAAAAGTCAGCTTTTATTGTGGGGACACTTCTTACAAAGTTCTATCCATAAAAAGACAGAAGGGGTACGATTACAAGGGAACAGTTGAGTGTAACTCAGCCCTAGGGGTATACCCTTGCAGTTAGATATCCCTGAAAATCATGAAAATATCATAGTTACTCTTATTTTGGTATCTTCTGCTTTGAAGGGGGCAGATTATTAGCTTTATATGAACAATCTTTAAAAGACTAACATACCTACATGCAGAAATGAAAGCAGGGATTTCAAATTTTCTCCTGTTTTCAGTTACCCATTGGGCTTCCACGGGCCCAGTTGAAGAGTCAGTGCTCTTTTGCAAAGGCAGCCTCTAAATTCCTAAATTTAGAGGCTAAATTTAGGAATTTTAAATGTTAGATTTACTAGCATAAGTTAGTTTTTTTTAAAATTTGCCAAAATAAAACTCATACATTTGTTACTTTGCTGTTCTTTGGAAATATGGATCTGGATTGTTATAATGTGAAACTATATCTTGACTATTATATTAAAAATATATTAAAATTTAACTTTGGTTCTGAAATAACAAAAATCAGAAATTAAAATGAGGTAAAATAAATCAAAATACATATTTTCCAAGTGGGTGACCAAGAACCAATGAGACACAAAAGAATAGGTTTGACAGTTTTAAACACGAGTCCCTAACTCTTTCTGTAAAGAGCCGGATAGCAAACATTTTAGGCTTTAGAGGTCCCTAGGAGTTCTGCTCCAACTACTCAACTCTGTTGTGGAATAAAAGAAGCTGTTAGTCAGCTTTTTGTTGTTGTGAAAAATACTTGAAAAAATCAACTTAAGGGAGGGAAGATTTATTTTGGTTTATAGTTTCAGGGGTTTCAGACCATCCAAGGTTTCAGAAAATCCAAGGCAGAAACATCATGGTGGAAGGGTTTGGTGGAGGAAGGCTGCTTAACTCATGGCTACTGGGAAGAAGAGAGAGAGAAGGGATGAGGCTGTCTGGGGACAAGATCCACCCTTCCAGGGCATGTCCACAAGTGACCTACTTCTTCCAACTAGACCCCATCCCCTAGTTTTCACTATCTACCAATAATGCCATCAAAAATATTACTTTCTCAATGGATGAATCCACTGAAGAGGTCAGAGCCCCATGATCCAATCACATCCCCAAATCACTGTGTCTGAAATTATTGCATTGGGGTCCAAGCTTTCAACCCTGGAGTTTATGGGGAGCATTTATCTAAACCCAAACCACAGCCAAACACAATACTTAAACAAGTGAGCATGGCTATGTTTCAATAAAACTTTATTTACAAAGACACATAGGCTGAGCTTTGCCAAAACTGTCTCTAAAAAGTAAGAAAGAGATCTCTTTATCTTTTCTTCTCTCTTTTTAAATTTTGCAATGGTAGGGATCATACCCAGGGCTTCTGCAAACTAGGCAAATGCTCTACCTCTGAGTTGCACCCTTAGCCCCATATGAAGAGGATGTTATGGAGAAAGTTGTCTCCAACCCTCCTAAGAATCTCATCTTGGGCTTAGAGAGGAGGCTTCAGGAGGTCCTCTTAGAGACTTTGGCCTGTGTCACCCCAACTTTACAAGGCATGTTGCTCCTAAGACTGGATATTGACTGCATTTTTTTTTTTTAATCAATGGCAGAACCAGCATCTGCAAGTAATTCCTATGTACCTAAGATAGGTCATGGTGGAGACAGCACTGGCTAGGCTGACTGAAGTTGAGATCAAAAGAACCCCCAGGAGACTAGGACTCCAACAGACAGTTCTGTGTAGTGTTGACTGACCTGAGACAGAAGGGGAAGGGACGCCAAAGAAAAAAGTGACTGGCATTCTAATTTCTAAATTTAGACTGTGTTTAACCAGAGCATTTATTATTATTTTAAAAATATTATTGAGTAGAAGTAAAACAGGCCAGACACAGAAAGACAAATACTGCATTCTCTCACTTACCTGTGGAATCTAAAAAATGGAACTTGTAGAAGCAAATACTAGAATGATGGTTATTAAGGGCACAGGAATTGGGGTGTGCTTGGAAACAGCAAGATGTTGGTCAAAATGTACAAAGTTTATGTTAGGAGACATAAGTTTTAGAGATCTATTATACAGCTTAGTGACTATAATGTTATATTAGATTCTTGAAAATTGTTTAGATGATAGATTTTAAATGTTCTCACACACACAAAAATTAAGTTTGTAAGGGTTTGGATATATTAATCAGCTTGATTTAAAAATTTTAAAATGTATATACATTTCATAATCAATAAATTTATACAATTTTAGTTTGTAAGATTAAAAATAATAATGAAGAGTGAGATAATAAATCATGGAGGTGAAATTTCATGGGGAGCAAGGGAAAACTTTCCCTCAGTTAAAAAAAATTCTAATGAGATTCTGAAGACAAAAACCTGTTGCATTATTTGGTGCTTATTTTCACAAACCTTTTTATAACAAAATTTCAAAAGCACAGTCAACAGGAGAGAGAGACATAAAAAGAACTCCAGTGTTCTCATCATGCAGTAACTGGTAGCTCAGTTCCCTTTGGCAGTCACACTCCTTGTCACCTTTCACCACCCCCACCACCCCATACAGAATTACTTTGAAGCAAATCGTAAATCACATCATTTATTCAAAAATACTGGAGTGTATATCTCTAAAAGAAAAAAAAAGACTTTTATCATCATCTCACCTAACAAATCAACAATAACCTTACATTCTCAAATATCGAGTCAGTGTTCAAATTTCTGATTGCTTAATAATTTCTTTTAGTATTGGTTTGTGCAGTTCAGGATCCAAAATTTAAGTGTTGCATTTAGTTGGTAAGTTTCCTATAATCTTTAGTCTCCCTCTTTATTTTGTTTTTGTTTGTTTTGGTTTTGAATTGATTTTGTTTTCTTTTTGTTGAAGAAATCAAATTTTTTTGAACTGTGAGTTTCTGCTTTCTGGATATGTTGATTGCATATCTGTGCTTGTGTTTAACAATATGCTTTCTTTTTTGTGTTTGTTTTAAAAGAGAAGTAAGATCTAGATGGTTGATCAAATTCAGTTTTAATCGTTTGGCAAGAACATCTCATGGGTGATACACTGCTATGGTTCTTCCAGCTCGGAAAAGTCAGATTTTCTCTGTGATGTTCATATCAATCAGGATTAGGACCATCTGATTAATTGGTTATAAAGTTTTTTCTTTAAAATCAGTATTCCATCTAATGGTTTTGGCAGCCATTGATGACATCCATAATTTTATTAGAAGAAAACTCTACGCTGATTCTATCTTGCAGTTTACATTTGTTCAACATATGGGTTATACATATATCTTGCCAGTGCATTGGGATCCCCTGGGTGGGGAACTCAATAATCTTTTCAGAGGAGTTCTTTTTGTTCACAGTCTTTGGAGTTTGGGTGCATTTCTCCATTTGTTTATTTGGAGGGAGTTTTATAAACTCAGTAGCTAATTCCCCAGTCTGCTTTGGTAAGATCTGCTGACCTCTGTGGGGATGACCTTTAGAGAAATGGGTGACCCTTCTCCTTGGAAGACCTATAAATGACAAACACGGATACATTTAAGATCTACTTGGTCAGAATAAATGTTGCATATCATCTTGAGAGGTTTTTGATATTTTGGAGAAATGTTTCCCAGAGAGTGTGATGTCTTGGAACCAAAACATTTTTTTTTCTTATTTTGAAAAAAGTGTCACATTTGAGAAGAAAGTAGATCCTTGTACTCAATTCATGCCTTGGTGGAGTTACTGGGGGAAGTAGTGGGGTTCCATATGGCTGACTTTCTAAGTCCGTCTCTCTTAATTGCATCCACAGCTCCTTATTATTTTGTCCTTCATGGTGTTCTCCAAACCCAGGGAGGGATTTGCTGCTTTCCACATCTCTCCCTCGTTCCTTCTTCACCATAGTCTTTATAGGAATCACCAAATGTTTAATGTGATGGCAAATTAAATATTGTTTGTGTAGGTCTGAAAAGTCAGGGGGTATGTCTAAAAATTTGCCAATTTAAAGTATGGTTCTTGGATCTAAATCAAATTAGGTGGTTTGAGAATGAGACCACCTTCCTGGAAGAAGATCAGGCTCTTAAACAATTTCAATGTCATAGGCAAGTGGGCCCCCAATGGAAAATCCCAGATAAAAAGACACTTTTTCTATGCTCCTACCACTTCTAAGTTGACCAAAGAAAGCAGGTGTGATGGGTATTGTGATTTTTTCATTGATCCCATACTCTATGAATAAACAATTATTTTCAGCTCGTCCTTGCAAACGAAGCAAAAGGTCTTGGACTTTTTTCTCCTTCCATACATCTCCACTTTGCCACACAAAATTAATATCAGGTGTCTTTCCAAAGCATTGATCGATTTTTCCTTTGTGGACAAGTCTGTTCATATTGTTTCCTTTTCCAAGAAAGAAATATGCGATAGGTTGCTTTGTACGATACATGTGCTTATATTGCCCCCTGAAAGAATTTTGCAATGATTGAGCATACTTTTCCATTTGTTTAGAATCCTGATCCAGTTGTTGGTTTTCTGGCCAGAATAAGAGTGAAGCTAGGAAATAAGGTTCTGAATATTGGTAAGATGGTCCTACTTGTTGCAAGACATCTCGAAGCTGTTCTTTCAGTTTTTTAATTGACTTCACTAGTTTGGAGGCAGGTTTAATACAAAAGAGAATGATGTTGGCCAAGATAAAGTTTTGCTTTTCCTTTAGGTGCATTTTGACAATACATTGTTCAGAGAGAAAAGTATATTTGTTCACTATATCTTCCATGGTGCTTAGAGCATCTTCTTGACTTTTAATAAGATATTCTAGGAGCCCAGAAAACTTGTCTGCTTTTAAAGCTTCTAGGGTTCTTCGAGTTCTCTCTACTTGAAGTGGCAAATGGAGTTTTGATCCAACATCTCTGCTGTGTGATTCTGCTAAGGGACCAAATATATCTACATACTTCTTGAAAGATACAGCTACTTTCCTCCGAGTTTTGGCCTCTTCATTTTGCTTAATGTTGTTCCTGGGTTTTAGAAGGACAAAGTAATCATCAAAAAAATCAAAGGACCTCTTCAAAGAAGATTGCAATGTAGTTAGATAAGGAATAAAGTTCTTGAGGACCATTTTAAATTCATTTGTATCACCTGGAATATCACTATTTCCTGATATAAAATTGACCATATATCTTTTAGACAGTTCATTTTTATTGTCAAAAAATGGAATGAGCTGGAGAATCTGGATTGTGTAAAGTCCAACTTCTATCTCTCCTTGATAGCCAGCAATGTTGTAAGTGTCATACCTCCTTTTTGACTTCTGATACAGTCTTTCCTTCGCTTCATATTCTCGATCTTCACTTTGCTGTTGAGATTCTCTGAATGCACTGGAGGCATGTACAGCTAATTCCAGAAGATTAGTTAGGTCATCAACTGAAATGTTCCTATTTCTTCCATTATCTTCTATCCACCATCTTATTTTACTTTTGTAGACTTGACCCAGTGTGTCTGAGATATAGGAATTGTCAGGTTCTATCTTTTTGGCTTGTTTTGCCCACGTCAGAGCATTGCTGAAATCCTTCTCTTTAAGGTAGAAATGTCTTGACAAGGCTTGGCACATGAATGCATTTGGGTTGAATCGACTGATACCTTCAAGCAATACAGCTTTAACTGCCTCATTGCCTTCATCTTTATGTAATGCTTCAATGAATGGGGAAAACCAGTTTCCTGTACCTTCAGGTTCATTTCGCTGTCTTGTGAGCAGTAGGGTTTGCATATCTTGGAGAAATTTGCTTTTTCCTATGGCAGCATCATAGAACATATTTTCTGTGAGCAAATCCAGCATAATTTGACTTTTATCCAAGTTATAGCTTTTCTTCAATTCTTCCAGTGAGAGAATCGCAATCAGAGGGTGAATGATGCGCACTCCACAGTATTTCCCACATTCTTCCACCTCTGTTCTTATCAGAATTGTAGAGAAGGTGCCCATTTTGTCTTCAAGTTTTTCTGTTCCCCAGTAAGCCTTCTTGTTTGAGATTCCTAAGAACTTCTCACATTGTGAGAGTGAAATGGTGGTATCAGGCACATATGAATTCAGAAGAGCCAGAAAAGAAAAGAGCTTTGCTTCCTTGGTACAAATATTCTGCCCTTTCAGAATATTCCTCACCACATTTTCTATGTACTCTTTATTAAAATTGTTTTTCATGATCATGAAGGAATAAAAATCTTCAAAGTTTTTATGCTGTTCTTTGATTTCTTTCAACTTAAGCTCAAAAGCTCTCTGTTCTTTGGGAGACAGTTGTTGTATTAGGGCAATACTGTCTGAGTTCCTTGCACTTTTTTCAGGATTTTGTGATCTCATGCAATTTAGGATGATCACTAGAGGTCTCTCATATCGAATGTGCTTATTAGCTACAGCTGTGTGAATGGAAGCTTGCAGAAGGTAGACATTATCTTGTTCTTCAAAATCATCAACAAGGAGCAATACTGGTAAGTATTCCTGATGGCCTGCTGCCCCATAGGTAATTAAATTGGTTACCTGTTCTCCAATTTCAGAAAAATCCACTGTCTTATTTTTCAGCACAGCACATCTGAATTTCTTCCTTAGATCCCACAGAAGATGCATAGCCAAGGTAGTCCCCCCACAGCCTGGATGATGATACAAGTGAAGGATTTTGGCACATGTTTGTTTAGAAGAATCTGCCCAGTTTTGAATCATTTCTTCTAGTCTTTCATACTTATCTCTTTTAACAAAAGATGAAAAATAGCTTTCAGAAGAAAAGTAGAAGTTCCACCATGATACTTTGCCACCTCGGTAGAAGTCTTCCTCTTTGGATGCCTTGAATTCTAGTAATTTTTTCTGGTCTTTCTCCAAGAGTGTGTCTTCACATTCATTTTCACAGAGAATTTCCAGGGCAGTCATGATTTCTTCTTCTTTATTCAGAAGGACAGTAGATGAACCAACTGAGGGCAATAATCTCTTTGAGGATCGAGTTACAGATTTTAGTTTCAGAACAGTGCCATTTATTTCTTCAAGATTTAAGGCAGAAATACATTGGTTTGATAATTCATCTTGGTGTTTTGTTAATCTTGCTTCAAGCAGGTCTTTCCATCCCTGGCATATGTGTGAATGTACACAAATACACAGTATACTTTCCATTCCTTTGAGATCTTGGTAGAAAGCACAGAAAGTCTCGATGAGGGGGTCTCTGGGGTCATCCACAGAGGAGAGTAATAGAAACACCACCAAAAACTTCCCTCTTGGCATTATGTCTTCACGTGTGAGGAATGAAATCAGTTTCCTGACATCAGAAGCTCTCTCCCTTTGCCAGGAAATTGGATCTAAGGGTTTGTATTTTTCACTGTCAAGGTCTGACCTCCCATTGCAGAAAATCCAGCTGGGCTGCTGGTAAAGATTCAGACTAGAAATCTTGTCACTCCACGTGGTCCCTTCTGCAAACAGACTTGGAGTGTGGAGGTTTGCTACTCGGCTTTCTTTGAAAGCTTTGACTACTCCATTCCTTGCTGATTCGGGATCAAACTCTAACACAGCAAACCACTTGATTTCCTTGAGGAAATCCAAGTGTTTTGTTTGCTCTGGGTTACATTTATTTGTTACAAGAATGTACCAGTCATAGAATGAATTATCCAACAAATCTTGATTTCCTGTCAACAGTTTAACTAGCTTGGATCCCTCACTTTTGTTTTTATTTGGCTTTTCTTTGCATTTTTCTTCTGCTTCTTTCCTAGACTCTGCCACTTTTTTTAAGTCTAATTTAAAAGCTTTGAAGTCCAACTTACTTTTTGTGATGTCCTTAGATTTGGGCCCCTCTCTCACAAAGACAGAGTATTTTGAACTTTGTTCCCATGCTTTGTTGTTACAGTTTTGCATTTTGATCTGGAAATAGTCCTCTCCACATTCTGCATATTGTGGAATGACATCCACTTCTATAACAAATCTGTCAGATACAGTACTGTTTGGCAGTAAAACTTCCACAAATCTGGGCTCTCGAATGCACTTCTCTGCTTGTTGGACCTGATGTGCTTCAAAATACTGGTGTATCATCTTATGGAAGTGTTCAATTAGGGCTTCTTTAGTGACTTTGGTGATCTGCACACCAACGATTTTTCCATGGGGTTTGTCTTCGACTCCCAAATGAATGGTGCCATTGGTACGTGAATTCATACAAGCTGAGGCAAATCGGAAAACCTCGTTGCTAAATTTCATCTTAATATCCTCTTCTGTGGCTGTTTTTGTGTTTGTGAAGGCTTTGAACTCTCGTGCTGGATCAATGAGATTGCGTGATCCAGTTTCAGGCTGTAGAATGAAATGTAATTTATAACGATATGGATCACTGGATTCATCAAAAGGATATGGGATACATGTTGGTTCTAGGCATGGCTGCTTCTCCTTTAAGTCATCTGTTTCATCTTCCATGAGCTCATCTTTCAGTGACTTGGAGCCTGTAGCCACTGGACTTGTAGTGGCATTGGACAAATCTGAATCGTCGTTATTCTTTTGTTTTTGTTCCGAAGTCTCTTTACTTTTCTTTTGCTTCACAGTTTGTTTTAGGGGAATATTTTTACTGCCTTTTTTCCCACCCTTGGATGTCTGAGTAGGATCTCGAGAGGATGTTTTCAATAATTCCTTGAATAGCTCTTCTATTTGGATAGCTGGTCCGTGGGTTATGCCCATATCCACAAGATTTGTTTTGTTTAACCACTTCAGGATGGCACCGTTCACATCCTGGGCCACCAAGATGTCCCTGTGCTTTTGGTCAACCTTATGGCTTTCTAACCATCGGTTTACATCTTCTTTTGTCCAGTCATCTGTATTTTCTGGAAGGTTTAGTTGCTCTGCCATTGTGATACCTATAGTTAGAGAAAGAATAATCATTTATTGTTTTACCAGTAAAACTTTGAAAGAAGTTCTTATGGGTCATATACATGTATTACAAAATTTTAAAAGGTCTTATCACCAATTTATTCCAATGTTCTCCCAGGAATGCTACCAAATATGTATGTATGAACATTTGTCTCCTATGAAGGGCATCAGGCTATCCAAAATTTACTTTACCTTGCTTTTTGCACTAAGTATATGAGAGAAGCTGCCAAGTAGTGCATGTAGAGATGTTTCATTCTTCTTCATGGTTATTTGCTGTAATGGGCATTTGCTGTGTAACTTAAGAATATTCAATTCTACTATAGAAAATAAAAAGAGGATATATGACAATAAATGTAGATACAAGTAGTTTGTGAAAGGTTATGATAGATTAACTAAATAGAGTTGTCACAGCTTAGAGTCAGTCATAGTTACGAAAGAAGAGAAAGACCAAATAGTCATAAAATATTCATGAGATACATATGAACATTTTTGAGATATCATTAGGTTACTTGTTGCAACACCATTGTGACCTTTTGTGTTCTCTATTCAGGGAATATAAGTAAAATCCACAGTAGCATATTGGGCTATTCATGACCGATAGCTGGTCAAGCATACTTACTCTGAATCTTCCTGAGGAAAGCCACTGTATGCCACTGATCCAGGAACTTTTCTATCCACTGAACCCCTTAGGACAGATCCTAACTCTGAACATATGGAGGAAGCTAAAGTTTCTACACTTGAGATTGGTACAATAATACTGTGAGACTGTCATAAGCTAAGTATATATAGTACAACATCTACAGCAACCAGTGAAAATGTATACAAAATGATGTACTCAAAGACGTTGTAAATGAAAATGTAATTTTCAAGTAACCCAGAAGAAGGAAGGAAAATAAGACAAAGGAAAAATAGAACAGAGAAGAACAAATATAAACAAACAAATAAACAAACTCAATTTCGAATGTATCAATATTTACATTCAATACAAATGACTTAGTTATGGACATTAAAAGACAATTTGGTAACCTGGAATTCAAAATATGACCCAGCTGTATCCTTACTATGTGACTTTCAATGGAAATGTAATGATATAGGTGGGGTGAAGTTATAGAATATTAAAAGTATATCAGTCAAAAATTTGGGGGTGGGAGCATGGGGGATTGAATCCAGGGACAATTTACCACTGAGCTTCATCCCTAGCCCTTGTAAAAAAAATTTATTTTGAGACAAGTTCTCTTTAAATGCTGAGCCTCGGCTTCCTGAGTTGTTGGAATTACAAGTGTACACCACCATATCAAGCCCATTCAAATATTAATAAACACAGAAGTAGCTACATGAATGTTGGATAAAGTAGTCTTCCAAGTATAGAAATTTGCTAGAGAAAGGAATATTATATTCTGATAAAAGGGTCAGTCTAACTAGATTTCATAGCAGTCCTAAAGTATAAGCATCAGATAAAAAAGTTGCAAATGTGTGAGTCAAGTACCGATCAAATTTTTCAGTTTTCAACCAATCCACAATTACAGTCAAATATTTCAATACCTTTGTCTTAACCACTGATACAACAGTTAAACAGAATAGTGATGATATAGACAAACTCAACAATATCATCAATTAACAGGTTCTATATCATACTTGTAGCATACTGCAACAAGAACAATAATATTCCATTCTTTTCAAGTGCCAAGATAGACCATATCCTAAATGATGAAACAAACTTCAATAAATTATTAAAAAATTGAAGCCAAAATTTTACCCTTATCTCTCTTCATGCACAAAATTCAACTCAAACTAGATCAAGGACTTAGGCATTAGACCAGAGACCCTGTGCCAACTAGATGAAAATGTAGGCCCAACTTTCCATCATGTCAGCTCAGGAACTGCCTTCCTCAACAAGACTCCTAAAGCACAAGAAGTAAAATCAAGAATTAACAAATGGGGACTGGGGATGTGGCTCAAGTGGTAGCGTGCTTGCCTGGCATGCATGTGGCCTGGGTTCGATTCTCAGCACCACATGCAAACAAAGATGTTGTGTCCGCCGAAAACTAAAAAATAAATATTAAAACAATTCCCTCTCTCTCTCTCTCTCTCTCTCTCTTAAAAAAAAGAATTAACAAATGGGATGGTGTCAAGCTAAAAAGCTTCTTCAGAGAAAAAAAAAAACAATCAAGAATGTGAACAGAAAGCCTGTAGAATGGGAGAATCATTACCACCTTTAACTCAGAGCATTTATCTCCAGAATATACAAAGAACTAAAAACAAACAAACAAACAAACAAACAAAAAAAACCCCTTAATACCAAAAAACCCAAAAAACTCAATTGATAAAAGGGCAATGGAACTGAACAGACATTCAAAGAAGAAATACTAATAGTTAGCAAATATATGAAAAAATCTTCAATATATCTAGCAATTAGAGAAATGCAAATTAAAACTACACTGAGATTTCATCTCACTCCAGTCACAATGGCAATTATCAAGAATACAATTAACAATAAATGTAATTGGGGATGTGGGGAAAAGTTTACACTCATACATTGCCAGTGGGAGTGTAAATTGCTGCAACCACTCTGGAGAGCAGGATGAAGATTCCTTAAAAAAAACTAGGAATGGAACCACCATTTGATATAGTTATACCACTGCTTAGTATATATCCAAAGGACTTAAAATCAGTATACTAGAGTGATGCAGCCATATCAATGTTTATAGCAGGTCAATTTACAAAAACTAAACTATGGAACCAGCCTAGGTGCCTTCAACAGATGAGTGGATAAAGAAAATGTGGTATATATACACAGTGAAATATTATTCCACCATAAAGAAGAATGAAATTATGGCACTTGTCAATAAGTGGATGGAACTGTAGACTATCAACAATGTTAAGTGAAATAAGCCAATCCCAATAAACCAAATGTTGAATGTTCTCTCTAATATATGGATGCTAACACACAACAAGGGGGGAAGGGAAGAATAGAAGTTCATTGGATTAGACAAAGGGAAATGAAGGGAGGGGAGTGGGGGACAGAAATATGAAAGACAATTGAATGAATCTGACATAACTCTCCTATGTATACAGATGAATATGTCACAGTGAAATTCCACATCACATAAATCCATGAGACTGGAATTCTAAATAGAATAAGATATACCACATGGTTGTATAAATATGTCAAAATACAAGATACTATCAGATATAACTAAAAAAAAATGAAAAAAAATTGAAACCACACAGAATGTTTGTTAACCACAAGAAATTGTAATAGAAATTGATAACAGAAAAGAGGAATCTCACAAAACATGCTATTCTAAATCATTCATGGGCCAAAGAGGAAGTCTCAAGTAAAATAAAGAAATACATTGCAATGCATAAAAATGAAAGTATAACACTTCATTTTAAATTCCAAGCATTTAAAGATTTAACACTGATTCTACACAATCTCCTTCAGAAAACTAAAAAAGAGGAATATCTATCAATTTATTTATGAAACTAGTATTATGCTATTAGAAAGAATAACAAAGACAGCCTAAAACATACAACCACAAATCCATATCCTTCATGAATATACAAAAGAACTATTAACATAATAATAGCAAGTAGAACTTAGCAATATAAGAGAATCAGAACCTAATTATCTTATGAGATAGGGTTTATTCCAGGGATGCATGATGGTTGACTATTCAGAAGTCAGTAAGTGAAATCTGCCATAATGACAGGATATCAAAGAAAAATCACATAATCACATCAAAGGATGTAAAAAGAACTTTTGACAAAATTCAAAACATGCATTATAGTTAAAACTCTTAGAAAAACAGGACCAGAGTAGAGTCTGATAAAGAGTATCTACAAAAAAAAATCTACAGCTCACACAACTAATGGTGAAACCCAATGCTTTCTCCATTAGAATGGGAGCAAGGAAAGATGCATAACTCCACTCATACTTCCTTGACAGATTGCTGGAAGTTCTGGCCAGTGCAATAAAGCAAGAAAAGAAGAGGAAAAACAGAGTATGCAAAGGAAGAAATAAAACTGTACTTATTTTCAAATGACTTGATTAGCTACATGGAAAATGCCAAATAATTCATAGGATACAATTGAGTTCTTCAATATTTCAGAGCACAAGATAAAAATAAAAATGTCTTTCTATAAGTGAGCAATGAACATATGAAAAAAATATTAAAAATCAATTCCTTTAGGAATCAATAAAAATAAAACCAAAACAAAACAAACAAAACTTCATATATATATATATATATATGTATATGTAAACATATATGTATAAGTCTAGCAAAACATATAGTTGACTTTTATGCTCAAAAGTACAAACACTGAAAGAAATCAGGGATCTAAATAAATAGGGACACATACTGTGTTCACATGGGAATTTTACATAGTATTTATGTTAATTTTCTACAGATATTAAACAGGTTTAACATAATGTGTATCAAAATTCCAGTATGATTCTTTGTAGATAAATAAAATTCTTGTAAAATTTGTATGGAGAGGTAAAGGAAGAATACTAGTTTCAAAAATTTTAATAATAATAAGGTGAGAGAAATTGTTTTAAAAAGACATTTTATAGCTACAATAATCAAAGCTGCATGGTATTGGTAGAGAGATACTGGAATAGAATAGAATTCCAGAAGTAGACCCATACAAATATGCCCCATTGATATTTGACAAAGACACAAAAATAATTCAATGAATATTGGATGGTTGTTTCAACAAATGATGCTGGAGTAATTGGACATCCATATTCAAAAATTAAATAATCCCAACCTGATCTCATACCTTATGCCAAAATTGACTTGGAATGGACTTCATGTAAAATATAAAATTAAGAAACGTTTAGTAAATACATAGGAGAAAATCTTCATGATCTAGGGCTAGGCAAAAGTTGTACCCCATGTGAATGATAGTGATCTCAAATGAAAAGTTTACTACAGGGACACAGCCACATCAATGTTTATAGCAGCACAATTCACAATAGCTAAACTGTGGAACTAACCTAGATGCCCTTCAGTAGATGAATGGATAAAAAATGTGGCATATATACACAATGGAATATTACTCAGAAAAAAAAGAGAATAAAATCATGGAGTTTGCAGGTAAATGGATAGAGTTAGAGCAGATAATGCTAAGTGAAGTTAGCCAATTCCAAAAAAAACAAAAACAAAAACAAAAACAAAAACAAAAACAAATGCTGAATGTCTTTTCTGATATAAGGAGGCTGATTCATAGTGGAGTAGGGTGGCGGGGCATAGGAGGAATAGACAACTCTAGATGGGGCAGAGGGGTGGGAGGGAAAGGAAGGGGCATGGGTTAGAAATGATGGTGGAATGTGACAGACATCATTATCCAAAGTACATGTATGAAGACAGGAATTTGTGTGGATTTACTTTGTATAAAACCAGAGATTTGAAAAATTTGTGCTCTATATGTGTAATATGAATTGTAATGTATTCCACTGTCATATATAAATTTAAAAAAATTAAAAAGACTTATTTAGGAAAAAATATGTTCAAAATTGAGTAAGATTTCTTTTTTAATGAAATATCTTGGGGCTGGGGATATGGTTCAAGCTGTATCATGCTCGCCTGGCATGCATGGGGGCGCTGGGTTCGATCCTTAGCACCACATAAAAATAAAATAAAGATGTTGTGTCCACTGAAAACTGAAAAATAAATATTAAAAATCTCTCTCTCTCTCTCTCTCTAAAAAAAGAAAGAAAGAAATTCACTATCTCTAAAACATATATCAGCACATCAAAATCCATTTTTTCAGAAATGTCATTAGCACTGATTTCATTTTTCAATGAGTTCACATTTTTTATAAATTTAAAATTGTCCCACGAAGTGCATAAATTTATATATTTATCTATTGATTAAAGATTTACTGAATCATTCAAAACTGTCAAACAGCATCATTTTGTAAATTTGGAATTAAATAAGCCCTTACTATTCAACAGTTTGTAGTATAATTTCATGAAGGCTATAATAGGAATTGTGTTGCAAAACTCCTCCAGTAATTGTCTGAGGCTCTAGATGTCAGGATATCAAGATTGCATGGATTTAACCCATTCTATGCAAATGAAGAGCTTAGTAGATAATTTTATGGTAGTAACATGAAAACATTCAGCCCTTCATCCTAAAATGGCAGAGAAGTGGCTGAGTCATGCTGTCTCTCAAATGGTTCATAAGGTCTTCCACTTTTGCATATTAGGAAGCTAAGTCACTCCACTTTTTGCTTATTCACTAAGCCCTTTTTCTCAAGCAGTATGAAAGCTCCTCTTAAATAGAATGCACTTTATATTACCATTTGCTCCTAATCATACACCTCTTTCCTTAGCACATTTTGTCTCCTATGTTGTAAACTAATTTTTTGCCCTAATTTGTAAAACCCTATGAAAAAGGTATACTTTATTTATTTGTTTACCAATTGCATAATCTTTGTTCTTTTTAAAATATGACTTCAGAGCTTTATTAAATGAGGAATCAAAAAATAGAAATTAAAAACTTGAAATGTCATACATTAGAGAGGAAAAATATATAGAACCTAGCAGCAATGAAACTGCTGCACATCAAAACTTATAAAAAGCGGTGTCAACAATATTTATACAAATAGTTATAGCCTTAAGTGCTTTTACAAAAATAGAAAAATGATTGACAGTGAACTAAATGCCAATTTAGTTAACTCAAAGAACAACGAAACAAATATGAAGAAGGAAGAAGGAGGAAGAAAACAAAGGGCAAAAATCTAAAAAATGGAAACCATAGTCCCAAAAGAGAGATGGAAAGAAGATCAAAAGTCATCAACAAAGATAATGAAGTTGACACACCTGTGGAAGGATTAAACAACAAATAAAAGAGAGATGTCACAAATAGGCAATAAGAGGTGCTGTAAAAATTGAAGCAGTTAGGGAATATTGCAACTAATTGTACATGAGTAAAATTGAAGACTGAGGTTAAACAGACAAATTCATCCAAAAATGTAACTTACCAAAACTGGAGAAGGAATGGAAGGAGACCACTTTCCTGTGAGATCACCAAGGCTGCTGATGCTCTCACTGCAACAACAAGAAAGGAGGTGAGGAAAGCTACAGGACCTGCCTTTGAAATGATCACGGAGATAACATATTAGATGACAAGGGCCGGATGGACTAAAATTCAGAAAGGAGAGAAGCCCAGGTCAGCTTTGGGGCATTTTCTGATTCTGAGCTGGACTTGAGGAGAAGTCGTGACCCTCCGGGAGGAAGGGAAACCAGTGTGGCTTTTGACAGTCACAATGTGGATGTGATGGATTGGAACCTAGATGTGCTCCAAAACCTTTAACCATCACCAACATGCAAAATCAAACTTCAGGGAGATGACCCTACGCACCCACCAGAATGGCTACAATGAAAGGCTGACATGCTGGTGAAGAGGTGGGGTCAATGGAGCTCTCAGACATGGCCAGTAGAAACGTAAATTGGAGAAACTGACAGTTTTTATAAAGTTAATTATGTCTATGACTCAGCAATCCTAATGAAAAATTACTGATACAAGCAAAAACAGAGATGAATCTCACAACTGTAACCCTAAACGAATAGATCCAGTACAACATATGAAGTTCAAGAATAGGCAAAATTAATCTACAGCAGAAATCAGAATGACTTGGTGTGGTGATTATTTTCTGAGAAGCACAAGGATCTTGATCTGTGTATAGTCACACACAGAAGACATAGAGACAAATCCCCATAAATAACATTATCTCATACTAGGCCAAACGTACAAAAACACACATTAGAGAAAAGATACCTTCTTCAACAAATGGTGCTTGGAAAACTGGAAATCTGTATATAGCAAAATGAAATTAAACCCCTATATCTCATCCTGCACCAAACTCAACTCAAAGTGGATCAAGGACTTAGGCATTAGACCTAAGACTCTGCACCTAATAGAGGAAAAAGTAGGCCCAAATCTACATCATGTCTGTTTAGGAATGGCCTTCCTTAATAAGCCTCCTAAAGCATAAGTAGTAAAATCCAGAATCAACAAATGGTATGAAATTAAACTAAAAAGCTTCTTCAGAGTAAAGCAAACAATGATGAATATGAATGGAGCGCCTACAGATTGGGAGAAAAATTTTTGCCACCTGCACTTCAGAGCATTAATTACCAGAATATACAAAGTAAAAAAACTTAATACCAAAACAACAACACCAACAAAAACAAAGACAAAAAACAAAAACAAAAAACCCCCAAAACCCATCGATAAAATGGGCTAAGGAACTGAACAGACACTTCAAAGAAGAAATACAGTCAGCAAATATATAAAAAACTGTTCAACATCTCTAGCAATTAGAGAAATGCAAATTGAAACTACACTGAGATTTCATCTCACTCCAGTCAGAATGGCAATTATCACGAATACAAGTAACAATAAATGTTATTGAGGATGTGGGGAAGGGTATACTCATACATTGTTGGTGGGACTGCAAATTGGGGCAACCACTCTGGAGAGCAGGATGGAGATTCCTCAAAAAAAAAAAAAAAACTAGGAATGGAACCATCATTTGACATAGTTGTACCACTGCTTGGAATATATCCAAAGGATTTAAAGTTAGCATACTATAGTGATACATATGTGGCTACATCAGTGTTTATAGCAGGTGAATTCACAAGAGCTAAGCTATGGAACCAGCCGAGGTGCCCTTCAACAGATGAATGGATAAAGAAAATGTGGTATATATACACAATGAAAGAACAGTACTTGCCGTGGTCTAACAGCTGGCCCCGCCTTCCTTTAGCAACCCTCATATCTAAGCAAAACCTCATATGCTCATATGTCCTTCTGCTGAGCCCTATTACTCCACTCTGTGAAAGTATGGTTCATATCTGTCGCAATCACACTACTGTGACTCATACAGCAGCGGCACCCTGATTGTTTGGCTTCTGGGTGTTCTTGGATTTCTGAGCCTCGTATCCAGGGTTCTCCTGCCCCATGCCTTGCCCCTTTCATCCTGGACATTTTTCCTGGGCTCTTTCTGACTTCCTCTCTCAATGTTTAAAACACACTCGGCCTTTCCCCACTAGCTGATACAGCATAAACCAGACTGAGACTAAGAAGGGAATTAGATGGATGGTTTGATTTATGCTTGAGCTGCATCCCATATACGTGTAAAAACATAAAGTCAGGGTCTCATACAAGAGTTGGGAAACATAGAACTGGACCTGAACATTTGGCTGAGAAAAAGGAGTGACTTTTCACTATTCTCTACCTATTGTGGATGTTTCTATTGTAACTGAACAGGTTAACTTTTCGTACTGCTTCCCCTAAAGCCTCTGTCAGTGTCTTGCTGTTTTGGTATTAAGTTTTTTTTTTTTTTTTTTACTTTGTATATTCTGGTAATTAATGCTCTGAAGTGCAGTGCCTTTCAATAAACCACTTAAAAATTATTGAAGATGACACTTTTGGAGCATATTCATGAGAGGAATGAGTTCTCCTCATGTATGCCACTGTTCACATATTTTTTTTACCATAAATTAAAATTTCTTTTAAATTATTATTTTATTTTGATACTGGGGATTGAACCCAGAGGTACTTAACCACTGAGCCATACCCCCAGCCCTTTTGATTTTTTTTTTTTTTTGAGACAGGGTCTCAATAAGTTGTTTAGGACTTCGCTAAGTTGCTGAGGTTTGCCTTGAATTTGGGATCTTCCTGCCTTAGGCTCCTAATTCGCCGAGATTACAGGCATGCACCACCATGCCTGGAAATTCTATGTACTTTAGAAAAGTCACCTGAAAAGCTGCTTTTGAGCATCCTAGCCACCAGTAAGAAACAGGAAACACAATTTGTTTGATGGTTGAACCCACCATGTAGGTTATGAACTGTTAACCATGAGATTTGTTAGTTTTATTTAAAAATTATTAAAAATGCAATCCTCTTATACTCTCACAATACTTTATTCATTGCTTCCAGGGGAAATCAGACATAAACTATGGTTCTACCAGAAACATAAAGCTGCCCAAATTGCAAGGACTTCCTGTAGTAGTCTGTCTGTCTGTCATGGATAGACCTTGTCTGACACTAATTTCTAAGAAACTACCAGGAAATTCTGTTTTTTAAGCTGCCTATTCCTTAAGACAGTGGAAAGTATCTTTAAGTAATGTAAACTTTAAAATTTTCATTTTCTGTTCTTTCTGAAAATGCTATTATGCATTGGGAATTTCATTCAAAAAAGTCCCTCTAGTTTTCAATTACATCATTATGGAATGTTATGACTCATATAAGCAGACTCCTGTCAAGAACAAGCGGTCTGGAAGCTGTAGGCTTAGAATATTATCATATTTTGTTTTGGGTTCTTTTCATTTTTCTAAATGCAAAGTGAAATTCTCCCTATTCAACAGATTGCTGCATAGATGTCAGTAATATTAATAAGAGATATTGTACTTACCCTGATTGTCAAATTTCTTCTATACAAAGGAGCAGAAAATCATCTGTTTTAGTGCAGAAACCATCTGATATCCAGTTTTCTTCCTCCTCAGATGTTAGAAGAGAGTATTTTCTTCATTCCAGTTTCTGTGAAAGCTTATATAGCCTCCTGTCTCAATGCTAGCAGCAACTGACTGAGAAACAACAGGGTGTGTGCGATTCCGGAGGTTAGGGGAAGGAAGAAACTTGGATTGATTTCAGTTTCGTTTCTCAGATCTGAGAGCAGACTTTTTCCTCTGACATACTTTTCTTGCCACTCACGACTTTACCACCTTCTAGTATGTTTGGTTGCAACCCAAAGACTTAACATCTTTGGATTTTGAAGGCTCTCAAGAGTCTTGAAGGCTGCATAGAGTCCTGTTACATCGCCCATAAATGGACAGATATTGTCCTAATTGATCCCTTGAGAATACCAGTTTTCTTTCTCTCTTTCATTACACTTAACTATTGTCTTCATTTATTTTCTGTTGAATGACTAAATACTGCAATGGAAATAATTTACAGTTTTATAGGTGGGAAAGTCCAAGGTTGAGGGACTACCTCTAGTAAGTCTTCTTGCTTGTGGTAACTCTCTACAGAGTCCTAAGGTGGCACAGGGACCACAGGACCAGATAGAGCAAGCTTTGCTTATTTGGATATCTCTTTCTCTTTTCACTAACCCACTGAGGAAATCATGAGACCCCTGCTCTCAAGACCTCATCTAATTCTAATTACCTTCCAAAGGCTCCACACCCAAATACCACTAACTTGAGGCCCGGGGGAACAATTTTCAAATGTTCTCACCACAAAAAATGGTAAATATTTGAGATGATAGATGTGTTAACTAGCTTGAAGTTTGGAGGGTACAAGCACCCAGGCTATGTCAGTTACATCTCAGTGAAGCTTACATTTTTTTATAGTATGCAAATGTTTTTTGGTTAGTAAAAGGCACTTTTATAATTAATATTGGAAATCTTTATACTAAATAAATCATCCAAACAACATTGCTACAAAAGAGTTTATAAAATATGTGAATATTTGAAAAATGTAAAGTGACATCATTAATTCCCTTAAAGTATCATGTGGAGAATTTAAGAGACTTCTCATTGAAGAAGCTTAGTCTGAGGAAAAAAAAATAAAAAATGTAGACCCTGCCAGAAGAACCTGGCCTGGCCCTCATGGCTAGGTTGTGATGTTTTTTATTTAACATTAACAATTTCAAGAGAAGGCCACCATATTACTTTGATGATTAAGACAAACACATGATCAATATGTAAATACATGTCAATGTAAACAAAAACATAAATATCACCAAATTATAAATGTGACCAAAGATCTCCAAGTCCTAGCTAATATGAGTAATTTTTGCTTCCTTCACCAATCATAGCTAAGTCTCACTCTCCTAGAAGAGGGTTACTGCCCCTATTTCCTTATAGCATCCATTTCAAAGCAAAGCTCTGACCCTTGACCCCTCTTTCCAAATCATCTAATACAAACCATTAGCTATGAGGAGATAGCAATCCCACCAGTCCCTCCTAACCCCTTTTACTGAAAGCACCCCCCCAACTCTTATGCTTTCTTTCTATAAATATGAGTCAATAAATACAAATTTGTTTAATTACAGATATGTTTCTAATGGTCTTTGATTAAGGGTATTGACACTTTAAATGCAGATTTTGCTTAGTTTTTTAACATTGCAAATTGACAATTTGTAATTATATGAATTTATGGGGTATAAAGCAATGGGATAAATTAAATTATGCTAAACTGAATAAGCCAGGCACAAAAAGACAAATACTGCATGTTCTCCGAATTGAAAAGACAATGGAGCTGGTAGAAACAGTAGAATGGTTGTTTCAGAGGCTGGGGTAGGAGGAAGGGGATGATGATGGTCAAAGGACACAAGATCTCACAGAAGAATATGTTCATAGAGATCTTTTGCATAGTGTGGTAAATACAATTAATAAAGTACTGTACATTCCAAAAATACTGAGAGTAAATTTCCAATGTTCTCACCATAAAGATGGTATTTGAGGTACTTGATTCAGTCATTCTACATGGTATTCATAAATCTGTGAATGGTAGTCCCAAGCCCTGTGGAGCTCTATGTGAGGATTTCACTGGCCTCTTAGGGAGGACTATGTGTCCGTCTCTGTTTTCCTACCATGTAAAGGCATGGGTTGCAGGGATTGCTCTGAGCTCCCCTATAAATGCTACTGGACTCCAGGTTAGTCCTACAGAGCAAACCAGGGCTGCAGAACCAAATGTTACAATGCTGATGGATCTTCTCTAAGGTCAGTGTCATGGCCAGGTCAAAACTGCTTAAGTGAGAACAACCAAAATAACTGGTATTTTAACAATTAGCTGGAAGCAGGAACATTTGTTGTGTGTGCTCAATTTGCCGGTGGTTTCCACACCCCACAGTTGATTTACACTGGTTTTAGATGAGTTTTAAACAGTGATTGGGTACTTACCACATACCAAGGATTATTCTAAGTGCTTTATATTAACTTACTTACTCTTTCCAACAAACCCCTGAGGTAGATACTATAGTTATTTCTGTTTTACAGGTAAAGAAACTTAAGCACAGAGAGGCTAAAGAATGTGACTAAAGTTAGCACAACTAGTTCATAGAAGACCCTTGAATCTAGACATCAGGCCAATGGTCATAAGCCCTGAACTTCAGAAAGGAAAAACGGTGGCTGTGAAGGAGAGCCTACCTTGACCATTAGACTCATCATCTACCCGCAGGATTTATTCCAGCAAGGGAACCCTGGGCCTGAGCTCTGAGACTCAGGTTCCACTCTCCATTAGACCTGTGTGATGCTTAATTTAAACTGTTAACTCAATTGTGCCATAGGATGCCCAGATATTGTGTCAAATATCCTGGGTGTTTCTGTGAGGGTATTTTTGGATGAATTTAACATTTAAATTGACAGACTGAGTAAAGCAGGCTGCCCTCCATTATATGAGTGGGCCTCATCTAATCAATTGAAGGCCTGAATAGAACAAAAAAGGTAGAATAAGAGGAAGCCCCTCTTGCCCGACAGCCTTTGGGACAGGCATACTATACAATGGGCTCCATATGATACAATTCCAAGTATGTGATCCTCAGGGGAAAAAGAAAAACTATACAAAGTTAAAAGATGAGTACTTGCCAAGGTTTAGAGGAAAGGAAAAAAATGAGTACATGGGGCACAGAGGAATTTTAGTGCAGTAAAATACTCTGTATGATACTATAATGGTGGATAACACGTCATTATAAGTTTGTTCAAACTCATAACGTGCAACACCAAGAGTGAACCCAAATATAAACTATGGACTCGGGGCAGTAATGACGCATCAATGTTGATTCACCAATTGTAAGAGAGGAGCTACTCCGCAGAAGATGTTGACAAGGTAGGAGGTTATGCATTAGGTGAGGGGGCAGGGAGTATGTGGGAAATTTATGTATCTTCCATTCAGTTTTGTTACCAATCTAAAACAGCTTTCAAAAAAACCTCTATTTTTAAAAAGGTATGATTTTTATTTGCTCTCAAGAACGAATTTTGATCCTGTTGTTTGTGTTGAAGTCCCAGCTAAGAAGGTGTGGTCTAGACTTGTAGACATGTCTATTTGAGTTTCTCATTTCCTTTTCCACCCTGTTGGCTCATTCTGCTATTGCATGTGCATTTCCAGGGCCAGCTGTTTCCTGAAACACTTCTCTAGGGTATGAAAACCAACTCTCCCTCACCACCCAGAGCACATTGCTGTCTGGCACCTCCCTCCCCCTGCTGGCCTTGATCTCAGCCTGGTCTCCCCCTCCCCCCTCCATCCTTCACCTGATGCAGGGAAGCCTCCCAGACTAATCCTACTTTATGTTTGAGGGGGATTTTCTGCTAAAGATTGGGGCAAAGGGTGGGTATCTCCTTTTCAGGACTTCTTTTAGGCTCTTTGATGGATTATGGTGAGGTTTTTATTTTTGTTTTTAAATTATTTTAAAAACTCACCGGAGATTCCTTCTCTCTCTTTTTTTGAGAAATTTTTTGGGGTGCTGGAATGGAACCCAGGGCCTTGTGCATTAGAGGCAAGCACTCTACCAAATGAGCTATATCCTCAGTACCCCCACCCTTTTTTTGAGAATTAAAAAATTATTTTTATGTATATAAAACTCAACATTTAACTTGGGTTAGTGGAGCGTTCTTCAGGCTGCATTTTCCAGTGTGGTGTGAGGACCCCTTTCTTAAAAAGGAAGTTATCCAGAGTCAAGCTCCTTGGGTACTATCTGCTCTGGTTTGAATGTGGTTTGACCTCCAGAGGTTGATGTGTGGGAAACTTGTTCCCCGCAGTGTGGTGTTAGGAGGTAGAACCTTTAAGAAATTGGACCTCATGGGAACTCCTTTGGTTATTGGAGGTGCTGCCCTCAGAAGGAATTAGGGTGGTTATGATGGGACCCTTAATTAGTCCTTATGAGAACAAGTCATTATAAAAAGCCTCTGCCTGCTCTCTAGCTTCCTGTCTCACCATATGATATCTCCTTCTTGCCATGCACTCTTGGTGCCATCTGCCTCAAGGCCCTCACTAGAGCAGAGCTGATGCCAGCACCACACCATGCCCTCAAACCTACAAAACTCTGAGCTAATAAGTAGCCAGTCTCAGTAATTTGTTATAGTAACAGAAAACAGACTTATACACCACCACCTGATCTATGTTTCTAACTCATTTGAGATATTTGGTGGTGGTGTTTTTTTTAAAGTATTATAAAGTGACAAGCCCCGTTGTTTGTTTGTTTGTTTGTTTTCATGACTTAGACTTTGTAAAAAGTCTCATAGTTTTTTCCCTTTCCTTGTTTTTATATAAAATTTCTCTTGGGAATAAAATCACCAAAAATGTTGTATCTGTTAAGTTTCTCTTCCTCCCAGATGAAGTAATAATTGACATATGACAATACCAAGAAGTCTCTTAGTTGTGAGACAAGGTTTTTTCAAAAGTTCTGGGCCTACTTCTCTTTTTCTAATTGATTCAGAGTTATTAAGACTGTTATTCTCTCTCTTTCTCGCTCTCTCTTTTGTTATTATTCTTGTTTATTTAAAAGAAGGTGCCCTTTATGATATATTTTTCTAATTAAAAAAGTAACATGCATTCAATTTAAAAATTAAGAACATCTAGGAAACAAAAAACAAAAAGGAAAGATGGCTGGAACCCATTTCTCCCAATTGTTTATTAACATTTTTTTTTATTGGTCGTTCATAACATTACATAGTTCTTAATACATCATATTACACGGTTTCATTCAAGTGGGTTATGAACTCCCACTTTTACCCCGTATACAGATTACTGTATCACATCAGTTACCCTTCCATTGATTGACATATTGCCTTTCTAGTGTCTGATGTATTCTGCTGTCTGTCCTATTCTCTACTATCCCCCCTTCCCTCCCCTCCCCTCCCCTCCCCTTTTCTCTCTCTACCCCTTCTACTGTAAATCATTTCTTCGATTTGTATTATCTTGTCTTACCCCTCCTTTCCTCTTATATGACATTTTGTATAACCCTGAGGATCGCCTTCCATTTCCATGCAATTTCCCTTCTCACTCCCTTTCCCTCCCACCTCTCATCCCTGTTTAATGTAAATCTTCTTCTCAAGCTCTTCGTCCCTACCCTGTCCTTGTTTCCTCCCCTTATATCAAAGGAGTCATTTGGTATTTGTTTTTTAAAGATTGACTAGCTTCACTTAGCATAATCTGCTCTAATGCCATCCATTTCCCTCCAAATTCTATGATTTTGTCATTTTTTAATGCAGAGTAATACTCCATAGTGTATAAATGCCACATTTTTTTTATCCATTCATCTATTGAAGGGCATCTAGGCTGGTTCCACAGTCTTGCTATCATGAATTGAGCTGCTATGAACATCGATGTAGCAGTGTCCCTGTAGCATGCTCTTGTTAGGGCTTTAGGGAATAGACCGAGAAGGGGAATAGCTGGGTCAAATGGTGGTTCCATTCCCAGCTTTCCGAGAAATCTCCATACTGCTTTCCAAATTGGCTGCACCAATTTGCAGTCCCACCAGCAATGAACAAGAGTGCCCTTTTCCCCACATCCTCTCCAGCACTTATTGTTGTTTGACTTCCTAATGGCTGCCAATCTTACTGGAGTGAGATGGTATCTTAGGGTAGTTTTGATTTGCATTTCTCTGACTGCTAGCGATGGTGAGCATTTTTTCATGTACTTGTTGATTGATTGTATGTCCTCCTCTGAGAAGTGTCTGTTCAGGTCCTTGGCCCATTTATTGATTGGGTTATTTGTTATCTTATTGTCTAATTTTTTGAGTTCTTTGTATATTCTGGTTATTAGGGCTCTATCTGAAGTGTGTGGAGTAAAGATTTGTTCCCAGGATGTAGGCTCCCTGTTTATCTCTCTTATTGTTTCTTTTGCTGAGAAAAAACTTTTTAGTTTGAGTAAGTCCCATTTGTTGATTCTAGTTGTTAACTCTAGCACTATGGGTGTCCTATTGAGGAATTTGGAGCCCGATCCCACAGCGTGTAGATCATAACCAACTTTTTCTTCTATCAGATGCCGTGTCTCTGATTTAATATCAAGCTCCTTGATCTATTTGAGTTAACTTTTGTGCATGGCGAGAGATAGGGATTCAGATTCATTTTGATGCAAATGGATTTCCAGTTTTCCCAGCACCATTTGTTGAAGATGCTATCCTTCCTCCATTGCATGCTTTTAGCCCCTTTGTCAAATATAAGATAGTTGTAGTTTTGTGGATTGGTTACTGTGTCCTCTATTCTGTACCATTGGTCCACCCGCCTGTTTTGGTACCAGTACCATGCTGTTTTTGTTACTATTGCTCTGTAGTATAGTTTGAAGTCTGGTATCGCTATACCATCTGATTCACACTTCCTGCTTAGCATTGTTTTTGCTATTCTGGGTCTTTTATTATTCCATATGAATTTCATGATTCTTTTATCTATTTCTACAAGATATGCTGTTGGGATTTTGATTGGCATTGCATTGAACTTACTTATAGAGAACTTTTGGTAATATCGCCATTTTGATGATGTTAGTTCTGCCTATCCATGAGCAGGGTATGTTTTTCCATCTTCTAAGGTCTTCTTCTATGTCTTTCTTTAGGGTTTTGTAATTTTCATTGTATAAATCTTTCACCTCTTTTGTTAGGTTGATTCCCAAGTATTTTATTTTTTGGGGGGATATTGTGAATGGAGTAGTTGTCCTCATTTCCTTTTCAGAGGATTTGTCTCTGATATACAGGAATGCCTTTGATTTATGCGTGTTGATCTTATATCCGGCCACTTTGCTGAATTCATTTATTAGCTCTAATAGCTTCTTTGTAGACCCTTTTGGGTCTGCTAGGTATAGAATCATATCATCTGTAAATAGTGATAATTTAAGTTCTTCTTTTCCTATTTTTATGCCTTTAATTTCTTTCATCTGCCTAATTGCTCTGGCCAGTGTCTCAAGGACTATGTTGAACAGAAGTGGTGAGAGAGGGCATCCCTGTCTTGTACCAGATCTTAGAGGGAATGCCTTCAATTTTTCTCCATTCAGAATGATGCTGGCCTGTGGCTTATCATAGATTGCTTTTACAATGTTGAGGTATGATCCAGTTATCCCTAATTTTTCTAGAGTTTTGAACATAAAGGGATGCTGTACTTTGTCGAATGCTTTTTCTGCATCTATCGAGATGATCATATGGTTCTTATTTTTAAGTCTATTGATGTGGTGGATAACATTTATTGATTTCTGTATATTGAACCAGCCTTGCATCCCAGAGATGAATCCTACTTGATCATGGTGTATATTTTTTTTGATATGTATTTGAATCCAATTCGCCAGAATTTTATTAAGGATTTTTGCATCAAGGTTCATTAGAGATATTGGTCTGTAGTTTTCTTTCTTTGAAGTGTCTTTGTCTGGTTTCGGAATCAGGGTGATGTTGGCCTTGTAGAATGAATTTGGAAGTTCTCCCTCTTTTTCTATTTCCTGAAATAGCTTGAAAAGTATTGGTGTTAGTTCCTCTTTAAAGGTTTTGTAAAACTCTGCTGTATACCCGTCTGGTCCTGGGCTTTTCTTAGTTGGTAATCTTTTGATGGTTTCTTCTATTTCTTCTATTGTTATTGGTCTGTTTAGGTTGTCTATATCCTCCTGACTCAATCTGGGCAGATCATAAGACTTAAGGAATTTATCTATGCCTTCACTATCTTCTATTTTATTGGAGTATAAGGATTCAAAATAATTTCTGATTATCTTCTGTATTTCTGAAGTGTCTGTTGTGATATTGCCTTTTTCATCCCGTATGCTAGTAATTTGGGTTCTCTCTCTTCTTCTCTTTGTTAGCATGGCTAAGGGTCTGTCAATTTTATTTATTTTTTCAAAGAACCAACTTTTAGTTTTGTCAATTTTTTCAATTGTTTCTTTTGTTTCAATTTCATTAATTTCAGCTCTGATTTTAATTATTTCTTGCCTTCTACTTCTTTTGCTGTTGTTTTGCTCTTCTTTTTCTAGGATTTTGAGGTGAAGTATGAGATCATTTATTGTTGGTTTTTTCTTTTTTTGAGGAATGAACTCCAAGCAATGAATTTTCCTCTTAGAAGTGCTTTCAATGTGTCCCATAGATTCCGATATGTTGTGTCTGTGTTTTCATTTAACTCTAGGAAGTTTTTAATTTCCTCCTTGATGTCTTCTAAAACCCATTGATCATTCAGCAACCTATTGTTCATTCTCCAAGTGATGCTTGATTTTTCCTTCCTTCTTTTATCATTGATTTTCAGTTTCATTCCATTATGATCAGATAAGATGCATGGTATTATCTCAACCCCTTTATATTGTCTAAGAGTTGCCCTGTGACATAATACATGGTCTATTTTTGAGAAGGATCCATGTGCTGCTGAGAAAAAAGTGTAACTACTTGATGTTGGGTGGTATAGTCTATATATGTCAATTAAGTCTAGGTTGTTAATTGTGTTATTGAGTTCTATAGTTTCCTTATTTAACTTTTGTTTGGTAGATCTGTCCAGTGGTGAGAGAGGTGTGTTGAAGTCTCCCATGATTATTGTATGGTGGTCTATTAGACTCTTGAACTTGAGAAGAGTTTGCTTGATGAACACAGCTGCACCATTATTTGGGGCATATATATTTATGATTGTTATGTCTTGTTGGTGTATGGTTCCCTTGAGCAGTATGACGTGTCCTTCTTTATCCCTTTTGATTAACTTTGGCTTGAAATCTATTTTATTAGATATGAGTATGGCCACTCCTGCTTGTTTCCGCAGTCCATATGAGTGGTATGATTTTTCCCAACCTTTCACCTTCAGTCTATGAATATCTTTTCCTATCAGATGCGTCTCCTGTAGGCAGCATATTGTTGGGTCTTGTTTTGTGATCCATTCTGCTAGCCTGTGTCTCTTGAGTGGTGAGTTTAAGCCATTAACATTTAGGGTTATTATTGAGATATGGTTTGTTCTTCTAGCCATATTTATTTATTGATGTTACTAAACCTGATTTGTTATCCTCTTTGACTACTTTCCCCACTTTACTGTCCTACCTCCCATTGTTGGTTTCCAATGTTATTTTCCATTTCCTCTTCCTGTAATGTTTTGCCAAGGATTTTTTGAAGAGATGGTTTTCTAGCTGCGAATTCTTTTAACTTTTGTTTATCGTGGAAGGTTTTAATTTCATCTTCTATCCTGAAGCTTAATTTCGCCGGATACACGATTCTTGGTTGGAACCCATTTTCTTTCAGTGTTTGAAATATGTTATTCCAGGATCTTCTAGCTTTCAGAGTCTGTGTTGAGAGTTCAGCTGTTATCCTGATTGGTTTACCCCTAAATGTAATCTGCTTTCTTTCTCTTGCATCTTTTAAAATTCTCTCCTTATTCTGTATGTTGGACATCTTCATTATAATGTGTCTAGGTGTGGATCTCTTATGATTTTGCACATTCGGCGTCCTGTAGGCTTCTAGGATTTGGGATTCTGTCTCATTCTTCAAGTCTGGGAAGTTTTCTCGTATTATTTCACTGAATAGACTGTTTATTCCTTTGGTATGGAGCTCTGTGCCTTCCTGTATCCCAATGACTCTTAAATTTGGTCTTTTGATATTGTCCCATAATTCTTGGATGTTCTGCTCATGGTTTCTTAGCAGACTTGCTGAGTTGTCTATGTTCTTTTCCAGTTGAAATACTTTGTCTTCATTGTCTGATGTTCTCTCTTCTAAGTGATCTACTCTGCTGGTAGTATTCTCAATTGAGTTTTTAAGTTGGTTTATTGTTTCCTGCATTTCTAGAATTTCTATTTGTTTGTTTTTTATTACCTCTATCTCCCTGTGAAATTGATCTTTTACTTCCTGGATTTGTTTGTCAATGTGATCTTTCATTGTCTGATTTTGCTGTCTCATGTCTTCCTTGAGACTCCAGATAATCTGAAGCATGTATATCCTGAACTCTTTATCTGACATTCCATCTGTTGCACCTATTACCTCTTCTAAAGTTGAGTTGACCTGCATTGCTTGTAGTCCTTTCTTTCCTTGTCTTTTCATACTGCTCGCGTTTCTTTCTGCTTGGTGCAACTGTTGTGTTTTTGAAATTTACCCCCTGGCCTGTCTTTCCAGTGGGCCGCAGGTATCGTTGCTCCCCCGCTCCGGCACCTTGCCGCTCCCCAGTGTGCGCCACAGACTCCAGCCGCGGGGCGATTGCCTATCAGGCTATGCGACCCTCCGTGCGGAGAAATGGAGCTCCTGCAGTCGAACTTCGCACGATGGAAATATGTCCACTAGATTCTGGAGCACCTCAATTTTGCTGGAAATTCCCTACAAGATAGCCTTCAGGCGATTCACATCATCTTTCTCCCGCTCAGTGACGCGGCGCACTGGGGTGATGCACTCCCTTTGCTGCCATCTTCCCTCCTCAGGACTTGACTTCTGCACCCGCCGCGGGGCCACCTGTGGAGCCGGGTAGCTGTGGCCACGTGGTTAGGAACCGGGCAGGAGAGGCGGCTGTTCCCAGAGCGAGCGCTAGGCCTCCTGGGGGAGCCCGGATGGCGGAGGCCGACTGCTGGTTCGGGCAGGGCGGCCCAAGCCGCTCAGGGTGTCCCCCGCTTGCAAAAGCGGTTGCTGGCTCCGGGACTTGACTTCTGCACCCGCCGCGGGGCCACCTGTGGAGCCGGGTAGCTGTGGCCTCATGGTTAGGAACCGGTCAGGTGAGGTGGCTGCTCGCAAAGCAAGAGCTAGGCCTCCCGGGGGAGCCCCTTGCCGGAGTGGCTGATGGCTGCGGGACTAGACCTCTGTGCCCAAGTGGCTGTCCAAGATCCACTTCTCTGGGACAAACTGTCACTTCCAATAAACCTACCAGATCACGGCTGCTCTCCTCTTAAGGGAATTATGCTAGAAGTTCCTCCGTAGGTAGGCTGCAGCTGTTCAGATGGGTCTTTCTTATCCCGTTAAAGTGGAGATGTTGGAATCGCTGCTTCCTCGCCGGCCGCCATGTTGGATCCTCTCTTAACATTTTTAATATATAACCCTCAGTCTTTTATGGAAATGTAAATATTTGCACAATGGTGGAAGCATGAGGGATTGCTATGGTTTGGATAAGTGTCCTCCCAAGTCTTCTGTGTTTAAACTTGGTCTCCAGCTTGGCACTATTGGAGACGAAAGAAACTTTAAGAGGTGGGGCATAGCAGGAGGTCTTTAGGTCATGGGAGAGTTCTCTGAAGGGGATTGTAGGGAGCTGGTCACCTCCCCTCATTCTCTTTCACTTCCCAGGCATGGACATTCTGCCACTTAGAGGAGCTTATGTGATCCTGTTATGATGTGCTGCCTCATTACTGGCCTAAAAGAGATGGGACCAACTGATAATGCGCAGAGGCTTCTAAAACTGTGAGCCAAAAAACCCCACATTTTTTCTTTGTAAGTGAACTATTTCAAGTACTTTGTTAAAGTGAGAGAAAGATAACTAATATAGCATCTAAGTTTTTATTTTGCCATTAAGCAAAATATAGATTATATTTTATCACGTCATTAAACATACTTTTGATAGCATAGTTTAAAACACCACATATTTGGGAAATTTCAAAGGTAAAAAAATCGCATAATGAACCCTTTTGTATCCAACACCCAGTTTCAGAGTTGTTAAAATTCCACTATTCTCTCTTTTCCTTATTCTGATAACCTTATTTCAGCTATACCTCTGAAAGTAAAATGGGAGTACATACATATTAAAGGTTAAGTGTTGACAAAATATTTGACAAATCTGTAGGAGTAGATGCATGGTGAAACTTTGTGTCAGGCCGCTGCACAAGTCAACATGAGATCAGGAGTTCACTTGGCTAGTGGAAGAGTAAAGAAATAATGATACTGATCATCTCAGTATCAAGAGCCTGAGGCTGCCAGTCATGTACAAATTTTCTCTACATATCTGAGAGTAACTGCTGTTTGGGTTTAATTGATAGCCACAATTACTGACCAGATGTTAGAATTTTCTAGCGTGTGCTTACCACCTTAGGAGTGGTCAGACGTGGCACTTGTAAATGAATGTATATAGTTTTACACTATCTGCAATGAATATCATTTGAAGCTCTCAAGAGAAGGCAGCAAAAATTAATCTGCTTTGTACATATCCAGTGAGCACTTAGATGTTTAAAACATCTTGTTGGAAGAACAAGGCAAAGTGACATATCAGGGTCACATATGGATATTGTGTCCTTCCAGGAAGATCTTGCTCCTTTACACATAGTTGATATCTTTAAAATAATAGCAGGACCCTTGGATATTGCCTATTAACTCTCTATTATTTATTTTTCTTTCTGTATGGGCCTATACATGGTTCATCATGACACAATTTGAGTGCCACTTAGCACTTTCTAAGACTGTAAGAGTAAGTTGGATATTCCTATGATGATTTATAGCCAATAGACGTCTTTAATCTTTGTACACACAAGGTCCTTGAAGAGCTGACTCCCTCCAGGAATTGGCTTGGATTGTATGAGTTGCAGATACAACATTGCCAAATGTTCACCTGACAGGTCTAACTGTTTGACACAGGGACTAGGCATGTTTGGACAAAAAAGTCTCTATTCCACAGAAAGTTTTTTTTTTTTTTTAAATTGGTTAGACTTGGAGCATTCATGAGTATGCTTTATTTATTCAGCTTTAAGCAGAAACCTTTGACCTCTCTTAATTTTTTTTCCTTCTTGCTATATGTCTCTTTAAGAGTCTGTGACTCTAAATACTAAACACATGATTACAAATTCAATATTGGGTGTATATGTCAGGTCACAGGTATTTCCAAGCTAACATACCAATGTCCCTTCAGAATGATACCAAGCTGAAAATATACTTTTAATTTTTTCTAACCCAGTCTCTTTATCTAGTCATGAATTTTGAGGAACTATCGTTCATATTGGAACATAGAATGACTGTTCTGTAAGAGATCTGCTGGTCTAAAGGGTCCATATTTATTCATCTTTCATGAGACCTTGCAATATGGGATTCACAGTCTTTATAGGAGCCAACCTGGCTCTTAGATTACTCAGGAGTATTGGATACTGCTGTGGTTTGAAGGTGGTTTTTCTCTTCAGAAAGTCATGTTGATTCCCTATTGTGAGAGGTTAAGAGGTGGGACCAGGTGGGACCAGTAAGTGCTGAGGACAGCTCTTCCCTCAATGGAATAATCTGTTCATACAGATTATTATGGATTAGTGAGTTAATGGGCTCTCCTCAAGAGTGGGTCTGCTATAAAAGCCACTTGGCAAGGTCTATCACATTCCCCATCACTCATCATATGATGCCCTTTACTGCCTTAGGACTTTGTTGTAAAGAAAGCCATTACCAGGCTCACTTAGCCAGATGTGGCCCTTTGATCTTGGACCAGGACTGTGATTTAAAATAAACTTCCTTTCTTTTTTTTAATTTCTTTTAAATTGATTTTTAAAAAATAAATGACAGCAGAATACATTACAATTCATATTACACAAATAGAGCACATTTTTTCATACCTCAGGCTGTATATAAAAATATGTTCACACCAATTCGTGTCTTCATACTTTGGATAATGATGTCCATCACGCTCCACCATCATTGCTAACCCCCTGCCCACTCCCTTCCCTTTAGTCTGTGGCATTATGCTATTAGCAAGAGAAAACAGACTAAGACACAATAATTGGGAATAATCTTTTCTTTCTCAAATAAAATTTAAAAAATAAAATACTTCAACTTGTCTAAAAAAACCTCTCAACCTATGATTTTTTTTTCAGTTAACTTGGGCTTCAGTAATAAGGTAAAAAAAAAAAATTGGATTTTTTGGTTTGTGTTTTATTTTACTGTTCAATTTCTTGCTTCCAAGATGGTAGTTTTCCAACTATTAGGGAAATGTAGGTTTTCCTTAAAATTATATAAATTGATACACTGCAACATGCCTATGTATATAAAAGTGAGTATGAGGCCAGGAGTAACAATGCAGTGTGGGAAAACTGAGGTTGTGTGGTTAGATGAAGGCATTGTGAAGGCTCATGTAGCCAGAGACTAAAGTGGAGTGACAAAGATAGCTTCTAGTGCTTAACTTGCAGAAGGCCTAAGTGAACTTGGTACCAATAGAACAACATCAATTTAGTGCTTGGTAAAAGTAATTGCCCTTCATGATTGGATGAACAAAATGTGGTGTAGCCATAGAATAGACTTTTGTTTGGAAGTTTAAAAAAAAAAGAAAAAAAAGGAATGAAATATGGATATACAATTCAACATGGGTAAATCTTGAAAACATATAAAGTGAAAAAAGACATTTACAAAAGGCCACATATCGAATGATTTCATTTATAGGAAATTTATCTTCTTTAGGTAATTGCAAACAGTATATTTTCCTCAGCTCACCAATGAGGAAATGGTCGTACTACCTTACCTGGGTAGACTACCTGGGTGGATGACAGAGCAGAGTTAGGCTTGCATTGGAGGCTTGTTTTCTAAGTATTTTTTGTTTGTTTGTTTGTTTTTCCCCCACCAACTGTCTTGATTTAATCTGTTTACAAATTAAAAGACCTATTGGCATAACTATTTGTTGTGTTAATTTACTAGTGTGGGTGGGGCTGGCTGGAGATGATATGAAGGCCTTGAGTCCTTATGAGTAGAGAGTTGAGGAAAGAAGCACTAGATTATGTACGTGAACCAGTAAATATTCAATTTAGTAATTTTTTTTAACTCTCAATTTCCCTGATGCCAACTCTGGAAGGAGAAAATAGAAGTAGCCTTCAGAAAAGAATTAGATGAAAATTACTGTATTTATTTATTTTTAATGGACTTTCCTGAGCAGAGGTGAGACTCCAGGATTGTTGGAACAGATGGTCTGATAGGATGAAATGGAATTTGAGACAACTGTGTAAGTTTTTCTGTAGATAGAACATAAATTTACCTCTGAAGGAAGACTCTGTTTGGGGTCAAACATTTCTTTTTTTTAGAATTTTCTTTTAATTTATTCTTTTTAGAGACGTGACAGTAGAGTGTATTTTGACATATTATACATACATGGAATATAACTTTCCATTCTTGTGGTTGTATTTGATGTATTCATACAAGAACATAGGGAAGTCATGTCCAATTCATTCTCTTATCTTTCCTATTCCTGTCTCCCCCCCATCCTTTCCTTCATTCTCCTTTGTCTAATCCAATGAACTTCTCTTCTTCAGAGTAAAGCATTTTAATGAGCTCTTTGATTCTTTAATAAGAATAAAGGAAAGACTGCTCTGAAATGGGGAGTTGAATTTCTCTGCATAATATGTAAAACCTTCTTATTGGGTGAGGGTGAAATCTCTGCATATGACATTTCTTTTCTGGAAAAACGTAATTGTTTCTGGGAACCTAGAGGATTTGCAGCCTAAACTTTGAGTCATGGATACATGTTCAGGCCTTGTCTCATCTGTGAGAACTGAGCAAGGACCTCTCTACCACATGCTGTTGAAACGGCTCAGGAGAGAGAGGCCCTGAGAAACCTGGTGGAGGGCCAAGCATATGAACTCTGACGGTTATGACTCACATGAACATTGTTTTCTCATTTTATTATAATTGTAACTTTCCCTCTGTGCGTTGAGCCTTCAGCTGTGTCTTATTAAATACTGTGGCCTGGTCTTTTCTGAGTTGTGATGAATTAAGGGGTAGGCCTGTGACCATAGGTCTATGAACACTTGGGGCATGGCAGCCATTTAGGAGGGTCTGTGACCAGATGCAAAGGCTGACTGTAGATGAGGAAGAGCTTTTTGGAACAGGCTTACCGGCAGATTTGGTTTCCAGAAACAGGGATGTGTTTGTGGACCATGTGAACATTCATTCCCCAGATTCATAGAAATACTGGTGACAAGAACCCTGATAGGACATAGACTCCTTGATGACAAGAAGAATTGGTCTTGAAGACTGGACTATCAAGTTACAATGAAGGAGATATAAAGATATGGATAACTGAATGTGTTTATTACTTCAATGTCCTTGGCTCCAGCAGGCAGTGTGAGACTGTTGTGGCTGCTGCAGGTCTGAGAATGAGCTTCTGGGATGTCATTGCTGGCACTGGGAAGTGAGGAGCCTGTTTTGCCACAAGGAAGGCCTCTAATGAGGCAGGGATTTTGGTGGTCAGGAAAGATTTCCTGGTGGAAGTGAGTCTTGAACCCAGTTGTGAAGGCCAAATCAGAATAATCATCTGGAGAATGTTGCATGAAAATAAGGGAATCTCAAAGAGAACAGCATGCATCTAGCACACGCTGAGGAGTAAAGAGAATGAAGTACAGTGAATGGAAAAAGTGAATAGGGAATATGGGTTCTAAAAACCAGGTGGAGACAAGGCTACATTCAAGGCAACAGATTCACCTCTAAACGAGGCAAGTGAATTAAGGGACTTCCAGTTAGTGAATATTGGTATTACTATCATTTTTAAGCTCTGCTTCCCTCTTGAAGCTATGAGTTGGGAGAGGGCAATGGGTACAAGCAGTTGTGTGTGTGTGTGTGTGTGTGTGTGTGTGTGTGTGTGTGTTGGGAAGGAGTAAAATGGAGAATGAACAACAAAATATTTACCTCCCACATGAGTTTTTACTGACACCAAAATGAGGAGAGTGGAACTCGGGGCTGGTTCTCTGGGTTTCGGGTCACTACACATGGGAGGAGTTTTTTGTTATTGTTTCTTCTTAGTAAAATCCCTGCTTTCACAGTGAGGAAATAATTTAGAAATTTCTGAAAAATGATTGAATTTAAAATAGATTTTATTAACCTATAAAACAACTATGGTCTGACCACTGGATACCATTTAAAACTTCTTAGTTAAATGTGTTAGCTTGAAAATACATGTCTAAAATATTAAGTAACTGACTAGGCTGTATGTTGAGCTCTGTAGTGTAAACATATTTCATTTTCTAGAAAGGCTTATAATTCATTCAGAGAGACCAAAGCAAAATATGATACTAGAATTAAGCCAACAATGTCATGAAAATGCCGTGGTAATAGGGAGAAGGAACACAATCTTAGGCAGATATGAATAAACATGTTTGAACTAATACATTTTTAAATCACTTTTACATTATATGCCATAGGGCCTTCGATGGAAAATCCTAGGTAGAAGGACACTCTTTCTATATTTCTGCCACTTCTGAGGGGACTTGAATGCACAGATGTCACTGGTATTTTTATTTTTTCCTCGGTCCCATATTCTATAGAGATTAACTTGCCTTCGGCCTGACCAATCAGCTGACGCAGGAGATCTTTGACTTCTTGTTTCTCCCACACACGTCCACTCTGCCAGAGGGCATTTATATTTGGTTCTTTACTGAAGTGCTTCTCTATCTCAGCCTTGTGAACAATGCTGTTGAGACCCTTCTTCTTCCCTAGATAGAAAAGGGTGCTTGCCTGCTTGGACCTGCACATGCGCTTGTACTGTCCCCGGAAAGATCTAGTTAAAGAGGAAACATACTTTTCCATCTGTTTGGAATCTTCATCTAGTTCTTCGTTTTCTGGCCAGAACAAGAGGCAGGCCAAGAAATAAGGATCAGAATACAGATGACTTGGTCCTACGAATTGCAAGACTTCTCGGAGCATTTTTTTTAACTTGGTAAGTGGTTGGATGGACTTGGAATTGGGTTTTAGACAACTGAGAATGATGTTGGCCAAAATGAAATTCTGTTTCTCCTTCGTCAGCCGTTTATTTGGGTTCTGCTGCAACAGGAAGGTGTATTTATCGACTATACTTTCCATGATGGTTGCGGCCTCTTTGTGGTTTGGATTAAGATATTCCAGGAGTCCAGAAAACCTATCAGCTCTCAAAGCTTCTAGACTTTTCCTGCAATTCTCCTCCTGGAGCAACTGACATTCTTTGCCTTCTAAAGGACTTAAATCCAAATGGCAGAAAATTTCTTTGTATTTCCTGAAACAGCGACTGACTTTCTTGCTTAATATGACTTCTGCCATTTCTTTTTGGGTGTTCCTTGTTTTCAGGAGAACCATGTAATCAATAAAAAAATCAAAGCACTTTTTCAAATCTGATTGTAAATTTTGTAGGTGGGATGTGTACATGCTAAGAGCCAAATAATATTCATTTTTTGGATCAGGAGGAATGCCCTCCTTTCCAGATAGAAATTGGGCCATAAATTTTTTGGAGAATTCATTTTCCCGATGGAAAAAGGGAGTGAGCTGAAGAATCTGGATAGTGTAAAGACCAACTTCTATTTCACCCAAGAACCCAGCCGTATTATATGTATCATACCTTCTTTGGGACTTTTGTGGTGACCAAGTTTGAATCTCATATTCTTTACTATCAGTTTGCAGTTGGGATTCTTTGAATGCTCTGGAGGCTTTTTCAGAAGCATCTAGGAAATGAGTTAGGTCTTTGATAGTAATGTTTGTACAGTTTTTGTGTTCATCCAACCACCATTTGATCTCATTTTTGTAGACCTGACCAAGTGTATCTGAGATATAGGAATTTTTAGGTGCTCGTCTTTTGGCCAAATTTGCCCAGTCCAGAGCAGTGTTAAAATTCTTCTCCTTAATGTAGAAATACCTTGCTAAGGCCTGACAAATGAATGCATTTTGTGGGAATCGAATACTTCCTTCAGTCAAGACCTTTTCAATTTCTTTATTCTGCAAAACCTCGATTAATGGGGAAAACAACGTGTCTGTTTCATCTCCGTACTCCTTGCGCTGCCTTGTAAGCAGGAGAGTTTGCACGTCGTGCTGAAATTTGTCTTTTCCTATCCCAGAATCATAGAACAAATTCTCATGTAATATATTCAAGGCAATTTGACATTGATTTAGGTGATAGCTTTTCTCCAGTTCCTTTAGGCAGTAAATGGCAATGAGAGGGTGAATGATACGCACCCCTGTGTATCTCCCATAATCAGCAACTTCTGTGCTTATTAAGAGTGTAGAATAGGTTCCCATCTTGTCTTCTAGGCTTTCAGGTTTCCAGAATGTACTAGTGTATGTAATTCCCAAGAACATTTCACACTGTGACAATGAAATTGTAGAATCAGTAACGTAAGTGTTGAGTAAAGCCAGGAAAGAAACGAGTTGTGCTTCCTTGGTGTCAATGTTCTGTTCTTTGAGGATATTCCTTACTACATTTTCTACATATGCTTCATCAAAATTGCCTTTCATGATCATGAAGGAATAAAAGTTTTCACAGTTCTTGTGCTGCTTTTCAATTTCCTCCAGTTTGACCTCAAAAGCTCGTTGTTCTTTGGGAGAAAGTTGGGATTTCAGGGAGACACTATCTGCTAATTTGGCGCTTTCTTCTGGATTCTTGGATCTCATGCAGTTTAAGATAATTACCAATGTCTTTTCATAGAGCAAACCTCTCTCTCCTAAATTGAAATGGATGGCATTCTGCAGAATGTAGATATTCTCCTGTTCTTCAAAATCATCCACAAGGAGAAGCACAGGAATATAATCCTGGTGGCTGTTTGCCTTGTAGGTGATCAACTTGCTTACTTGTTCTCCAATTTCTGCAAAATCAGTTGCTTTGTTTTTTAACACAGCACATCTGAACTTTTTCTTTAGGTCCCAGAGAACATGCATAGCCAGTGTAGTACCTCCACAGCCGGGATGGTGATAAAGGTTGATAATTTTCACAAATAGTGGTTTAGGACATTCTGCACACTCGTTTATTATACGTTCAAGGTCTTCATATCTGTCCCGTTTCACAAAAGGTGAGGAATAGTTTTCAGAAGAAAAGTAGAAGTTCCACCAGGATACTTTGCCACCGCGATAAAAGTGTTCTTCTTTTGATGTCTTAAATTCTAGGAATTTAGACTTATCTTTCTCTATGTCTGTGTCTTTACATTCATTTTCACAGAGGATTTCCAGTGCGACCAAGGTATCCTCGTCCTTTTTCTCTAGGATAACTGAGGCGCCTCCTCTGGAGGGCAAAAACCTTTGTGATGACTGAATCACTGATTTTAGTTTAAGGATAGTACTGTTTACCAGTTCTATATTTAAAGTGGAAATAGTATGGTTTGCTAACTCATCTGAGATTGTCAATCTTGTCTGTAGTAGATCTTTCCATCTTTGATAAATCTGTGAGTTTACACAGATACACAACATATTTTCCATTCCTTTGAGAGCTTGATAGAAGGCACAGAAAGTTTCCATCAGTGGGTCTCCTGGGCTTTCTACCGAAGAGAGTAAGAGAAATACCACCAAAAATTTCCCTCTTGCCATTATATTTTCATCTGTGAGAAATAAAATCAGTTTTCTGACTTCAGAAGCTCTATCTCTCTGCCATAAATGTGGTTCTAGAGGTTTATAGGTCTCATTTTGCAGGTCCGATCTGCCATTGCAGAAGATCCAGCTGGGCTGCTCATAAAGATTCAGAGTAGAAATCTTCTCTATCACACTAGCTGTCTTTTCTTCATACTGACTTGGAAAGTGAAGGTTTGCTACTCGGCTTTCTTTGTAAACTTTGACCACTCCATTGATCACAGATTCAGGATCAAATTCCAACACAGCAAACCACTTGATTTCCTTAAGAAAATCTAAGTGCTGGGTTTGATTTGGGTGGCATTTATTTGTTACAAGAATATACCAGTTGTAATAGGAATTATCCAATGATTCTCGGTTCCCGATGAGAAGCTTAACCAGTTTTAATCCTTCGCTCTTTTTCTTAGTCACCTTCATCCCATGTTCCTCCTCAGCTTCTTTTCTAGATGCTACCACAGACTTTAAATTTTGTAAAAATTTTTTGAAATCTATATCCCGTTGCTTGCTGTTGGCCAAGATATCCCTAGAGCTAGCTCCTTCTCTAATGAATAGTGAATGATCTTGGTGTTGTTTCCACGTTTTATCTGTACAGCATTGCATCTTAATATAGAAATACTTTTCTTTACATATAGAGTGTTTGGGAATGATGTCGACTTCAATGACAAATCTGTCAGACGATGTATTGTTCTGCAGGAGGACCTCCACAAACCTTGGCTCCCGAATACACCTTTTGACTTCATTGATCTCACTTTCTTCAAAATACTTTTTGATCATTAGATTGAAGTGGTTAATGAAGGCATCCTTACTGGTGACTTTCACACCAATGATTTCTCCATGAGGTTTGTCCTTGACTCCAAAATGGATGGTACCATTGGTGCGTGAATTCATACAAGCAGATGCAAACCGGAAGACCTCATTGCTGAATTTCATTTTGATGTCCTCTTCTGTGGCTGTGTCCGTGTTGGTGAGAGCTTTGAACTCATGAATTGGGTCAATGAGATTCAGTGGTCCTGTTTCAGGCTGTAGAATATAATGTTCTATGTAGCGATGGCTGTCATGGAAGTGATCAAAAGGATATGACATACAAGTCAACTGTTCAGTCTGTAGTTCATTTTTTTTCTCATATTTAGTGTTTGTTCTTTCACTTAATGCACTTTCTTTCGTAAGAATGGACTGTTGTTCTGTGGTATCCCCGATCTCTCTGAGATCATGATCAATACCAGATGACATTTTTTCCTCCTCCTTTTTGGTTTGTTTTGGCTTTTTTTGTTGTTCTTTTTTGGAAGGTTTTGTAAGATCTGATTGTGCTGAATCCTGATTGTCATTTTTAGGGCAACTATTAATCAATTTGTTATATGTACGTTTTATCAGAAGTGCTGGACCCCGTGGTAGCCCCATTTCTTTAAGATCCTTTTCAGTTAGTTCCTGCAGAACTAATCCTGACACTTCTTCATTGAGCAACATTTGTCCATATTTCTCATCAATTTTAAGATCTTCAGTTACCCATTTTTTAACATGCTCTTTGGTCCAGTCTTTGATCATTTCAGGTAGAGTTTCTTGTTCATTCATGTCAAAGCTTTAACTTTATTCCCTGGAAAAAGTAACACAATGAGTATTTTAGTATTATACTTTAATCATTGAAATCATGTGGTCAAATTAAGTATATAACCTTATACAAGTAGTGTATATGTGTGTGTGTGTGTACCTATATATGTGTGTGTGTATATATATGTATGTATATGTCTAATATTTTCCAAGGCTTACTTAAAACTGCTTGATATTATTATTATTTTTATTTATTTTTTATTGGTTGTTCAAAACATTACAAAACTCTTGACATATCATATTTCATACATTAGATTCAAGTGGGTTATGAACTCCCATTTTTACCCCAAATACAGATTGCAGAATCACATCGGTTACACATCCACATTTTTACATAATGCCATATTAGTAACTGTTGTATTCTGCTACCTTTCCTATCCTCTACTATCCCCCCTCCCCTCCCCTCCCATCTTCTCTCTCTACCCCACCTACTGTAATTCATTTCTCTCCTTGTTTTTTTTTCCCATTCCCCTCACAACCTCTTATATGTAATCTTGTATAACAATGAAGGTCTCCTTCCATTTCCATGCAATTTCCCTTTTCTCTCCCTTTCCCTCCCACCTCATGTCTCTGTTTGATGTTAATCTTTTCTTCCTGCTCTTCCTCCCTGCTCTGTTCTTAGTTGCTCTCATTATATCAAAGAAGACATTTGGCATTTGTTTTTTAGGGATTGGCTAGCTTCACTTAGCATAATCTGCTCTAATGCCATCCATTTCCCTGCAAATTCCATGATTTGATATTATTTTAACAGCTTTATAGTCATAATTTACAGCATACCCTTCTTTCCTAGGTGATTATAAACTTGGTTATGAAATCAATAACTCCTAACTAGTTGATACACTCTTTTATCCTTATAATATTTTTCCCTTTTAGGCTTAACTTGGTGAAAGTTGTGTTCTTGTAATTTGAAACCAGAATCCTAAGTAATACAGAATTGGATCCCATAGCAGAATATTGCAAATAAACTTTAGAGTGTGAAACTGGGTAAGTGGAGATGGGTTTGGGTACAGGAAAACAAGCTATTCAACAACTTGGAAGCTGGTAATTTTTTAAAACATAGTTACAATGCTTTGGTTAAATCATCACTTATTGTCTTTTGGACTTAAGATGTCCATACTGTCAGGCTAGAACTTTCCAAGACTTGGCAGTAAAATGTTTGGATAATGAATTTTGTTGTCTAGTTCTTGTGACTTGCAGAAAGTACAAGAAAAGACCAGTAGTTAAAGCTGGTCTAGCCTTCCTGAAAGTAGGCATGAAAGACAGTACGAGTTTTGAACTTTATTAAAAATCATTTTCACCTGAATTATGGATGTGGAACTGACAAAGATACTACCATTAGGTATTCTGTTGAATTGCAAGGTCTAAAAATACTGGATCCTTGGAGACTCTAAACCTTGGCTAAACACTAGGTTCACCTGGGGCTGCAAGCCTGAGACTCTTGCAAGTAGTTGAAGGAGTGATGGGATGTTTTCAGGCATTAGTCCTTTTGAAAATATCCCAAGGTAATTCTATTGTGCAGACAAGATCAAGAGTGATGGCCTCAAAGTGTGGTCTCCAGGCCAGCATCAGCAGCAGCATCACTTGGCAACTGGCTAAAATGCAAATTCTCAGGCCCCCAGACCTACTAAATCAGAGTCAAAAAGATAAATCAACAGATTGGTTTAACTAAGGGGAATAACAAGAAAGCAAAATATCTGAATATAGAGAGATAAAAAGCACTGAGGATTGAATAAAACAGAAATATTAAAATAGAGAAAATGAATGCATTTAAAAAGATTTGTAATTTTTGAAATTAAAGATTTAAGGACTCTTGTTTTGTTTTCATTAATGGGTAACCAAATACAAAGTCTAGCCAAACTGCAAATTTGACCCAAATGTATTTGGCATTTCTTGCAAAAGCTCATCTAGAGAGGGAGATTCAAGATGGCAGATTAGAAGAAGGCTGCATTCCTAGTTGCTCTGTTGTTCGGGATTCACACAGCAGGAGTGCTGCTTTGCAGTTATATATGTGAAAGAGGGATTTCACTAAAATTCAATATTGGGCAGTCAGAGTGTCTTAGAGACTCAGAAATGTGGGTGCACTGAACTGAGAAGAAAGAATACATTGGAGCCAAGCTGGTGGTGGCAATGGCAGTGGCACTGGTTCACCACGGAGGGGAGAGATAATACCCAGAAACACAAGGAGCAGATTTGGTACAGAAAATCCTCAGATCCTAAAGCAGCCTGAACTTGGTTGATCCAGAGGTTGCAGTGTGAACTGATGTTTGAAAAGTGCTAGTGTTTCCCAACTGGCCATGGAGAACTGAGGTGGAGCCATCTTGAGGTGGCCATGCTGCAGCTGCTGCTGTAGGAACCAGGAGATCTGAGCAAACACTGTCTTGGCAAGCACCTATGGAAAGCTTCCTGTGTACCTAGCAAAATCTGAGTGCAATAGGCACAGGGAAGATTGTACCCAGGGGGATTCAAGTCAGAGGAGTGAAGGGGAGCACAACTTGCTTCTCCTTTGCTGGGGAGGCTCACATAAGCAGCGGAAGTGGGTCAGGAATCTGAGCAGGCACATGTGCATGTATTCAGGGAGTGAACCTGGGAAGGCTGTGTTTCTGGGCAGCAGAGTGTGTGGAGGATTAGCTTCCCTGGCCCAGGAGTAGAATTCCGGGGAGGCTCAGGAGATCTAGACTTCCAGCAGAGACAAGGAAACTTGCTGGGGTGGGGGGGCTTAGGATTATATTGATCTAATCTTTCTAGAGCAGATACCACCCAACAAAGCCCCTAAGGCCTGATTAGACCTAAACCTCAGCTGCTGTAAGACCCTCATAGGACTCTGCAGCGATCTCTACTCCAACTCAAGAGTGCGTCAATCAGGTCTGTGAAGACAAAACTTTAATTAACAGTATCTCCCTTTCCGTCCTATCTTATACTGGTAAGAAGGAAAGCTGAGAGCTATTTCAACTAGCCCCAGTGTTAGACCACTGCAATCCGCAGCTTGGTAAACAGCACAAAAAGAGAAAGGGGTTAATAAACTCCAGCCCTTGGTCTCTCTTTCTTTTTACATAACCCATGAAGAAACTGAAAGAAGCAGAGTTGGGCATAGACAGCATCCATTCTTGCTGACTATTTTGACTGCCTCAATGGAGAGGATTCCTCCATTTTTCATTAATAATCTTTTGGCTTTGGCCATTTTGGTTTTAGTTTTAGTTTAGTTTTTTTTTTTGTGTGTGTGTGTGTGTCTGTGTGTTTTGCTGTGCTGATTTGTTTATGAACATACATAGATATATATGTTCATTTTTTCTCATTTTTAACATTTGAAAATATAGTTATTTTTCATTGCATTATCTTTTGGGGGTTAGGGGTTTTTTTAAATTTTATTTTGGTTTTGTTTCTGTTTGTTTGTATCTTGTTTCTCTTTCTCTCTCTTCTCCTGCTAAGAGCTGAATTCTCTTGTTCTTTCTCTCTCTTTACTTTATTTTCTCCTCCTTCCTTATAAACATCACCTGTTACAACTCTTCTGCATTCTCTGTTCACTTTTTAAACATTTTAAACTCTCTTCTACCTTTCTATCACATTTTTCTTTCTCTTCACTGTATTTTTACCATCTTTTAGAGCTAACTGATTTATCTAACTCCTGTTCTCACCATTCATCTTGTAGCAATTATTTTTTTCTGTGGGTGACATAGTTGATTCTGTTTCTTTTAAAGCCAGATCTAGTTCATGGTTATTTGTTGTTTTTGCTATTGACAATTGCTGACCCCACCATTCCTGTTTTCTTTTTCTTGTCTTTTCTTTCTTTTTTTTTTTGGTGGTAATTAATGTTGCAGATATCATAGTAGGAACTGGATACTTATTTTAATGCTTTATATTGTTTGTATCAGTTGTTATTATTGTTTGTTTTCCCTTATCTTGTGGGGTGCTAAGAACCTACAGGGGCACTACAAATTCACGGGATAGAGACTCTTCTGCTGAACTAAACTTGGCCAAAAGACAGCACAACTTGCTCCACACACAAATCAATGACATTCAGACTTCATCTATACTTTAATACAAAATATAGAAGAGCCAAAACCCAAACCAATGACCAAGCCCCAAGTAGGAATAGCTATGGTTGGGCCCTGAGGTTCCATTCATGGACATCAAGTGCTACAGCAAAAGCAGAGAATTAACACAAAGATTGTGTATACCACACCTATAAGGGGGTCTCAATCTAGATCACGTTAGGACACTTGGGCAAGAGAAGGCTGTGTCCCCAAAAGGTCAACACATAATAATGAATGAAAAATCTATCCCAACAGATGCATAAAACCCAACACAGGAATACAAGAAATATAAAAAACAAGATAACATGACACCTCCTAAAATTCATAATTCACCAGCAGCTGACCCCAAAGATACTGAAGTGGATGAAATACCAGATAAATAATTCAAAAGAAGGATTTAAAATGCTCAATGAATTCCAAGAGAACACAGAAAAACAACTGAATGGAATTCAGGGTGTTGGTACAGGATATAAATTAGAAATTCAATAAGGAGATAGAGATCTTAAAAAAGAACCAAACAGAAATCTTAGAAATGAAAGACACAATAAATCAAATAAAATATTCAGTTGAAAGTCTCTCTAATAGAGTAGACCATGCTGCACACAGAATCTCAGATCTGGAAGACAAAGTGGCTACCCTTGACCATTCAGACAGTATTAAAGAAAAGAAAATAAATAACCATGATTAGAATATACAAGAACTCTGGGACAACCTTAGGATATCAAATTTAAAAATCATTGGAATTGAGAACTGTGAGATGCAGGCTAATGAAATGGATAAAACAGAATTAACACAAAGATTGTGTACACCACACCTATAAGGGGGTCTCAATCTAAATCATTTAAGGGAAATAATAATAGAAAAATTTCCAAACATTGAGAATGAGATGGATATCCAGATAGAGGAAGCACTCAGAACCCCAAACAGACAAAATCAAAATTTATAATTAAATGCCTAACATACAGAACAAGGATAGAATTTTAAAAGCCTCAAGAGTGCATCAGGTCACATTTAGAGGCAAGCCAACCAGAGTTACTTCTGATTTCTCAGCATAAACTCTAGAATCCAGGAGGGTTTGGAAGGATGTATTTCAAGCCCTGAAAGAAAATAACTATCAACCAAGATTGCTTTATCCAGAAAATCTTTCAAAATAAAAAAAAATAATAAAATAAAAACCTTTCAAGATAAGCAGAAATTGAAAGAATTTATGACTACTCAGCTGTCACTACAGAACTTATTTAAAGAAATACTCTACACAGAAGAAATGAAAGACAAACCCCAGAGTACACAAATTAACAAATATAACTTGAAGAGTAGCTAAGGAAATGAGAAACAGGACCAAAGTAAAAATTACCAATAAACCCAAATGGAAGGAATTAATAAATACGTCTCTACAGTAGCATTGAATATAAATGGTTTCAACTGTGCAATTAAAAGACCTAGGATGATGGAATAAATTAAAAAATAAGACCAACTATATGTTGTTTGCAAGAGACTCACTTTACAGGCAAAGACAGACACAGACTGAGAGAATGGAAATTGATATACCATGCAAAAGGAGCCCCAAAACAAACCCAAGTAGCTATTCTCATACCCAATAAAGCAAAGTTTAAGCCAAAATTAATCAGAAGAGACAAAGAAGGTCACTTCATACTGGTAAAGGGAACAATCCAACAAGAAGATATAGCAATAAAAAATATTTATTCCCCAAACATGTATGCAACTAGTTATATAAAATAGACACTACTCAAATTAAAGACCCAGATACCCCCCCAGTACACTAATACTGGGTGATTTCAATACACCTCTCTCACCATTAGATAGGTTATCCAGAGACATAAACTGAGCAAAAACTCTTTTGACCTGAAAAATATAAATTAAATGAACTTAAAAGACATCTATAGGATATTTCATTCAACAACAGCTGAATACACTTTCTTCTCAGTGGCTCATGGAACATTTTCCAAAATAGACTATACTCTAGGACACAAGGCAACTCTTAGCAAATACAACCCAATTAATGTAATTTCTTGCATATTATCAGATAATAATGGAATAAAATTAGAAATACACACCAAAAATCCTATATAAACTATATAGGAAACTATATAAACGCATGGAAATTGAACTATACACTTTGAATGATGAATGAGAAATAGAAGAAACAAAGGGAGAAATTTAAAAACTCTTAGACTCAAATAAGTATAGTGATACAACTTTCCAGATTGTCTGAGACATTATAAAGGCAGTTATAAGAGAAAAGTTTATAGCTATGCATAAGAAAATCAGAAAGATTTCAAAGTAAACAACCTAATGATGGATTTTTTCAAGGCCCTTTAAAAAGGACAAACTAATTCTAAAACCAATGAAAGGAAGGAAATAATTAAGATCAGAGCTAACATCAATGAAATTTATTTTTTTTTAATTTTTTTGAAATTTAGAATAAAAAAATACAAAGGATCAATGAAATGAAGAGTAGGTTCTTTGAAAAGTATAAACAAGATTTCTAAGGCCTTAGCCAAACTAACCAAAAGAAAAAGAGAGAAGACCTAAATTAATAAAATTAGAGAGGAAAAAGGAGAAATCACCACAGACATAACAGAAGTCCAGTGGATCATTAAAGGCTATTTTCAAAACTTATACTTTGATAAATTGGAAATCCTAGAAGAAACAGGTACATTTCTGGACAAATATGACTTGCCCAAATTGATTCAACAGGACATAGGAAATCTAAACAGACAAATAGCTAGTAATGAGATAGAAGCAGTAATAAAAAGCCTTTCAACAAAGAAAAGTCTAGGATCAGATGGATTCTCAGCTGAACTCTACCAGACCTTTAAACAATTTTTGCCAGTGTTCCTCAAATTATTCCATGAAATAGAAAGGAATGGAGCACTTCCAAATTCATTCTATGAAGACAGTATTAAACTCATACCAAACCAGATAAGGACACACCAAGAAAAAGAAAACCATAGACCAATAACCTTGATAAACTTAGATGTAAACATCCTTAATAAAATGTGAATTATATTCAACAACATATTAAGAAGATTGTACATCATAACCAAGTTGGTTTTATTCCAGAACTGTAAGGATGGTTTAAAATATATAGATCAATAATGCAACTCATCACATAAATAGAATGAAGGATGAAAATCACTTAGTACTCTAAACGGATATAGAAAACCCAAAGCCAACCTTATAGTAAGTGGGGAAAAACTGAAAGCATTTCCTTTAAAATCTGGAATAAGACTGTTACCACTCTTATTTAATATAGTGCTAGAAATTCTAGTCAGAGCAATTAGGTAAGAGAGGGAAATAAGAGAAATAAAAATAGGAAAGGAAGAAGTCAAATTATCACTTTTGTAGTTGATATGATCCTATATATAGAGGATCCAAAAAACTCCATCAAAAAACTGCTAGAGCCAATAAATAAATTCAGAAAAGTAGCAGGTTACAAAATCAACATACAAAAATCAGTATATTTTCTATATTCCAACAGTGAATCTGCTGAGAAAGAAATTGGTAGAACAGTTCCATTCACAGTAGCCTCAAAAAACAACAAAAAAGCAAAACCAAAAATAAAACCTAGCACTAAATCTAACCAAGGAAGTGAAAGAACTCTACAATGGAAACTATAGAACTCTGAAGAAAAAAATTGAAGAAGACACAAGAAGATGCGAAGATCTATACCCATGCATAGGCAGAATTAATATTGTTCAAATGGGCATACTACCAAAGCAATATACAAATTCAACATAATCCCCATAAAAATACCAATGGAACTCTTTATAGAACTAGAAAAAAAAAGACAGTCTTAAAGTTAATTTGGAAAAATAAAAGACCCTGAATAGACAAAGTATTTCTAAGCCAAAAAAGAAATAATGGATAGAAAAGTTATGTCTGATTCATGCTAGTCTACTATCATGTACATCTAAAAAGAACAAATTTAACGAAAAGAAATACTGGAGGCATCACAATACCTGACTTCAAATTATACAACAGAGCTGTAAAAACTGTATGACACTGGCAAAATAAAACAGCCACATAGACAATGGTAGAGAATAGAAGGCACAGAGACAGACCCACACCTCTACAGTCATCTGGTCCTTGTCAAAAGTGCCAAAAATATACATTGAAGAAAATACAGCTTCTTTAATAAACGGTGCTAGGAAAACTGGTTATCCATATGTACAAGAGTGAAGATAGACCCTTATCTCTCACCCTACATAAAAATAAGCTTAAAATAGATCAAATAATTAAAAATTAGATCAAAAACTATGCAGCTCCTAGAATAAAATATAGGGTCATCACTCAGGCATATAGGCACAGGCAATGACTTTCTACTCTAAAGGATCCCAAAAGCTTAGAAATAATGACATGAGTTGATAAATGGGATGACATCAAATTAAAAGGCTTCTGCATAACATAGGAAATAACTAGGAATGTGAAGAGATAATCTACAAAATGGGAGAAACTCTTTGCTAGTTATACCTTTGACAAAGGATTAATATCTAGAATATATAAATAATTCAAAACACTTAACACCTTAAAACCAAATAACCCAATTAATAAATGGGCAAATGAATTAAACAGACACTTCTCAAAAGAAGAAATACAAATGTCCAACAAATATATAAAAAAATGTTCAATCTTATTAGCAATTAGGGAAATGCAAATCAAAATTACACTGAGATTTCATCTCATATCAATCAGAATGGCCGTTATCAAGAATATAAACAATAATGAATGCTGGAGAGGATGTAGAGAGAAAAAAACAATTTTATACTGTTAGTGGGATTGTAAATTAGTACAACCACTATGGAAATCAGTATGAAGGTTTCTCAAAAGACTAGACACAGAACCACCATATGACCCAGCTGTACCTCTCCTTGTTATTTATCCTAAGGAATCAAAGTCATCATACTGTATTGATATATTTATCCCCATGTTTATAGCAGTACGATTCACAATAGCCAAACTGTGCCTAAGTGTCCACTAACAAGTGAGTGGGTAAAGAAAAATGTGGTATAGATACATAAAGAAGTTTTATTCTGCCATAAAAACTGAAATTATGTAATTTGCAGGAAAATGAATGGAACTTGAGACCATTATGTTAAGTGAAATAAGCCAAAATCAGAAGGTCAAGAGTCACATGTTTTCTCTCATGGTGGAAAGTAGAGAGGAAAAGGGAAACGACAGATGGGAGGTGATCACATGAAAAACAAAGGGAAATCAGCAGAATAGAGAAAGGAGACCAGAGGGTGAGAGGAGAGGAGGGAGGGGTAAGTGCTGAAGAGGGATATTGGCCCAATTATATTGTTATATTGTGTGAATGTATTAATATGTAAAAACAAACCCCATCATTATGTACAACCATAATGTACCAATAAAAAAAGGTCCAGTAAGGTCTAAGGAATATGGTGTATATGTTCAGTATAGGGCAGTGCCTTCCACACAGAGCTAGGGCACTGGCCTGTTGTGAAGTTACCTGAGTGGAGGAAGACAGACCAGTAGCTGACTCCTCAAGTCTGGGAGACTGGGGAACTCAGCCCTGATGTCTCTGTCTTCTCTACAGAGGCCCTTAGTGCCACTTGAGGTGAGACTGAAAGGTGCCTTCCTTACCCATTTGCAAGCATCATGCAACCGACAGTGAAAACAGTTATTAAAAAAAGAATTCTTAATGAAAGGTTTTTCTGAAGTCATCTTGGAGAAAAGACTGGATGAAAAGTGACCACTCTCATCTAATATGAGCTATTAAAGAACATGATGCTATCTTATTTTAAAATTTAGACTTGAAATATTTTATACTTGAATAACTTGCCTGAATATTTGATTTCTTATACATTTTAACACCTTTCAATAGGCAGCTGAAAAGCAGAGAACATTCATGCCCACAGATACTATTTCTGTCATAATTTTTTGGTTGCTCAATAGACATATAATTGATCCTTCCAATACGTGAATCTGTCACCTGACTTACTACTTCTTGTTTGATGATCTGAACCTCAACCCACCTCCATTCCACGGTCACACCTTTGACCATGTCATTACTATTATAGATTGAATTGCATGCCTTCCCCTTTTGTGTGCTAAAGTCTTAAACACCAGGACCTAAGAATATGGCCTTATTTGGAGATAGAAGTCCTTAGTTAACATGAGGTCATTAGGGTGGACCCTAATCCACTAGGACTGGTATCCTTATACAAAGGGGAAATTTGGGCCCAAAGGCACACATTTAGGGAGAACAGTATGTGAAGAAAAAGCAGAGGTCACGGTCATGTTCTGTAAGCCCAGGATCCCCCAAGATTGCCAGCACACCACCTCCCTAAGGCATGGAACAGGCTCTTCTTCACAGCTGTTGTCTGGGTTTCTCTGAGACAACGCATTTCTGTTGTTGAAGAGACCCGGTTTGTGGTACCTTGCAGTGGCAATCCTTGTCCTCCTGTTCCTGCTTTTCCCCCTTTAACTGGCTTTGTGTGTCTTGGCCACTCATTGTAATCAGTCTCTTCCCTCTACCACTCCCTTCCTAGATGACGAAGCTAGTTAAACCCTCCTCTTCGCTTCCCTCAGTTCATCAGTATATCTTCCCTTCTCTGTGTTGGCTTGAGCATCTCACGGTCCTTAGAACATGGCTAAAATCAGTCTCCTGATATTTATCCCTCCCACCCCAAACCTGCTCCCCCACAGTCTTATCAATGAATGGAATTCACCAGTGGTTCACAGCAAAGGGCAGCTGTGACTGCTTCCCTTTCCACACACCTCATATTCATTATATTTCCCAGGACTTTCAACCTCACCTGCATGGTGTCTGCAGAATCCCACCATTTCTCACATCACTACTGCTTCCACCCTGGTCCAAGCCATCATCTCTTTCTTGACTTATTCACTCATTGTTACCTGGTCTGTCTGACCCTGGCTTGTCCCTACTCCTCAACCTATTCATTTTATTTTCAACAGAGCAGCCAACGTGATTCTGTTAAAATGTTAGTGGAATCGTGCCTGTCTGCTCAAAACCCTCTGAATAAAAGCCATTAAAGTCCCACACAATCTGCCTACCCCACTGTCTTTCTGACCTCATCGCCTCCACTCATGCCACTCATGCTGTGCTGTTGCTCGGATATGCCAGCCATGCTGGTGCATCATCAGTCTTCAGACCAGCTGCTCCCTGTGCTTGGAATGCTCTTCCTCTAGATGCCTGCATAGCTCACATCCTCACTTCCTTCACCCCTTTACTCAGATTCAGAAAGGCCTTTGTTGTATTCCTGTCTTAAAATTTTGTGTTAAACAAGAGACTTCTTCCTCAGCACTTTTCCTCATTCTTCCCTGATTCAATTTTCTTTTTTGGGATTTACATACTACAGATTTTACTTAATCCTCGTCTCATTCTGTCTTAGAAACTACAGAATAAACCACATGAAAACAGACTTTTTTTTTTTGCCACACATTGATTGATGAAGCCCTGGGTCCTGTCAGAGAATTAGTACTCAATGAGTTTTTTTTTTCTTTTGAATGAAAAAAAAATAAGATTTTTTGAGTAGTAAAACAATAGAATTGTCATTTTGGAAATCCATGAGTTAGCAATGCTTATGAAACAAAGAACTTAAAAATCTCTTCATTTGTCAAACTCTACAAGAAACAGCACATTAAGGATTTTCTGCTTAGCAGACACTAGAGGTGGGGGACAGAAAAAGGAATGTGGGGGATGGTGGAAGGCTGGACTTTGTGTGTCATCTCACAAGGTGACAAATTCCCCCTCACTTTCTTCTTTGTTGCTTGAATTCCTGGGAGATAGAAACTCTTCAAATGAGGTGACTGTCCTCCCCAAGCCTGCTGCTTTTTAAAAATCTCTACTGTATGTCAAAGAGTCCTTCATTGTTCAAAGATGAAGGTCCTGCTGGGTACAATGGTGCACACCTGTAATCCCAGCGGTTGGGGAGACTGAGGCAGGAGGATCAGCAAGGGCAAGGCGCTAAGCAACTCAGTGAGACCCTGTCTCTAAATAAAATACAAAATAGGGCTAGGGATGTGGTTCAGTGGTAGAGTACCTCTGAGTTCAATCCCTGGTACTAAAAATAAGAAAAAGAAAAAGAAAACAAAAAAGATGAAGGTTCCTTTCTAGCATCAAACATTTCTCAGTCATCCACCTCTATGATGGTAGTTGAGAAGATACATAATTTGCAGCTACTATACATTTGAACCACTTTTACATAACTTTTGACCTCTGATAACTATAGTAGCATTTTATATGACCTATGATCCATATTTGACTGGAGCTATATATTACACAGCTCACAATGATATGAGCAAAAAGGTTTTGATAAGGCTTTGACATAATTCCTTGTTTCTTTCTATGTCTTCAACCTTAAATCCTGGACTATTGGTATGTTTTCTAAACAGCAAAGGACCTTGATGTTTAGCAGAAAGCAATATAGTATGTATAAAGGGAAAGGAATTGTAATCAGTAAAATTATGTCATGATTAAGGGAGCTCTCCTCTTAGGCAGACCACTTTCCTATTCATAATAGAGGGGAAGTGGATGAGAACCAGTATTGTCTTGTTTGTTGAGTTTTTGTTCAGTCTCTTCAAAAGAAGTGCGTATGAAATCCCTCTATCTGGTGTGATTAGTGGTATAGCTGGTTGAAACTCTGGGGAAGTCCTCCACCACCTCCTCTGGCAAACTAATTTTGAAACCCAGAGGTTCTCCTTATTAGAATTAAATTCAGGCTCTATTCCCTAAGGACTTTTATTTTCCCTTTTGGGGGGCTGCTCAGGAAGGATCAAAGCAGCACCCTGTCAGGGACATCTCTGGTACCAAACCCAATCTCTCAGAGCCAGCAGGCATCCCCTCCTTCAGCACAGCTACAACCCTGCAGCTCTGCACCACTCCAATGCTTGGCCAGAGGAAACCACAAAGCAAGTTAGTCAATTTCCTGTATTGCATATTGTAAGGATGTATTTCTTCACATAGTCTCTGTACCAGCTAGTTGTGTGAAGGAAGGTCTTAAATAAAACAACGATTAAACTTTGGAGGGTTTTTATCTAAGGTAAATATAAACTTTTGATATCATCTTAAGTTTTATTGGTCAGAGTTCATAGTTGCCTACAATATTCTATGTGGTTTGGTATGCTTGGAATCCTGATCTCCTGGTCGACATTTTACCCCGTTCTTCCATTGTCATTTCTTTTAAAATCAATTAATCACAAATACTTAAATGCATTTGAAAGAATATTCATTTCTAACGATCTCCTTAAGTTTTTAGAGTTAGTTTATAAAGACAGCTTTTAATGAGAGTTGCTTAAATAAACGAATAATTAGAAACTTACCAGGACTTTTCTGAAAATTTATATTTTTTTATTATCAGAAACTTGAAACACGTCTTCCCGAGCCTCTTTGATCTAGAACACTTGAATGAGTTGCATTTGCTTGAGAATCTGTGGAAATCTCATTCTGTAAATCAACTAGGAAGCAGAGATGCAGGTAGAGCACAGATGGTCCTTGTTCAGTTTTCCTAAGAACATATTTGTTGAGAATCTATCACATCAAAAGCAAAACAACAACTAAAACAAATACCACCACAAATTAAAATGCAGGGACTGAACTTCTGCTTAGGAAGTATTTATTATACAGACTTTCCCTCTAACTTTCTATTCTGAATACTTTCAAACATAGAGAAAACCTGGGAGGATAGGGAAAATAAATGTTATTCCTTAGATAGGTCTTTTTCTATGCTTACACACTGTGAATAAAACAAATAAATATCCCAAAATATGTTGCAGGCATGCTGTTTCTTTTTTCCTACATTTCACATTCACTGTGGAACAATCCCTAGGCTGGTCCCCATATATCCAGGATCTGACCACCTGCCTCCCACCTGGTCCAAGCCTCCATCTTCTCTCTTCTGAATTGCAGGATAAGTATCTCACATGTTCTCTCTTACTGTTATTGATCCCTTTTGGACTTCTCAAAATAGCAGCTGGAGTGACCCTGTTAAAATGTATATAATGTCACACCAATAATCTGTTCAACCCCTCCCGTGGCTGTCCCTTTGACTCAGAGTGAAAGCCAAGTCCTTTGTTATGGACTTCAGGGCCCCATGTGAGCTGGTACCTTGCTGGCCCTCCGATTACATCTTAACTTTCATTTCTAGATCTCAGTCTGTTCCAGCCCCCCGCTTCCTTGTGGTTCCTTGTTTCAGGAAGCATCTGCTCCTTTTAGGTCTGCTGCACTCCTTTCCTCTCCTTGGACTATCTTTGGATGAATAACATATTTTCTTAGAGTAGTTAAAAACAAGGAATTTTTGAAAACCCTCCAACTAGCAATGTGTGTAGGTCAGTGGACTTTTCTCATTTTGTTAGGGTGATTATCATTTCACTTGGCTGAAATCCCAGACAGACGTCTAGGGAGATCTCTTCTCTGTGCCACTCACTGGGTCAGAGCTAACTCCGGCTTCTATTATCTAGTCACAAAAACGAAAAGGAAGTTTTATCAAAAGGAAGGGAAAATGAATAAGTGTATTTTCTCCTTCGGTCCTTGTAGGCACTGGTTTCATGTTATACCTTCTCAGCTTTTTACTGCATCCCTTCCAGTCCTGGAACAAGGCCATTGCTCAGATAGGGCGTTCCCTGGGGAGGTCCCTTTTACTCTGGGTCCTCAGCCTCTGAGTTTCAGAGCCTTTGTGTTGTCACCTGCTGCCTTTGCTCTGGAAGCTGATCTCCTGGTGAGGACCTTGCCTCTTCCCACCAACTCACCCCAATAAGGCCTCACTCACGCAGCACCTTTATTTAGCCACAATCTTCTTCCAGCAGTTTAACCTTCCACCCTCTCTCTGGTTACCTGAAAGATTGAAAGGACAGAATCCCGGTTTTCTTATTTGCTTTGGCCCCAGAATATAGCAATTCCAGTAGGACCCAACATTCTAGAAATGGAGCAGCACATCAGGAACTTCCTCTGCAGCCCCTCTCTCTTTTACAGCTCTCTGGCCTCTGCAGAGGCAGTGACTCATTCTGTGTCTGTCTACCATACGAAGTGCAGCAAAATTGACCTGGTGCCACCAATCAGGGCACAGCTTTCTCTCAGTTACTTTTATTCTGAATTTGCCCACAGGTACCAAGGCAATAGAAATATTATTTTCAGATAGGCACACTGATGTACAGACCCCAAATCTAAACTCTTTGCTTACACTAAAGGAAAAAAAAATCAATATCTTGTCTTAATATGAAATACTAAATTATTTAATAACTCTCTAGGACTATTATTAATGCCCAAAAGTTCTCAACCCTGCCTCCTCAACATGATAGAAGTTATGAACATATGATGATTCAAACCTACAGCAGTCATTAAAGTTTTGAAAATAGTTTGCACTTCATGATTTAAAAAGCCTCTGTTCATGTAATGTTGGAAGTAAGTTAAGATCAAAACTATCATGGTTGGTGTGAACAAACTTTTGAGAATTTCTTGACATCACTCTTTGGCTGTCGGATTCCTGTTTTGGAACAACTGTGACCACATATCTTCTTATTAGTACTGTTACTTATGGACAAAGCAGCTGCTGGATGCCACTCTCAGTGGAACGACTCCAGCTTTCTTTTTGATGTTAAGCAGGAAGTACCAAGTCAACAGAGCTCTTGGGGACACATATTTTGGGTGCCCACCTCAGTCTCAGGGGGTTCTTAGCCACACCCCATATATCCACACCTAGAGAATTTGTTCTGCTCTGCAAGATTCTTAGAGCTGTGGGCAGAGAAAAGACACTTTTGAGTCTGGGTTGCAGCCAGGGAGAGCTAGCCACACCCTCCTCCAATGGGATGACAAATTGAAACCACACACAAGTAAGTTAGTTTCGATTTCCCCGAAGGCAATGAATTTTTTTTTTAATTTTTTTTTCAATCAGATTGCTGTATGGAATGGCTATGAATGGAAGATTTAAAATAGAAGTATAGCTGGTCTCTGGAGAGCATTATCTCTGATGAAGTGTAACACTTAATAACATCTTACATTATGAAAGACAGGATTTTGCATAATTACACAGGAATGCAGATTCTGTAACAATCCTTTATGCTTAAATTCCTGACCCACTTAGCACTGTTTCTCTATATTCTTTTCCACCACTCACCTTCTATGACCAGAAGCCCTTTCACTAGTCTGATTGGTATTCATCACCTTAATTACACTTAACAGCACATTTCTTTTTAGAAAGACATAAGTTAGTATCAATACATATACTGATATGTATTCAATACAATGATATTCTAATTAACATTTTTACAAGTAATGGTTTATGTACAAACATGTATTTATATAAAAAGTACAGCTGGCATTTTAAGAAATAGCTCATTCAGGAACTTACCAGAATTTTCCAGAAAACTTCTTTTTATCTCCAAAAATTGAAACCAGTCATTTTAACCTTTGATGTCTTATTTCTTTTCTGATGGCTAAGAAATATATGATTGGAAGGATGTTAGTTTTTCTAAAAGTAAAGCCATTAAGCTGTAAGTTGTCCGGCCTCTGGGGCTCTGACTTCTTCTGAGGGTGTGTTTGGATTTCTGTACAGAAGCACAACGAGGAAGTGGAAATGCAGGGAGTTTCAGTTTTGCTTTAGAGCATATTTACTTAGGTTTGAACGAATGTAAAATACTTCAAAAAATTACATCGCAGAAAATTATCCATAAATGTGTACTGTGGCTTAGAAAATTGATTACTAGGCAGATTTTTAAGTCATAAAAGCTAAGAAATCAGAGTGTGTGTGTGTGTGTGTGTGTGTGTGTGTGTGTGGCAGTGGCGGGGGCGGGGGGAGGGTGGTAACAACTGACAATACAGAGAAAACAGAACTATCAGGAAAAACATTAAAATCTTGGTGTGATGTAAGTGCTGTTTTGGGGTGAATTGTTTTCCCCAAATCCAAATGTTAAAATCCTGAACCTCAGAATACCATTATATTTGGAGGTAGGGTCTTTAAGGAAGTCATTAAGTTGAAATGAGGTCTCTAGGAAGGACACTAATCCTGACTGGTATTCTTATAAGAAGAGGAAATTTGAACTCAAGATATGTGTAGAGGGAAGACCGTGTGAAGAATCAGGTAGGGACAGCCATCTGTCAGCCAGGAGAGAGGCCTCAGAAGACACCAACACTCATGACACACTTGATCCTCCAGGATTGCCAGGAAACAAATTTCTGTTAAGACACACAGTTTGTGTTACTTTGTCATGGCAGCTTCGTAAAGTAAAAGAGTGCCCTTAAATTCTTCTGCTTGTTGAGTCATGATTTATTTTATTATCTTATGAAAATTAAAATGTTATTTTTTCTTTTTGGAGGAATAACTTGATTGTAGTGATGGTACCACAGGTGTATGCATATGCCCACACTTGTTAAGATGGGTACATTTAAATGTGTATTTGATTTTGCATATATATATATATATATATATATATATATATATATATGACAGTTATGTATCTTCTTGTATCCTTAGGGATATAGATAATATAATATAAATATATATATTTTAATAATATAGTTATATAAATATATTATAATATTATGTTATTATAATAATATATATTTATATTGTTATATTAAACATAAATATAATATAAATATAAAATATAATATAAAATCTATTTTACCTCAATAAAACTAAAATCATCATTTTTTCAATTTTAAATATAATGAACATTCATTTTCAAACTTAAATACAGAATATACAAAGGGAGAAAAAGAAGATTATTCAAAGTCAATTTCATTTTCCTGTTTTTGACTTCTTTTCATTTTTCTTTATATTCCTTTAAAAATAAAAATTTAGGGCTAGGTTGTGGCTCAGAGGCAGAGGGCTTGTCTAGCATGGTGAGGCACTGGGTTCGATCCTCAGCACCACATAAAAATAAAATAAAGATATTGTATCCACCTATAACTAAAAAATATATTAAACATTGTAAAAAAATAATAAATAAATAAAAATTTAACATTTGAGAAACTTAAAGTTCTGCAGCATTTAACTTTAAGTAGGCAATGTACACCGCCCTGTCATCTACAGTACTTAAATTAAGCTTTGTCTCCCTTTCTCAACAAGCATTATTTTGTAAATTATCCATTTTATGGACAATTTTGATTGTCATCACTTTCAACCAGTGGCGTCTCTTTCTGCATAATGGACGAAATCGAAGACATCTGATAGGCTTTCACACTTTCTTCACTCTCCAGATCCTTAATTCACCTGCAACCTACAGTCCGATCCTTTTTGCCTCTGATAAAGAAATGGTTCTTAACCCACACTGAACATTAACATCATCTGGGGAGCTTTCAAAAAGCACGAGGCCCAGAACCTCTGCGGGACAGTCATGTATCCTTAGGGAAAGAGACAAGCATAAGTCGTAGTTCTGATGTACATTCAGGGCAAGTAGAAATGGAATAAAATAAATAAATGAACTCTTCCTCTTTCCTTTACCTTCTCTTTCTTGCTCTTCCATTTCTAAACAATTCAGTCCTAAAAACATTTTTGGTAGAGAAAGACAGATGTCTGTGGTGGGAGAATAGAGGACTCAATGTGGCCCTGAGCAAGAAGTCAGAGCCGGAAGATGTCCATGCAAAGCAGTAGTCTGGCTTGGGAATCAGAGCTAGAGTCAAGTGAGGAGGGTGTCCATACACCAGGGCCTGGTGTGGGGCTGTTAGAGCTTAAGCAGAATAAGGAAATGTCATTCTAAATGAAGAGAGTCTGTTATGGTTTAGATGTGAGGTTGTCCCCCAAAAGCTCACATGTGAGACAATGCAAGAAGGTTCAGAGAAGAAATGAATGGGTTATAAAAGACTTAACCCAATTAGTGAATTAATCACCTTCTGGGATTAATTGAGTGGTAACTGAAGGCAGGTGGCATGTGGCTAGAGGGGGTAGGGCATTGGGGGCATGGCTTTGGGGTAGATATTTTGTATCTGGAGAGTGGAATCTCTGCTTTCTGATCATTATATGAGCTGCTTCCCTCTGCCACACTCTTCTGACATGATGTCCTGCCTCACCTTGAGCCCCAGGGAATGGAGTATTATCTCTACGGATTGAGACCTCTTAAACCATGAGCTCCCAAATAAACTTTTCCTCCTCTGCAGTTGTTCTGGTTGGGTCTTTTAGTCACAGCAGCCAAATAGCTGACTAAAACAGAATCAAAGTAAGAGCTGCATTGGATAAAGCTAAGCAGGGGAGGAAGACTTTATTGAAGACTAGTACAATAGAGGGAAGAGAGATTGAATTCTGCAGAAACAAAGGAAGGGAGTTTTAAAAATACTATTGTTGCTGGGAGCATGCCTGTAATCTCCGCAGCTTGGGAGGCTGAGGTAGGAGGATCGAAGGTTCAAAGCCAACCTCAGCAAAAGTGAGGTGTTAAGCAACTCAGACCCTGTCTCTAAATAAAATACAAAATAGGGCTGAGGATGTGGCTCAGTGGTTGAGTGCCCCTGAGTTCAATCCCTGGTACTCCCACCAAATACTGTTGTTTTACTTTTTAGAATTTATTTTTAAATTGGCAAAAAATGTATATACTTATCATTTTAAAGCACTGAGGTGAGCTAGTGAAAAGTACTCAGGATGTTGGGGGTGGGGATAATGGTTTAGATATGAAGTATCCCTCAAAAGTTCATGTAAGACAAAACGGCAGGCAGCTCACTCAGACTGTGTAAATAGATCTCGTGGAAGGAGGGCCCTGTAAGCCACATTGCTGTTTTATGCATATTTCTTTGATCATCAGCCACATTGCCAGGTTCCAGAAGCAGGACCTAAAGCTCCCATACCACATAGCTGCTGTGTGGCCTTAGGTATTGGTCTGTAGCAGGTGCTGTGGTTTGGAGGTTGAATATCCTCAGAGGCCCAGGTGATAAAGGCTTGGTCCTCAGGGTAGCACTATTGGGGGCTGACAGAACCTTCATGAAGAGGGATACTGTGGGAGGTACTTAGGCCATTGGTGGCATGACTTTGAAATGGATTGTGGGACACCAGACCCCTTCCTCTGTCTCTCTTGCTCCTGGCCATATGGGGAGTAGTTTTCTCTACTATGAGTTCCCTGCTATTGCCATCTGGCACCCTCACCAGAGGCCTAAAAGCAATGAGTCTGCTCATGATCATGAACTGAAATCTCTAAAGTTATGAGTCAAAATAAACCATTTTTCTTTATTAAAAAAAAGGGAGGAGGCAGGGGATTAGCAAGGATGGTGGAATGTGATGGACATCATTATCCAAAGAACATGTATAAAGACACAAATTGGGTGTCAACCTACTTTATAGACAGAGATATGAAAAACTGTGGAATATATGTGTAATAAGAATTGTAGTGCAAAAAAAGTACATGTATAAAGACATGAATTGGCATGAACATACTTTATGTATAAAGATATGAAAAATTGTGCTCTATATGTATAATAAGAATTGTAATACATTCTGCTGTCTTGTATTTAAAAAACAAAATCAATTAAATTAAAAAAGAAAAAAGTTCATGTAAGACAATGCAAGAATGTTCAGAGGTGAGATGGTTAGATTACGAGATGGGTAACAATATCAGTGGATTAATTCACTGATATTAATTAACTGTAGGCATGTAGGGTGTGCCTGGAGAAAGTAGGTCACTGGAGGTATGTCTTGGGGTTTATATTTTGACCCTAATGAATGGAGCTCTCTCTCCTCTGCTTCCTGGTTGCCATGTCCTGAGCCATGTCCTCTGCCACATCCTTCTGCCATGATGGCCTGCTTCACTTTGGGCCAACCATGAACTGAACCTCTGAAATCTTGAGAGATTTAATATAATAAACTTATATTACAGTAAGATGTTCTTGTCAGATATATTGGTCACAGTGATGCAAAAGCTGACTAGTATAGGGGGTAGATGTGTTGAGCACATTGGGTTACTCCTGATTTTTAAGCATTTTTTCTCTGTAAATAGGGCTGCTTGGGACTCATCACATTTTGATTCCACCTCCCACAGAGCCTGGGACATAGAGATAGATATTACCTTCCATTTGTTTACATTTCCACGACATAGTTTCCTGGTTTTTAAGAAAAACAATCCCTAGGTTGTAAAATTGGCAACAGGTTGAAAGAAGATTTACATGCATTGTAATAGGGCAGAGAATGAATTTACAATTAAAAATTCTAAAATAAATGCTTTAAGAAAAGGGAGAGATTTGGTTAGGGGCCTATCATCAGGAAAAAGCATGTCCACAGTTTAGTCAATCTAAGGGGATTGTCAAAGTCATCTTGGTTGAGTCAGTGCCAGGTCTGGATAGGGAGGTACCCATGTGGACAAGGGGTGGCATCATTGGGACAGGAGACTGATCACACAAGGGAAATGAGCAATTCAGGAGATGTAGTAAGGGAATGAGAGCCAGAGTTCTTATTGTTGGAGAATGGGTAACAATTATAAAAAGAGAGTAATCTGTGATGTGGAATTGCAATTGGAGATATATATGTGAACTCATGGTTTTCAGTATACATAGAAAGCAATGTAGACATAAATGTATTATCCAGGATGGAGAGGAGCGACACTCTAATAGCAATAAACATGACTAGCACCCAGATTGTGGCTTCTAAGTGCCATTTTTATTTATAAAAAAAAAGCTTTGGAAAGATACCTAAGTCCAGGGATAGAACAAAGAGAGTATGACAACAATTTCTTATGGCAGAAAGCAAAGAAGTTCTCAAAGAGAGATGGGAGCATGTGAAAAGTTCTTAAAAACTAACTTGATGGGCTCATACTAACCAAATTTAGGACAATTTGAGCATCTAAATAAACTGTAGTATTAATAGATTAAGACCTACTGACTGAATTACAAAACCACAATTCTGTACAGATAAAGTTAAATAATAAATGGAAAGTTTGGTTAGAAATAGAATATATGCACCATTTCAAATTATATACCCATGAAATACTTATTAACAATGAAGCAGGGAAAGAAAAAGCATTATGGTCTTGCATGGTCAGTATGCCCCTCTCAGTGGTATTTTCAAGTCATTAGAATAAACATCACCAACAATGACACAAATGTGAATCACATGCCACCTGATGAAATGCAATGGGCACTGTATTACTTTTATGATATTACTTCCATGATTCATTGCTTGAATTTCAAGATCTGCAGATATACAGATGTAAATTGAGGGACAGTAAAAACAAAACGAAACAAAACCCTATAATTTAAAAAGTGCTATGGTCCGGGGCTGGGGCTGGGGCTCAGTGGTAGAGCGCTAGCCTATCATGTACGAAATGCTGGGTTTGATCCTCAGCACCATATAAAAAAATAAATAAAATAAAGGTATTTGTGTCCAACTACAACTAAAAAAAAAAAAGCTATAGTCATAAAGGTCAAATGTTCTCTTTGATATGAAATAAGAGGGGGAAAGGAAGAATAGAAGGCAAAAGAGGATGAAGGGAAGGGTAGGGATAGCAATAGGAAAGACAATGGAATGAATCAGATACAACTCTCCTATGTTCTTAATGAATACACCACCAGTGAAACTCCACATCGTGCACCACCACAAAAATGGGAAATTATTCTCCATGTGTGTATAATATGTTAAAATACACTCTACTGTCATGTATATTGAAAAAGAACAAATAAAAAGAAGTGCCATGGTCACAAATAACATGGAAAGATTGAGGAGTTGATCCAGAGTGGAAGACACTAAATGCAACACGTGATTCCAAAGCCTAACTTTTTTTGCTATACAAGAATATATGGAAACAACTGTCAAAATCTGAATTCAGGATTCAATAAAAATCATCAATAACATCAGAATTAATATCTAATTTGACCCCTAAATCTAATTTAACATCTAATCTGCCATTTAAGGCTAACATCTGAGTTAATATCAGTGTAAACTTTCTGATTTTGATAATTGCGTTGTGGTTACTTTTCCTTGATTGTGGTTAGAATTTTCTTGTTTGTTGAATATACACTAAAGTATTAGAGGGTAATAGGTCATCTTTCTCAAATTGTTCACTAAACAATTTTACCTTTATATTTCCTACTATCCTGTAAGTTTGTAATAAGTGGGTTACAGGTTTGTGACTATATTTTAAACAATGAAAACATACAATAAACATATGGATAAAAATACTTCTCCAATAAAAGAAAGGAGTAACTTTCTGAAGTCCATTTCCTTCTTTATTCTGGACACTTTAATTCAACAGTTTCCCTTCTTTGATCTATACTCCTCAGTTTCCTGCTTTAAATGGCATCTTTCCCATCAGTATAAAAACATGTTTAGAATCTCTAGACTCTTTGGAGATTTTACCAACTGAAATCTATTTGGAAACAATAGAATGCTTAATTTTTTCCTATCAGAATTAGATTGGATGTATCCATGCACTCAGCATTGTGTTTTAGATTTACTCATATTGATGTGAATAACTAGTTAATTTTTTCATTGTGGCTTAATATTCCATTGTACGAATATGCTTCTGTTGATGAATATTTGGGCGGCATATTGCAGTTCCAAGCATTCTTGTGCCTGTCTTCTGATGCACAAGAAAGAGAGAGAGTTACTTTACAGAATACGCCTGGAAGTAAACTGCCAGGTGGTAGAATATGCATATGATCACATTACTAAAATAATAATGCTAAAGCGTTTTCTAAAGCTGTCAGACCAGTTTACAATCCTAATAGTAATGCATTAAAAGTTATGACTCCGCATTTATGGACATATTGAAGGACACATAATCTGGACACTTTTGTTTACAAGACTTGGAGCTTTTCTGCTTATTCAGATCAAGTAAGACTTTAGTAAGCTTCTTATTTCACTTCTAGGAACACGATAACCAATTAGGCATTGTGGTAGGTGTGCATGAGTCAGACTATTATTTTTTTTTTATGTGACTGCTTAAATTTTACTTCCAAAAAAGAATTTAATGTGGCCTTTTACAATAATCAAGATTCTCTACCTCAACAGACTGAGGTAAACATTATTTTAACTAGGAAAAAAAAACACTTGAAGAAATGACAGTAAATTAAACCTGTCAGTTATTGCTTTGATAAAACAATGTTTTGCAAGAATTGTCTGTTTCTTCTCAGCAGGATAGAACAAAGATTTTTCTCTAAAGATCATTCATATGTTGATAACTGTTGCTAGTTTATAAAATATTTAATGTAACTATAAAACTTAATTCGTGGTTTTTTCACTATAACTTATTCACGATTTTTTTAAAAACTCATATCCCTTTTACTAATTACGCATCAAAAAATAGAGAACACACAGCTTTATGGCTTACTTAAAATGCAAGTGGGAAAACAGACATCTCTGTCATTCTAGTAACAAGTCCTGACTTTTTTTATAAAGAAAGTATTATTAATTTTTTTAAAAAAGAGTTCCAAGAAATTGAATAGAATTCCCAGCAATGATTATTTCTAAAATGTACACGATAGGAGATATACTCATACAAACGCTTAAAACCAAAGGCTCCTTCCTGTTTGCTCCTTCTCCTTTCTTCCACTCTCAGAGGGGCCTCCCAGGTCGCCAGCCTCTCCCAGCTCCTGGCTCAGGCCACCCCTCTGGCCCTAGGACCTGGCGCCACAGGCCCAGGCCCAGGCCCAGGCCCAGCTCTTTTTTCTTAAAAAAAAAAAAAAAAAAAGTTGATTTATCATATCAAGAAAGTTCAGCAAATTATGTCAGCTGCAGCTTTAGTCTCTCTCAGAGTCACTGTCCCTCCTCATGGGGACCGAGCACCGAGGACTGCAGCGTGTCTTCAATGGGCTTCCTAGGTTTTTCCTCCAGGTCTGTCTTGACTGCTCCAGACTCGGACAGTTTCCACTCCAGCTCATCTCTCGTCAGCTTCATGCCACCAAACACCTGAGGACCAATGAACTGAGCCTTGATGTCATCTTCCAGGTAAATAAACACTGTGGGCAGGTTCCTATCAGAATAGTTGGGTAGGCAGATGGTTGAAATGGCTTTGACAAATTTGACAACAGGAAACTTCCTGGCAAGTCCACTCAGGTGTTGATTTATCAGGGCATAGAGAGGAATCCCTTGTTTGTAAAAGTGCAAGACTACCCACAAGCCCTCACTGGCTTTCGTAACTTCTTGAACATAATCCTTGCCTGAGATCTCCAAAACTTCTCCAGATTTGTTCTTCAGCTGGGTCGCTTGCCACTCAGCCAGTCTTTGTTGCCTGAACATCTCAATGGCCCTCTCATCCTCCTCGTTGAATTCATCTTCCTTCTCCTCCAGCTCCTCCAGAGTCATGTCTTCGTATGTTTTCACCACTGATTGCTGGAGAATTCGAGCGCTTCCTCGTCCAATCCTTTCAGGCTTTCCTTCGAGGGCAGGATACCCTTTTTGCATAAGATGTCGTTCCATTCAGCGTCTGCTTTGGGGCCTTGCATCTTGTCTCTGAATGCCCAGGCCAGCCAGCCCCGCCGAGCCCTAGCTCTCTTCCATCCACACTATTCTGATTGCTGCTTTGAATCTGCTCTCTATTCTGATAATCATGCCTATCTTGCCTTTGGTGGTTGAGTGACTCCATTTGGCTCCTGTCACCATGGGATTCAATTGCTCCAATTTCATTTACGTTTTCCAATTCAGTTCCTGCAGTTCCTATTGCCAGGTCTGCCCCAGAGATAAGAGTGATCACAGAGTCCTTCAACAATGACAGGGTTCCCCTCACAAATTGTTGCTCAGGGCATTGGTGGAAGGCCCTCTTAGTGTGAATAAGTCAAACCCATGCTAATATTCAGATCTCCCTTAGACTCTGAATCCTGTCCTGAATGTTTTAACAAGGCTCTTATAGTGGGCCACCTTTGGTTCCAAGTTTCAACTGACCAAAAAGCAAAACAAAACAAAGTAAAAAGAAAGAAACCTGATACAACAACAGAAAACTATTAGGCCTTTCCTAATTTCCTGAATTACCACCTTAAATGTAGTATCTCTGCTTAGTGAACCTGTCACCAGGACTGGGGTCCTGGAGACATCCCCTAAAAGGGAGATAGATATCAACTCAGGTGGCGAGGTCCTGAACATTTTTGCAGAAAGGAATGTAAGGATTGGTCCAAGGGAGGCACAGACTGATTTTGTGAAGAGAAAGCAAGAAGTGCATACTCAGAGACACCGTGGAGTGCAGGATTTGGAGAGGCATGTGCTGGCTTCACCTTAGCAAGTCATGTTTATATGTGTAAAATCTTCAGCAGAGAGACATGATCAAAGAGGGTATTTTTAGTTCTCTCCCTTATGTTGGTGACTTGACATGTTACCTACTAGGGGTTGTATTTTTTTTAGGTCTTTTTTTGTTGTATTTTTTGAAGTCTTCTTTGTTTTTGATGAAAATCTTTACCAATTTTCTCATGTGGGGATCTCATCATCCTGGCTTATGGATCTAAACAGTGCTACATGTGTAACATTGAGGGTTTTGAAAAAAATATTTTTGAGTTGTAGTTGAACACAATACCTTTATTTTATTTATTTATTTTTATGTGGTGCTGAGGATTGAACCCAGAGTTCAGCATGTGCGAGGTGAGTGCTCTACCACTGAGCCACAACCCCGGCCTCACACTGAGGGTTTTATCAAGAGATTGACACATAGATGAAGTAATCAGATCCTAAAAGTATAAATCACAGAAAAATCTATTTGTTGAGCCAAAGAATTCTCAGACATGTTTTCTTTAGGTCCAGTTCAGAAGAGAGGTTATTTATGGACCTGTGGACAAGGTCTGACAATTGATTTAATAGGGCTATTTGTGATCAAAGCATGTGGAAACCTGGACTTTAAGTCTGGTAAATCATGGCCACTCTTGTTTGGCCCCAAATGTCTCCTTTCTACCTACCCTTTTGTCTTCTATCCTACCTCATTTCCTCCAAATGAGACTTTGATTCCTTATTCTTAAGGGAAGATGAAGGTTGAATATCCGTCTTCTGAAATTTCTTCGAGCTGATAAGGGGTGATGGCCCTACCCAGCTAGGGATCAGAAGTCTCAACATGACTGATCTAACCCTGGGATTGCCAGGTTCTGTTGTCTGATGACTCAACTTTTGATGTTCTGGAAAAGAAGGCACAGGCATTGGAGGCATTAGTCCAGGCAGCTTTGCACAGCAATAATATGAAGCAGCAAACCAATATCCCAATATCTAGCATAAGAGGTAGGAAGAAAAGGATTTTCCTCCACCAGGGGGCTCCAGAAAGCCACAAGTATGGTAAATCATCAAAGCTCTGGCAGGATCAGACAGCACAGGTCTGTGAGCACACACCAGGAAGGCAATGAAGCAGCACTGCCAGAGTTACCAGGAGCACACACGTCACACACTACTTCCATAGGGGCACAGGTTTCACCTCCTGCCACTGTTAAGATGTCAAGAGCCATTCTAATTTGTAGAATGGCCTTTCTTATCCTTATAACCTCAGAATTTAATTACGAAATACCTTGGATGGTTATCATGTAAAGCCTTTTGTGTATATTCGTTAAGAGATTCAGTATGCCATATAAAATCCTCTAGTCTTACTTATGGGACAAAGATGGAGGCCAGATGATCCTATCAATGGAAAACAGAAAGCATCTGACTATTTTTGCAAAACAGGAAGATTGACTGGCTCATCTAAAGCCTTCATACTGTGCCTAAGAATATCCTAGTGTATATTTTCCCAACCAACTGGGTGGCAACCAGGGTTACAAATTAGTACCACAAAGCTATCAGGAGCTATCTGGGGCTGGCCTTCTTATTCCTGACCTCCATGTTTGATCTGTTGCAAACCAATCCATTTCTTTTAGGAGTATGGTAATATAGTTTTCTAAAGGTATTCAACCCAAATTTTGAGTTGTGTTTCCCTAATGAGCCAATGAATAGTGGTTTTTGTTCTCAGCAGACAGAAGCCATTTGATTAAGTTTTCCTACAGTAAGAGCAAGCCAGATATAACCACTTCATATCTAAAAGCAACCTTCTAAATTGATATGCTTGTTTTCTCTCATTTATGTATAACAGGAAATTCAGCTAATTCAGGCTTCACATACATCCACATCTGAGCTTCTGTCTCTGAGAAAAATTTCCCATGACTTTTTAGGTGAAAAGTTTGTATTTTTAGTCATTTAGATACATTAGTTTCTATGGGAATGGATAAAATGGAGGACTCTGTCCATTGTTCTTTTATGAGTATTCGAAGTCGAATCTAATTATTATAAAGGAGATACCCACCAAGGTAACCCAGGATAGATTACAGGCCACAAATCCAGCAATTATCCTTGTTAATATCTTTAGCACAGTTTTGGACCCAGTCAAGGAAGGAGTTTGACTCTTCACTGGAAAAGGGAATAAAACAAATTAGCAGCATATATATTGACTTTATGTATACATTATCTTATTGAAGTTCCTGGGGATGTACATATTAAATTGAGTATCTGAGTAATACAAACAGTAAAAAAACCTGAGTAATACAAGGGACCTAAGCAAATTCCTATATATGGCATAAGTTGAGATAGATAAAGAGTTCCTCCCAAAAACAAGGAGGACAGAAATTCGTAGTGCTGAAGGTAATAGCAATCCTGTAATAGTATACATATACATTAGCTTAGACACAATTGAGTATTAGTAGGATAAGCACTTAAAAATAAGAGAATAGAACTGGGGTTGTGATTCAGTGGTAGAGCGCTTGCCTAGCATGTGCGAGGCCCTGGGTTTGATCCTCAGCACCACATACAAATAAGTAAGTAAAATAAAAGTATTGTGTCCAATTACAACTAAAAAATAAATAAATAAATAAATTATATATATATATATATATATATATATATATATATATATATATATATATATATATAATAGGAGGATAGTTCCCAAAAGAAAACCCACAAATGAATAAATCAAAAGATTTCAGCAGGGTGCTATTTGTCTAGTAAATAAAATTGTACCTAAAGAGAAAACAAGAAAAAAAAATATAAATAGAGTATTAATGTCAGGTAAGACTCATAACCTCAAAAAGGGTGAGCTCTTTGTTGCTGCTGTCGTTGTTCTTTTTCTAGAGAAACATCTTTAAGTCTTCCAAAGGCTCATAGGAATAAGAAACAGGGTCTTTGATTGGTTCCAGATTCTAAGAAGACTCAGGATGAAATAAGGTTCCCCTGGACACATGAATCTTAGAAGTATGTCCTTGTCTTTTATTTGCCATCAGGTTGCTTAAAATAACTTGATAAAGACCTTTTCATCTGGGAAGATTAATCTGAGGGAGAGTCCCTCTTCCAGGTCTTCAGGAAGGCATAGTCATACGATATAAATGACATTATCAGGGGCCAGAACAATTTGGTTACCATATTATGTTAAGGATTTTTGTAGTTGCCTAAGTTAACTACATATTTAATATTTTTTTTATATCTTAGGATCTCTTCAGGGATCTGCAGTGAAGACCTGCCATACAGTATTTCACAAAGGCTTAGTGAGAGAAAAGTCTTAGGAGCAATTTTAATTCTTAACAAAGCAACAGGTAACAGACTTAAGCAAGGCTCTCAAGTGTCTTGGCACAATTTTGCCCGAGTTGTTTGAATGTGTAGATTAGCCCTTTCAGCTGTTCCTGATGACTGAGGATGATGGGAGGTAAAAGAACATAATAAATTATACCTTCAGCTCCTAAGACCACCCGTGTTACCTGGGAGACAAAAGAAAAGTCCATTATCACTTTGAGGTGATGAAAGATGTTCACACTTTAACAAAGCCTTCACACTTGGGACTTTTCTAGTTCTGGAGGGATATGCTTTTATCTGCCCATTAAAAGTGTCAGCAAAACTAAGAGATTTATATATGACTGGAGTCCAGCTGCCAGTTTTCTCCAGGGAATGTGACTCTTTGTTGTATTGAGGTAAGTCACTGTGGTGGCTCTGTGTCCCTCCACCCCACCCCACCCCACCCTAGGTTATTATGAAGACAGAGGGGCAAGCTTTTGTGATTTTTTTCCAACAGTAGACTCCAGGCCCCTTTCCCTGAAGGCATAGATGACTAAAATAGTCAGTATACCTCTCCCCAAATGGCAGAGTCGTGGATACGGTAATAGACTTCCACTGATCAGCTTGGGGCAGTAGAACTTTGTGGTTTCCCTCCTGCACCCAACTAGCCACTTTCTATTGATTTATGTCCTCATTGGCTTGCCTGTTCTTCCTCAATTTGGGGTCAGGGGCATCAGGGCCATTTCTAAAGCATCTTGGAGTGCTACATGTCTAGCACTTTGATCTGCCAATTAATTTCCCTAAATTATAGGAGAACTGCCCTTTTGATGTCACCTGCAAAGTATCACATCCCCCTGAGCAGGCAGACAGACTGCTTCTAGGAGAAAGAACATTTCAGGCCCACATTTGATTGGGGAGTTTTTCCCTGTTAAAAGTCCCCTTTCTTTCCATATAGTAGCAAGGGGCATGATACTAACAAAGCATGTCTTGAGTCTATTTATATGTTAACTTGGTTATCTTTTCCCAGTTATAAGGCTTGGGTAAAGGGTATTACTTCAGTCTTCTGCACGGAGGTATTTGGAGGGAGTGGCTTTGCTTCAGGTACTTCCTAGAGGCTGACTACTCTGTAATCTGCTTTTCAGGTTTCTTCTTTTTTCTAGCTGCTTCCATCATAAGCCATTTTTTACATCAGGGTTAGTTCGAGGCTGTCCTTAAAGAACAGGTCTTCTAGAATAAACCTGTTTTGTAGTTTCTACACAGGAATGAAGCAAATTTCTTTCTCCCTCTGGGGTCAAGAACAAAGTTGCTAATTCAGTTTGACAGAACTTGACAGTGATTTCTGGCAATTCCGGCAAGAGGCCTTGATATTCAGATCTTTGTCCTCCGGTTTAACCATTGATGTCTTTTAATTTTGAGGACACTTCGAATCTAGGAGGGGCTAGGACCTCCAATGAATGTCCTAAAGTTAGTTCAGTAGCTTCCTCAACCAGAAGGGCTATGGCAGCTACAGCTCCTAGGCATCTAGGCCATCTGCATAATATGGAATTTATTTAGAAAAGTAAGCCACAGGTCATGGAAGATCATCAAAGTTTTTAAGTGAGGACCCCAGAGCCACACTTTGTCTTTTAGCTACGTATAAGATAAATGGCTTGTCTAAATCTGGAATTCCCATGGCTGGGACAAATAATAGGAAGTCCTTAAGTTTTAGAAAAATCTCTTGTTTTCGATCCAACCCAAGGGCCCCTGTGTAACTTCATAGAGTGGTTTGGCTATGAGCCCCAAACAGGGGATCCAGATGGCAAAACCATCCATTTTGGGCATTCATGACATCCATCCATGGCAAAACCGATCCATCACTCCACAATGTCTCTTGATCTAGTAAGTCCTCTTTTCTCTCAGGGAAGAGAGTTCCTTCCATTGGGGTAAAAACATGGCTTAAATATTTTACCTTTTGTTGGAGAACCTGAGTTCTTTGTGAAAACACTCAGTACCTTGTGGCTTCTAGAAAACTAAAAACTTTAATAGAATTATTATGGATTCCAGCTTTGAGGGGCTGCAGATCAGGAGATCATACACATATTAGAGTAAAGCTCCATTTCCCAGAGTTAGCTATCTTAACTCTTTAGCCAAAGCATTTCAAGTAAGAGAGAGCTGTCTCTACATCCCCCGGTAGTGCGGTCTGAGTGCACTGGATAGTTTTTATAGTGTCAGGATCAGTCCATTTAAAGACAAACACATACTGTGAGTCCGGATGCAAAAGAAAGCATCCATAAGGTCACAAAGAGTGAACCGTGTGGATCCACTGGTATTTGAGTCAGGATAGTATAGAGGTAATAGTATGGAGTGAAATTACAGCTTCATTAATGATCTGTGAATTTTGTACTAGCCTATATTCCCCAGTAGGCTTCAGAACTGGCAAAATAGGGGTATCACAGGGTGACTGACCATGTTGAAGAAATTTAGAATTCAGAGGGTGGAGGCCCTGATGTGCCTCTGGCTTAATAGGATATTGTCCTTTGTGGGGATGAACTTTGGGGTCTTAAAGAAATAGAGACAGGTTGAATACTGATTGCCTTTCCTGGGATTTCAACATCCCAGACATGAGGGTCTCCTTGAACTAAAACCTTTCCAGTTATATTTTCGAGCTTCTTTGATATTATTAATGCTTCTAAAAAGGTTATCTTGGCAACAAATGAAGAGTCCCCTAAAGAGGTCAAAACATCTCTTTTCAACCCAGGAGTGGGACATTCTAGGAGTACCAGGAAGGCCTGAATAAAAATTAATTTTCCCAATCTATATACATTATGGATTTTATAAATCTTTTGGCCCTAATTGTTCCATCAACACCAGTAATAGGATAGTGTTATTAGAAAGGGGCCCTAGGGGTTTAATCAAGGTAGATAAAATAACCCAAGGCCAAGAGAGAATTAATAATCGTACCTGTCATGTCAAGAGTTACCTCCTGGAATGTTATTTGTAGCTGACCAAAAGGTCCTAGTGGAAGGCCTTGGGCATCTTCAGTTCTCAAGGGCATCCTTCCCTGAAGCTAACGACTCTTCCTTCCTTCCAAGACGGGGCATTCTCTCCAGCAGCGATTTCCCTTTTTGTGGAGGGCCAACACCCTGATTACTTAGGACCTTTATATCAGTACTCTGCCCCAATGCACTGCCTTTCCATAATGTGGAACTGGTAGACCTGTTATAACTAGCTTTTTTTTTTGGTTAAAAGAAGCCCCAGGTATCTCCTGAAGGTGCAGGTTTTTTATTTACCTGGGCAGGAGGTCCCTTCCTGAGCCAAAGCTTGTTCTCTGGCTCTCAGTCTCCTCCTCCCCTGGACCCTGTGTATTTCCTTGAGTTTGTCTTTATTGTTGAAAACTCCAGAGGCCAAATCTAAGAGCCAATTCATGGGAGTTTGTGGCCCCATGATTTGTTTTTGTAGTTTCTTTCTAATGTCTGGAGCCAACTGGCTGAAAAGGTAGGTACCTGGTAAAACCTGTCCTTCACAAGCATTTGGAACAATATTAGTGTACTTCCTCAATATCTCAGTGAATCTGCTTAAGAACAAGGCAGGATTTTCATCTCACCTGTGTTATTTCCCTGATCTTATCATAATTTATAGGCAGTTTTGCTCGCAGGACGTCGTATTTCCTCCCACAAGTAATCATGTCATTTTGTTTTTGTAAGTCTTCACTTCCTGCTTGATTTCAATTCAGGTTTGGACTTGGGATTAGTTTGATCCCTAGTGTGGACTTTGTTTCTATAGGCTGTGCAGCTGCCCAGATGTGACTCTTCAGGAGTGCAACAGGCAGAAAGGAAAACATGGAGATCGGTCCAGGTTAAATCACAAGTAATAGTCAAACCCTTAAATTCATCAATAAACTTACTAGGGTCTTCAGAAAAATCATTCTGACCTTTGCTTATTTTGTGCTATATCAGACATGGTAAAAGGAACATGGATGCCTCCTGCCAGCACTCTGAGAAAATCCAGGTTTGGGGGATCAGAATGATATGAAATCCCTCTTTGAATTATTCCAGCCATGCTGGGTTTCTCTGGAAGAGGAGGATATAAGGGCTGGTATGTAGGAAGTAAGGGGTTTAAGAAGTAAGGGCTGAAAGAGAAGATTCGGTGGAACTCAGCTTCCCAGACAGAATGTTCTTATTATAAGGCCTATTCGGGGGACTTAACATCCTCTATAGGATCCTCCTCACCAGAAAATTTTAGGGGCACATGAACATAAAACAAAGATCACAGTCCCCTCTCAATTTTGGATCTTGAAAAAGAGACAAGAAGGCTGTGTGTTAAGGGATTTCAGTCAATTTTCCTTCATGCCTACAAAATATATGAACTGACAGAGAGTATTAAAATATAGAGTCCCATTTGGGGGCCATATTTTTCCATTTTATATTGAGACAGTTTATGTGGAGGCCAAGCCACATTATAGGGGAAAAATCACTTTTTTTTCCCCTTAAGTCATCTGCCTTAAAGTGACTCTAGTTGTTTAATATATGACCAAAGGTTGAATTTACAGTTTTAAATTTTGAGTTACCCATAGCTGAATGAGACACTTGTGAACCCGCTGGTATAGATCTAAAGGAAAAGAAAAATAAATAAAGACATGAAAGGTTAAGACTCCAGGGTTCTCCAACACTAAGTTCCTGTCCCCATGAGGCCCTCTTAGCCTCTCTGCTGTTGCCAGCCACCAACCAGTAGGTTCCCCACCTCTAGTCAGCAACTTTTCTCCAGGTGTGCCCAGAGAGGTCCTTCCAGCACACGGGGAAGTTTCATCTCCTTACCTGAAATACGCAGGAGAAGCTGTGTCTCCTTACAGTAGTTACGAAAAGCAAAGTTAGATAAACACAGTGGTCGAGTTTTTAGATTTTTATGGAAGGTAAACTCTCGAAATCTAATCTCACCCACGTGGGCTTTCGAACTAATTTCTTTAAGAATAGAAATGACACAAAATTCTTGTAAAGAACTTTTCAGAGGAAGTGGGGATGTTTCAGAACTGGATCTCAGTTCAGACAGGAAAAAAATAGAGTAAATTTTACGATGGATGGACAGAAGTGCAGTATCCTGTCCAACAGCAAGGGAATCCCCCTGGAGTCCCTGCCCTCTAGTTGTGGGGATGGTGAACAGACATGCCTTAAAAGATATGCCTTAAAAGAGCCACTGTGATCCCAGAGAAGGGGCAGTGACTTGGTCAATTAAATGATGCCTCTAAGGAGGATATCCTCTCCAGAAATCCTCAGACTCCAGGCAAACAGGGTGTTTCCCTTCAGGGCTATATTCTGTAAGGAATGTCAAAGAAGCGATTTAAAATCTTGGTGGCTCCACACCCCCTGGGTGCTGTTCAAAAAGAAAACGAAAGTCCAGTGGAGAATCTGGCTGGGCGCTCAAAGTGAAAAGAGGAGAAGGAGCCTCCCTTGAGAAAGTAAGATTCATTGGCAGTGGCTTAGAGGGAGGTGAAACATGAGCTCCCACAGAGAGCAGAAGGAAGGGAGAGAAAGAAAAGGCGACAGGTTAGAGACAAACTCTCCCGTGTTATCTGAGAAAGAACGTAAAAGGAAATGAGCCAGAGGAACAGCCATCGTGTGAGTGTTTTCAATCCAAACTGTGCTGCTTTACGGAGTCAGCTTTTTTGACTTACTAGATCAGAACCGGTTCCCTCCAACATGGGTCATGGGAATGTTCTCATGTCTAGGGAGACCAAGAAAACAGTGAGGGTGTTGGTAGATCAGGCCTTTCATTGATGTCCTGCAGACAGCCTCCTTAGTCCCATCCACCCAGGGGCAGCTTAGGTTGTCCTGAAGGGTTTTCTAGGAGGTAGCCTCAATCCCTGGGGCATTCCCCTGACACCTGTTTTCAATTTGGTTTCAGTCAAAGGCTGCAAGTAAGTGCCTCTGAACTTCAGTGGCTTTATAAACCCGCACTCATTTCCTTGGGATATCGGAGCGCCTGGAGGAAAGGGCAGAGGTTTTTTTCCAGGGAGTGGCGTGCAACCCAAAGACAGAAGCTAAGAGAAAAGGAAAGTATTCCCTTAAACTTACCAAAGTCAGTGCCTCTGTTTACAGTCCCATCTGGGTTGCTGAAGAGATGTCACCAGAACTGGGTTCCTAAGGAGATCAACCAAAAGGGACCTCAACTCATGCCATGAAGGTCCTGGACATCATTGCAGAAAAGAATTAGGGATGGGTCCGAGTGAGGCATAGACTGATTTTGTGAAGAGAAAGCAAGAAGTGCCCACTCTGAGACACGGTGGAGTGCAGGCATGGGAGAGGAACGCGCTGGCTTCACCTGAGCAAGCCATGTTTATATGGGTAAGATCTTCAGCGATGGGACATGCTCTAAGAGGATATTTTTAGTCCTCTTCCTTATGTTGGTGACTTGACATGTTAATCATTACCTACTAGGGACTGTTTTCTTTCTTCTTTGTTTTTGATGAAAAATATTTACCGATTTTCCCATGTGGAGGGTCTCATCATCCTGGCTTGTGGATCAAAACAGTGCTACATGTGTAACACTGAGGGTTTTATCAAGAGTGTGACATATGCATGAAGTAATCAGATCCTAAAAGTATAAGTCATAGAAAAATCTATTTGCTGAGCCAAAGCGTTCTCAAATCTGTTTTTCTTTAGGTCTAGATCAGAAGAGAGGTTATTTATAGACCTGTGGACAAGGTCTAATAGTCCATTTAATAGTGTTGTTTGTGATCAAAGCCTATGGAAAGTGGAATTCCAATCTGGACTTAAAGTCTGGACGTAAATCATGGCCACTCTTGTTTTTCCCACTCTTGTTTTTCTCCTTTCAACGTATTCTTCTATTCTACCTCAAATTCATATCAATACATTCGTCCTGATCCAAGTTTATCTTCCTTCCACCATTCTCCCACACCATTAGTATCCACTCCCACTAATGTTACCTCAATTTTTCTCTGTGTCAATTGGATTTTAAAGACATTAGTTGGTGGTGTGAAATAGGTTGACTATAAGCTTGAATGGAGGAGATTTATTGCCAAGGAAATAGTATTTCATGAATCTGGATTTAATGTCATGGTTCAGATAAAAAGTCTTGAAATAAAATAGGTTGAAGTGATGGAACTGCCTTGGAAGAATATTAAAAGAAAGATCACCAGACTTAGGGAGAAGAGCAATTTAGAATAAATTTATTGTGGGATCCCAGACAATCCACTAATTGTGTATTTTCTCTGGCAACTTCCCAGAGGATGGTCTTTTCTTTAAGGCAATGTAGAATGTACTCACACAGGGGCATTAGTTCCTTTAAGAAGCTCAGTGCTGGATGCCCGATAAGGGTCTGGACGGACATAGGAGATACAGCCATAAGACCTTACTCAATAAGGATGACAGCAGTTTAGAATGGTAGTGTCCTGGCAAAGTGGAGACAAGAGTGAGCAACAAGATCAGAATGGTAACCAGGAGCCTGTGGTTATGTGTAAGGGGTGAAAGTGCATTCCTAGGAATAAGACGCAGGGGGTGGTCAAAAAGTATGCCAAGTGTAGCCAACTCACATAATGAAAAAGATCAAGAGCTGGAGAGCAGATATCCTTATAAAATTGTGATACAAGCCAGTTTTAGGAATCTATCTCAGCCTATCAATCCAGACCCCACTGACACATGAGAGCTTTCTCTTGAGGAATGCCATAGCAAGTAAATATGGTAAATATTCAACCAACATTTTCCTCAAGTTTATAATCTTGATAAGTTTTCTTATGAGTTTGCAAAACTCTCACATTGCTTTCATGACTTGTGGAACCAGAGCCATTATACAAGAAAGGGCCAAGTAAAACCTCCTGAGGTTGATTGTCCACCCATCTTCCTGCTAAGACAGTGAACCAGAAGTAACGCTTTATCCCAAGGAGAATTGTAGAGATCAGCATTCCTATCAAAATCATATAGAAAGAATACATTTTTGTACTTATGCTATCACCATTTGGATCGCCTGTGTGCACCTGTGTGGCCACTGCAAAAGTAGGTGATTCAATGTTTGTGGACCATTATCTTAAGTCAGTGGTAGAACCACTCATAGCCAATCTGCCGCATTTGATATCTTCATTGCAAAAGATCAACACATTCTCTGGCACTAGGCATACAGCTATTGATTTGTTTAATGTATTTATCTCAATCTATGTCAGTAATGACAATTAAAAACAACTTGTTTTTACACTGGAAGGAAAGCAGTGTGTGTCCATGCAGGTGTTCCAGAGTTATCTTAAGCCTTTAATATAGTCTTCAAGGCCATCATTGATCCTGTTGCTATTACACAGAGTATCATATTTGTCACACACATCAATGGCATCCATGCTAATTGAACTAGTATACAGGAAGTAGCAAGTGTTCTGGATTGCTCACTAAGACAAAGACATGCCAATATGTTGGAAGATGTTTCACATAAATCCATTGTCACATCAATAAAATTTTCAACACATCTTATGGTCTGTGGCGATGACAAAAAAAGGGCTTGGTATAAGATCAAAAATGTGATACAGGCTTCTCTACCATGGGCGCCATGTGACTTGGTGGATCCCATGATACTAGAAGTATCCATTGTGGATACAAATGCTGCATTGAGTCCCTAGAATGAGACACATTGTGGCTTCTCCTAGTTTCCGAAGAACTACATATAAATCATTTATAAGGAACTACTTATAAATTCCTTTACAGGTCATCCAGTCTCTGATATTCTGTTATAGCAACACAAGGCTAAGAGCCAATAAGCAGTGGAGTAGCTACATCCAGCTTTGTGAGAGAACTACTTGATGTTTGTAAAGGAGCAATGGAAGAGGCTGAGTGTCTGCCATGGGATGATAACTGACATAAGCTGCAGATCACCAGACCATGAGTCATGGGGTCAAGCAGGCACAATTGCAGCCTAACAAACAATGCTATGATACATGTCAAGCATATGCAAACATGTCCAGAATTCACAAAGAATTACATGGACAGGGGACACAGAATTCCACATTGCCTATGGTTGCACAATAGCTTCTCCCCCCTTTTATCCTTATGCATAATAGAGATTTCTCATGATTAAATGAGAGAAGAGGTAGAAACAAAGGTTTGTTTCACAGAGGAGTCAACTCAATATTTTAAGGTTAACAAAAAAAAGTTGCCATACTACAGTCACACTGAGTGATAACCTTGACAACAAATGATGAAGGGACATCTCTCCAGTGGGTAGAGCTATGAGCAGTTGGTCATTCATCTGTATGGAGGAGGAGGAAATTTCTTGAAGAAAGGATACACACAAGTCCCTGAGCAGTGATAAATGGCTTATTCAGGAGTCTGGAATAAGCAAAATGGAATTTTGGAAATAAGGGAGTTTTGGGGAGTGGCATACAGTTGAATGGGGGGGGGCGGTGATAACCAACTATATGGATCTTTTTGCCTTATATTATGTTTACTAGGGAAAAGAGAAAGGACTAAACATCCAATCTGTGTACCTCAAGAGAAACTCATTCTAAGATGTTAAGAGCCTCTGTCCTTACCCACCTCACAACAGGTCCTAGGCTGGATGATAAAAGTGGAGCCTATTTATTGGCTTAGTAGAAAGGACTCTCTCTCTCTGTCTCTCATGAAGCTGGATATAACTACTGCCACTGCTTGTTGGCTCTTCGGCTGCTTTGTGTTGCTATAACAAAATATCACAGACTTGGTGACTTATAAAGGAAATAAATTTATTTTATAGTTCTTTAGGCTAGGAAGTCCAAGGTCAATTGTCCCACATCTGACGAAGGCCTTAGAGTTGTGTCATCCCATGGTGGAAGGTGGAAGGGCAAGACAGTAAAAGAGTGAACAGGAAAGCAAGAGAGGGCCATACTTGCATCTATAAAAGCCCATTGATGCAATTAACCCAGCCATGTGAGAATGACACTAATACATCCATGAGGGCAGAGTCCTCACAACCTAATCACCTATTAGGCCCCAATTCCCAACACTGTTAATTGAGGATTAAGTTGACAATATTAGAAAAAAAATAGAATTCATTAATACCAATCCTATTTGTTTTTAAATGATAATAAAAGAACACCATGAACAAGTCTATGATCACAAATTTGGAATCTTAGTTGCAATGGACCAATTTCCTGAAAGACACAAACTGTCAGTACGTGCACAAGAGGAAACAGGTGATCTGAATAGACCTGTCTATTAAAGAATCAAATCAATAGTTAACAGCTTCTCAAAAAGTAAAGTATCAGGACTGCCTGGTGGGTTCATGAGTGGATTCTACCAAACATTTAAATAAATAATACTGATCTGATTGTATATAATTCTTTCCAGAAAATAGAAGCTGAGAGAACACATGCTAACTCATCCTATGAGGCCAGCATTACCAGAGTCAGACAGAGACACAAGAGAAAAGAAAAACTATATCCTGGTTTCTCTCCTGAACAAAGACTGCAAAAAATCTTTAACAAGATATTAACACATGCATATACTACAGCCCTGTTTAGCAAATTATACATCACAATCAAGTGGGATTTATTTCAAGTGTGGAAGTCTGTTTTAGCATTTGAAAATTAGTTATTGCAATCTACCACATCAACAGGCTAAAGAGGAAAAATCATTATTCAATCAGTTGATAAGATAAAAACATTTCGCTATATCCTACCACACATTCATAATGAGAACTGTCAGCAAACTAGTAAGGAAAAATTTCTCCACTCTGTGAAGAACACCTATAAGAAACTACAGCTAAAGTCTTACTTAATGGTGAGAAAATAAATATTTTCCCCCTAAAATCAGGATCTAGGCAAAGATACCCTCCTCAACATCCCTACGATTTTTTTATTGAAAGTTTTTTCCAAGTGCATTTATCCTAGAAAGTAAATAAATGGTATACAGATTGGGAAGAAGAAATAAAACTATTAGCACTATTAAAAACTATAAGTATATTTCAGCAGATAATAGTGGCCTGGATCAATGTTATGGTGAATATGGAGAGAAGGATTTGAGAGGTAGAGGAAAAGAAGAAAGGATACACACAAGTCCCTGAGCTGTGGTAAATGGCTTATTCAGGAGTCTGGAATGAGCAAAATGGAATTTTGGAAATAAGGGAGTTTTGGGAAGTGGCATACAGTTGGGAAAATCAACAGGGCTTAAGGATGATGAAAAGCACCATGAGGAGGGGGAGGCATTAAGAAGGATGTTTTGGATTTGGCTTGCATCAGTAGGTGGGTGTTGAGGCCATTTATAGAAGTGAAAGAGAGAACCCAGGAAGTATATTTGGAAGGGGAGGTCAAAAATTGGGTTTTGGTTAAATAGAGATTGAGATGCCTTCTAGCTCTGAAATCAGAAGGCGTGTGTGTGTGTGTGTGTGTGTGTGTGTGTGTGTGTGTGTGTCTAAGTTTGCATGCTCCTGGAGTTCAGACCAAAGCAGTGGGCTAGAAATTAAGAGTTGGTGAATTACTTACATATAGATGGTAATTGAAATCATAGCTATGGAGAAATTGCTGGGGGAAAGATTGGAGAGTGAGAAGAGGGCCCCAGACTGAACTGGGGTATCCAATGGCCAAAAATAAGAAGGTGAGGAGCAGAAAAAATAGAGGTTTAGCTAGAGAAGAGGGAAAACCAAGGAGAGTAAGTATTGACTACTGCTGAGACATTACAATTAGTAATGAAAAAAAAAATCCATGAATTCAGCAACACAGAGATCATTAGTGACTTTAGAGAAAGTTGTTTTGGTAGAATCATGGAGCCACAACCCCAGCCCGAGTGAGGGATTCTTCTGATATTTTAATTAAAACACCACTCACTGAGTATGCTTTAAAGATGGTGAAAAACGTTGACATGAGAGGAGAGGTTGAATATATAAAAGAGAAGACAAGGAAGAGTGGCTGGCTTACAGTTCTTGAGAAGACAAGGTTGGGGAGTAGGCTCCAAAGCAGAGGTGAAGAGAGGACTCCCCTCTACAGCAATTAAGAGAGAGGCAGATCAGGAGGTGAGCACAAGGGAGGTGATATTTTAGAAAGACAAAGGATTTTCCTTCTGGTAATTTGTGTTTTCTTTGCGAACTAAGGACTTCCTGTCATTGTTTTGGGTTAGTGTATATGCAAAGTACAACCATCTTTCCAGTGTATTTGTCTCTTCTGACTTCCAAGACATAGAGTTACTGGGTTAAAGAATTTAAACTTTTTAAAATCTCATAATACACATTGCCAAATTGCCTTCTGGAAAGTCATCCAGTTCATTTACTTAAACCCAAAAGGCAAAATGTAAATGAGTGACGAAGATGCTAATTTTAGGCCAGGAGATTTTGCAGTATCTAGAATTTGTTTTAAACTAACATTTTCTAAATTGGGACCATAGGTGGCACTAAAGGATTAAGGATTATAACAACCTTTGGGATCCTAGGTTAGAAGAGATCATAAATGGACAGCTCAGCCACTCTCTTTTAAAGCAGATAAGCTAGAAACAGTTCTAGACAAATAATCCTTTCTTTTCTTAACATTCTCTATAAATAACCTTGGTTACACATTCTAGTCTCATACTTTCAGTGTTAATGGTCTGTCACACTTGAGATTGTGTAACTATGTAAGCCTATTTGAATTTTTCTTGTCCTTTAGGGTGGGAAGTATATTTCACCATGCCATTTGCCAAGTATTTCTTAAAATACTAATTATCATACACAAAACTTTCCCACCTTTCATTATTCGGCTTCCATAACTTTTTTCCCCCTGAGATAGAAACAAGTTGTGAGTCAAAGGCGACTCTCTCATGATCTGATCACAAAGCTGATTACTTTAACATTAAATATGAATTTATGTGCCACGCTTAACTTGGCTAAGTTGAATGCTGACTTTTCAGCTTTGCTGTGTGGAAATTGTACTTTAGACAAAATACATAAATGCCAAACTGGCCTGTGCTGGCAGGGATGGTTTTGAGAGTCACTGTTGTCTAGTATTCACACAGTGGGAGTTGCTTTGGTGTCTTTATATCCAACCCAACACGTCTAGATTTCAACAGCCAGTGACTGAGAAGCAAACAGGCTCCTAGCCTTCTTTTTCTCAGAAGATGCAGTGCCCCCTGCTGGTACAAATGAACCATACATTAAATACCCGTTGCCTTGTTTTAGCTTGAAACTAAAAATCTGGGAGTTGGCTTTCCCTTTAAGCCTTCTTTCAGCAATAATAGTAGAAAATATTTTTTTTTACCTTTATAAAGTTTTAATTGACACACAAGTGTACATATTTATGGAGTACAGTGTTAATAATTGAATACATGTATACAATGTATAGTGATTAAATTGGGGAAACTTTGAACCCCTCTCTTCTACATCTTTATAAAATATATAGTAAATGGTTATAAACTCTAGTCACCTGCTATGCTGAGAACACTAGAACTTACTATTTAACTGTATTTGGTCAACTGTTATCTGATGTTGTTCTAACCCCTTCTTCTTTTTTTTTTTTTGTTTCCAAACATGAGCAAGAAAATGCAGTATTTGTTTTTCTGCATCTGCTTTATTTCACTTAGCATCATGCCCTCATGTTCCATTCATTTTGTGGCAAATGACAGATTTTCATTTTTTTATGGCTAAAATAATATTCCATTGTGAGCTGGGCACAGTAGTTCCTGTTTATAATCCCAGCTGCTCAGAAGGCTTAACTAAGAGGATTAGAAGTTTGCAACCAATCTGGGCAACATCAGGAGATCCTGTCTTAAAACTAAAAAAAAAAAAAATAATTAAAAGGACTGGGGATTTATCTCAGTGGTAGAGTGTGCCTAGGTTCAACCTCCAGTACAGAAAAACAAACAAACTAAAAATAAAAACAAAAAAACAAGAAGAAAACCCTCTACTATGTTTGTATGACACATTTTTAAAATTCCATTCATCCATTGATGGACACCTTGGTTGATTCTATATTCTTAACCATTGTGAATAGTGCTGCAATAAACAAGGAGTGCAGATATCTGTTCAATATACTGAATTTCCCTCTTTTGGATATATACCTAGTGTTGGGATAACTAGATCATATGATAATTCTATTGCTATCTTGGCAGTAGAAAATATTTTCAATTAATCCCTATTTATGGTTGGGAGATAGGAAGATATGGGGATAGGGAAGCAATGAGAGCATTCATGTTAAAGCCTTTTCAAAACCACATCACAAAATGTGAATCTTTACTATTTGCTACATGCAATAAAAATGCATTAGATGTAGACAAAAGAATTGAGTCTACTCATTAAAACTGATTTACCCCAGTTTAAACAAAACCCCACTACCTAGAGACCTTTCAGAACCACATTACACACACACACACACACACACACACACACACACACACTCACACCTTCTTCATCTGGACCTTCTTGTTTCTGTATAAATGAAAGTTTCTTAATGATGTTCTGGTAACAGCTTGATTTGAGAGACAGGAGTTGAAATTCTAGGTATCCAATTCCAGAAATGTAGAGAAAACTCATCTTTCTCTTTCTGCAAATAAAAAATTTGTAGTCTGCCTCACTGCAATGGAAACATTAACTAAACATGTAAAAATGTGTGTATAGATGTTTCTGTTCATAAATTAATGGGTCCATGTATATACATTAAATATTCACCAACAGAGACATCCTCCTTTTGATTTTAGCTTGTTAATTCTTGTTAATTTTTTAATGTCTTCATTTTTTTTCTAGTTTCCTTATGTAAAATAGAGGCCATCTGAACACTGATCAACTTAGCAATTGATGTTCTGTAACTACTTAACTCCAGAGAAATTAGCTGGGAACTCCATAAGTAAGCACACTGCTTCAAGAAGCCTCCAAAATAATTCCACAAAGATCCCTTGCTAAATTTGGCTGGGAGGAAGCTTAAAGTGATAAAGACATTTATTTATCAGTTGATGACATTTATTTATTAGTTGATGACATTGGTTACCTAGCTTCTTTGGACCTCAATTTCTTCATGTATAAAGTATGGATAATTCTTCATTCAGTTATTTAGAGGGAAAATATATTTTAAGTACTGGGTAGTATTTGGTATATGTTGCACCAATAAATTGAGTGAATCCATGAAAAACCTTTACCTCAGGTTTGTCTTTTACAATCCAGTTCAGTTCAATTTGATTCAATTCAATTCAGTGACCTAGAATGTTAGCCATAATAAGCAACCGCCCCCCCCCCCCCGCAATACTTTACATCTTTCACTAACCTTGCTGACTAACCTGGAAGTTACCAGCACATCCAATAGCCCAGTCAGGTTTCACTCTTCCCTTCTACAGCCCAGCAGGATAAGTGGCCACAACATTAAAGCCAAATGCATATGTTTTAATAAATCAAATTTTGGTTTTGGTATGAGAATTTCGTTTTACATACCCATGGTCACTCTCTGAATATTGATGTTTTCCTGTGTTGTCCAGTTCCTTTTAGGTGCACCAAGCACAGAGTCAAAATCTGCTATCTGGGTGGCTCCAGGTCTGGCCACCCAAAATGAATGTCATCTGTTGACCCTAGCAGGTTTTCACCTTTCTAGGATCCAGCCTGGGCGCAGGGAGGAAGGAAATTAAAAGCATGGGATGTGGAATACAACAAGGAAAAATGAAGTCAGGAAAAAAGAAGGAAAACTAGGAGGAAAGGGACAAGAAAAATGGGAACAAAAAAGGAGGGTAGATGAAGGGCAAGAGATAAGTGGTCTACATACAAGGGTGATTGCAGAACAATGTTGCACAGATAGAATTTCAATCTCGATGTGTGATTTTACCAGGTGCCATGCCACACACCTGTAATCCCAGCAGCTCTGGAAGCTGAGGCAGGAGGAATTTAAGTTCAAAGCCAGCCTCAGCAATTTAGCAAAGCTCTAAGCAACTTAGCAAGACCTTGTCTTAAAATAAAAAATAAAAAGGGTTGGGGATATGGCTCAGTGATTAAGTGCCCCTGGGTTTAATCCCTGGTACAAAAAAAGAAAATGTGATTTAGAACATTGAATTCTTCTTTTGTAATTTTTTCTTATTGTATATATATATATATATATATGACTGCACGCATTTTTGTAAAATAAAACATACAAAGCCTCTCCACCTACTATCTTTCTTCTTCCTGAGGTTGCTACAGAATATGTTCTTTGTGTACAAAAATAAAATTTTCATTCACACATGGACTCATACCATAAAATTTATCTGTGACATATTATTTTTAATGAATAATACATGCAGAAATTTCCCCCATGTTATTACATTCAGATTTATCTCTGCTTTTAATAGCTATAGAAGGTCCTAACTCTATTTAACTGGTCCCCTGTTGACAGAAGTTTAGGTTGGTTTTTCCTTTCCTACCTTCAAATGGATAATTTGAAAAACGAGAAAATCCCAAAACACTACTAAAAAAAGCTTGAACATTTTACTGAAACAATAATTATTCAGAAACTATTACACTGTGTGTAATTACTTGATGGTGCTTACACTAAGTAGTGCTACATGGAGTTAAGAGTATGAAGAGATAGCAGTTTCTGGTTCAGTTATTGAAGCAGACGGTACCTTGGGTAGAAGATTCAGACCTTATAATATCTGTCTGCTAAGAAGATATACATATTTTTTAGAAAATTAATAAAAATCACAGGCCATGAAACTTTTAGGAATCCTGGAGCTTATTTGGTCCTACCCTCTCCTTTTACAGACTAGATAAAAAGTGGGCACAAAAGAGGGTTTGGTTTTAGATAGTCCTACATACCACTACTGTGCTGGTATTATTTCAAGGTCTGCAACCTAGTAACTAAATGATATTTCATTCATTTAAAATTATTTCATCTTTTGTTGTTGTGTTGGGGGGGGCATAGACTTGTGACCAGGACTCCAACAGTCTTGTAGACATCAATATGGGACCACAGAGAGTCTTGAACACTTCTGTTATCTCTGTCAGCAAAGGTGACAATGGCACCTTGTCTGTTTCCAAAAGTAAACAGGAATTGTCAGATGGACAAGGAGGGAAATGAGAGTTTTTCATGTGCGGCCATGATGCAATTTGTTGTTTGAATTGGGATACTCTTGATGGTAGGTTTGAAATGGATTTATGTTAAGTACGTATGTTGGAACAGTAAGAAGGTGATAGGCCATTTTCTCCATTGCATGAGATACTAGATCACGGTCAGAGGTTGTTTGATCACTCTGGAATCAAGCAAATATATTTGTCTTTTAACATCCAGTTATGATTGTGTGGCAGGCTGGCCTCTATAACTAAGGCTTTATTTGAACCCAAGAATTCCTGCTTGTTAGATTTCTTCATCTGAAAAATCATAAGCTTAAATAGTTTAATGTAATTATATATTAAGTATAATGTATAGTTAGTTATGATTAAAGAGTTAAATTAGACTTATAAAATGTCACTAAAATGGAAATGTTGGAGAAAATGGTTTTAAGGGGTCATTGTCAACACAGGAACTTTCCTGATCAGGGACCAGCGTATGTAAAGCTACCCTTTTTCTTGGTTATTTGTGGACACATAACATTTCTATTCGTTTTCTCTTTCTCTCCCAACTGCCACTTTTTTTTTTAAGCTCTGCCCAAATTATCCTTAAATTTTCTTTCCAAGTTCTCTTCCTGCTCCTTAACTTTCCCAGGCTCTCCTCTCATTTCCTGAGGTTGGTATTTCCAGGGTTGTTTCCTTCTTATTTGCTTACCATCTCATCCTCTGACATCCGTTTATACTGTTCCTCATTTCCTTAAGTTTTTCCCTCAGTTTTAATCACCCTTTTTCTTCCTAGCCCTGTACTTCTGGGGATGTTGGCCTCATCTTTACCTCCAGGGAAGTAAATTGGGAGTAGTGTTTCAATCAAGGTTAGTCCCATTGCTTTTGCCAGTAATTCCTTTAGAGAAGGTCATGTACAGGTAAGGAACCCTCCTGAAACTCCAGTGGAGTCTGCTGGGAAAGGTTTCCTCGCACCTAAGAAAAGGGATCTGTTTGCATCTTCTGGATTTTGTGGATGTAACTTCTGGATTTAACTTTTGGTTATGCTGCAGCCATCCTCTAACCAGAGCCGGGAGATGGAAAAGAATGTGGGTTCTGGATGGTATGGTGGAGTCATTAAGTTGGCCAATCCTAGAATCCATCTTTCCTTTGAACATCCTACCATTTGAAGTGATAAATTATTGCTGGGCCAACTTTAATCAGAGATGCCTATCATTCTCTGTCAAAGACATTGTAAGTGATACATGGTTCCAGTTTATTTCTTAACCTCAGACCTCTCCTTGAAGTTTGCAGCTTGCATACAACTGCCTATGAGACATTTATATTTGGAGCACTAAGCACATCCTCATGCAGTCTGGCTGGTCCTGTTCCGCATGCATGTCCCATTGTGTGTGATGGCATCATCAAGCACTGGGGATGGGAACGTAGGAGCTATTCATGACTGTCCCCTGTCTTTTGCCTCCCAAATCTGGTTACTGAGTCTCTACAAGCTTTATCCTCAAAATGTGTATTTCAAATGCTACCATATAGCCCACTCAGAGCTTCATCCTCACCATTATTTATCTATGACGTCCCAAATTATTTATCTTGTTCCCAGCTTTGTCCCATGATCTATGCAAAACAGTGATCTATGCAAAACAGAAATCCGACATGATTACTAACCTTTTCTGATGTCTCATCACTTAGAGAATAAGTCTAAGCCTTGACTACACACGCAAGTTCATCTATGATCTGGCCTATATCCTCTATTTTCATTCATTGATTTTATCATCAAATTCCTATTGCTTGATGAGATGTGCAGGCACTGGAAATATAGGAAGACATATTTCTCTGCTTTCCCTGCCACGGGGAGCTTACAGTCTAGCAGGAGGGAGAGACACTGAGCATGCAGTTACCCTTGTGATGTGTGTCATGGGGAAGTGCAAGATGCTAGCTGCTTCTTCTATCAGTATTGCCTTGATCATGCCTAACCTGATTCTCTGTCTTCTTCTCTATCTAGTCTTCAGACATATCAAGCTGTTTATTGTCTCTGTGTCTTTGCCCAAGCAGTTTTCTCTGTCTGAAATGCTTCCCTCACATTTCCTCAGCTGGACAATTCCTCCTGTCCTTGAAGGTTCAGATCAGCTTCCTAGAATCTCCTGACTCAATTTTAAGACCTCATCCAAGTTTTCATGGTGTGCTGTGTGTTCTTTTTTCACAGTAGGTATACCATATTGAATTTAATATATTGCTATGATTATTATCAACTCTCCTGTATCTCTTTCTATGACTAGACTACAAGCTCTTAGAAGATAGGAGTGGACCATAGTTCTTTGCAATCTTATGGTACATGGAAAATAGTTAATAGCTAATCACCATAACTGAGCATAAATTTCTAATCAGATTTATTTCTCAAGCACTGGACATGTTTGTGTATTTTTCCTTAATAACTCCCAAACAATGTATATGCTTCTTGTTTTGCATATCTGCTTGCCACACGCATTCCTTATGTATTACAAATATTTTTTCTTGCTGCCTGATGGAATACCCTTTCCTCTAAAGCTGGTGAACTTCTCTTGACCTGAAAAACCTCACACACTATAATAAAACTTCCTGGAGGTCCTTATCAGGAATTAATCACTTCTTCCTCTATGCTGCCTCCAAATTTTTATGACAGTTCTGTTTAGAGCACAGCATCATAATGATCTCCTGCATGATTGACCTACACTATAATTGTGGTAGTGTCATAAGGGCTTCGATACCAGGTAATGAGAACATAAAAGAATACCTGACCTTCTTGGAGGGTGTCACTGTGAGGTAAATTAAAGCAAAAGTTGTCTAGTCCATGTGATGGAATGTCTGTTTCAGTTTCCGTATCTGTAAAATGTCTGGTGACCAGTGATCTGTGAGTCATAAACTATTGATTATTTTATAAGTAATGAGGATAAAATTTTATAGCTACAATCACACTATCATGATTCTTGACTTGTTGGAAAACAAAACATTTTAATAATGTCTCAGTGAACTGCAAGGAAAAACAGTTCCCAAAGTTATTAGGTGACCCTGAGAGTCAAGCTTAAAGGAACTCGGTTATTGGAAACATGGTAATTTATTTGCCTCCTACAGGTGTCTTTATTAAGATTTCAGAGGGTAGGCAATTCAACTCAGTGCAATTAGAAAAACACTCACTTTCTATGTTCTAAAGTGTCTAAAGTGCATATGTTAGGCTGTATGCCGTGGGGTATGCTCAGCAGAACTGGCCTCCTTGGGGGGGGCGGTCTCTGAAGTCCCACCTGCGACAGCTGTTTATGTAGAATTTAAGGAACTGTTTCAACAGCTTCAGAGAGTATCTGCCATAACCTAAGGTAGAACTCTGCTGTGAATTTTCACATGTATGAAAACAACCTCCCAGTTTCTCCTCTACGGATGGCAAGCCATTGAATTGTCATCCATCCTAGGAGTAGGTTCAAATGACAAAACTCTGAGGTATAGGCCAAAAAAAAAAAAAAAAAAAAAAAAGTAAAAAAAAACTGATTACTGAAGGCCCAGTGGTATTTGAAACTAATAAATCTCCCAAGGTAAGGCTGACAGAAGATACACTGGTGTCTTCTCTACTTGGGGTTTGCATGTGCAGGATATGTTGCATGGTACCTTGGAGCCAGAAGTGCAGTTCAAAGATCAGCTTTGCCACCCATTGGTTTGGTGCCTTTAGCAAAGTCGTTTTACTCCAGGGTCTTGGTTTCTTCATCTGTGGGACACACTTGTTTTAGGCCACAGAGTCCTCATGAAGCTCGCAGAAGGTCATATATGTGAAAGTGTTTATAAATTTCAAGGTTAATATGGTAATTGCATTAAACAGTTTTTTAGATGAGAAGGGAGGAGAATAACAGGACTAAATCCAAGATCTGTGTCCATAGGCGGAGAGTAAATATCCTTTCTTCCTATTGCCTCATGAAACATGTATATTAGAACACGAACTTGACAGTGTTAAGTTGGTTTGGGGTGGCTAAGGGAACAAAGCACCAGGCAACCGGCGGGAGGGCAAGAGGACTACCAATCAGGCGTCCACATACAAGCAGTGATAATCACCTGTCAATCAGCAGGGTCTCCTGACTAATCCTGGAAGGGCAAGGATCTCAACAAGATCCCCTGACCAATCCCAAGAGGACAAGGGACCCTAAAAACCCCCCTTTCTTGTCCCAAGCCCTCCTTTCCTGCCCTAAACCCAACAAAAATTCTAATCCAGCTGAGCCTGGGTGCGATTTCCCTGGACCTGCTCTGTTGGTCTGGAGGCTCTCGCCTGGGAGCCAATCTCAATAAAGCCTTGTTCAGCAGCTTTTAATCTGCCTCCTTTTGGTCACCGGTGCCTGAATTTACAAAGAGGAATATATAAGAATGACATACAAATACAAATGATTGTATAGCAATGTAGAATCAGAAAATCAGAACTTTCTAAAAAGTTAAAACTTTAATAAAATACAGTAAAATAGCTACTTACATGCCTACTGTGTTATTACTCAATTTTTATCATTGTAACCAAACTTTAGAAAGCACATATCTGGTAGAAATAAAGAATCACATGGACCTGGTTCTATGAGCATATGTGTGTAGTTTAACTGAAAACGTCTTATTCACATGGAAGTACAAATGTCAGAAAACCAAGGAGAACTGCATTTTGTTTGTAACTATTTAAATTTTTGCTTAAAAGTTTATCCATGAAATATATTATTTTAAAATAATAAGCACTAAGAATATGTTTTTATTCCAAGTTAGAAGCAGTAATATAAAACTGAAAACTAGCAATGGCTCAGCTTATGTTTAGTAATAAGAAAAGAACTTTAGGCTGGTTTTTAAAGATTAATTTGTTAATTAGGTGAACATCTGGGTTTTGGTTCATCACTTCCCTTGGAAACCTTGATTAATTTATGAGATTTTCATCCCCATTTACTGAAAGAGCAGTGAGTCATCCGGTGTTACACACCAATGACGGCAAAAGTTAATTGGATTCTAGATCTTTTCGTATTTCTCCCTTCAGCAATTCCTTGCTGCTTTGAGCAGAACCATGCACTAAGGGAGTCTTTTTTGTGTGTGTGTGAGAGATACAGAAATGAGAGGAATTACAAGTAATTGAAAAAGTGAGTTTGAAAAAAATATGAATATGTAGTTGTATTTCCTGTGGTTTGTGGTGAGAAATTCTGAAGTGATACACAGAAATAGCCAAACCTAAAACTAATGAGCACATTATCTTGGTGCAAATTTTCCATAGGCTTTTGATTTGGGAATCATATGAACGTATTCTTACCTTTTCTAGAAAGATTGTGCATTAAAGTATTTCAGAGCTGGGTTTAGGAAGGGGAAAACAGACATGTAGCCATAGTTCATTGTAGACAGTGTGTGCCCGAAAAGTCAGAGATGCATCAGCAAGAACACCACAGCCTTGGGAAGGAGGGACACAAGATGGAGAAGGAGGGGGGAGCAGATGGAGCTGGGGTGGATGGGTGGATGGGTGAACACCAATACCGACCTGCTCTCTTGTGACCCTGCAATGGCTTTTGAACTTCCTTTGGCTCTAACACAAATTGCATTCAGCTTAGAAGCCCCTCCTTAGATATATGCCAGAATATGCTACTCATAGTGTAAAGCCAAGCTCACAGATGAAGGGGAGTTCATCACACTGGTCACTAACCTCATTTCTGCTTTAACTTTGCCTCTTATTATTCTTTTATCTTTTTAAATTCATATCAACTTTATTTTGAGGGTGTAGTTTATCTTGTTATTATATTATGCATTTATATAAGCTACCACAAATCCTTCCTGGAACTGGAAAAATATGAATATATTATAAATAACTAATTGAGGGAAATGCTCACAGGTTATTTCTGAGAGGTAAGATGACAAAAGATTTTAATTGTCTTAGGGTGAGTCTCCCTGTGTTTCCAAGTATACGCAGTATGTTTAAAATGAACATGAATTCCTTTTCTAATCAGATATTTTTTTATTTTATTAAATACAGAAGGAAATATTTGTGCCAGCACTGATTGGCTTTTGCAATAGAAAAGTATTAAGTGTGATAGAGAGAAGGCCTGAAAGGAGTTGTGAAACAGTCTTAATTTTCTTTTCAACAAGCCTTCCATGAACATATGAGAAGGACAGTATAAATGCAGCAGTATGGTTTAAATATTTTTTAAAAGAAATTGTTTTGCATCATTTCTTTTCTTCTGTATAAAGTGATCAGGCATGAAGGAATAAGATTTTTATTTTGGTGTGAAGTTTTTTATATTTTGAATATTAATGCCCCCAGGAACAGGTGGCAAAGATCTCCCATTCTATAAGTTATCTCTTCACTTTGCTGTGCAGAAGTTTAATTTGATGTCATCCCACTCATTGATTTTTGGTTTTATGTTTTATGTTTTAGGAGTCTTGTTAGGGAAGTCAGTTCCTAGGCCGACATGTTGGAGTGTTGGGCCTATATTTACTTCTAACAGTTGAAGAGTTTCTGGTCTAATTTCCAGTTCTTTGATCTTCTTTGAATTGACTTTTGTGCAGGGTGAGAGATAGGGGTCAAGTTTCATTCTACTACATATGGATTTCTAGTTTTTCCAGCACCATTTGTTAAAAGGGCTATCTTTTCTTCATCATGTTTTTGGCACATTTGTCTAGTATCAGCTAACTACATTTGTGTGGGTTTCTTTCTGTGTCTTCTATTCTATTTCATTGGTCTTCATAAGTAAATTGCAGGAAGATCAGTAGAATAGAGGGAAGGGAAGGGAAAAGGGAAAGCAAAGTGGAAATATTATGGTCTGAATTAGAGCAAATTAATATGCTTTTATAATTATGTCACAGTGAATCATAATGTTATGAATAACTAAAAAGAACCAGAAGACTTTTTGAAAAATAATTTATTTGTTCTAATTAGTTGTGCATGACAGCAGAATGCATTTTGATTCATGGTACACAAATGGAGCACAATTTTTCATTTCTCTGGTTATACACTGTATCATCATACATGTATCCAAGGTAATGATGTCAGTCTCATTCTACCATCTTTTCTACCTCCATGCCTCCTCCCTTTTCCTTCCCCTCCTTTGCCCTATCCAAAATTCCTCCATTCCTCCCCTCATTATGGATCAGCATCCACTTATCAGAGAAAACATTCGGCCTTTGGTTTTTGGGGATTGGCTAACTTCACTTAGAATGATATTCTCCAACTCTATCCATTTAGCTGCAAATGCCATGATTTTATTCTCTTTTAATGCTGAGTAATATTCTACTGTGTATATACACACCACAGTTTCTTTATCCATTCATCTATTGAAAGGCATCTAGGTTGGTTCCACAGTGTAGCTACTATGAATTGAGCTGCTATAAACATAGATATGGCTGCATCACAATAGTATGCTGTTTTTAAGTCCTTTGGATTTAGACCAAGGAGTGGGATAGCTGGGTCAAATGGTGGTTCCATTCCCAATTTTCCAAGGAATCTCTATATTGCTTTCCAGATTGGTTGCACCAATTTGTAGTCCTACCTATAATGTAAGAGTAAAGACTTTTTATTTTAATAGTTCTCCATCAGGAGCTGCCACATAGGAGCTCAGCACCCTTAGCCTTGAGCAATGAAGGTGTGGAACTGGCTTCTGCTGAGTGTGAAAGCAGGTGGACCTCACCTCCACTAGGCAGGGGAATGAAGCTCTGGGAGTGGGCATCACCCAATGAGACTGGGCTACACCTCCCTGAAACCCAATCCCTTGCCTCCTTTGGGTTGAACATTCTCGCATGTCCTCCCCTCAATAAATGGGATGGTTTCAGGTGTGCTCACTCTCTTTCCAACAGACCCTTAAGGCCGAGAGCCATCCCTGATTCCTGCAAGCAAAAGGTATTTCTCTGTGTTGCATACTTCTTTTGCCCTTTTCTTAGTTATTGATGTGGCCAGCTCTTGTGAACCCAGCTCAGGTTGCCAGCCCAGCTAGCTGGCAATAGTTCTCTATAATCTACATTTTATTGTACATTGGAAAATAAGGGTAAGAAATCTAACTCTATAATCTGACTTATGTAATGTATTACTCTATAAAATAAAGAATCAAGGCCATATAAAAGCAAAAACAGAATAATTTATTTGAATCCATTTTTCTTTGAACAAAATAAAAACAAGGCTTCAGCAAGTAATTCTTTAAGCATGTTTGCAAGTCTTTTTTCAAAAACACCCTTGACAACCAGGGAGAAGGCACAGTCTTACTTTGGAACAACCATCCTTATTATTTTGTGGCACAAATAACAAGAAATAAATTTGGCGATTGAAAATTTTTTAGCCATCTAAACAGTAATGAAAATTTAATAAAACAAGAGCCTACTGGAAAATTTACAAATGTTAATCCATAATTGTAGGTGAGATTAGGATAGCATCAATGTTGATGAAAGTAGAAGTACAGATTGGAATGCTTTTTGAGATAAATTTAATATAAAAGAGTGATGAGGAAGCTTCATTTTTTCCTTTCTCTCAGTCGTCATGATAAGAATGCCTATTGAGAAATATTTTCCCACTTTTCTGTAGTGTGTAAAACATTGTATGTGTGCTGGAAAATCTGCAGTCCAATTTGAATAAATGCTTCTAATATGCATTTGAAAGAAGTAATGAGTAAAAGGTATTGAGTTTGAGTTCTTCATTGATTCCAGATGAATTTATATTTCCACAGTTTTTTCCAAAATGCCCTTTCATTATTTCACTCCAATGTACAGATTTGCCCATGAAATCTCACCTGGTAAACAGATATAAGGGATATGTGAACTGTTGTATAAATATCCAAGTCTACAGGCAAAAGAACTCTAAATTATTCTATTTCTTTACATAGTTGTATATCATATGAGTGAAATTTTAATTAATAAATATGAAGAGTAAGCAACCATTAAACTCTCTAGACAATTACCTTTTGAAACTCAAGGTTTACCTACTTGAATGTCCTGTTTTCAAGATAATAACAATTATCTTTGGGTTCAAAACAAACTATGCCAAGAACCCTTAATGATGTCAACAGACAGCATTTCAAGAAATACAAATATAAGTTCAATAAACAAATAATTGGGCTGAGTACTTGGATATGAACATGACCAATTTAGCAATTTGTTAAACGCCAGCCCAGTTAGCACACAATCACATGTATTCAAGAAAATAGTCTAAGAAGCAAAGGATGAAATTGCTTGGCTGTCTTTTTTACCCTAGAAGTGACTGTGAAGTCAAGGTTAAAAAAAAAAAAAAAGCAGTAAGTTAGAATTCTTTCCCAGTGCTTGTACATTCACTCTAGGAGTGAGGGATAGAAGAGGTTTGCTAACCACCTGCAATCCTGCATTATTCATAAAATTGATCTTTGAATTTAATTGGACCTAGAGAATAAAAACCATAAGCAATCAGGAGAGAAAAATGGTCTCTGCATCTATGGGCAATATTTATTCTATGGAGGAATGTTTATTTTATGAAGGATCATTAGTCTTTGGTTTAAACAACCAAACAGGAACTTGCTAAACTAAGGAGTCCTTAAAAGACTCAGTCTTATTTACATGTCTGTGAATTGACTGTAAATAAAATAAGTGCAAAACAGTTTGTGATGATAAAAAAGAAAACACTATTCTTTTTAAAAATTTATAGTAGGTAACATAATCTGTATGGAAAGAAAATAATACTTTTAAAAATGTTAGGTTCCCATTTGGATAAATTAAAAGAGTGACAGAGAAAGAAAAAAATTTAAAGGATTTTAGGGAGAAGGAACACAGACTTGAAGTCTTGCAGAAAATAAGAGGACACCAGGCACTGTGATGTAGGCCTGTAATCCTGGCAACTCAGGAGACTGAGGCAGCAGGTTGCAAGTTCAAGGCCAGCCTCAGCAAACTTAGCAAAACCCTAAGCAATTTAGTGAGACCCTGTGTCAAAATAAATAAAATTTAAAAAGGGCTGGGGATATAGGTCAGTGGTAAAGTGCCTTTGGGTTCAACTCCCACTACCAAACAAACAAAAATTAAAAAACCAAGAGGAAGACTCAGGAATGGAAGGAATCAAAGAAGGGAAGAGAGAGCCACTGGAAGACAAAGACACACCGAGAACAAAACAAAAGAAAACAAACAAACAGGTCTCAGAAGAGGAGAAAAAGGTGAGAAGACAAGGGAGCTGAGAAGACATTCCCTGGTGGGCTGTGATCAGGAGTTGATATCCTGATGCCTTTCATAGGAGCATGTCCTTAACTGAAGTTTTGCATGTTCCCTTATGGGTTTGAAAAAAATAATAGGAGCAAATTATATTTAATGCTTTTATAATTATGTTAAAAATGAATCCTAATGTTATGTATAACTAAAAAATTCTAAATAGAAAAAGAAAAGCATTTCTGCTTAATTTTTCACCTTCAAAAGATTTTTTTCTGAAATGAACTTTTAGATTCTTAAGCTATTCTAAAGATTTTATTTTCAGATGTCTGAAAGTCATCTGGTCTCAGAGGATGATTTTTTAAAAAGAGAATCAAGCTGGATATGGTGGCACCTGCCTATAAACCCAGGCTGAGGCAAAAGGATTGCAAGTTCAAAGCCAGCCTAGCAACTCAATGAAGCTCAAACAACTTAGCAAGACCCTGTGTCAAAACAAAAAAACAAAAAGTGCTGGGGATGTGGCTCAGTGGTTAAGTGTCCCTGGGTTCAATGTCTGGTAAGGCCCCCTCTACCCACAAAAAAGAGAGAGACTCAGTTTTTTCATATGCAAAAGTAACCAAATCACTTTTGTGTTCTGAAATTGTAGTTGCCATATTCACAATTTTAACTCATTATTTGTTTCATATTTAGGTACTTAGGAACCTCAGAGGGTAAACCCCAAATTTTCATTTGGTTTGCTTGCATTCTAGTGGGCAAAGTAGGTATTTAGAACAAAAGATACATAGAAAATAAGTGAATTTACTGAATTCAATCTTCTAAAGCAGACATACTTTCAAAATTCTGGTGATAGATATGCTAATTAACCTGATTTGACCATGACATAATCTAGACATAGATCAAAACATTACATTAAACCCCATAAATATGTAGTCATATGTCAATCAATCAAAAAAAAAAAAAAGGAAGGAAGGAGAGAATAGGAAAGGAAAGGAAAGGAAAAGAAAAAAAAGCATCCCCTAACTTTCTATTCCAGAGAGTAAAGAGGGTTAGATATCATTTCATAGAGTTTTTATTTTTAAACTATCATGGAATAATACCCCATTTTATAGTAGTCTATTAGAGTTATAGTATATTGCTTTAAACTAGTTTTTCCCCCAAATCATTAGTTTCTAGTTCCACCAAGATCTGTTTCTAATTTACCTGATTCCAGATAACTTTCTGGGGTCCTCTAAAGTGTCTTGTCACTTATATGACCTTTAAGTTACTGCATAGTTCCTCCATTCCTCCCCAGGACTGGGGTCTCCTCCCCATCAGATAATTTCTCATGTAGTCATTCACTCCTAGCTGTTATTTTTGGTATTCACCCAGAGGTGTGCATGAATTACTTTGCTGGCCCTGTTTCTGTTGCCAGAGGGGAAGTTCCTGGGTGTAGTTATTGATGTTCTTTTCAGAGTCAATAAATGACAAATAAAGAAATGATGGAAGATGATTTGTGGCAGTTATGCCTGCAGGCAGCTGCAGTCTACAACAAATAGTCCATTTCATTATTTCAAAAGACTGTGGGCTCAGTTTCACCATCATGAAGAGGGGACAGAGACTTCTTTCTTAGTGACAGCTTTGAGCTTAACTGGATCAGTGGTTTCCTGACTTTAGCCTCAACAGAAGTTTTTTGCCATCTCTGAGAGACCAGTCCTCTTGGTCTGGTATTTGATGCTGTCTGTGCTGTGGACCTTCCTTAGGCTTTTTAATCCTGGTCCTATTTTTACTGCCAGATCATCCTGGCTCTGATATTACCATGGCCACTGGGAAATTATGAAGATAACCAGATGGCTTGAGAACTGACCTGAACATGCCTTTCATCCCTAGATGTCGATTCCATGGGGACATACCATGAGAGGGAGAAATGTACACAACAGACAGTTCATTCTAAAGCTCTGCATCTAGTCCACTGGCTCAAGGTCATGGTCCCAGAAGTTATTTGTGTGTTTGCCTGTTTTATTTCTCCAAATTATTTTCAGATGGGCAAATGTCTATACATTTTCAAATGTACAGAAGCTATGATTTCCTGTTTTAATATTTTTCTTCTGAGACTTTCAATAAATTCTGAGGATAAATGCTAGGTAAGCTCTTCCATAGCACCACCAAATGAAGATTCATACTTACTCTGGATGATCTTGCTGTTGGGCAGGGATGTGCTGAATAACTTCGTAAATTGTACTATGCAAATCTTGCCCTGATACACCATTGGAGGCTGGAATAGACCTACTTGGCATCTAGAAAATATGGCATATAAAAAAATTAGCCAAGACTAGTCAATAGTATTTCTTTCCACTATGCTATAGAGTTGAAAACAACTGACGGTTGTGATGATTAGAGAATTAGAACCTAGGATGTTTGTTTCCTCCTTGTTACAATTTCCAGCACTTACCCTATGGTGGTTTGTGCAGCAACAAAGCTATGAGGTCAGAAAAGGAATATAGCTTGACAAAACTATGACTTTTTTCCCTTCATTGAAGAAGAAGGCTGTCAATACTATACAGGAAACATAATAGGAAGGAAAAATGGCAAAGAGGACAGAACAGAACAGCTTAGAACCAGTGAACATATTATCTCTTATATGACATCTTCTCAGCTAACCTTTGACCCTCTTTGCCAATTCCATGTGAAAAAGTAGCTTAAAAGAATAATATATAGCCAAAATCCCTATTCATGTTGCAAGAGACAATACCAAGAAATATGGAGTACATTAAGGGAGATATTTTGGTTTGGATGTAGTAATGGGCTCTAAAAACTAAAGGCTTGAGTGAATGAGAAAAGAATAGTAGGAATTTAGTAAAAACCATCCTGTATATTAATACTGCTGCTGACTTTTAGTCCTTATTTACATAGCTCCACCTAGAGGACACTGTCCTGGCCAAGTCTGAGGAGTTCCCTACCTCATCCCAACTTGATTTGCTGGGTTATATTAGAACATTTTTGCTTCATGCTTTTCTGGAGACTGCCTGTTTTCCTTTTACTTACTAAAGCTTTATTATATGTGAATTATCCTATCATTTGGGGCTGAGGAGTTTTGACTTATGATTTGTACTTGATAAAGAGTCTTGATTTTCTTTGGCATCGTAATAGGCAGGGGCTAAGATAAAAGTGATGATCAATAACTTAACCGAATATTAAAACTATTGAATACACACATTAGTTCATATCATTCAATTATTTTCTGCCCATCTCCTGAAAGAGATGCTAAGTGGACAGTGAAATGTACAACAGATAGAGAAGTAATTTCATTTGTGCATGCATCACAATAAACCAAGAGATGATTTCTTTAAAACTAAACAAACCCCTAGCAATTCAATTTATTTTCCTTAATTCCTTCAATTTTGCAATCTTAGTTTTGTGGGCCCTTGTTTTGTTGGTAAGGTCATTGCATTGGCTGCTAATCTTCCCACATATCTGCCATCCTGGCTACTTCTCCCTCAGATACTCCTCCTCCCATCCTGGTCTCCAGTCTCCTCCTATGGTTGTTGGTTTTGATTTCTCACTTCTTCCCCATAGCACCTGGCATGACCAACTAAAGAACTTCAGACGTTTCATCAGGAGTTTTCAGCTTTGAAAATGGCCATAGCTCCAAATCAAGTTATTCTGTTTATGACACAAATAAGAGAGCTTCTGAGTTGCATTTAAATTTCTCTGCTTCAAATTCTTGAGGATTGTAGCATTTTGAGTCAATAGAGGGCCTCCCAACTTGTATCCCAAACTTTTTAGTCCTTCATATTTACATAGCTCCAATAATTTTTCACAAGCATAAATTTAAGGTGTTTTTTTTACACAAATCTCACTCATTTCCAATGAATTCCTAGGAATAAAATTGTGCATTATTTCAAATAAACTTCTAGCCTCAAAGATTCAACTACAAGTCCTCTTGGTTCTTCAGTTTCCTGCTCTACCAATTGAAGGCACACCTTAAAGTGGTGCTGTCCCTGTGAGAAGCTATTTTAAATAACTGATCCATCAAATATTTATTTTTGTCCTTTTGGTTGTGAAAGTGAAGGGCGAGCCAATCCTGCCTGGGATTGAAGGGGACAATGCAAAGCCTTTCCCGGGGAGAGTTCTTTTCATCTTATGACAATGTGGGCACTGGTGTTAATGACTTACCCTTAGGGAGTAAAATGAAATCCAATCAACTCCTCTCCATTACTCTCAGGGCATTTCTGAAATAAAGTCTGTGGCCAGGAAACTTACTGGATGAACCTTACACATGGACAGAATGCTCTGGACAAGAAAAGTGACCATTTTCTAACAGCAACTCGTTCTTAAAAAACAAATGGAAGTGAGAATTCCCAGAAGCAAGACATCCATTTATGACCCCTTCCATAAATGGACTATCATAGGGGAATAAGGAAGAAGAGGGAAAACTGGTCCTATACCAATCTAGAAAAATGTTCATGTGATTAGCTCAGAGTCACATCTGTACGTCTGTTAAACAAAACTGAGTGTTTTAAAAGATCTTTTTTTTTCAGACTGAAAAAAAAATGGCTTTGACTGTACAAAAACTTCCTGCTCCCTTTATTAATGAATGCATCTTTAGGATAAGAATAAAAATGTATACCTGCACACTCTGGTCTATATTACATGACAACTTTCTTATGAAGAGCATGAGGTACCTTCAAGGATAAGATCAATCAACATTGAAGTGCCCTCAAGTGTTATGAAGAGGAAATGAAGGGAAACTGAGGAACAGAGAGAGTTCAGTGAAGTGATGGGCTGGACTGCAGTCACTGGAGTAATGCTGAAGTACTTAAACCTGGGACTCTGGATCCTCTGTTTATCAGTTCTCTTGTCTTTACAATTTAGTTATTCCTTCTTTGTTAAGCTAACCAGGAAAAGAATACTTATTACTTAATGTTGCTTCCTTGTTTGTATTAGCTTATAAAAACCGAGAAAAAAAAAACCGCTTTAGCTAACTCCCCAGATCCAGCCACGTCATTCATTACAGAGTCAGTCAACACTGCTTAATGCAGCAGGGGGAAATGCAGCCATTGGACTACACTGCCCAAGTTCTTAAACAAATGCTGCTTACACCTCTGGTGAAGCAGAATTCTACTTCTTGGTTAATCAGGCACTAGGAAAACCAACCCTGGGAACACCAGAGGCATCTGGAAAAGCAACAAATTCATATATTCCAAAGTCATCCAGAGCATCTTCATGGCCTGAAATAGAAAACAATACTACTTACAAATCCAAAGCTTTGACTTGCAATTGTTGTTTTTTAAAACCATAGTAAATCATTATTGTCAAATTAAATGGTATAGGTACAAAACCAATTTAACATTTCCTAATGCCCTGTGGTCATACTGCCTTTGAGCACTGTTGGAAATCAGCCCTTCTGAATTGAAACTGACCTGGAACTGGAATTATTCTTAAAGCCTGAGGTGGAAACAATGTATTGCATATTCACATACACACATGAGAACAGGCTTGTCCTTCGTAGCCCTCAATATTCAGACTTGTGGACACCAAGGTTTTAGCATTTGATGCACCCATGATAGCTACTGCACCCTGCTCTATCTAACAGAGATCACCATAATGGAAAAGAGTAACTATAGCTTCTCAGATATATAAAATATCATACAATACAACATGTCACAAATATCATCTGTAAGGTGATGGAATTGGGTGGTAGGAAGAAGCCAAATGATCTCATGGCCCTTTCCTGTTCTGCAGGCAATCATTTGTAAATTGGTAAGGGCTAGCTAAGAGGAATAAGTTACACATTTATTAAGCATCTGGGTATTAGGTTCTTCACCTACGTAATTTTAATTCTCATAGCAACACTAGGAAGAAGTTTTTATCTCTATTGTATAGATGAGGAAGTTGAGATCAAGAAAAATGATTTTCCTAAGGGGAATGTGGCATAGAAGGGATTGAACAAGCTCTTGGTGATGCCGAGGCCTGAGCAAAATCTCCATTGTTAACTTGCAACAACTCAGTGCAGAGTCAACAGCGAAGGTAATGAGGGTCAAGTGGGGACAAAGCAGCAGCACTGGCCTTGCCAAACCTCCAGTTCCTCTTCTGTGTGGGATGGAGTGGCTGGCATCCCAGCGTCCCTAGGAATTAACAAATTGAGACAGCCCTTTGGCATTTTCAAAATAATAATGAATAAATGAACAAGGAAGGATTCAGCAGAACTCAGTAACTATGGAAAGTGATTTAATCTCTGATCCTTAGTTTTCTTGCCTGAAAAACAGAGTTGAGAGTGACTTCCAGGCTTCTTTTACACATTTTTGTGACTTACATAAAATGAATACAGGGACAGAATTTGTAAAGTGAAAGCGCTAGTCAATTATTATTATGAATGTTATATTATTATAGATATCATACTAATTTCAGCTTATTTTACTTCTATTACATTGATAGTAATATCACTAATTCAAATAAAAACATTAATTAATGTTGATAATACCACTTTTTAGACTCCCCATTACCTGAAAATGTTTGCGCTCTCTTGTATTCTGTCTCTGGCCTGAAAAGACAAATAGATACTTCTATCAGGGATAATAATTGAGGAAAAAACATTCAAAAAGTATTTCCATAGAAACATGCATTACCTGCCTTCTAGCTTCTGTTTTATAGCTAAAACACAAAGAGAAAAAATATAGTAAGATGTATATAAAAGTATGTATATAAAACTTAATTTTTTTCTAATCTTTACCTACCTTTGTAGGGTTGATATTTTTTCCATAGGAAGAGAAGACACATGGATATAATCAAAAATAATGATATTCCAGTTATACTTGCTAAAGGTGACAATGATTTGCCTTTTTGTGCAAGTTTCTCTAGTCCTAAATAAAAAATAAATATATTTTAGTAATAAATTACTATGTGATTTTACATGTTGATTATCATTCAATATGTTAAATAAGATGCTATTACAAAACTAGAGAGACACCAAATGAAAGGAGCAAACTTATTTTAGAACACATACACACCCATCCACATAAAATTCCCCAGCGATATCTGTGATGGGAAACTTGTGTGGTAAACTGCCTGGGATAATACTGGCATATTGTACATAATGAGCAAATAGCTCATGTCATACTTCTCAATTGTATTTGCCACTGTAACTTAAATCTATGTCAGCTCATTGTCTCTGCATCCCCAGATACTGGATATTCTCACTCTCTCTCCCTCCCTCCCTCCCCACTTCCTTCCATCTCACCTTTTTAAATGTGAATTTTGTAAGGGGATGGTGGTATATAATTAAAGGTAGAGAGGTATTAGCCAAAAATTAGTAAAGTGTATTTGAACTAATCAAGAGAGGTCAATCCTAAAACTCAAATGAATATGATTTTCAATAAATCGTTTAAAGTCTCACCTTGTGACTAAAATTCATTTTGTTTTGTAAGTTTATTCCCTTTGTTAATATGACTATAGTATATGGTGCTAATAGCTAACATCTGCTGAATACTTGCAATATGTCAGGTTGTGTTTTAAGAATGCAGGACACATTAACTCACAGACTCCTCCCAATGATCTTATCAGGGAGGTGTTATTTCATTATCTCTTCTTACAGATGAAGAGGCCAAAGCTTTCCCCAGGTCACTCAGGTTATAAGTGGTAGATGTGACCCCAGGCTCTTAACCCTTGATGCCACCTCTCTCTAATGTTATTTTAACACAATTTATTAACCACAGCTATGTTAATACCAGCTCCAGATTATAATTTGTTTAGTTATATTTAACCTGTATAGTAGGAAATAGTTGTGTCCTCCACAAAAATGTGGAAAACAGATGTCATCCATATTACCACGTGACTTAGATATTGACGTGGAAATGAATCATGGTGGGTGCTTGTATCTGTCCAGATTCAAGTAGAAATGAAAGTCATCTAGTGCCAATTCCATTCTGGGTGTGGTGAAGAACATGTGGCCATTCAGCTCTGCACTAAATATGAGTCTACATGCTGTCATACTGGATTGTAAATCTTTGTTGAAGTCTTTAGCAGCCAAGATCAGCAAGAAGCATTGATCTTCCCTCAGTATGGACCTATCAAGTCATGAAAATCCAGTTATCCCTTCTAACTTCCCCAAGCAACACTGTTCCCATATTTGACTTTTCCCTTGAGTACACAAGAGATAAACAAAATCGTTTTTTTATTATCAAAAATCTTCATTTCTAGTGAGAAATTTATAAATTTCTAATATGTATTCAGAAAATTTCACTCTTAAAATGCTCTTTTATAGAATAACAGTTACATGATATTGCCTTTAAATAGATTTTAAGTTAAATTCTTTTTTTAAAGACGGATAGCAGAAATACAGGTAAAGTGGTTTAAAATGAACTAGAATGGCATTTTATTGGTTCTAAACCTAGATTAGACATCATAAAATGTAAGAGAGCAATAGTTGATCTCCTCTTTGTTAATAAATTGTACAAGACATAATACTCTCCAACTGTTAGAAAGTTGGCCTTCCAGTTGGAATTATTTTAGCACTTTGGTGATTTCTTTGTGAGGTCTTAGTCTCTGTCTCTGTCTCTGTCTCTCTCTCTCTGTCTCTCTCTCTCTCTCTCTCTCTCTCTCTCAATATTGTATGCCTGCTTCATAGATTTTTCTCTCTAAAGAGCTTAAAGAACTTTGAAATTTTAGGTGAGCCATTTGATTATCAGGGGTTTTGATTTTCACATTGATAAAAGGAAAAGGTGAGAATGATTGCCTTTAAGTTGTCTTCTTGATCTGGTACTTTATGATTTGGAATAGCCAGAGAGGTTTACAAGTTTATTATGTAAATAGGACACTTTATCTGGTGACATACTAGTAACTCAGTCTCAAAAAATTGCACATTTATACCTACATTATTTATAAATTTTATTTATATAAAGAATTAGTAGTGCTGCGTAATACTCCATAGTGTATAAATGCCACATTTTTAATCCATTCATCCATTGAAGGGCATCTGGGTTGGTTCCACAGTCTAGCTATTGTGAATTGTGCTGCTATGAATATCGATGTGGCAGTATCCCTGTAGTATGCTCTTTTAAGGTCTTCAGGGAATAGACCAAGAAGGGCAATAACTGGGTCAAATGGTGGTTCCATTCCTAGCTTTCCCAGGAATCTCCATACTGCTTTCCAAATTGGCCTAAAAAAATGACAAAATCATGGAATTTGCAGGGAAATGGATGGCACTAGAGCAGATTATGCTTAGTGAAGCTAGCCAATCCCTAAAAAACAAATACCAAATGTCTTCTTTGATATAATGAGAGCAACTAAGAATAGAGCAGGGAGGAAGAGCAGGAAGAAAAGATTGACATTAAACAGAGGCACGAGATGGGAGGGAAAGAGAGAGAAAAGGGGAATTTCATGGAAATGGAAAGAGACCCTCATTGTTATAAAAAACTACATAAAAGAGGTTGTGAGGGGAATTGGAAGAAAAAATAAGGAGAGAAATGAATTACAGTAGATGGGATAGAAAGAGAAGATGGTGGGAGGGGGATAGTAGAGGATAGGAAAGGTAGCAGAATACAACAGTCACTAGCATGGCATTATGTAAAAATGTGAATGTGTAACCGATGTGATTCTGCAATCTGTATTTGGGGTAAAAATGGGAGTTCATAACTCACTTGAAACTAATGTTTGAAATATGATATGTCAAGAGCTTTGTAAGGTTTTGAACAACCAATAAAAAATAAAAATAAATAAATAAATAAATAAAAATATTGCTAATAACATTCAGAAAAAAAAGAATTAGTAGCACATAATTTACAAATAACAATAAAATATGCAATATTCTTTATTGTTAATTCCATATAGCTATTAATTTCTCACAGAAGTGCTTTTGTTGCTTTTTGCTGAACTCTTATTTAAATCTATGGTCAACCTGTGAGTGAAATTCAATGAGTTTTAAAATCCAGTTTGACAATATTTGTCTTTCAGTTGGAATATTTAGTTCATTAATACTTAATGTAATTACTAATATATTTTGGCTTAGATCTACAATCTAACTATTGTCTATTTCCTGCATTTTTGTTTCTTTCTCTAAATTTTCTTAATCAGCATTTTATTTTATTTCTCTTTGCTTGTTACACATTTTTATTTGTTTCTTAGACTTTAGAGACTTAGAATTCTTAATCAAAATTACACTTTTACCTTTCCTGCTTTTTCCTGTTTCCACAATGCAAGAAAAAATTCTTATAAAAGATGGATCTTTAAAACTCCAGTATTCAAATTTTAATCTAGTATGCCTGACTATAATTCTATGCTCTTCTCACCATTTCTGACTCACCACTATACTGAAACCCAAATACTTTCAGTTTTACCAATCGGAGGTACAGCAAATAAATCAAATTTGTTTTCTGTTTTATGCTGTATCAATTGGTGGAACTCTCACATCTCCCTGACAACTCTCTTCTTCAGAGTCAACATCTCTAGATCATTTTGGTGTTTTTTTTATAGGAGTGGTTTCTAGATTCTTCATCATCCTAGAAGTATACTTTTGGATGTTAAAGAAAAGCTCATCGATTTCACTCCTAGGATGTAAATCTACAAGAATTCATACTCCACTGTGGTTCCCAATAAGATAAAGGCAAATAGAATCCTCTCTGAAACACTGAAAGTAAAAGAAAAAGAAAAAGAAACAAAAGGGCTGGGAATGTAGCTCAGTGGTACAGCCTAGCAGGTGTGAGATCCCCAGCACTAAAAAAAAATAAGAAAAAAAGAAAGAAAGAAAAAAGTAAAGCAAACAGAAAAATAATCAATTAAAAAATGCCAAATAATAGAGTCACTTTTATCACTTTTAGCAAAGGAATTCTCTAGTTCTTCATTTTAGATCTGATATTAAAATTAAAATTAGTTAAAGGAATTTTCAGATAATGTAAAATTAAACATATGTATTATGTGTATATAAAACCAGATGTGTATTGCTTCCCATTTACTTATAGTTGTATCGTATCAATAATAATGAAAATGATAAAAACTTACAGCACCAGTTATAGGTACAAAGAAATAATGTCAGAGAAAATAAAATATTTGCCATAGTAAGTTCTAGAA